>NC_081847.1:4808531-5547281 GCF_963259705.1 Myotis daubentonii | reverse complement strand
CACAAGGTAAGCTGGAGGAGTCCAGGATTCAAGGCCACTCAGTGGCTGCAAAACTGCCTCCTTCGTCCCCTGCCCCCGCCCTTGGCAATGTGACTTTTACTGCCCCTCCCTCCAAGAGGGAGGTGAGTCCACAGGGTTGACCTGCCCACTGTTGACCCTGGCCTGGCTGGATCTTGTTCTGACAGGTAGAATGAGGCAGGAGGGGATCGTGCCAGCGCTGAACCCTGGTTCTCAGGAGTCCACTGTGACCTTCCCTGTCCTCTCGCCTCGGCCCCGGGAGGGCCCAGGCCAGCCTTCAGGACACCCAGAGGCAAGCTGGGACCGCTGAAGCTGCCGAGGCCAGGGCGACGCAGGAGCCCAGCCCGAAGTGGTAGGGAGAGAAAATAAACGATTGTGGGTGTCGGCCATTGAGTTTTTGGGGTGCTTTATTCCACTGCAGGGGTCAGCAAGGTCTTGTGTGGAGAAGTCTGGGTACAGCGCCCCGCCAGCACCTGCAGGAGTGGGGCGCTCATCCCCTTCTCCTGGGCCCGCTCCTGCCATGTCCCTAGCCCCCAGCATCTCATCTTCCCTCCACTGCCCTCGGCAAACACAGGTCCAGGGCCACGCCCTGGGCACCCTGCCTGGCCCCATGTCCCCATCCACGTCCCCAGCTTTGCAGACTCCCCGGAAGGTCCCCAACAGATTTCCTTCTCACAGTCCTGTGTGTCCCCCCCATTTCCCACCTGCAACATGAGCACAGAGCTGCTCCGTGAATGCTGCTTATCTTGTACAGACATGGATGAGCACACGGATGCAGAAACAGATAGGGATCTGGATACCACACGTGGAGTACATGTAGCTAAAGTGAAATGTAGTTACATTGTCACATGGCCCCCAGTTCATGACAATGGGGGAAGGACGTAGTTGAAGGATAATGGGAAACATAGCCAAATAAGCCACCTGCACATGCAACATGAATACCCATAAATATTCCGTCCTTAGCGCTAAGAAATAAGGAGAAATCTTAGAAATAAGGGTAGTCACATACATTACTATTAGTTAAAATACTAAACAGTAATATTCTAATATCATTAAAGAACTGTTAATGTAAAAAAACATTTCTTATGGAAAACTGATGCCAAAAGAAGTGGAGAAAAAAAAATGCCTTCTCTTTGCCCCCAACTCCGGAAGAGCAGCCTTAAGGGACAGCCACGTGCCTTGCTGCTGCCACCTGCGGGGCCAGGCCTGGTAATGCTCTTCTCCCATGCATGATCCCATCTTTCCAACACCCTGAGAGTGGACTGCTGGAAGCAAACTCTGGAGTTTATTTTGCAGATGGAGAAGCCAAGGTTTAGAGACCACCATCATTGATTTGCAAATTGAGCACCTACTATGTGCCTGGCCCTGGGGATACAACAGCAAATTAATTAGAAATATCAGGTCCCTTCCTGGACCTCAGAGAGGAGGTAACTAGCTCAAGGTCACATAGCTCTCAAGGACATGAGCTGGGATTTGTGCCAGGTCAGCCTGACCTCAGAGCCTTTGTTCTCTCCCTAGAGTCACCTGGCTATGGTCAAGGAGCCCTCAGAGGTGGGGACATAGCAGTTCACACCTGACCAGGCTTCCAAGTCACAAAAGCTGCTTTCCTCATCTGTCTCCTTTGTTCTGTCAGATTCCTGCCCTCCAGCTGAGCCCAGGGCCCTCCAGGCCCTGCCTGCTCTTCAGCAAGGTCCCCCAGGCACCAAAGGTGGCTGAGATACTTGACAACGCCAGTACCTATGGTCTCTTCAGAGATGAATCTTGGGTGCTCAGAAGTCACATACTCCCATGTCCCCTGAGCTCACAGGGGGACCTCAAGGCCACCCTAGGCCTAGCCCAGAGGTGGCAGGGGCTGTGTTGTGTTTTTCATTTTTGTTTTCATTTAATCCATAAATATTCCAGTACATAGCAATAAGAAATAAGATGCTTCAACTGGTAGGTTAGCTTGCTGCTGGGGTCTGGCTGATCGGGACTGAGCAAGACAGGCTGGACACACTCTGGAGTCCTCCCGAGATCCCTCCCCAGCTGACCAACCTCCTGCAACCCTCCCCAGCCCCGATCGTGCACCGGTGGGGTCCCTTGGCCTGGCCTGTGCCCTCTTGCAATCCAGGACCCCTCAGGGGATGTTGGAGAGCTGATTTCGGCCCTATCCCACAGGCCAGGCTGAGTGACCCCACTGGTGCACGAATTCATGCACTGGGCCTCTAGTAAGAAATAAGGAGAAATCTTAGAAAAAAAGGTGGTCACATACATTACTATTAGTTAAAATAGTAATGATAATATTCTAATATCATTAAATAGCTGTTAATGCATAAAAAATTCAAACCTGTAAAGAATTTTTGTGAGTTTAGCCTTAGCCAGTTTGGCTCAGTAAATAGAGCGTTGGCCTGTGGACTGAAGGGTTCCAGGTTTGATTCTGGTCAAGGACATGTACCTCAGTTGCAGGCTGCTCCCTGGCCGGGGCCCCTGGTCAGGGCTGGTGCAGGAGGCAACCAATTCATGTATTTCTCTCACATTGATATTTCTCTCAGTCTTTCCCTCTCTCCCTCTCACTCTCTCTAAAAATCAATAGAAAAATATCCTTGGGTGAGAATTAAAACAAAAAGAGAATTTTTGTGAGTTTACTTGAGCCAAACTGTTGACAAATGCCTGGAAGCAGAATCTCAATGTATTGAGATAATGCTCCTGAGAATGGCAATTTTTCACCTTGTTTTATACATTACAATCAAAGGAGGAGATGTAAGTGGGTTACATGAACTCCATTGGTGATAGATTAGAGAGATGGGAGAAAGCAAAGTGGGGGTGGGAACCTCTGAGATTGTTTAAAAAGTAAAATGATAGACACCTACTTCTTTTACTTAGGGGAATACAGAATAGTTAACAGTCAACAATTAATAGGATAACAATAACAATGAAGGAATTTATGGTTGTGCACTGAGGGGTATGGAAAGAGGCAGTTACAAGATACCCTGGCATTTCACAGGTACGTTATCTTCAATGTAAAGAGACAATAGGCTCAGTTAAGGTAAAGACTGGCCTTGGTGGAGAACCCTGATAACCAACAATGGCAAGTGGAGAGGCCACATAGCAACTGGTAGGAGGGCAGAGGCACCAGAGGGCTGGCCGGGCTCCCACAGACAGCAACTGAAGTTCTGCAGAGATATCTCAGCTGTGGGGGTTCCCACTGAGAACTCTGGGGTCTAATCCCCAAGCTGGGCCCCCAGCAGAGAGCACCAGAACTGAGAAGGGTACCCACAAGACACCTGGCTGTGAAAAGCAACAGGGTTGCTGTTTGACAGGGAGAGATGGCTGAAAATGCAGACACACCCTTAAAGGGCCAATGCACAAATTTCCTGTGGAGCCACCCACCTTGGGCTCTGGCAGGGGGAGGGCAGAGTGGACTGGAGCTGTGTGAGCAGAAGCCAGGAATGGGGACTCTGAGATTAGAGCCCCAAAAGCAGACACTGCAGTTTCCTGTGCCGAGTCATTCCCTCAAGCTGTAGAGGCCATCTTTCTCATACTGGGGCGAAGAAAGTTGATCCACCCTATTGGAAGACAGCTTGCCCTCTGTGAGGTGTTGCTCAGGCCCATTAAGAGACGAGAATAACAATTAGCCTAGAGGTAGAAGCAATTGCCCAACCCTGTTGAAAAAAACCTCTTGCCACACCTATGGATGATTGCCCAAGGGAAATTCAAGACAAAATCCTATCAGTCTATGGACAGAAGCAGTCTCTGGAAACTTTAAATCTTTGCCTGATCTAATTAGTCAGAAAGAGCATTTGACACTGTCCTGCACTAGAGATTGAGAGGCGTAGCAGATCTACGTAATACACAGTCACAAACCCAAACAGGCAGCCAAAATGAGGAGACAAAGGAACAACTCCCAAATGAAAGAACAAGAGAATTCTCTAGAACAAGAGATAAATGAAATGGAGATAAGAAATTTATCTGATACAGAGGTTAGAGTAATGATGGTAAAGATGCTCAACAGCATGAGAAAAATATAGCAACTGTGAAAACAGAAATAAAGAATGACATAGGACAAATAAAGAACACATTGAAAGGAATACACAGCAGATTAGGGGAAGCTGAGGAACAAATCAGTGAATTAGAAGACAAGGTTGAAAAAATCACTCAATCAGAGAACCAAAAAGAAAAAACAATTACAAAACAGGAGGACAGCTTAAGGGAGCTGTGGAAGAACAAGAAACTTAACAATATTCGAATAGCAGGTGTGTCAGAAAAGGCAGAGAGGTAGAAAGAATAGAGAACATGTTTGAAGAAATAATGGCAGAAAACTTCCCTAACTGGTAAAGAAAAAGTCACACAAGTGCAGGAGGGACAGAGAACCCCAAGCAAGAAGAACCCAACTGGCCCCATACCCTGACACGTCATAATTAAAATATCAAAAATTAAAGACAAAGAGAGAATCTTAAAGGCAGCAAGAGAAAAGCAAACTGTTACCTACAAAGGAGCTTCAATGGGGCTGACACCTGATTTCTCATCAGTAACTCTACAGGCCAGAGGGAATGGCATGAAGTACTTTAGGTAATGGAAAGCAAGGATCTGAGGCCAAGATTACTATATCCAGCAAGGCTATCCTCAAATAAAGAGCTTTATAGACAAAAAAAAAAAAAAAAAAAAAGTTAAAGAAATACATCCCCACCCAGCCAGCATTACAAGAAATGCTAAAGGGACTGCTATAATGAGAAGAAATAGAGAGAGAAACCTAGGCATACAGAATTAAAATGGCAATAAATAAGCACCTATTCATAATAACTTTAAATGTAAATGGATTGAATGCTCCCATCAAAAGATATAGGGTAGCCATAACCGGTTTGGCTCAGTGGATAGAGCGTCAGCCTGCGGACTGAAAGATCCCAGGTTCGATTCTGGTCAAGGGCATGTACCTTGGTTGTGGGCACATCCCCACTAGGAGGTGTGCAGGAGGCAGCTGATCGATGTTTCTCTCTCATCATGTTTCTAACTCTCTATCCCTCTCCCTTCTGCTCTGTAAAAAAAAAAATTTTAAAAAAATTTAAAAAAGACATAGGGTAGCTGAATGGATACAAAAACATGACCCAACTATATGCTGTCTACAAGAGAACCACCTCAAAATAAAAAACACACAGAATGACAATGAAGGGATGAGAAAAAAAAATTCTATGCAAATGGAAAAGAACAGAAAGCTGGAGTAGCAATACACATATCCATCAAAACAGGCTTAAAAATGAAGGCCATCACAAGAGACAAAAAGGTCACTACATAATACTAAGGGGATTGATCCAACCAGAGGATATAACCCTGGTAAATATATATGCGCCCAATATGGGAGCAATAAAGAAGGCTTTAAGGGAGAGGTCAACAATACAGTCATAGTAGGGGACTTTACCATCCCACTGACTTCACTGGATAGATCATCCAGACAAAAACTTAACAAGGAAACGGTGACTCTAAAGGACACACTAGATCAGATGGATTTAATTGACATTTACAGAGCATTTCACCCCAAAGCAGCAAAACATACATTCTTATCAAGTGCACATGGATCATTCACAAAGACAGACCACATGTTAGGACACATAACAAGTCTCTACAACTTCAAGATTGAAATCATATCAAGCATCTTCTCAGATCACAGTGGAATGAAATTAGAAATCAACTACAGTAAAAACAAACAAACAAACAAAACATTCAAACACCTGGAGGCAACATAACATGTTATTAAACAATGCATGGGTTGCCAACAAGATCAAGAAAGAAATCAAAACCTTCCTGGAAACAAATGAAAATGAACACACTAGCAAAAATCTTTGGAATACAGCAAAGTTCATAGCACTACTGGCCTACCTCAAAAAAACAAGAAAAATCAACAATAAACTATTTAACCCTAAATCTTAAATAACTAGATAGAGTACAACAAGAAAAGCCCAGAGTAAGTAGAAGGAAGGAAATAATAAAGAGTAGAGCAAAAATAAATGACATAGAGACTAGAAAAACAATACAAAAAAATCAATGAAACCAAGTGCTGGTTCTCTAAAAGGATAAACCAAACTGATGAACCTTCAGCCAGATTCACAAAGAAACAAAGAGAGAGGACCTAAATAAATAAAAGCAGAAAGAAATGTGAAGAAGTAGCCACTGACATCACAGAAATACAATGGATTATAAGGACATACTATGAAGAACTATCTGACAACAGCTGGATAACCTGGGTGAAATGGAAAAATTCCTAGAAAAATACAATCTCTGAAAACTGAATCAGAAAACCTGAATAGGCCCATAACAACTGATGAAATAGAAGCACTAATCAAATAACTCCCAGCAAACAAAAGCCAGGGCCCAGATGGCTTCACAGAGGAGTTTTACTAAACTTTTAAAGAAGAACTAACACCTACACTCCTCAAAATATTCCAAAAAATCCAAGAGGAAGGAACACTTCCAAGCTCATTTTGTGAGGCCAGCATTACTCTAATTCCAAAACCAGATAAAGACACTACAAAGAAAGAGAATTACTAGTACACACCAATATCCCTGATGAACAAAAATGATAAAATCCTCAACAAAATATTAACAAATCACATCCAGCAATACAGTAAAAAGATCATACACCATGACCAAGTGGGATTTATTCCAGGGATGCAAGGCTGGTACAATATTCTCAAATCAATAAACATGATACATCACATAAAATAACTGAAAGACAAAAATCACATGATCAAATCAATAGATGTGGAAAAAGCATTAGACAAAATCCAACACCTATCCTATATTATCCTAAAAGGGTAATATGCAAATCAACCAAACAGCGGAATGACCAGTTGCACTGACCACCAGGGGGCAGACACTTCATGCAGGGGGAGTGTTGCTCAACTAGAAGCCAGGCTCATGGCTCATGGCTGGCGAGTGCAGCAGTGGTGGAGGAGCCTCTCCCACCCCCGTGGCAGTGCTAAGGATGTACGACTGATGGCTTAGGCCTGCTCATTGGGAGCAGGCCTAAGCAGTCAGTTGGACATCCCCTGAAGCCTCCCAGACTGCAAGAGGGTTCAGGCCGGGCTGAAGGACCCCCCCCCCCCCCCGAGTGCATGAATCTCGTGTACTGGGCCTCTAGTTTGTTTATAAAAACCCTCAGCAAAGTGGGAATAGAGGGAGCATATCTCAACATGATAAAGGTATTATATAACAAACCTACAGCGAACATCATATTCAATGGACAAAAACTAAAACCGTTTTCCCTAAGAATACCATTATGGTCAATGAATATTTGACAAAAGAGGCAAGAGCAGACAAGACAGGGATGTCCACTTTTACCACTCTATTCAACACTAGAGGCCCGGTGCACAAATTCATGTTCGGGTGGGGTCCCTCGGACTGGCCACAATGGGGGCCAATTGCGGCCATCTCGCCCAGTCCCAATTGGCCAGACCCCTGCAGCAAGCTAACCTACTGGTCAGAGCATCTGCCCCCTGGAGGTCAGTGCACATCATAGCGACTGGTCGAGCAGTTGACTGAATTGTCGACCGGTTTGTCGGACACTTAGCATATTACACTTTTATTATATAGCAGTGGTTCTCAACCTTGGCTGCACATTAGAATCAGCTGGGAATCTTTTTAAAATCCTGATTTCTGGGGCCTCATCCTCCGGAAATTCTGTTTCTTTGTTACTAATGTTGTGGCCCTACCCCATAACAAAGAAACAGAATTTCTGGAGGATGAGGCCCAGAAATCAGGTTTTTAAAAAGATCCCCAGCTGATTCTAATGTGCAGCCAAGGTTGAGAACTACTGTTATACAGGATAGCACTGGAAGTCCTAGCCACAGAGATCAGACAACAAGAAGAAATATAAGGCATCCAAATTGGAAAGGAGGAAGGAAAACTCTCATTATTTGCAGATGACATGCTATTGTACATAGAAAGCCCTAAAGACTCCACCACTACTAGATTTAATCAATGAATTTGGGAATGTAGGAGGATACAAAATCAACACTCAAAAATCAATGGCTTTTTTTATACACCAGTACTGAATTCTCAGAAAGAGAAACTAAACAAGCAATCCCATTTACCATTGCAACAAAAAAAGTAAAATATTTAGGAATGCACTTAACCGAGGAGGCAGATGACCTCTACTCAGGAAAACCACAGGATGTTGAAAAAAAAAACCCGAAGAAGATACAAAGAAGTGGAAGCATATACCATGTTCATGGATTGGAAGAACTAACGTAATTAAAATGTCTATCCTATCCAAAGCAATCTACAGATTCAACTCAATCCCTATTAAAATACCAATTGTATACTTCACAGAGCTAGAAAAAATACTCCAAAAATTTATATGGAATAAAAAAAGACCCCGAATAGCTGCAACAATCTCGAGAAAGAAGAACAAAGTTGGAGGAAGCACAATACCAGATTTCAAGCTATCCTACAAAGCCACTGTAATCAAAACAGCCTGGTACTGGTACAAGAACAGGCATATAGATCAATGGAACAGAACAGAGACCCTAGAAATCGACCCAAGACATTACACTCAATTAATATTTGACAAAGGAGGCAAGAGCATACAATGGAGTCAAGATAGTCTCTTCAATAAATGGTGCTGGGAAAATTGGACAGATACATGCAAAAAAATGAAACTAGACCACCAACTTATACCATACACAAGAATGCTGGGGTACAATCCCCAAGCTGGGCTCACCAGCAAAGAGCACCAGAACTGAGAAGGGTACCCACACAGCATCTGGCTGTGAAAAGAAGTGCAGTTGCTGTCTCAAAATGGATAAAAGACTTAAATGTAGGTCGTGAAACCATAAACATCTTAGAAGGAACCATAGGCAGCAAAATCTCAGGCATCTCTCCAGGCAATATGTTTACGGATGCATCTCCTAAGGCAGGGGTGGGCAACCCCAGCACGCGTGCTAAACATGGCACGCCAGTAACTTTTGCTGGCACGCGAAACCCTCTCTTATAATCTTCCATTTACAATTTTTTTCCTTAATATCAACTTCTTTATTTTTCAGATAAATTCAGTGTAGGTGCATCTTAGATAAATAAATAATTTTACATAACAAGTTATCTTAAAGACCATAGACATGGATTGACAAGAGAGGGGAAGAGCAATTTCTATGCCTCTGTCTTAACTCTCCCTGCCTTCCTAGATCCGACCAGTGTTTTGGTTTCATCCGCAAACGCTTGTGAATTTTTGTTCTCAGGGATGAATTTTGTTAAGTCTCACAATAGGAGTAGCCTGATGGATGAAAGTAGTAGCTCGTGCATATCTCTGAAGGTCACGAAATATAAACCTGATGTAAAATCTCAGTCATCAGTGATGCAGCAGCAAAAGTCCCACTAATAATATCAAACGGAGTCATAAAGTTTTCTGTCGGACTATCAGTGTACATGTAAACATTAAAAACTAAATGTATTTTTCATCATCATATACTGTGTTTTTGTCACTCGAATGAATTTTATTATTTCTTCAAGGTTCTTCACACCTTAAGAGATATCAAGGAGCCGAAACCGGTTTGGCTCAGTGGATAGAGCGTCAGCCTGCGGACTGAAAGGTCCCAGGTTCGATTCCGGTCAAGGGCATGTACCTGGGTTGTGGGCACATCCCCAGTGGGAGATGTGCAGGAGGCAGCTGATCGATGTTTCTCTCTCATCGATGTTTCTAACTCTCTATCTCTCTCCCTTCCTCTCTGTAAAAAATCAATAAAATATATTTAAAAAAAAAAAGAGAGATATCAAGTAGGTGTAACATGTTCTCAAAAAATCAGGGTTGGCACACAGAAGAATTTTGAGTCAGAGATTTTGCTGGTTTTGGCACGCACTCACAAAAAGGTTGCCCACTCCTGTCCTAGGGCAAAGGAAACTAAGGAGAAAATAAACAAATGGGACTATATCAAAATAAAAAGCTTCTGCACAGCAAAAAAAAAAAAAAAAAAAAAACATCAAAAAGAAAAGAAAAGTGAGCCCACTGAATGGGAGAACATATTTGGCAATAATACATCTGATAAAGGGTTAGTATCTAAAAAATATAAGAAACTCATACAACTTAACAGAAGGAAGATAATCCAATTAAAAATGGGCAAAAGACCTAATAGACACTTCTCCAAAGAAGACATACAGATGGCCAAGATGGCCAAGAGACATATGAAAAAATACTCAAATGATCATCAGAGAGATGAAAATTAAAACAAAATGTGGTATCACCTCACACCTGTCAGAATGGCTACCATCAACAAATCAACAAATGACAAGTGCTGGCAAGGAAGTGGAGAAAAGGGAACCCTCCTGCACTGCTGGTGGGGATGCAGACTGGTGCAGCCACTGTGGAGAACAGTATGGAGTTTCCTCAAGAAATTAAAAATGGAACTGCCATTGGACCCAGTGATCCCACCTCCAGGAATATATTCTTTAAAAAAAAACCCAAAACACCAATCAGAAAGAATATATGCACCCCTATGTTCATAACAGCACAATTTACTATAGCTAAGATCTGGAAACAGCCCAAGTGCCCATCAGTAGATGAGTGGATAAACAAGCTGTGGTACATTTGTACCATGGAATACACTGCAGCTGTAACAAAGAAGGATCTCTTACCCTTTGAGACAGCATGGAGGGACCTGTAGAGTATCATGCTAAGTGAAATAAGTCAGTCAGAGAAAGACAAGTATAACATGATCTCACTCATATGTGGAATCTAAGTAACAAAAATAAACTGATGAACAGAGTGGATCCAGGGACATGGAAGCATGGAGCAGAGTGCGGAATCTCAGAGGGAAGGCAGGGGAGGTTGGGTGGGTGGGAGGTAATCAACCAAGGACCTTGTTTGCATATGTGCATGGCCCATGGACAGGGGCAATAGGATGGTGAAGGCAGTGGGACTGGGAGGGGGTAGAAAAGGGGGTGGGGGAAATGGGAGATATCTATAAAACTATCAACAATAAAAAAAATATATTAAAAAAAAAGTAAGTGACAATCCCATGTGGTTTCTATAGACTCAGCAGAAATGGATCTTATTGGCACTTGGGTGTTCTTAAAGGCTGCCTAGCTCACTGGAAAGAGCATCCAAGTCAGGGAATTACCCAAATAACAGAACAGAAGAGAGAAATAAAGGTGGTAACATCAACAATCTATAATAATAAAAGCATAATATGCTAATTAGACCAGATGTCCTTCCAGACGAAGCCGGGGCTGCGAGGGAAGGCCAGGTCCTGGGAAGCCGGTGCCAGTAGCTGGGGGAAGGAATGCGTACTCTTGCACTTATTTCGCGCATCTGGCCTCTAGTTAACATATAAACAGCAGTGGTTTTGCTGCTGGGCAGGAATTTTGTTCTCACAGACAGGTGTCGGGCTAGCGATCGCACTGCCCTCTGGTGGATGCTACAGAGATTGCAGCCTCACTTTCCAGCTTCCTGGTCTGTCCCTGAGGCTCCGGGCGCCCTGTGGAGGTGGGCCTCTGTGAGAAGGGTTTGGTGCACTGCCTAAATGTCTTTAAAATATTTTGCTTCATCTTTCAGAATTAATGGAAACTTTATGTCTCAGCTTCCACAGTCTAGATGTGTTTGTGATGACTTAAGTGATGGCATTTTTAATTTCTTATTATAAGATATAGAAGCCCCCGGTGTGTCCTTTGACCTCATGCCATTACAGCACGTGGACAAGGACCCCTGAGGGGATGTGGCCACAGCCTGAGAGGCCTGGGCTCTGAGCCAGCCTGCAGCCCTCCTGCCAATGGCTGTGCCAGGCCTGGGAGTCCTGGGGTGCCTGCAGGCTCACCCCACCTTCCTGTCCTACACCAGGACCCTCTGAAACCCTCCAGACACAGGAGGGCGCCTGACCCAATAGGTTATGGGGACTTGATGCCATCTGGGCTCCCATGGACCAGGTGGCTCTTGTGTGCTGGGGACTTGTCACTCTCCCCCACCATCCTGTGAAGTCAGCACTTCCAATCATTCCACAGAGCACACGGTGCCAGTCCTATCCCGTGGACTCCCCCAGGGCACAGTCCCACTTCAGCCCACTTCCCGTGGCCACCTGCTCATCTCCTGGACAGCCAGCCCCTTCCCCGCCTGCTCCAAACCAGGTCCCGGTCCCGCTGATCTAATTTACAAGCCCCTGTGAGCCCAGGAAGCCGTCTTTGAGATGAATGGGGTGCGTGAACCCTCCCGTGGCAGTGGGATGTGATGGAAGCACAGCCCCCCAGGAGGCTTCATGTCCCCTGGGAGGGACGCACAGTCCCTGTCACCGCATCTCACCACGCCCAAGGGGAAGGTTATTCCTCTCATTCCATGAAGGCCATTTTGGCCCCAAATAGGTTGATTAATTTTCACAAGGTCACACCGCTGGGTTGAGATGAATCATTCTGGCCACATCTGGGTGAAAGACACTGGTGTCACCCGTTGTCACTCGTCAACTGGGACCCAGGCTCCTGGCATCTGGGTGCAAGGAGAAGGGCTGTGTCCTGCATCCAGACCCAGAGGGACAGAATTATGAGGACAGACCTGGGGGAACAGGTGGCTGCAGTGGAATAATGGAAAGTGGAACCATAGTGCTGGTCAGGGCAAGGGAGGGGATGTGAGGGCCTGAGAGATGAGCAACCATACTTGCTTGTCCAAGACTGGGCAGTTCCCTGGGCATGGTTGGCATATAGGGCCCCCAAGATGTTCACATCCTCATCCCTGGAACTTGTGAATCGGTCACCTTATGTGGCAAAAGGGACTTTGCAAGTGTGATGAGGTTACCGGCCTGGAGATGGAGAGGCCCTCCCGACCCACCCAGGTGGGCCCAGTGGAATCTCCAAAGCTCCTGAGAGGTGGTGGGAGCGTCTGAAGCAGAGAGCCTGGAGGCCCACCTGCCCGCTGGCTTCGAAGGCGGAGGAAGGGCAGCAGCTGCAGGAGGAAGGTGGCTTCCGGACACTGGACAAGGTGAGCGAGGATTTTCCCAGCTTCCCGAGGGGCCACCCCGACACCCTGAGGTGAGGACCACTGGCCCCCAGAGCGGGAGGAGAGAATCCTGCTTTCTGTTGGTTGGTTTTTTGTTAATCCTCACAGGATGCGGATGTTAACGTAAAAAAACATTCAAACTTGTGAAGAATTTTTGCGAGTTTATTTGAGTCAAACTGTTGACAATTGCCGGGAAGCAGATTTCAACAGATGGGGATAATGCTCCAGAGAATGGCAGTTTTCACCTTGTTTTATACAATCGGAGGAGGAGATGTAAGTAGGTTACAGGAACTCCATTGGTGATAGATTAGGGAGCTGTGAGAAAGCGAAGGGAGGGGGACCTCTGGGATTGGATAAAAAGTAACATGATAGACACATGCTTCTTTACTTAGGTGAGCACAGGATAGTTAACAGTCAACCATTAACGTGATAACAGTAACAATGAAGGAATTTATGGTCTCCGTCCCTGCCCCAGGCACATTTGGTTGTGCCCTGAGGGGTCTGGAAAAAGGGTAGTTACAAGTTACCCTGACATTTCACAGGTGTGTTACCTTAGATGCAAAAAGACAATAGGCTCAGCTAAATACTGACCTTTATCAGGGAAGACACTGGCCTAGGACATGACTTCGCACTATAACAGTGATGGCGAACCTTTTGAGCTCGGCGTGCCAGCATTTTGAAAGACCCTAACTTAACTCTGGTGCCGTGTCACATATAGAAATTTTTCAATATTTGCAACCATAATAAAGCAAAGATTTATATTTTTTATATTTATTTTATATATTTAAATGCCACTTAACAAAGAAAAATCAACCAAAAAAATGAGTTCGTGTGTCATAGGTTCGCCATCACTGCACTATAAACTGCTTTTAGTTAAAGTCCTAATTTTAGACCATCCTTTGTGTCTTTGATTTTGCAAGACTGTCATGCAGGCCTCCCCTGAGCTTGTTGGGTTAGCATGTGGCCCCTTTCATCCCCCATCTCCCTTTTGGTCATAAATCAATCCAAAGGATGCATCGATGACCAACATTTTGGTTGGATAATGGAACCCCACGGTGCTAGGAAGGCTCATTCCCAGGATGTTTGTGTCAGCATGTCTTGCTGAACAGGTAGATCACTGGGGATGGGGCAAGACCATAACCTATGGTACTTAAGGTCGAATTATTATTATTCAAAATAAAAGTCAGGTGAAGAGGAGGCAGTCAAGTCACATATGCCCTTGTTAAAAATATTTTGGATCAGCCCTAGCCAGTTTGGCTCAGTGGATAGAGCATCGGTCTACAGACCAAGAATCCTGGGTTCAATTCTGGTCAAGGGCATAAGCTGGGGTTGCAGGCTCAATCCCCAGTGTGGGGCATGTAAGAAGCAGCCAATCAATGAGTCTCTCTCCTCATTGATGTTTCTATATCCCTCTCCCTCACCCTTCCTCTCTGAAATCAATAAAATAATTTAAAATTTTTTTTTAAATATTTTGGATCATTTTTAATTTTTGAGTTACCATGATCCAAGTATTTTTACTGCTTGTCTTAAGTTTTGTATCTACTATAGCAGTTACATACCAGGAGCAATAGCAATAATATTAAACCAATAACATTGATTAGGAACAGAAACTGTCTAAAATTAGGTAAGGAAGGATCTGAGGGGAACAAGTATCTACTATTATCCAGAGTTCTGACTTTTCATCTGGGCCATTAATTTCATCCATTCCTATATTTAGACAATACTCACCTAAAATACTCATCTAAAGTAGATCCATATATAATTCTACCAGGGGAATTATTAGGCGGGTGTTCATGGAAGGGTTTGTCCAAGATAGGTCCTTTATAATAGACTAGGGCAGCCATGGGCAAACTACGGCCCGCGGGCCGGATCCGGCCCGTTTGAAATGAATAAAACTAAAAAAAAAAAAGACCGTACCCTTTTATGTAATGATGTTTACTTTGAATTTATATTAGTTCACACAAACACTCCATCCATGCTTTTGTTCCGGCCCTCCGGTCCAGTTTAAGAACCCATTGTGGCCCTCGAGTCAAAAAGTTTGCCCACCCCTGGACTAGGGGCTCAGTGCACAAATTCATGCACCTTGAAAGGAACTGTGGGCCACAGTGGGCACAGGGGCAGGTCTCGGCCCATCCTCTGCGCCCCCGCCCAGCCCCTCCTGCCACGGCCCCCTGGTCCCCTGTCTGCTGGCAGCCCCAATCCCACCGCCACGGCTCCCACATGCTGATGGCGCCAGCCCCACTAGTACCCGCTGAAGGCGCAGAGTGATCGGGACCCGTGCTAGCAGCAGGTGAGAGTGGGCCGTTGCCGGCAGTGGATACGAGAGGTAGCTACCGGTCCCAATTGCCCCTCAGGAGCAGGGGGAGGTGGAGAAGCCCTGAGGGGCAATTGGCACCGGCAGCCACCGCTTGCAGGCAATCAGGGCCAGTGCCGGCAGCAGGTGCAGGGCCTGGTGGGACCGCAGCGCATGGGAGCAAATAATTTTCAGTAACCACCAGAGACTCACCTCAATGACAGCTACTGGCGCCCTGTCTTGGTCTGGCGCCCCCACTCACCTGCTCCACCATCCTGCCATGGCCAATGCCCACCATGTTCCACGTGCACCCCCTGGTGGTCAGTGCACGTCATAGCGACCAGTTGTTCAGTTGTCCTGCCGTTTGGTCTATTTGCATATTAGTCTTTTATTATATAAGATAGCCTTCAAAAATGTACCAAAATTTATATTGATAATAGAAGACCACCAGTGTGTGGCCAGCAAAACATATAAACTTCATTATCATAGCTGATAATCAGAATACCATTGTCTAGTAAGTAGGAAAGATTAGCAGGTACCCAAGTTAAGTTTTTCATGTCTAATAGGGAAAGGGGTCTAGGGACACAGATATGGTTCCCACTAGGAAACCATAAGGGGAATAATAACAATATAGAGTTCATTTTATATGCATTCGATCAATAACAATTAGGTGATATAAGAACAAGGTTTGAGCAGCATCAATCTGTGAGCATACAGGCCTTGTTGACGTCTTGGGATGCTGTCTACCTCCTCTGTAGTTGGTGGCTTCCCATCTTGAGTTGAAGGCAAGTGTCAGAGACAGGGGCAGATGTCCATTCAAGGTTAGGTACCTGAGAAGGTGAGGTCCCTTTAACACTGTTGGAGGGAGTCTTTCGTTATGTCTTGCCCAAAGGACAAAAGTATCTCTGGGGTGTTGTTGTCTTTGAATCTTTGTCTCCTGGGAGTACCATGAAATGAAGGTTACTAATTTGTTAGTTACTATGATGCAGAATATCTGCCTTTTAGTTTTCCTTATATTTCAGAAACAAAAGATTTAAAAATCAACGATAGTTTGGGTCCATGCACGCCCAGCAGTGGCGACAGCTGCCGGCGACACTGGTGTGTAAGTGAGGGCCATGGCAGCACTGTGAGCCACAAGCCGTGCAGCAGGGCAGTCTGTGCCCAACATGTGGCGGCAGTGAGGGAGCAGTGGCTCTGGGCCCGCATCGCGCTACTGAGGAAGCACTGGCCACCCAGCTCGGCCGATCAGCCACTGGGCCACAGCAGAGACTGGGAGCTGGGAGCCATGAGATCTGAGGGGGTGGGACCTGTCAGCAGAACGTGTCCTCCCCTGCGTGCGACTTTGAGGCCATGAGATGAGTCCCGTGGCCTGGCCCTTGCAAGTACCCACACCGCACCAGCCAGGAGTCCGCCAGGTGCCATGGTGTCTGTCCAGCAGCAGTCACCATGGAGAGGCCAGGGTACAACAAACTGATGGACTTTGACAAGACAAGAGGGGAAGGGGCGTCAGAGGAGGGCAGGAGAATGTCCAAGGCTGGTGGCCAGACCAGCCACAGCGGTGGCACACGGGGACCAGTTGGGGCTCCTGATGGTGGGCCCCAACTTCCGGGTCGGGAAGAAGATAGGCTGTGGCAACTTTGGGGAGCTCGGCTCAGAAAGAATCTCTATACAAATGATTACTTAGCTCTACGACTGGAGCCCATCAGGTGTGGGCGCCACAGCCGTGCCTAGAACACAGCTTCCACCCGCAGCTCAGCTCACAGAGGGTGTCCCTCGGGTCCCTCTGGCCCGTGCGGGAAGCACAGCGCCATGGTGCTGGAGCTGCTGGGCCGGCCTGGAGGACCAATTCGATCTGCATGACCACACATCACGCTCAAGACTGTGCTCATGGTCGCCATCCAGCTGATCACAGGCATGGAGTGTGTGCACACCCAGAGCCTCATCTGCCGCGACGTGCAGCCGGAGGACCTCCTGGTGGGGCGGCGGGCAGCAAGCGCAGGACGCCGTCCGCATCATCGACTCTGGCCTGGCCCAGGAGTACATGGACCCGGGACCAAGAAGCGCAATCCCTGCCGCGAGCACAAAAGCCCGAAGGGCACAGCGCGCTCCATGAGCATCAGCACACACCTGGGCAAGGAGCAGAGCGCCTGACGACCTGGAGGCGCTAGGTCACAGTCCATGGCAGGGGTGGGCAAACTTTTTGACTCGAGGGCCACAATGGGTTCTTAAACTGGACCGGAGGGCCGGAACAAAAGCATGGATGGAGTGTTTGTGTGAACTAATATAAATTCAAAGTAAACATCATTACATAAAAGGGCACGGTCTCTTTTTTTTTTTTTTAGTTTTATTCATTTCAAACGGGCCGGATTCGGCCCGCGGGCCATAGTTTGCCCACGGCTGGTCCATGGGCTGCCTGCGTGGCAGCCTGCCCTGGCAGGGCTCAGGGACGTGCTCAAAGAGTGCTACCCGAGATCGGGGACACCAAGCGGGCGCCCATTGAGGTGCTCTGCGAGAGCCACCCGGAGGAGATGGCCGCGAACCGCGCTATGTACCTGCGGCGCCGGCTTCTTGGAGAAGCCTGACCAGGAGACCTGCAAGCTCCTCACAGACCGCGTCGCCCGCAGCGGCTTCGTGTTGCACTGCGAGTACGAGTACGCCTGGGCGGGGAGCCCCTGCCCACCCAGCGGCACAGCTCACACCCACCTGCCTGGGCAAACTCAGCCTGGGGGCAAAGCCAGCAAAAACAGGGCACTGGGCTCCAGCAACCAGAGCTGAGTGCGGGCGACCCCACTGCCGGTCACTCTGACGCCCCATCACAGCGCCTGCAGAGGCAGCGTGGCGGATGGCACCAGTGCTGCTGTTTCTTCAAGAGGAGCAAGAGGAAGTCACCGCAGAGGCACAAGTGACCCTGGCAGTGGCTCCCACACCCTCCGCTGCGGTTCCGGGGGGGAGCTCGTCCGGTGGCCCACAGCCAAGACATAGACTGTGGCCCGGAGCTGCTCACCCCACGTGGGTGACTTCCTTCACATAAGACTGTGGCCGAAATTTCTCCTGTGTCCAGTCCTCCCTTCCAAGAGCATTAGCTATGTAAAAGGAGGAAAGGAAAACACCGCCTGCCCTGCCCCCTCCGCCAAGTCTGCTGAAGGGAGGAGTGTGAGCTGGAGGCCCCACACTGTCCAGCTTGCCCGCCCCATTAGTGGCATAAAGTCTACCTCGTCTCCCCCTATCCAAAGGCGTTTTCTCCAGGGGGCGCTGTGGGCATTGCTGCCAGGGTGAGTCCACCCCGGGCCTCCCTAAATCAAAGGGGAAGGCGCGGTGGGAGTGGCACCCAAGCAAAATGCTGCACCAAAGCTGGGGTGGTATGGCCTGGTGTTCCTGCTGCACCTGCTCCTGGAGCCAGGGCAGCCACTTGTGTGGCCACTGGGCCAGGGCTGTGCCCGGTGTGAGGGCGTCTTGTGTCTGAGCCACCGGAAATAGCGCCTTAAAGCCCCGTCTCAGCCCGCAGGAGTGGCAGAGGCCAGGCAGCCATGGTCAGGTGGGCGGAGCCGCTGGGGCGTTGGCGGTGGAGTGTGCATCTAGGGCAGTGATGGCGAACCTTTTGAGCTCGGCGTGTCAGCATTTTGAAAAACCCTAACTTAACTCTGGTGCCGTGTCACATATAGAAATTTTTTGATCTTTGCAACCATAGTAAAACAAAGACTTATATTCTTGATATTTATTTTATATATTTAAATGCCATTTAACAAAGAAAAATCAACCAAAAAAATGAGTTTGCGTGTCACCTCTGACATGCGTGTCATACGTTCGCCATCACTGCCCTAGGTGTTGCCTTATAAAACGTATAGAAATGGCACTTCTGTTTCTCTGATGCTTCGTGGAAGCCATACAACTTAGGGGCTTTTTTAAAAAAATAAAGGAAAATGAAACAAACCAAAAATACACCCAACAATATTTTAAATAGAGTCATAAGAACAGTTATTCTCAATTCATTTAGTCCCATAACTATTTTTGTTTATCCTGATTATTTGCCAGTATTTTTTGAATTCAGTTATTTCTTGAAGTTTCATAAATCTTCATTCAGTTCAAAGATATGACCTGTTTAGAGGCTGCAGTTTAGAGTAGGTCAGAGTCCTTTTCATGGATTTTTCTAAAGCTATAACATGCCTGCAAATGCATCAGAGTAAAGCCATGACTGTCTATGAATGACAAAACTTAAAGAGGCATGGTTACAGATTTGATCACAATGCAATTGATAAAACACACTTTGCTTTTCTATAAGATATAACATTTCAAGACAATAATTTATTGGTAAATAATAATTAATGTAAAATGACATAGAGAACAATATAAAATCTGTACATATTTAGATTCAATATATAATTTCAGCATATAAAGAACAAATAGCCCTAGCTGGTTTGGCTCAGTGGATAGAGCGTCGGCCTGCAGACTGAAAGAACAAATAATATGTAAGATTTTAAAACGTGGCACATACTGGAAGGGGTGTATTGAGCATTGAAAATAATTCATAAACTCCCAAAAGGTGAAACGCAAATACCCAGAGTATCACTGGATCACTGGCAGATGCCCCGCCCCACACACCCCCCCCACAGGGAACCATCACTGTGGCTTGCCTGGTGTCCCTGACTGGACACGTACTACCCCTGAGAGCTTCTTGTTTGAACTTGGCTCTGAATCTTTGCAAGTTCCTTTCTAGAGCAGACTGAAATTCCTATAACATTCGTTTTAACAAAATGTATGTACTTAAATAGAACATAGTTATTATTAATTTTTATTTGACAAAGCTTCCCATGCCATTTCAAGTATATTAAAAAGGCCTAATTTAGTTCAAAAATATTTCTTTTAAGAAGAGAGAATAAATCCTTGCGATATTCTAGGACCCATTGGAGTGACTCAAAGTCATCTCTTGGTTAAAAAATCTTAAAATTTAAACTTTGTACAGATTGTCAAATATACTTAACCAAAAGATTGTATCATAAGCTCTTTGTAAATCTAGGTAATAAACATATATTTTATGGTAATAACTCTAAAAGACGTTAAACTTAAACCTGTTTTAATATTAAAAATTTTGTCCAGAACATAGAATTCTGCTTAATTTATATAACTATTTATTTATGTTTTTTAATTAGGCCAACAGCCCTAGCCGGTTTGGCTCAGTGGATAGAGAGTCAGCCTGCAGACTGAAGGGTCCCAGGTTCAATTCTGGTCAAAGGCAAATGCCTGGGTTGCAGGCTCAGTCCCCAGTAGGGGGCGTGCAGGAGGCAGCCACTCAATGATTCTCATCATTGATGTTTCTATCTCTCTCTCCCTCTTCTTTCCTCTCTGAAATTAATAAAAATTATATATATTTTTAAATTAGGCCAATAAAAGATTATATCCTAGTAATGCCATGAAAAGGCTGAAAATTTACCACACGTAATACACAAACACTTACCACATACAAACCATACACATAAAGACCTTAACATAATTCAAATTACTAATTTTTGCAGAGAAATCTCAAGAAAATTTTTTATTAACTTAAAATTTTCTAACTTTTATAACCTTCACATATTATAAACCTTCCTACATTTTTCCACAAACCTTCTTATCCATTCAGAAATAAATATCTTTAGAACTGGTAGGGTCGCGGAAGGAGGAATGCATGAGGCCACAGCGGTGAGGGATTATGAATCTACTAAGTCATCTGAGGACCAGACGGGCTGAGCCCCAATCTGGCGTCAGCACCCGGGGACAAGGAGTCAGAGATTTGAAAGGACTCCAGGTCCTTTTTCTGGGGGAGAATTCTCCGGGCAGGTGTGGATCCTGGAAAGGCCCAGAGGGGAGAGATAATGGCCTTAGCAGGTGGAATGTGGTCTAAGCGGAAGGCAATGTCCGTTGGGAAGTGCCCTAAAGGTTGGTTCCCAGGGGAGAGGTATCAGTTCAACTATTTGATCAAACATAACAAGAACAAGTTATTTCCCTGCTTTCCCCTCAAAAACGAATCTCCATACCTCATGCCTTCTATTATCACTGAAAGGGCGAGGGCTGCGCCCTCCATCTTGCCCCAAATCCTCCATTTTGGGGCAGCAGCCATGTGCTCAGCAAGAAATTTCTTCCCGGAAGTATAATCAAGGGAAGTGCTCGCCATAGATACGACCACATCCTGTGTAACAAGACACCGACATGCGCCTGGCCAATCGGCAGGGCCCACAGTCCTCTCTCCTCCCCTTACTCCAACCCCCCTATTAAACCCCTCTCCCCACGGGCTGGGGCTCTCGTGCTCTCTTGGCCTCTTACCTCTGTGTCTGCGAGTGTGGCTGGGGGGGGGGGGGGGGTGTACCAAACTAGTTTGAATAAAGACTCTCTGCTTTTGCATGGAACTTGGCTGGCTCCCTGGTGGTCTATTGGGGATCTTGAAATCTGGGCATAACAATCACAACCATATAATTTCTCCCAACTTAATTTGAACTTTTAACTCTTAGAAAGCCTCAGTTTTCAATAATAACCAAAATAAAATAACTGACCAGCATTCTTTAGATTGGTGTTTATAAACACATTTTAAACACACTCTCACTTTCAAGAAACACACCTTCAAGCACAAGACATTATATGAACAGCATAAATCATTTTTACAGACTTTCAGGCAATAAAGACAAAAGCAGGTGAATTTAAAGACTTATCTAGTGATCAATGTTTCAGTATTTCATGTTATTTCTATCTAGAAATTTAATAACCTTAATTGAAATTTACTAATTTAGAAATGAATAGTTGAAGTAAGTTAAGTGATTTGTTTAGGTGGCTATCTTCCAGAGATTGTGTTTAAAAATGGCCCCACCAGAGTTCCTGGTGTTTGCATCTCAAAGGTCCTGGGACTTTGGTTTTGGAAAGCCAATTGTCTGTGAGCATTTTGAGCTGAACAGGGCAGGTTTGGAGGAATGAAAAGGATTTAGTGGGCTTTGTTATTCTGGAGCCACACACCTCTCTGGCCCTTAAAGACTGCATTGTAAAGCAAGGACAGTACTTTAATTCCTCAAGGATTAGCAATTTTTTTTAATGTTTCTTTCCATTTGAATATCTTTCTCCGAGGCTCTGTAGCAATTGCAGAGAGATCTAGTTTACAGGTAGCATATAGCTAAGGGCCATTTCTGATTCATAAGGGCTTGCATGTATGGAAAAGACACATTGATCTCAGAAGGCCTCGTTCTCCATTCACTTCCCTGGGAATGGGAAAGCAGGGTCAGCTGCAAGGTAGCTTTCCACTTATGGTGCCAGTAACTGGCCACACCTCTCCATTGTCCACTTTAGAGTGTGGCCAGGCTATGCTGCAAAAGAAGATTCGCCTTTTTCCTTGAGGGACCCCAAGGCAGAGTTCTCCCAGTTGAAGATTTTATTCCCCAAAAGAAAAGGGGACTCTCAAGACCCTGTGGCCTGGTTCCCCATTGTGAGAAATAAGGCAAATCCCCCAAGTCAGGGGTCCGGGTAGAACACAAAACACACTCGGGAGCCAGGCAGCAGGCAAACATCTTTACGTCTGCGTAGAAGTGCACGCACACCGAGCAGGTGGGCTGCTTGGGTTTATAATCCCTGATGCACGTGACCCATCCCTTGCTCTTGACTGGAGCTCAGGCGCACAGTCTTTCACAATTGGCTAATTCAAAGGGAGGGGGTGGGCCTTGCTGTTTCAAGACAGCCGCCCCCAGGGGAGCTGCAAGCCAAGTGGCCAACATGGCAGCTGCCAAGTCACGCACTCCAACATGGCAGCTGTCTAAACTGTTCTTTGACAGAAAAGATGACTTGTTCATTCTCACAATTCCCCCCTTTTCTTTATTCAAACTCTTTCTTCAAATCGGCTGACATCCATTGACTTTCCTGCTCTGCAGTGTCCAGGAGGAGACTAACTTGCTGTTTGGTCAATGCGGTTCCAATTAGCCCTTGGGTAAGACCCCCTCACACACACACACGGGATGCTGCGACACCCATCACTGCAGCTCCCAGTCAAAGGGGTGAGGGTGGATGTTATGCCCAGATTTCAAGATCCCCCAAAGGACATCACCAGGGAGCGCTGAGTCCAATGCAAAAGCATAGAGTCTTTATTCAAACCCGGGACTTGGTCCCTCTGCCTCCCCTACTGACACAGCGATAGGGTGTGAGAGAACCCTGAGTTCCAAGAGAACAAAGAATTTATAGGGCTTGGGGTCAGGGGGTGGGGGGACACTCTGACCACTGATTTGGCTGATTCCGGTTGGTTGAGTGAGGGCCGGGGGCTAGTGACACAAGGGCAGGGTGCAGCTAGGGTCTGGTTACACAAAGACGGGGGGGCGGGGGTGGCTAGCATACTTTTGGCCTTGGGCTAGTTTCCCCCGCTTTCCCATTGGCCGAGATAAGGGCAGGCTGAGTAACTGATACACCCTGCGGCTTCTTCTTGGAAGAGGGGTTAGGGACACAGCTATCGGTCCTGTTCTGTCCCTTCAGTGGACACCATCACTCCTTCCACTTTCCAACCATCGCTCAGGGAATCAGAGAAGGAGCCTCCGTCCCAGGCTCCAGCTCACTCGTCACTAAAGCTGCTGGTGCCTTAGGCTCAGTGACGGTTTGTGTGCTGTGTTGTCAGGGACGAATGTGCAGCACTGGCCCCAACATGACACATGTTCCTCCTCCTTCTGCCTGTTCTCCCAGGCACCCCGCTGCTGGCATCTAGGTGCTCACTATCCCTTTATCTGCATCTCTAGTGTAGTTAACAAGCCTTTGCTGGTTCTAGAAACTATAACTAATCCACCATATTCTTGTTCACAGTGGCCACCAGCACAGGACAGACTCAAACCCTGCGGCAATCTGATTTCTAGCCTTAAACTCCTTGGCACTCCTCCTGGAACCCCAATGGGATCTGTGTGTATTGGGGATCAAAGGAGCCCCCGGACTCTCTCCTCTTCCTAGTCTGTCTGTTGAAAAAGGTTTAGGATGTGCTGAAGGGAAAGGGGTAGCCATTGTATCAGAGCACAAGTTCCACTCCAACTACTGGGCAAGGCCCAAGTCAGGGTCCCCATGACACCACCAGACATCGGCACGGGCACCGGCAGGGCAGCACGATGGGCTTCTGAGGATGCTTGGCCATTTACGCATCCGGATAATTTTCTCATAAACTCCGAGCACTGCTCCCCCTTGAGAGGCAGGAGGTATAGTTTACGTTGGAGGACGGGGCCGGAGAGTTTTGGGGGGTCCTTGCTCGTTACCTCTGTTGAATGGGAACAACAGGGCGAGAGTCTTACAGGAAGTGTTTCCCCAGGTGGTTTCCTCCTGGGACAAGGCATGCACACATTCCATCCCGTTACTGTCTGAGGTCCATCCAAATGGGAATGGGACCACTGGGGCCTCTGGCCTTTCTGCTGCACAAGCGTAACAGTCACTTTTATTTAGGGCAAGTACAGAATATCTAATCCATTCCACCCAGGCTTTCATTCCCTTATAACCTACTTCTATTTGCATGGTGGTGGCATTGGCCTAGGGAATCTTGTCCTGTGACATCTACTCATAGCCAATCTTTGACCTAAAGGCTGAAATATCCAAGTTATCTATAATCAATAACTTAACTGGGTAAGCATGATCCAGATTGTACACCTTTCTCCAGCCACATTGTAAGCCCCTGCAATTTGCCAGATCCCTAAAGCAAACAGAACTCAGTACATGATGCTTATTAAGACAACTCAGTTTTTAGCATCAATTTCAAGGGGACATGTCCTGGTATGGCTGTCCAAGTTGAGGTGTGTCTGCCCTTAACCCGTGTGTGATGGGTCCAACCTTGCTCTGCAGTCTGAACAGCAGTCTCTGTGGTAAGCAAGACAGGTAAGTCGTTCCCAGGAGGGTTCCAACTTGCTTCCCTTCCAAGTCTTGATTAAACAAACGTAGCCTTCTGGTAGATGGCGATGAACCGGAAACTCAAGAGGGCCTTGGGTCAGGAGGCCTTCTAACCTGACAGAGTTAAAGTAGAAGAGGCCTGGCCGGTTTGGCTCAGTGGTAGAGCGTCAGCCTGCGGACTGAGGGGTCCTGAGTTCGATTCAGGCCAAGGGCACATGTCTGGGTTGTGGGCTTGATCCCCAGTAGGGGGCATGCAGGACGCAGCCAATCAATGATTCTCTCTCATCATTGGTGTTTCTATCTTTCTATCCTTCTCCCTTCCTCTCTGAACTCAATAAAAATATATTAAAAAATAATAATAATGAAGTAGAAGAGATACTCAGTACATAGTTCTTAAGAAATTGGTCCCTAGTTTCCATTGTAGGAAGATCTTGAGGCATTCCAGGGCCTATTGGAATCACCTACAGCCAACTCCAGGTAAAAAAAAAAACTTTTCCTAAAATTCAAACCCTAGGAAGGTTGTCCAACTTGATTTTACCAAAAGATTATATATTAAAGTGTACTAGACAGTAATATAGGCCAGCAAACTTCAGTTCCTATAATTAAAAGATGGTCTTTTTATTAAATGCCTGATTAATATAACATAATCATTTTACTAGAAAAGAACTGACCAAAATAAGGCTTATTTTCTAACTTCATTTGTCCTTGGGTGTGGACAGCAAATGACACTAATTGGATTCTCCCATCAGTCTTCCTGAGAACTTTGGCACAAGCTATTTACCCTCTGTTTAGGGAGGCAGAATTCAAATCATTGACTCTTGGTTTAGGGAAGACAGAGTTTTCTAGATGGTTGCAAACTGCTATTTTAATATTTCAGTTTCCCTGCTTTGTCTTGGCTTACTGGCCTGTATCATTTAATCAATTTCCTTTTAACATTTTTTTTTATAAACTTCTTATAATTTCCACGGACGTTCTTACAACTTTCAAAAACAGTTTTACAGTTTCCAGAAATAATCACCTTTAGAAACAACCTTCTTTTTTCCCTCAAAATGCATAACCGTGCCTTAGTCCTTCCATTAAGTATTTCTAAAACTTGTACAGATCTTTTCTTTCTTTTTTTTAATGTATTAGAATTCTTCACTGTTAGAAATCTTAATTTTTCAATGATTTACCAAAAAGTAAACAGCCAGCATTTCTTAGATTAACATTTATCAACACACTTTTTGTAATTATTCTAAAAGACATTAATTAAATTTAAACTGGTTTTAATATTAAAAAATTTGGTTCAGACCAATTAATCCTCTTTTTTTAATCAGACCAATAAAATATTATATTGTTACAGAAAAACCGGACCAGAACCAAACAGCACTCTGAGAGTTTGGAGTTACACTTTATTCACCGTGGTGGGCTTAGGGAAATGAATCCAAAATCTAAGCAAAACTAAAAGCAGAACTTCCCTTTTTATAGAAGAGCCAGCCCTTTGTGTGCTTGCTGGCGGTGGCCTTGAAAACTATACAGTTCTATCCAATTAAAAAATGCACCTGGCATGGCATTGGGTGTATCTAGTCTCAGGCCTGCAAGGTCAGATAGCTAAGTTTATCTTCCCCACTATTCAAGCAGGCTAGAAAGCAAAGTTACTTTTTCAGAATAAGAGGCCGTCCAAAGAATAGCAGAGAATTCCAAACAGTAGTTTTACAGAATAGGGGTTTTCCTTCACATCCTGCCCCCTTGTCCCACAAGCTTTTCAGCCTCGTGGTACAACAGCCACGGGATGTTAAGGTGAACAGGGGTGTTGACCGATCTTTTACTACTTCCTGCTGAAAAAGGGTGACGTCCAAGGGGTTAACATCCCGTTTCTTCCTCTTGGAGAGGTTTGTAGGGAATTCTTCTGGCTTGCAGGACCATTTGAAGTTTAAAGGCATCTAAATGGGATGAGATAAAGTGAGTTAACAGAATTAGAAGACATTGTCCTAGGATTATGGCCATGAGTAGCATTAACAGTTATCCTGTCAATGGAAGGAGCTATTTCCAGATCCTCCCCACTCCCCCATGCAGCCCAGGTCTCAGATAACTTCTGTTTTATTCATCTTGTTTTGTTTTTTTTGTGTAGGAAGCATTAATTTTATGGTGTTTCTGTATTCCAGCAAGGGCAGAAGAGTTCTCCTCCTGGGACCAGCCTCGGGTTCCTGCGGCACTCATAAAAAGACAAAATGAGAATTACTAGAAAGATAAAAACAATGATTATCCAGAAATACCAGAGCATTTTGCCTTTAAGAGAAGATAAGAAAGAAAGTGTAAGGAAGAATTCAGCAGGGTGTTCTCTGAATCCTTTGGAGCAGGTTGATTGGCCAGGTCCGTTGTCTTCTTGAGGGTGATCTGCAGTGGGTGTGTCTGGTCAGAGGTCACCTTCCAGTCAGGCTCCTTGCTGTCCTGGGCACGGAAAGAGCTGGGCTTGTGACCTGGCAGAGACAAACTATAACAAATGGTCCGGTGGAAGGGAAAGAAAACATTTCAGTTTTAACAACCTCTATTGAAATAGGATTTTTCTCCTTAAAATTCCTCTATGGTTATCAAAAAGCTAAATCAAGACTAATTTATCTACCTAATGTATTCAATTTGGCCTGATGTTTGCATAAACACAACAAGAATGGTAACTGATTACCTTTGCCGGAATTTCATGATTGAATCTTAGTGTGCCCCGTAGGGCCAGGAAGCCAAGCCATCCAGCTGCCATCAGGCCTGCCTGCAGTATCTGCTGAGTTAGGTGAATCCCTCATCTGTAGCAACTCCACCTGGGCCCATGCCCTAGGCTTTAAGGCCCATCTCAGTAGCCCTCTTACTCGTTGCAGCCCAGAGTGAGTGGGGCTTCCGCAGGGATCCAGAGACATCCTTATTGCTCCCCTTCTACTCTGACCAACCACCAGTGATGGTAGGGCATGGGCCTGACACTCCAGCACCAGCCATCTTCAGGGCTCTCAAGCAGGATATCAGGCTTTTCCTGTGGCACTTTTATTGGCTTCAAGTCTTCAGAGTCCAGACAGGTCATTTTAAAACATGATACTCCAGTCAAAGTTTTCCGTTAATAAAACCACTATTAGGAACCAGTCTTATTGAATTTATGCAAAGAAATACATTGCCATGATTTATTAAGCATTGCCAAATTTCAGAGGAATTATATAAGGAGAAAAACATACTGATCTGCTCTAAGATTTTCTGATTTTTCTTGCCAGTCCCTTTTCATGGACTTTTCAGAGTAATATAACTGTCTTTAAATGGCAAGAAGAAATTTACAATATGTCTATATTCAAATAGATAGTTATAGCTCCCCCTGTAGTGGGGCTCCCCTCACTTGACTTGTTTTCTCAGAACTGACTAAAGGAGCTCTATTTCCTTACAGGGTTTTACATGCCACAGGACCTCACAGGGTCTGTAATTCTGGTAACAGAGGGCTATTATTTATCACTTCACTACTTCCTTCTGTTCTAAACAGGCCTTCCACAGTTTCCTACAGTTGGGGTTTGTACCACCCTGACATGGGCATGGTCACACAGGCCTGCAAGACAGTATACAGGCTGCCAACTGTTAACTGTCTCTTAATAGAGACCAAAACCTGATGGGTATTCTTCTTTGCCCAGTTGGGCACTTGCCCTCTCAGCAGCTACAGCTACATTCAAACCTGTAAGAGAATCAAAGGTTAATATAACATATTAATACAATGAAACATAATATTGGCACCATGGCCACTTCAGGCAGTTAAATCTTCTGCTACTACACATGAGATATGGTAGGGCTATACAAACATCTTAGGGAGGTGACTAAAGTCTACTCTTGACCTTTCTATATAAGGCAAAATTGTCCTTGTCTCTTTGGAGCCATGTCCATGAAGATGTAGGCATCATCTAAGTTTATTATACAATTTTCTGTAGGCCACTGTCAGAGCTGTGCATTGCAGCCAGTTCTTCTTTTTAGCTATAAACATAGTCTGTCCAATTTTCTTAAAATGTATTCTGGCACAGGAGAAGGTTGTTTTGCTGTATACAGGTAGCTTAACCCCTATATAACTGGGCTTGGACCTTTGCCTAGCAAACTGCAGTCTATAAGTTCAATATGCAGCCTCTGGTCCTCCTAACCCAATGAAGTTCCTGCCAGTCTCTGAGTCAGACTCCTCCACTCTTGGAGAATTTCAAAGTCCTGATGGCTCCCAGGTTCAGGGAGAGTGCTCTTTTCTTTGCCCTTTTGTTAACCCTGTTTATTAGTTACAGGGCCCTGCTATCCTTGACTTCCCACCAGTCCCCTTTGTGGCAGAGCAACAACCAGGCCTCTTCCAAGGGAGTGCACTGGAAGGGGATATTAGCCCCTCCTCTTCCAGCAGCAACAGGTACTAAACACTTTCAGTACATGCAAACAGGGAGCTTTCGCTAGCTTTATCCACAGCTTTCATAGATCCCGGGCAGTTGCTAGCTTCTGTTTTAACTGCTGTAGCCAGCAAGCCAAAGGACTATGATGTCACAGGCACGGTCAGGGCCAGTAAGCCCCTGCGGAGCTGTAAGCCCTCTGTGTCTACCAAAGAGATAAGAAAACCATAAATAACAAGTTCTTTGAAATTTACTTTTTTAATTTGCTAAGCAAACAGTTAACTTGAAAAGACTTCTGTCTTGTTTTTTACAAGCAATCTCAGAACTAAGCAATCTTGGAATTACAGCGATTTACAACCCAGGTAAGAGCAACGGATAGACAGAAATTTTTGTTAGCGAAGTGGGCTGATTCCTTCTGTAATGGCGAGCAAAAGACTCTGACGACTTCTAGAGATTCTTGCAGCCCATTGCGGGTCCAGTCCAAATGTTCAGTCAGATGAATTAGCAGAAATGCAAAATAAATCAAAGTAGCTTTTACTTTACACAGACGAGTTAATGAGCAGCCAAACACTCGTATTCACTCTCTCTCAGTAGACTAACCCAGACTGGAGCTGAGCTGATAAACAAAACAATGCCCAACTCCCCAAATGGGTGTGGAGGCATTCCTGGCACCCATGTCCCAGAACAGAATTCTCAACCAACGTCTTGGTGAGAACCTACCGGAGGAGTTAAGACTGCATCCAGTCCCCCTTCTCGGTAGCAAATTGGCTAGTCCCACACAAACAAACAGCTGTTTACTCAAAGTTTAAACAAATTCCCAAATTAAAATAAATTCCAAATTCTAAATTCTAACAAATTTCAAATTCCAAAACAAATTCCAAATTCCAAACAAATTACAAATTCCAAACAAATCCCCAATTCCTAAGGGAGCTCTGTGGCTTCCCGGGAGGTGATCAAGCTCCCCTTCCACTCATTCCGAGTGGGCCAAATGGTAGGGGATTGGGGCCCCTACCTTACCAATTCTGTAGACAGGTCTCAAGGTGTGTCCGTCCATGCTCTCCAGATGCCGGCCGGGTCCTGGGCTGAGGTCCAGGAGCTCCCAGAGTCCCCCCGGTTCAATTCTGCTAAATCAGCAGAGCGGCGCCTCCCGGGGGCCTATCCAGCTCCCCCGGTCCCCAAACCGAGTCCACACCAGAGGCCAAGAGGCCATGATGGGTGGTTCCCCGGTCTTCCCGGTCAGGGAACCAATTATGTTACAGAAAAACCGGACCAGAACCAAACAGCACTCTGAGAGTTTGGAGTTACACTTTATTCACCATGGTGGGCTTAGGGAAATGAATCCAAAATCTAAGCAAAACTATAAGCAGAACTTCCCTTTTTATAGAAAAGCCAGCCCTTTGTGTGCTTGCTGGTGGCGGCCTTGAAAACTATACAGTTCTATCCAATTAAAAAATGCACCTGGCATGGCATTGGGTGTATCTAGTCTCTGGCCTACAAGGTCAGACAGCTAAGTTTATCTCCCCCACTATTCAAGCAGGCTAGAAAGCAAAGTTACTTTTTCAGAATAAAGAATAGCAGAAAATTCCAAACAGTAGTTTTACAGAATATGGGTTTTCCTTCACAATATAATTCAGTAACTCCAAAGTTTTAAGTTACCAAAGACTTTGGAAAATTATGTGTAAACTGCTACATTCTTCCTTAGAGACACATCATCTAAGGTTAGTGCTGCCGCTTCTGCTTTTGGCCCTCTGGGCCAGCCCTTCCCTAGGCCACTTTCTTGAGATGTTAGGCCAACTATAGGTAAAAAAATGTAATTTATAATGTTTCTTGGCCCAACAGGTCCTCTGGGACTGGCCCAGAGCACTTTCTCATTTGATCTTTTAGCCTTGGTAAATTCTGAAGACCCTTTTTTGCCTTGCTGAATATTAAAGGCTTTATTTAGGTTCTGAGACCAGGGATCTGCTTCCCTAATTCCTTCAATGATGAGCTCCCTAAGGTCTCTCATGTGCCCTCTATGGGCCATGTTGTTATGGTCCCACTGGGGCTCCTGGTTTGGGAATTTACCATCTGCTGGAAGTGCCCCAGGGCCAGTTGGGTGCTCTCGCTCCCAGACCACCATAGCTGACTGTTATGCCCAGATTTCAAGATTCCCAAGAGCCCACCAGGGATCCAGCGAGTCCGATGCAAAAGCAAAGAGTCTTTTATTCAAACCCGGGTCTGGCTCCCCTACCCTCCTTACTGACACAGCAGCAGGTGGCAGAGAGAGACCTAACCCGGTGTGAAGAGGAGTTTTATAGGGGGGTGGAGTAAGGGCAGGAGAGGGGACTGTGGGCCCCTCCGATTGGCCAGGTGCAAGTAGGTGTCTCGTTACACAGGATGTGGTCATATTGATGGCGTGCACTTCCCTTGATTATCATTGGTTAGTCCAGAGAAATCCTGGGTGTGGCTAGCAGAGGCTTGGGCTTCCAGGAAGAAGCCTTGCCGAGCACATGGCTCTGCCCAAAAATGGAGGACCCAGGGCAAGATGGAGGGCGTAGTCCTCGCCCTTTCACTGACCTTCGAATCATAGCTCTCTCTTCTCCCGAGAATAAGATTCCTAAAATGGACATTAATTTGGTCCATGTATATACTTGTGGGCCTAGAAATTGATCTAATTGGTCAACTGCACCATGTGAGTCTTCCAGTAGAGCCTTTAACTCTTTTTTTTTTTTTTTAACTGCTCCAACTTCTTTTGCAGCCTAGAAAAGCTGGTTTCTGGTGGCTTGGTGGCCAAAGGGCCAGTTGGAGCCTGAGTGGGAGGCTGGAATTGTAAACCCGCCATCTTGGATGTTTCCTCAGGTTGTCTCCCGGTGGCATAGGGAGGGACGAGGCAATTCAGGGGATCCCATTTGTCCTTGTTCGCTTTTATATTTTTACTGAAAAGCTTTATATCTTATCAACTTTGAGATTTTTAAAGCCAATTATAACCTAAAGCATTTTCTTGACTAATTTTTTTAACAGGGATTTGAATTATGCTCTTAACTATGATTGCCCTTTCTGTTCAAAGAAAGGACATGCTAATCTGGCTGGAAATCCTATGCCTTCAGGACCACCCGTGGAATGCAGTCCATCCTCTTTCAAGAACTGCCCATTCTCGTGCTGCGTGCCCCCAAGGTCAGCCTTAGTTCTGCCTCAGCTGGCCTGCGCAGGTTTGTGACATCACAGGCAGGAACAGGTCACCCACTTCCCATCTCGGGCCACCCACTTCCGCCCCGGTCCCTTCCCAGTTAATACCGACACTGACAACTGGATGTTTAATGGACGTGATGCAGGGCAGGGTTTTGGAAATTTCTCCACCCTCCCAGTTCAGCAAGCACCCAAGTACTGCCTTCCATTCTGCCGCTTGGTAACCTCCGGCTTTTTTCCCCCCCTCCTGCTTTGCCTCAGGTGGGGAAGATAATGTTTTGTTAACCACAAGCAGTCTTGGAACTGGGTGGCCTTTGTTTTGAACTCCCCTTGATTGCAACATTTACAAATTTTACACTTTTAAATTAACCTTAGAATCTTAAAATTTTAACCCAGCACAGCAAAATCATAAATCAGGGAAGAGCAAATTAAAGTCCCTAAAAGTTAGCCAAAATTGCATCACAGACATACAGACATAAATTTCACTAGCTAAGTAAACAAATTAAACAACAAAAAAACAGACATAAAACATCAACACACATTCTCATACAGGTGCGCACAACACTAAAAGTTTACACCAAGAGCAATGTCTTCTGTCCCTGGTTTGGGAACTTGCCTCCCCAGAATCTCAGCATTCCCCCAATGGACTATTTTGGGGGAATGTATGCCTTAGGCCTAGCATTTCTACTTCCCATCCTCGGCAGGTCCCTTGTGACTATGTACTCAACCCCCCATGTTGGAGGTTTCTCGTACTCCCCGAGATCTGCTTCGTCCCTCTCTGCCGCTTCCCTTGCAGGAGAATGGAACCACAGATAGAACTCCGCACTCGCTTTAGGTCCAAGACACATCCCAGTCACATATGCCCGACCTCCGAGGACACCCAATCACCAATGTAGCACTTAGTCTAATTCCCACCTTGGCTCATGCATGAGGTCACCTGATTGCTGAGGGTCTTGCTTGGGCCCTTCCTGTGTTGCTGGCTGACTCTCGATCCTGAGCTCGGAGTCGGCCCAGGGGTGATAGCTGACCCTCCTCACCGAGGCCGCCACAACTTGGCAGCAGGGTGCACCTCCTCAGGAGAGGGGGTCCATTTTCTCTGTGGTGACAGATGGTATCCTGGACAAGCCCACAAATTGTTATAAATAAGGCCAGCCCCCCAAGTCAGGCGTCCTGGTAGAACACAAAGCACACCCGGGAGCCAGGCAGCAGGCAAACATCTTTGCTTCTACACAGAAGGCTGCACACACATGACCTGGAAGCTCGAGCACACCGAGCAGGTGGGCTGCTCAGGTTTATAATCCCTGATGCACATGACCCATCCTTTGCTCTTGATTGGAACTCAGGCTCAAGTCTTTCCCAATTAGCTAATTCAAAGGGAGGGGTGGGCCTTTGCTGTTTCAAGATCGCAGCCCCCAGGGGAGCTGCAAGCCATGTGGCCAACATGGTGGCTGCCAAGTCACACAGTCCAAAATGGTTGCTGTCTAAACTGTTCTTTGACAGAAAAGATGATTTGTTTATTCTCACACCATCTACAGAGGCATGTGTAGCAAGCCGAGAGTTAGGCATCACTGCAATTCTCTGGGTCATTTGGGCCATTCTGAGTAGGGCAGGTCCCCTATTAAGCCTTCTCTCAGGCTCTCATGGAAATTAATGAAGAAAAGATGATTGGTAAACGTTCAGTCAGTCAAGATTAATTTCCTCTTGGGAGTTTCCTTTGAAATCATCATTTTCCCCTTTTGATTCAGTATCCGATTCACTTAATTTTAATACATATCCTTCTGGAAAAAAAATATGGGCATCACTGATTTTAAAATCTCTCCCTACGTGAGAAACACGCTCACCTGTCCAAAGTCAAATAATGGGCTCGGAAACATAAAGTATGGCGAAAGCAAAACTTTTAATGGCGGTCTTGCAAGATGGGGTGTCTGGTGGGCAGGCACTCCCAAAGTGATTACAACCAGCATTCTACTCCCTAGTGTGCAGGTCCCTCCCCCGGTTCCTCATTGGCTGAGTACTATGGGGTGTGCAGCCTTTCCTGAAAGTCGCCTAGGTTCTATCACTTCCTGTTGGGTTATTTAAAAGTGGCTGTGGTGGTGGAAAGATCTTCCTGGGGTAGGTACCTTCTGACACGTATCCAGTCTTTACCCACTTCCTCATTTTATTGTAATCTAGCCCATCTACCCTCCTCCATATCCTGTCTGTTACAGAGACGTTGCAGTTGCATTGCCTAGTTACGCAAAACGGGCCCTTAGTATTTTTCCATTTAGTGCAAAAATGGACCATTGAGGCTTATTCCTAACTCTTCTTTTTACTTTTACTAGTCTTATTCTCACTCTTGTATTTTTCATTTTTCAAATTGCTCAAGAACCTGTTGACTTTCCTCATCATAGGAGAGTGAGTCTAATTTGGTTTCTAATAACAGGTTATTCTGCTGATAAGTCATGGGCATTTGCTTTTAATAGCTGCCTCAATTAGGCTCTGTGCTAATCCTCTTACACAGGAATAATACAACACCCTACTGCTGTCAGGACTCCTGCTGCAGTGATGTGAGATGTAAGAATCGAGGCCATTAAGCCTTTCCATTTTCCAAACCATCTCTGCAACCATCCTGTGAAGGGGTCATCAATGCTGGCATTTTCAGCCATTTCATTAGCCAAAGTCATCAGTCCCTGGAATGCCTTTGTGATGGAGCCATTGGAAGCTGTGTTATTGGGAATGACATTTCCCTCCTAACATAACACCACCCCCCTTTTTCTGCTAGTATCCTGTTTTCCCAAGCCATCTGGCTAGTGGCAGCCAACTGACTAGCTACCCCCTGAAGGGCATCCCGGTGTAATTGACAAGCCTCTGCTAATTATAATAGATGTAGTTAATCCAGTCTACATTTTTTTTTAATAGTGGACCACCAGAAGAGCACAGACTCAAATCCAGCAGCTATTTGATTCCGGGCCTTAAATTCATTAGGGACCACCCTCAGGACTCCTGTTGAATCAATATAAATATTGGAGCCCAAAGACCTTGCCGCTGCTCTTGACTATACTGCCTGGATTCTTGGTGGAATGCCAGGCTGAATGGTATAGGAAACGAAACTAAGGCACACGTCCCAGTCCAGTTGGATGCTGTGCATTACAGAGGTTCCCTTTCCCATGATACCACCAGACATCTGCCCAGGGTATGCGGAGAGCAGAGTAATTGCTAGCGCTTGGCCCATCGGTGGCGTTTAGTAAGAAATTGGTTCAAGTCGTCAGTTCTCCCATGAGTCTAGTGAATTCTGCCCCCTGCCTAGAGAGGCAAGAGGAATAGTTCACATTCCCTATAGAGAAAGAGGGGATGGCCTTCGGGTCTGATCTTCATAAAGTAGGAAAGAACAAAGACAGACTCCCACAGGTCTCGTTTCCCCAAGCATCCTTGTCTTGGTACAGGGCCAGCATGCAATACATCCCTCCGGGATCAGTATCCCATCCGAGGGAAAAGGGAACCACCTGTGGTTGTGGCCGTTCTGCAGCACATGCGAAGCAATTGCTCTTGTTAAGAGCCTGGACCATAAACTTAACCCATTCAACTCAGGCATTAATATCACCATATCCAGTTTCTATTTTAAGAGTCTGCCTTAAGTCTTTGACTTCAATTATTTTTACTCCCTTAGGATCATTTTCTAGCATCTCAGGACCCTTCGTGGGGTCTAGAGTTGTGTTTTTAGCTGTAGAGGGTGTAGTTGAGTTAACTATTAATCTGAGAGCTAGTCTTTCTAGGGGGGTCTTTTCCTAAGCCTAACCCATATACTCTAGTGACTACCTCAGGTGACTGAGTCATGTCAGCTGGATCATTGATAGTTATGAGCATAAGGTTGCACTCCAAATTTCTGCAGTTGTCCAGTGGGATACCTTTGGATAGGTGTAGCTTAGCCTTAAGGCAGGGGTCCTCAAACTTTTTAACGGGGGGCCAGTTCACTGTCCCTCCGACTATTGGAGGGCCGGACTATAGTTTTAAAAAAAACTATGAACAATTTTCTATGCACACTGCACATATCTTATTTTGAAGTAAAAAAACAAAACGGGAACAAATACAATATTTGTATTTGCATGTGGCCTGTGGGCTGTAGTTTGAGGACCCCTGCCTTAAGGGGTCCAGAATGAGATACCCACAAGTCTCTTACTGTCCACTCCTGGTAGTGAGTTATCCACCATACATCATTCCAGCTGGGGCAGGGACCTGTGTGGTGTATCCATCTCCTGGTTCAGGACGGAGGTACTTGTTCTCTCCCGAGAGTTGCCTTTGACTTTCTAACTTCCCACAGGGTAAGACCTGACAGGCATCAAACTTGATAGTTTGAGGTGATGGGGTCCTAGTTATATTTATTACTAATTTAACTGGTTGATTAAAGCTTACTCTCGGAAAAAAGAAAAAAAAAAGGCTTTTACTAGGGCAACATATCCAAGCCAAAGTAATCTGTAGAGCAGCGGTTCTCAACCTGTGGGTCGCGACCCCTTTGGTGGTCGAACCACCCCTTTCACAGGGGTTGCCTAAGACCATCGGAAAACACACATATAATTACATATTGGTTTTGTGATTAATCACTATGCTTTAATTATGTTCAATTTGTAACAATGAAATTGGGGGTCACCACAACATGAGGAACTGTATTTAAGGTTTGCTGCATTAGGAAGGTTGAGAACCACTGCTGTAGAGGGAGAGCCAGGCCATGATTGGGGTAGGGGGGATAGTGTGTTTCTTTTCATAGGACTATCTTTAAAGGTTTTTCTGTTGACTCTACTATTTTCCCCCTCCCCCAGAGTCTCTTTTACCGTTCCCTTGACCCGAGTGTAGTGTGTACACCCTCTCTCGGCTGTCCATACGGCAGTCTCGGTAGTCAGGAGCACTTGGTAGGGGCCTTCCCAATTGGGTTGGAGCTTGTCCTCCTTCTAGGTCTTGACCAGCACCAGGTCACAAGACTGGACGTGATGAACTGCGAATTCAAGAGGCAGGGTCTGAACGAGGAGTCCTCTGAGCCTGAGGGATGACAGGGTAGGAGGTATGGCCAATGTAGGGTTCCTCCAAAATTGATCATTAGTCTCCATGGTAGGAAGATCAGCAGTCCTGCCAAGGATGGGAGCCATATAACATTTCATAGGGGACAATCCCACATCTTCCCATGGAGCTGTTCTAACCCTCAGGAGAGCTGTTGGGAGACATGTGGTCCTGGGCAATTTGGTTTTTAGGATCAGTTTCATAATTTGTTTCTTAAGGGTCTGATGCATTCTTTCCACCTTTCCCAAGGAAGCGGGTGCCAGGGAGTGTGATAGTCCCAGCTGATGTCTAACCCTTCATTATTCCCTCCGACACCTTTGAGGTGAAGTGACTCCCGTTGTTTGAGTCCATGTTTTCCACCAGACTGAACCGAGGTACGATCTGCTCTAAGACGACTCTGCTGACTCTCCCTGCTGTGGCAGTTGAGAGGGGGAAGGCCTCCACCCAGCCAGAGACGGGACCCACTATTACCAGTAGGTATCTTTGTCATCCCACCCTAGCATCTCTGTGAAGTCTACCTGAATGCTCTGAAATGGTCTCAGCCTGGGTGGTCTCCCCTTTCATCTTTTTGTTTATTCTTTGGCAAGCCACACATCCCCCACATTCCTGTTTAGCAATGGTATAAATACTCACTGTGGGGACCCTGACCTAAGGACACAGCGGTATTACGAGGTGAAAGGCCCCTTTGCCCTACACATGTGCGAGGGCAATAACTCAGCAATAGCACTGTATGTACTGCACAAGCTCACCCTTATATAACCTGTTTATATTAAAACTAGAGGCCTGGTGCACAAATACGTGCACAGGTGGGGTCTGGCTGGCCCACCGCAATGGGGGCCCATCAGACAGGCCACCGGGGAGAAGGGGCTGTGGGTGGTTGGCTGACTGGCTCCACCCCTGACTGGGGTGTTGGGGGCCGATTGGGGGCCAGGCCAGCCAGGTTGGGGCCCGGATCAGGCTGGTTGGCTGCCGCAGTGCACAACATAGCCACTGGTCGTTCTGGTCGTTCGTTTATATGAAAATAACATGAGCATCACAAATTGGCATGAAGCCTCTTTTGTTTAAGCATATATAAAAATTGCCACTAACCAGCCAGTTGCTGGATGCTTTGTTCATAATAAAACATGTCCCACCTACCTGTTATTACCATGTGTTTTTCCAATTCCCTGCACTCAGAAGGGTCAATTGTTGGCTAAGGCACTTGCCCCTAACACTTGGTGCAGTCGGCAGGATTCTGGGGTAAGTACCCTGTCTAACCCGTCATCGGAGGGCATGTGGCCTCCGACCAGGTTGTGGTATCCAGGAACGGTGGTCCTGGTGCTTTGGACTCCCCCGGAGGACTGTGAGAAGGTTAAGGTAACACTGGAGGCGTTAGAGAAGACTTTGTCATCCTTGGTGGCCTGGATTCCCAAAGACCAGCAGAAGGCTGCCAGGCAGGTAGCCTGGTTGCTCCTAATGGCCTTGAAACTGAAACACCTCGGGAAGGAGACTTTGCAGGCCTGGGTACATGTCCTAGAGCAGGAGGGAGCCTCCCTGGGACAGGAGGGACCTGGAGAACTAGAGCCAACAGACAGCTCGAAGGACAGTGTTACCACTGACACAGTGGCTCCTGTTTTGCAGCCCCTCCTGTGGCACTCAACTCGCTTGCAGCCATTTTGACCCCTTTCATAGACCATCATATACATGAAGTCACTATGGCAGTGGTTAGCAAACTGCGGCTCACAATCCACATGCGGCTCTTTGGCCCCTTGAGTGTGGCCATGAAGTTTCAATTGCACTGTACGTGCGCGCCCACATGTGGTATTTTGTGGAAGAGCCACACTCAACGGGTCGCAGTTTGCCGACCACTGCACTATGGCCATGGCCAACTTGGGGAACATGAAAGTCAAACAGAAGCAACAAAAAAATAACAAGACCTACAACGATACAGAAGCCTAAAGTACCTAAGGTGCTGCCTAAGACCATAGACTTGAAATCCAAAATAACGGTGAGGACAAAGCCTATAAAAATCTCCCACACACAAGTATGGATAGACCTGGTGGCTATAAAAATTTAAAAAGTAAAAATAAATCAGCAGCCCAATGACGTGCTGCTGATCCTATGAAGACAATGACTGATAGGACAACACTTCCAAAAGGTGCCAAAAAAGGCAGTTCCCCTAGACCAGTGGTTCCCAACCTTCCTAATGCCACGACCCTTTAATACAGTTCCTCATGTTGTGGTGACCCCCAATTTCACTGTTACAAATTGAACATAATTAAAGCATAGTGATTAATCACAAAAACAATATGTAATTATATATGTGTTTTCCGATGGTCTTAGGCAACCCCTGTGAAAGGGTCGTTCGACCCCCAGATTGAGAACCACTGCCCTAGACCAATACACCTCCAGGACTACTTAGACTCCTCTGAGGAGGAGGAATTTAATCTCCCAGACTAAAAAACAAGCCAAAAAAAAAAAAAAACCCACTTAGGAAGGAATCCAAAGGACTGAAGGCCATAGGTTAAACTCACTATCTAATGGTCTCCCCACGACATACAACATATATTGACACTAATAAATACTAATACAGACTTACAGTTTACTGTATGGTAACCCAAACAAATATATGGGCCCAGCAGCTCATATAGACAAATACAAAAACAAAACTGTCCAGTAACGACAAGCAATACTGGGTATTGGCCACCTCCTCCTGAAGGCCTATCTATATATATGAAAAGAAGTAATATGCAAATGAAGTCGAGACTCCATCACACTCACAGCCAGCTCAGGGGGAGGGGCCGGGCTTGCCCTGAGCCTAAGAGATCAACACAGAGGGGCGCCTGCTCTGAGCCTCTGCAGCACTGCTGGGGGCTGGCCCCCAGCAGACACACACACACACACACACACACACACACGGCGCCTGCTCCCAGCCTCTGACACGACCGGGGGCTGGCCCCCAGCAGACACACACACACACACACCCGGCGCCTGCTCCCAGCCTCCGACATGACTGGGGGCTGGCCCCAGCGGACACACACACACACACACACACACACACGGCGCCTGCTCCCAGCCTCCACGGCCAGACTGCATCTTAGGCCCGCTCCCCATGAGCCTAAGCCATCAGTAGTACATCCCCTGAGGGCTCCCAGACTGTGAGAGGGGGCAGGCTGGGCTGAGGGACCCCCACCTCCCAGTGCCTCTAGTCCTAAATAATAAAAGGCTAATATGCAAATTGACCTAACAGCAAAACAACTGGTTGCTATGATGCACATTAGGGGGCAGACGCTCAATGCAGGAGCTGCCCCGGATGGTCAGTGTGTTCCCACAGGGCAAGCGCTGCTCAGCCACAAACCGGGCTTACGGCTGGCGAGAGCAGCAGTGGTGGTGGGAGTCTCTTCTGCTCTGTGGCAGCACTTAGGCAGGGAGTGGGCCTAAGCCATGAGTCAGACATCCTCCCAGGACTTCCAGACTGTGAGAGGGTGCAGGACAGGCTGAGGGACCCCCCACCTCCAAGTGCACAAATTTCATACCTCTAGTACTATATCTATATCTATATCTCCCATACCCAAATACGTCTTAAAAATAAACATATTTTAAAAATTAACAATTACAGCAACACAAAATAAATTCCACTTGTGGGTACATATAATAAAGCCCATCACAAAAGGGCACCCGCATCACGCAGCCATAAAACTGCCTAACCCCTGCTGGGTAGTGCTGATGCGACAATACCATCTCCCAGAAAGTTACAAAAAAATCAGACAATATTACAACTAAAAAAACAAAAATCATTCGGCCCACACACAGCCCATACAATTCTCCAACATAACCAATAAAAAGCCTAGTGGCACCTAAAAAATTACCATAAATTACAAAAAACTGAATAAAATGACTCCCCCATTAAACCCCACAATGCCAGCTATAATGAATTTCATAAACCGCCCAACTCTGCCATTAGGGTGACACCACTATATAATAAATTTGACTAATCTTTTCTTTTCCATAAATATAGCTCTGAAAAGTCAAAAAATATTTACTTTCACATGAAAAAGTCAACAATGGACTTTTGTTATTCTCCCTCAAAAATATTTACACAGCCCTACCATCTATCATGGCCTGATGGCCCAAAATTTAGACACCTGGGGCAAGCCTCTCACAGTGACAATATTTCATTATATTAATAATATCATACTAACTTCTAATTCTCTTACAAAGTTAAACACAGCTGCCAATAGCCTACAGCAGACATTAGACTCATAAAAATAAACAATAAACAACTGAAAGTTTCAGGGACCTGACTTGTTTGTCAAATTCTTAAAAATTGTCTGGTCAAATAAGATTAAAATAATACCCCAAACAATCATTAACAAAATACAAACTTATCCCTGACCAACAACAATAAAACAATTATAGACCTATATTGGTCCTTTGGAATATTGATAAATATTCATCCCTCACCTGACAGTTATTATGGCCATTACATCAGTTGTCCCAAAAGGGGACAACATGGAACTAGATTCCAAAAATTAAAAAGACCTTTCCCACTGCCCAAGCCCAAACCTTACAGGTTATAGACCCAACACAGCCATTCCAGTTGGTCATAACTATTACTCCATAAGAATTTAATTAGGGTCTATGGCAACAACATAAACAAAAAAAAACCCCGAAAACATTAAATTCTGGTCTCCACTATAAAAAAGGCCCAAATGGCAATACTCCCTCATTAAAAAACAATTAGCAGCCACTTATATAGCCTTATAGGCTTGTAAGACAATCACCACACAAAATAAAATACTCATAAAGACTACCTATACTATAGCAATTGACTTAGGTCCTGGATGACCACGCCCAAGAAAAGAGTGACACAAACCCCCATTTTAACAAAGTGGGGGGCCTATTTCAAACAGAGGGCAATGGTGAATACCAGCCCTTTGTCACAAAAATTACAAACCTTATTAGGTCCTATCCCAGGGGTGGGCAAACTTTTTGACTCGAGGGCCACAATGGGTTCTTAAACTGGACCGGAGGGCCGGAACAAAAGCATGGATGGAGTGTTTGTGTGAACTGATATAAATTCAAAGTAAACATCATTACATAAAAGGGTACGGTCTTTTTTTTTTTTAGTTTTATTCATTTCAAATGGGCCGGATCCAGCCCGCAGGCCGTAGTTTGCCCACGGCTGTCCTATCCTATCTAATGAAGAGGGAGTATGCTAATTGACCCTCACACCATTGCAAAGTTGGTGGCTCCTATAGCCAATAAAGAGGGAATATGTTAATTGACTGCCACGCCTTCAAAAATGGCGGTGCCCACAGCCACAAGATGGCTGGCAGGGGAAGGAAGTTGTGGGCTATCAGGCCAGCAGGGGAGGGCAGTTGGGTGTGATCGGGCTGGCAGGGGAGTAGATAAGCATTGATCAGTTAGGGGGTGATCAGGCTGGCAGGCAGAAGCGGTTAGGGGCAATCAGACAGGCAGGCAGGCAAGTGGTTGGGAGCCAGCAGTCCCTGATTGTGAGAGGGATGTCCGACTGCTGGTGGGATCGGGCCTAAACCAGCAGTCGGACATCCCCCAAGGGGTCCCAGACTGGAGAGGGTGTAGGCTGGGCTGAGGGACACCCACCCCCCAGTGCACAAATTTCATGCACTGGGCCTCTAGTCCTATATAATAAAAGGCCAGGGACCATAAGTGTAATGACCAGAATGACTACTCGACCAGTCACCATGAGGTGCATTGACCACCTCTCGGTCCCTCACCCCCGGCCCACGAGTGGCGGCTCACAGCAGCAGGGCGGGGTGGCTCATGGCAGCGAAGTGGCTCGCAGCTTGCGGCAGCGGCCGGGTGGGGGGGTAGGGGGGGAGGTGGCTCGTAGCTCGCAGCTCGCGGTGGTGGGGTGGGCTCACAGCTCACCCACGCATGATTTTGTGAGCTGGGCCTCTAGTCTATATATATAAAAGCATAAGCGACTGGCTGACCAGCCAACCAGCCAGTAGCTGTGTCATGCAATGACCACCAGGGGGCAGGTGCTCTGACTGGTAGCTATGACATGCACTGACCACCAGGGGGCAGACCCTCAACACAGGAGCTGCTGAGCTGTGGTGGCTTGGCAGCTGTGGTTCTCAGGTGATGCACCCAGAACCAAAGAAAAGTGAGCTTGATTTTAGGGTGCTTCACTGGAGAACTGCCCTCTCACAATCGGGGACCCCTCAGGGGATGTTGAAGAGCCAGTTTTGGCCCGATCTCTGCAGGTCAGGCCAAGGGACCCCACGGTGCATGAATCTGTGCACCAGGTCTCTAGTAACATATAAAACCCTAGCAAATAATAAAACTCCTATAAAAAAATTCTCCCTAATCCATTCCAAAAAAATATGCCACCCTTCCAAAGACCATATAATACACAGACAAAAATTAAAAAATCCTACTACATAGACAACAATAACTGTCCATTTAAATACAGACAAAATATAGTTCAATTCTAATGCTAAACAAAATACCCAATGGATTAAATTAAAAATAGTCTAAATGGTTTTTAACAAAAAAAAACCCTGACCCTATGGCCATTAAAACAGACAGCTGGGCTGTCTTTAAAATCTTAACTTTATAATTACCCCAATAACACAAACAACAATCTAAACTATATAATAAAGAGGTAATATGCAAGTTGACCATCACTCAAACACACAAGAGGGTCACCCCCATGTGGTCAAAGATGGCCGCCACAAAATGGCCTGCAGGGGAGGGCAGTTGGGGATGACCAGGCTAGGAGGGGAGGGCAGTTAGGGGCAATCAGGCTGGCAGGGGAATGGTTAGGGGGTGATCAGGCTGGCAGGCAGAAGCGGTTAGCAGCAATCAGGCAGGCAGGGAAGCTGTTGGGAGCCAGCAGTCCTGGATTGTGAGAGGGATGTCCGACTACCCGTTTAGGCCCGATCCACTGGTGGGATCAGGCCTAAACGGGCTGTCGGACATCCCTCAAGGGGTCCCAGATTGGAAAGGGCACAGGCTGGGCTGAGGGACACACACCCCTCCCGTGCACAAATTTTGGGCACCGGGCCTCTAAAATATATATATATATATATATACCTAATATGCAAAGTGTCCCCATGGGAGTTCGACCAGGAGACCAGGAGTCCTATTGCTCACTATTGTATGCACTGACCACCAGGGGGCAACACAGAATGAAGAAAGGCCCCTGCTGGAAGCTGGCAGCCAGGGAAGGGAGGCCCCGCCAGCAGCTGGAAGGCCCCCATTGGCCCTGATCGCCAGGCAGGCCTAGAGACCTTACCTGTGCATGAATGTCATGCACTGGGGCCTCTAGTTCTAGTATAAGGGGAATCATACAGTCTTTGTCCTTTTGTGGCTGGCTTACTTCACTAAGCATAATGTTCTCCAGGTCCATCCATGTTGTGTGTGAGTCAGAATTTCTTTTCTTTTTAAAGCTGAATAATGCCCATTGATGTATAGGCCACGTGTTGTTTATCCCCATCCATCTATCCAAGGACACTGGGATGATTCATTTTGAGCTATTATAATGCTGCTATGAGCATGGCACAGATGTGCAAATGACTCTTTGAAACCCTGCTTTCACTTCCTTTGGTTGTATAAATGTGGAATTGCTGGAATGTATGGTAATTCTATGTTTTTGTTTTGTAAATATATTTTTATTGATTTCAGAGAGGAAGGAAAAAGGAGAGAAAGATAGAAACATCAATGATGAGAGAGAATCATTGATCCCCTGCCTCCTGCACGACCCCCACTGGGGATAGAGCTTGAAACCTGGGCACGTGCCCTGACCAGGAATTGAACTGTGATCTTCTGGTTCATAGGTTGATGCTCAACCACTGAACCATGCTGGCCAGGCCAGTAATTCTATGTTTAACATTTTGAGGAACCGCCATACTATTTTCCATGGTGGCTACACCATTTTACATTCTTACCAACAGTGCACAAAGGTTCTAATTTATCCATATCTCACCAACACTTCTTTTCTTTTAGTAAAATGGAATTTATTGGGGTGACATTGGTTAATAAAATTATATAGGTTTCAGGTGTACAATTCTATAATACATCATCTATATATTGTATTGTGTGTTCACCACCCCAAACTCTTCTTGTCTTTTCTTTTTTTACAATAGCCATCCTAATAAGTGTCATGGTTTAATTTAATTTAAATTTTTATAGCTTCTTAAGGTAAAAGCTTAGAATAGTATTCTTCACCATAATATTCCGCCACTCAATTTTATTGAGATATAATTTTACTAAAGATTTGGAAAAACTATCTTTACTGTATATTAAAACAAATTATTGTATCATCTAATAGTTACAAACTTGAATTCCACTTTAATGGAATTCAAGGCACATACAGAGATGGTGGAAGTGTTCACCAGAGGCTGGGGGCAGGGTCGAAGGTGGGGACAGGTTGGTAATAGGGTACAAGTGTCAGTGCTGAATGAATGAGGTCTGAGGAGATAATGTATCCATGGTGATTATAGTTGAGCCACTGTATTGTGTAACTGAAATTTGCTAACAGAGTAGAATTTAAATGTTCTCTCCTCTCCCCACACCCCCAAAAAAGATAAATATGTGAGGTGATAGATATTAAGTAACTAGACAGGAGGAATCCTTTCTCAATGTATACATATATTGAAAGGGCGAGGGCTACACCCTCCATCTTGCCCCGGATCCTCCATTTTTGGGCAGCAGCCATTAGCCATGTGCTCAGCAGGGAGCTTCTTCCCGGAAGCCCAAGCCTCTGCTAGCCACACATAGGATTTCTTTAAACTAACCAATGACAATCAAGGGAAGTGTGTGCCATAGACACAACCACATCCTGTGTAACAAGACCCCGACTTGCACCTGGCCAATTGGCAGGGCCCACAGTCCTCTCTCCTCCCCTTACTCCAACCCCCCTATAAAACCCCTCTTCCCACAGGGCTCTCTCTCTCTGCCTCCTCCTGCTGCGTCAGTGAGTGTAGTGGGGAAGCTCGAGCTAGCTCGAATAAAGACTCTACCTACTTTTGCATCGGACTCAGCTGCCTCCCTGGTGGTCTTTTGGGGATCCTGAAATCTGGGCATAACATTTGGGGGCTCGTCCGGGATCCCAAGACCCTCAAGGGACTCCCGATCTGGAGAGTCTGACTGGCCGCGGTAGGTGTCTGTGTGTTGTGTATTCTGTTCTGTGTGTTATATGTTCTGTCCTGTGTGAGCTCACTTCTGAAATTCTGTAGTGCCTGAAGCGGTCTAGGTGGACGCACTGCTGAAGGACCACAGGCGGGGAGAGTCGGAAGACGTTCCGCTCTTCAGGACGGACATGTATTCCCTTCGAGGATCTGAAACGAGGCGGGTCGCTCCTGCCGGTTAGCGTATGGCCATTGTCTAGCTTTTGGGTTTGCTTCCATGGAGTTGGAAGGCTGCACTTTTGGGCCCTTTAGTTGTCTGTGTTTGTTGTCTGTGCTTTTCTGTTTTATTCTGTGGACTTACTGGACGGACATTATGGGACAAACTCAAACTACTCCTTTAAGCATTATGGTCGTTTTAAAATTAAGGGCTGGGCCAGGCCTGCCTTGCCAACCTCAGGTGTGGTTTTCCAGAGCTGCTGGGAACTTGAGACCTTGGAGTTTACTGAATCAAATGATAAAAACTTATACCTAGGTATCTTGAAGTGACATAATACTGAATTAAATGAGATCTGAGTGTGCTTAGTACAAAATCTAGAGGACGGAATTAAATCTGTTGGTTGATTATGTCTTGCAATTTTGAAGTTTATTCTTAAAAATGTTACTGATTGAGAAATGCTGAATATTTGACTTGCCCGCTAAAAGTTTAAGGTTCGGATTGAATTGGGAAAAATTGTGTAGTTGTGGTAGCTAAATGCCTTTGCTATTGGTCTCATTTAAAAAGAGGATTAATTTTATGACCTCAACGGAAAATTTTTAATACAAAAACAAGTTTAAATTTAATTGATATTCTTTAAGGTAATTATAAAAGGTATAAACAGCTAATGAGATTTCAGTTTGTCTGCAATATAATGTTGGCCATCTATCTTTTAGGGATTTTGGTTTGCTCGATCAAAAAAACGTGTAGACAGCCACCATTTTGGGCTGCATGACTTGGCAGCTGCCATGTCAGCCACATGGCTTGCCATGCCCCTGGGGGCCGCCATCTTGGAACAGCAAAGGCCCCTTCCTCTGACTTAGCCAATCACAAAAGGAGTGTCTGCTCACTGAGGCAGGATGGAATTTCAGGGGTAGAGCTTTAAGGCAGAGTTTTACAACAGAAATGTGGATGGGGCAGGAATTGTGCTTGCCTCACGGATTTATTTAATACTATTTTTAAGCTAATCTCTTAAATCTAGAAAACCCTGCTTTCCTTAAACTAAGGACAATTAAAGGTTATATGTTCCCTCCCTAAACAAAAGTTAAGTAGCTTATGTCAAGGTCTTTAAAAGGGACTGATAGCAGTAATCCAATTTCTAAAGTGAAGTATGGTAAAATTAAGTTGTCATGATATTCTTACATGGTATTATTCTACAAGTTTCATTAATATATTTTGATGCTTTATCCCAAACAAACTTATAAATTAATTCTTTTAATGTTTGGCAGCAACTTAAGGACATGAAAGGATTTATTCCCTTCCACTGTGTGGAAGGCCCCCTGGGAAGGCACTTAAGCATTCTGTATTGACCTCTCTTGACTTTTTTTTGCCAAGAGGATTCCAATTGTCTACAGCTGTTATCTGAGCTCTCTGTTCAAGCTGAGATCATGAAAAGCTGGTACCATAGATCTGTCTCTTGCCCAATGGCGTAAGCTGGGCCCGCTCTGGAGAAGAAACCTTGGTTCCCCATGATCAAGGCCGGGGCCCCATCAGCAGGTGATGGGATCCAAAGGCAGTTGCTGGGCATGGAGGCCAGAGGGACATAGGTTAACAAGGAGACAGAACTGAACCTCACATCACCCTACTTGGCCCAGAGGATGGCTGGTAGTCAGTGATGGGTAAGACCCCCCTCAGGGAGGGGCAACCTAAGACAGGTACAGTCGGCGGGCCAGTAGGAGAGAACTTGGGGTTCAACAAAGGTGGGGCACAGAACCTCACCCCCCAGTTGTGCAGGGGATTGAACACTCGCTCCTTCTGAGAAAGGTCTCCTATCCTCATGGCTGCTTCTTGCTTCCCATGCTCAGCCCAGATCAGGAACCAAATAACAGAAAGAGATTTGGTCCAGCTGAAATCAGAATCCAGATAAATGGAGGCTTGGCTAACAGACCCTATGTCTAAATCTAGCCTAACAACAGGAATGCTCAGAGCCTTCACAAGGATGTAAATTAAAATTATTGTTAGAGTATTAAATTTGGCTAACTTGAAATAGGTAATTATTCAAAAGGTATTAACAAAAATTTTCATTTCGTGGTAAGCTGCTGGAAGACATCTTACCCTGGTATGGTTTTCCTGTTATGATAGGATCCAACAACGGACCAGCCTTTATGTCACAGGTAACGCAGGTAGTAGCCAGGGCTATTGGGGAAAATTGGAAATTCTTATAGGCCCCAGAGTTCAGGGAAGGTAGAAAGGATGAACAGAACTCTAAAGGAGACCCTTACCAAATTAACCATGGAGACTGGCGGGGACTGGGTGGCTCTCCTACTTTATGCCCTTTACCGGGTAAGGAACTCCCCTTACTCCCTGGGCTTTACTCCCTATGAAATCATGTTTGGCCGGCCACCCCCTATCATTCCTAACCCTGCCTGTGACTGTGTTTTGTTTGAATTGCTGTTTTCAATTGTTTGTTGGAATCCTCATGGAGGATGTGGCCTGGTCTTTCCCTTCCTCCCTCCTCCTGATTCTGAGAGTGTCTATAGCTGGATTTCGGGTGATCTCCAGGTTTTCTGTCTGCAGGAGACCTCCCTATGCACCCATTGTCTTTCCAGGCCGACTAGGAGTCATATTTCCCCACAGGTCAGACCCCAGCCTCTGGGAGGGAGGACTCTATGGGAGCAGTCCATAGTTTTCTTTGAAACTCCCATTGCTTAAAGGGAGACAAGCAACTGGCCTGGGCTGAGACAAGGGGGGCGGGGGTGTTAGCAGTTATGTTACCAGCTGCAGACCACTAGAAAAGCGGAGGAGGAACAAAGCTGAAGTAACAACACCGCCCAGCTCCTGAACCACCTGTTTGAGTCCATGCCCACTGCGAGAGGGCAGCGGCTTCCGGGATTTGCTGGGGGACGCTCTGGCTGGGCCCCCGGGAGACCCTAGGCAAAGCAGCTGGCTCGCAAGGGGGGCTGATGTCCCCTTCTGGTGCGCTCCCTTGGAGGAGGCCTGGTTGCTGCTCTGCCACAAAGGGAACCGGTGGAAAGGCAGGAGAGCAGAGCGCTGTGGCTGATGGGCAGGGTTAACAAAGGGGCACTCTCCCTGGACCTGGAAGCCATCGGGACTTTGAAGTTCTCCAAGAAGAGGGAGTCTGACTCAAAGACTGGCCGAAACCTTGTTGGGTTAGGAGAACCGGAGGCTGCGTATTGAACTTGTAGACTGCAGTTTGCTGGGCAGAGGTCCAAGCCCAGTGGTATAGGGGTTAAGCTACCTGTGTACAGCAAAACAACTTTCTCCTGGTCCAGAATACATTTTAAGGAAATTGGACAGACTGTGTTTATCGCTAGAAAGAAGAACTGGCCACAGTGCACAGCCCTGACAGTGACCTGCAGAAAACTGTATAATAGACTCAGGTGATGCCTGCATCTTCATGGACATGGCTCCAGAGAGACAGGGACAATTTTGCCTTATATAGGAGGGTCAGGAGTGGACTTTAGTCACCTCCCTAAGATGTTTGTATAGCCCTGCCATATCTCATGTTTAGTAGCAGAGGATTTGCCTGCCTGAAGCGGCCATGGTGCCAATATTATGTTTCACTGTATTAATATGTTGTATTAACCTTTGATTCTCTTACAGGTTTAAATGTAGCTGTAGCTGCCAGCAGTTGCTGTAGACCGGTGATGGTCTACAATCCTTGGTAGTCTTTGGGGGTAACTGGCAAGTGTCCAGTCTTCCACACTGAGGGACATTGTTATAGCTATGTATTAGCTGTCCTGGAAGGTGGTCAGTTACCATTATTGTTGTGTTTAAGTTGTTGAAGCTGAAATGGTTTCGTTCCCTTCCACCAGACCATTTGTTATAGTTTGTCTCTGCCAGGTCGCAAGCCCAGCTCCTTCTGTGCCCAGGACAGCACAGAGCCTGAGTGGAAGGTGACCTCTAACCAGACACACCTGCTGCAGATGATGGTTCTACATACCCAGTACAGGCCTCTAGCAGCAGAAGGTGAAGTAGAAATGCAAACTGACCCATGATTGGTACTGTAAGTCTCAAGACAAGGGGGGAATAAAAGGGCGAGGGCTACATCCCCCATCTTTCCCCAGATCCTCCATTTTTGGGCAGAAGCCATTAGCCATGTGCTCAGCAAGGAGCTTCTTCCCAGAAGCCCAAGCCTCTGCTAGCCACACCTAAGATTTCTTTAAACTAACCAATGACAACCAAGGGAAGTGCACACCATAGACACACCTGGCCAATCGGCAGGGCCCACAGTCCTCTCTCCTCCCCTTACTCCAACCCACCTATAAAACCCCTCTTTCCACAGGGCTCTCTCTCTCTCTGCATCCTGCTGCTGCATGTGGTGGGGGAGCTCGAGCTAGCTCGAATAAAGACTCTTTTTGCTTCTGCATCGGACTTGGCTGGCTCCTTGGTGGTCTTTTGGGGATCCTGAAATCTGGGTATAACATATATCATATTACCAGGATGTACATTTGAAATATCTTATAATTTTACTTGTCAATTCCACCCCAATAAACCAGTAACTAGGGGGAAACCACTTCAGTGTTGGACAAGGGCCGCCAGCCATTACCTGTCAGAGCTGGTGGGTGGTTACATTGTCATGAATTTCTAAGCTGCTTGTTAACATTATTAAAAATGAAAACGTTCAAACTTATAATGAAACAAGTTATATATAAAAAAAACAAATAATTGATTAAAAGCCTTTGCTTCCTAATTATCTAGCTGCAGTTTGCTCTCATCTGTGCTCTGGGGGTCGTGGGGTGCTGTGTCTGGGGGGCCTCTGTAGGGGCCTGTGGTGGCGCAGTGGTCAGTCAATCCTATTCTGTTGTCTTGATCATTTAGTGACAGGAAATGTTAATAATGCGAATTAACCCTCAACTCATGTCATGTTTGTAGCAGCTGCATTGTGGATTGCACAGACATGGGGGAGATTCCCAGTATTTGAAAATGATGATCTAATTCAGCAAGGAAGTTCCCCATGTCAGTGTCAAATGAGTGAAGTGTTGACACAGGTCTTTGTTGTTTCACTTGTGAATAACATAAAGCAAAATGTCAACTGATATTCGAGTGGAAACTCTGTCAATGATGTGGGCCAAACTCTTGGCTGAATCCCATGGCATCAAGCACCCTTCACAGCCTGCTCACATGGCTCCAGTGGGCAGTGGGATTTTACAAGCCACCAATGGACACTGCAGGAAATACAAGCTTCACCAAAGCTGCAGGTGCTCAGAGTTCACAGTGGAATGCTGCAACCTTCCCTTTTTCCAGACCCCTCAGGGCACAACCAAATGCACCTGGGTGCCAGGACTGAGACCAGAAATTTGTTCATTGTTACTGTTATTGAGTTAATTGCTGACTGTTAACTATCTTGCACCCACCTAAGTAAAAAAAGTGTGTCTATCATTTTACTTTTTATCCAATCCCAGCGGTTTCAACCCTGTCAGTGGAATGGATAGCGAGCATAGCACACGCATATCTGCAGGTGCACAAACACGTCCACAGGTGCACACACCTTGATTCCCTGAAAAGCTGATGGGTGGGCCTTGGCCAGAGTGTTCAATCTGCTGCCCCTGAGCTCACAGGGAGCTCAGGCTCTCCCAGGGCCCAGGAGGGACGGTAGAGGAGAGCAGCCTAAGACCCCAGGTCCACACTGGGAAAGCTGAGCCACTACTTCTGTTTCCCAAACCTGCTCATCGCATCCTAAGGGCCTGAAGGGTGGGAACCCAAGTTTGGAGGGCATTGGTCTTCGAGTCTGAAACCTAGGTTGTGTGGACGAAAGGGGCCCCATGCCAATGTGGCAAGCTCAGAGAAGGCCTGTCTTGCAGACTCAAAGACCTAAAGTAACCTCAAAAGATGGTCTGAAATTAAAACTTTAACTAAAAGCAACTTATAGTGTGGGTAGTCATGTCCTAGGCCAGTATCTTCTGACAAAGGTCAATATTTAACTGAGCCTTATTGTCCTTTTGCATCTAAGATAACACACCTGTGAAATGTCAGGGTAACTTGTAACTTCCCTTTTTCCGGACCCCTCAGGGCACAACCAAATACGCCTGGGCACCAGGACTGAGATCACAAATTCCTTCATTGTCATTGTTATTGAGTTAACCATCCTGCACACACCTAAGTAAAAGAAATCTATCACTTTACTTTTTATCCAATTGCAGAGGTCTTGCCCCCTCTTTGCTTTCTCCTGACTCTCTAATCCAGGGGTGGGCAAACTTTTTGACTCCAGGGCCACAATGGGTCCTTAAACTGGACCGGAGGGCCGGAACAAAAGCATGGATGGAGTGTTTGTGTGAACTAATATAAATTCAAAGTAAACATCATTACATAAAAGGGTACGGTCTTTTTTTTTTTTTTTTTTTAGTTTTATTCATTTCAAACGGGCCAGATCCGGCCCGCGGCTGCTCTAATCTATTAAAATCCTTGAGGTGGAACTAAGGTTAAGGGTTGACAGGACCCAGGCTATAAGGCAAGACTGGAGGAAAAAGTGGGTGGCTGATTTCGATTTTGGCTTTTCAGTTGGAATTGCTTTCTGAGAAAATAAACAATTAATCTTTTCTGTCAAAGGTGAGAGTTTAAGCAACCACCATTTTGAAACCACAAAGGTCAACCTCTCCCTTTTCCCTTTAAATTAGCCAATTGCACAAGAATGTGAGCCTAAGCTCTGACCAATCAAGTGTGTGGGACAGATGGCGTGTGTCAGGGGTAAAACACCGAGAAGACGCCTGCTCAGCGTGCTTGCATACAGACCCGTTTTTGGCTACATTCCCCTGCAGAAGTAAAGGTATTGCCTTGCTGTCTGGCTCCCAAGTATCCTTCATGTCCCACCAGGACCCCTGGTTGGGGGCTTGCCTTCTTTCTAACAATTTTGATGTCTCATTGTTGCAGAAGACCCAGAAAAACCAAGCAACACTTTGAAGAAGTGGAGAAACACTGTTTAATTACACCGGTGGACTCTGGGAAATAATTTCCAAATCAGAGTACTGAAACATGCAGGGGCCTTCATTTTATATCTCCCTGTGGTCTTTGCTTCCGGTCCTCCCCCACGCCCCCCATGTGCATTTGGTAGTGGAGTCATAACATGCTGCAGGCTGATAAGTATAGCTAACAAAAATCTTGATTGGGCTTTTCCCTGGACTACCTGGTCTAGCATATTTGGGTAGCGAGTTTCTATAAGCAAGGACACATGTGGCAGTGGCCCCTATGGGAGGCAATTATGTGCTAGCAAATATTATTAGTGGGAGCACGTTATTCCCTCTATTTCTGTTCAGTGGGGGTCCACAACAGTGAACCACTAGTAGAATTCAGCAGGGTGTTATCTGAATTCTTTGGAGCAGGTTGATCATCCAGGTCCGCTGTCTTCTTAAGGGTGATCTGCAGGGGGTGTTTCTGGTCAGAGGTCACCTTCCACTCAGGCTGGGCATCACTTGACTGGTGGGCTGCCTTCACCCAGGAGTGGTGGATCCAGGTGTTCAGTCCTGCTGTGAAGGAAAACCCCTATTCTGTAAAACTACTGTTTGGAATTCTCTGCTATTCTTTGGACGGCCTCTATCTAATTCTGAAAAAGTAATTTTGCTTTCTAGCCTGCTTGAATAATGGGGGAGATAAACTTAGCTGTCTGACCTTGTAGGCCAGAGACTAGATACGCCCAATGCCATGCCAGTTGCATTTTTTAATTGATAGAACCGTGTAGTTTTCAAGGCTGCCACCAGCAAGTGCACAAAGGGCTGGCTCTTTCATAAAAAGGGAAGCTCTGCTTGTAGCTTTGCTTAGAATTTGGATTCATTTCCCTAAGCCCGCCGTAGTGAATAAAGTGTAACTCCAAACTCTCAGAGCGCTGTTTGGTTCTTGTCCAGTTTTCCTGTAACACTGCAACCTTGAGAGCTGTAAGGGTGGTAGGGTCCCTTCCAGGTAGGCTTGAGGGGCTCCTTTTTCCAATCCTTCACCCAAACCTGGTATCCAGGTTTATAAGAATGTACAGCTGTTCCTAGAAAGATGGGTAGTCAGTCAGTAACCCACCTGTGGGCCTCAAAGACAGTTTTTTCAAGTCCTTGTAGTTGTTTCTGGATTTCTAAATTCCCTATTTCCCCAAATCTCCCTTTGGATGAATTAAGGGAGGGGGTCTACCATATAGAATTTCAAAGGGAGAGAAACCTACCCTGACACAGCGTACCCGCAAGAGTACAAGAGGCAAAATATCTGTCCAGAGTAAGGCTGTCTCTTGGCATAGCTTAGCCATAGCCTGCTTTATGGTCCGATTCATGCATTCTACTTTCCCTGAACTATGAGGCCTGTAGGCTGTATGTAGGTTCGATTTAATTCCTAAAGCCTTAGCTACCTGTTGTACTATTTCTGCTACAAAGGCTGGGCCATTATCAGACCCTATGGTCAGAGGCATTCCATACCTTGGAATTATATCCTTCAGCAATGCCTTAGTGCAGCGGTTCTCAACCTGTGGGTTGCGACCCCTTTGGGGGTCGAATGACCCTTTCACAGGGGTCGCCTAAGACCATCAGAAAACACATATTTTCTATGGTCTTAGGAACCAAGACACTGCTCCTCTATCCGTCTCCAGGCGGGTCCGCCCACATGCAGACACACCCACATACAAGTACCCGGCTGATGACATCATCGTGCCAACCCCATCACATGCACCCCGTACAAATACAAGTGTATGTGACAAGGTTGGTGCCATAATGTACTTATTTGGACCAGTCACACATGTGTAGAGAGCAGCTACTGTGTAGAAAGCAGCTGCTGTATTGAAAGCAGCTTCTCTGTTAAAAGTAGCTACTGTGTTGAAAGCAGCACTACTGGAGGTAAAAGGACACTTCATGAATTATAATTACTGGGTAAATGTAAAATCATGTACTGTAAAATCATCAACTACTGCAAAAAAAAAAATTATCTGTACCATGGGAACTTAATCTGGATGCTGATCGGTCTTTTTATATTCAGCTGTGGTTGATGTGAATACTGCCCCCTTGTGATAGTAACAGGTATGTAAAAACAACAACACAGAGAATGGTAAATTATAGGAAACTTTAATGAACTGTATTGACTGAACTATGCCATGTATCATCTTTTGTATTATTAAAGCTATTGTGATATATTATTTTCATTAGCAAACCATCCCATGACAACGGATTGTGTAGAGAAGAATGTTAAGAAAAGAAAATATAGGGAGGATTTTTTACAGTATGGTTTTGCCTCAATAATTACAGCAGGAATTGAGAAACCGCAATGTGTTATTTGTTGTGAAGTTCTATCAGCCGAATCTATGAAGCCAAACAAACGTTTTAGTTTGCCATTTTGATAGCAAGCATCTGAGCCTTGCCGGCAAGGATACCAACTATTTTAGAAGCAAAGCTGATCGACTCAAGAAAGCCAGACTTGACACTGGTGGCAAGTACCACAAACAAAACGTAGCAGCCATTGAATCTTCATATTTGGTGACACTCAGAATCACCAGATCTATGAAACCTCACACCATTGCTGAAGATTTACTGTTGCCAGCTGCCAAAGACATTGTTCGAGTTATGATCGGAGATGAATTTGTTATGAAATTGAGTGCAATTTCCTTATCTAACGACACGGTCCGCAAAAGAATAGATGACATGTCTGCTGATATTCTTGATCAGGTAATCCAGGAAATTAAATCTGCTCCACTTCCAATATTTAGTATCCAGCTTGATGAATCTACAGATGTTGCAAACTGTTCAGTTACTTGTTTACATGAGGTATATTAATGATGGTGACTTTAAAGATGAGTTTGCTTTTTGCAAAGCTCTTGAAACGACAACTACTGCACGTGATGTATTTGACACAGTTGGTTTATTTCTGAAAGAGCATAAGATCTCTTGGAAAAAGGTTTGTGATGTTTGCACAGATGGTGCTCCAGCTATGCTAGGATGTCGATCTGGATTACAACGTTTGGTACTGAACGAGTCACCAAAAGTCTTTGGAACTCGCTGTATGATTCATTGGCAAATATTAGCAACAAAGACGCTGCCACAAGAGTTACAAAAAGTAATGAAAAGCGTCATAAGTTGTGTCAATTTTGTAAAGACGAGCACTTTAAACAGTCGACTGTTTTCACAACTGTGCAATGAGTTGGATGCACAGAATGATGCTCTGCTATTTCACACTGAAGCGAGATGGTTGTCGAGAGGAAAAATTTTAAAACGCGTTTTTGAGCTTCGTGATGAACTCAAAACATTCTTTAATCAGAAAACAAGACCGAAGTTCGAAGCACTTTTCGGTGATAAAAGTGAACTGAAGAAAATAGCTTATTTGGTTGCCATCTTTGCCATCTTGAGTGAGTTAAATTTATCACTGTAAGGACCAAATGCAACATGCCTCGATTTGTCTGAAAAGATCCAATCATTCCAAATGAAACTTCAGCTTTGGCAAAAAAAAATTGGATGAAAATAAAATTTACATGTTGCCTACCTTATCTGCTTTCTTTGAGGAACATGACATTGAACCAGAGAAAAGGATTACGACAATAATTTCTGTGAAAGAACACTTGCACATGCTTGCAGATGAATTTCACTGTACTTTCCAAATCTAGCTGACACCCCATTTGCACTTGCCAGAAGCCCATTCACAGTCAAAGTTGAAGATGTTCCTGAGCCAGCACAAGAGGAGTTCATTGAACTTACTAACAACGATGCGGCGAGAACTGATTTCTCTACAATGCCAGTTACAAAATTCTGGATCAAGTGTTTGCAGTCATATCCTGTTCTGTCTGAGACTGTGTTGCACCTTCTTCTTCCATTTCCAACAACATATCTTTGTGAAACAGGTTTTCCAGCTTGTTGGTTATCAAGTCTAAATACAGAAGTAGTCTTGTTGTGGAAGATGATCTTCGTTGTGCTCTTGCAAAGACTGCCCAGAGAATTTCTGATCTGGTGAGAAAGAAGGAATCTCAACCTTCACACTGATGTTGGCTTTTTACGCATACTGTCACAAAATGTAGCAATGTAGTTTACTGTTGTTATATTAAAACTGTTACTCATGCTACACCATGCTTCAAGACAAAATTTCATTTATTTGTAATTAGAAATAAATATTTCACAATATATAATTACATATTGTTTTTGTGATTAATCACTATGCTTTAATTATGTTCAATTTGTAACAATGAAAATACATCCTGCATATCAGATATTTACATTACGATTCATAACAGTAGCAAAATTACAGTTATGAAGTAGCCATGAAAATAATTTTATGGTTGGGGATCACCACAACATGAGGAACTGTATTAAAGGGTCGCGGCATTAGGAAGGTTGAGAGCCACTGCCTTAGTGACTTCTCTCGCCTTGTCCGTGCGAGTGGGATATGCCTGGACCCAACCTGAAAAGGTGCAAACAAAGACTAGCAGGTATTTGTTTCCTTTGCTAGACCCTATTTCTGTAAAATCTACTTCTAAGTCCTCAAGAGGAGCTTTCCAACAGCGCTGGACTCCTATCAGTCCCACAGGACCCTTTTTGGCATTGTTCTGAGCACAGAGGAGGCAACGCTGAGAGACTGAGGCACACAAGGAGGGTAGACGGGCAATTTGGTAGTATCTGCCTAACAAAGCTTCTAGGGAAGTCTTCCCTAAATGAGTAAGTTCATGCTGCTGGAGGACTACCTTATGAGCTAACTGTTCTGGGACATAGACCCTATGATCTGGGAGTATCCACCAGCCTTCCTTCGTTCCCTTACCCCCTTCTTGCTGGGCCCATTCCTCCTCCTGAGGCGTGTATTTCGGAGGTTCAGCTAATTCGTGGCCAACATGATCCGTGATGGTGCCACTTGTTCTTTAGCAGCCATCTTGGCTGTGGTGTCAGCACGTCGGTCTCCTTCTGATACTGAGTCTTTCCCCTTCTGGTGACCTTTGCAATGGATGACAGCTATTTCCTCGGGCTCCCAGACTGCTTCTAGTAACCTTAAAAGCTCATTCTGATTTTTGATTCCTTTCCTGCCGGCCGTCAAGAGCCCCCTTTCCTTATATATGGCCCCATGGATATGCAAGGTAGCAAAGGCATAGCGCAAGTCAGTGAGATGTTGGTACGCTTATTCTTACTGAGTTCTAGGGCTCTTTCTAGGGCCCAAAGTTCTGCCCTCCTTTTCGAGGGCTTTGCAAGAGGCCCTCAGGAGTTGGGGGTCTCCAGGCCATATCTGATGGCCTGGCCTGGTGCCAGCGATAACAACCCTCCCTCCAGGCAGTGACTGTTCACAGGTTTATGGCCTCTGTAACAGGTTCTGCAAGACCAGTTTCTGGGACGGAGGTAATGACTTAATTATAGGTTAGCTTGCTGGCATGGACTCCAATTGCTAGCCCCCCAAATATCAGGGTTACATTTGAATTAGCTCTTTATAGCCTTCTCATCATCAGGGATTCTGTTGGTCACCACAGGGGCCATTGGACCCCTCTCCTGAGAAGACACATCCTGCTGCCAAGTTGTGGCGGCTTCGGTGAAGAGGGATGGCCATTACCCACCGGGCTGACGATAAGCTCAGAATTGAGAATCAGTCAGCAATGTGGGAAGGGCCCAAGCAAGCACTGTGGCAACCATGCATGAACCAAGGTAGGAAATCCTATATAATAAAGAGCTAATATGCAAATGTCATCACACCCTCATGCCCTTGTGCCCTCATGCCCTCACTCCAGGGCCGGGGGACCTGAGGCCTCACCCCCTGCCCCAGTGCCAGGGCCAGGCAACCTGAGGCTGGGCTGGGGGAACCTGAGGCTGTGTCCCCCCCCACCCTGGCGGGGCTTTACCAGGGTCCTGAGGCTATGCCCCCTGTCTGGTGGGGCTTTACGGAGGACCTGAGGCTGCACCCCCCACCCCGAACCAGGCTGGGGGACCTGAGGCTGTGTCCCCGACCCTGAGGGGCTTGACAGGGGTGGGGCCGACCGGGTCTGGGTCTCACGTGATTTTTATGTGCGCGTGAGTGGGCGGGGACTTGACCCTGGATCCCGCAGTGCACCCCAGACTCTGACAGGAGGGAGATTTTTATATACATTTTACTAATTTTCTTTCATCTATGACACTTTTATTATAGAGAAAGGGCAAAAAGCAATATTAAAATATTTCTTCTAATTAATTCCCTTTTAATGTGCATGAATTTCGTGCACCAGGCCACTAGTAGGACTATACGTACTGCCTTGGTGGTTGGGTTTCCTTGGAGGTTGAGTATATGTGACTGGGATATGTCTTGGACAAAAAGTGAGTGCGGAGCTCTGATCTGCAGTTCCGTTCTCCTGTGACAGAAGTGGCCAGACAGGGACAAAGTGGATCTTAAGGAGTGGGTGAAATCTCCAGTGTGGGGGATTGAGCTCAGTGCAAGAAAACTCCAGGACGGGGGCATAGGGGGTGTTGAGCACATAGAACATCACAAGGGACTGGCTGAGGGTGGGAAACAAAAATTCTAGGCCTGGGAAATACATTCCCACAGATAGTCCATGGGGAGAATGCTGAGGCTTGGGGGGTGGGGGGAGGGGGCGCGGGGGACCAGTCCCTGAACCAGGGACAGAAGACATTGCTCTACTTTGGTGGTTTTTGTTTTGTTTTAAATTAAAGAATAAAATTTATTTCTATTTTTACTCTAATCATGTGCTACTTTTTAAATTGCAAAATGCTTTAAAAATTATACAAAAAGTGAAGAAAAGGACACAATACAGTACCAACCATATTAAATTAACAATTGTTCACAATTAGTCAATGTATCTGAGCTAAATTTAAATTGAAAAGAAAAGAAGTTCAGAAAACATTGAAATCCCCTTCAATTTTCTCTCTCACAATTATTTTTTGGGAGGTGACCAAGATTTTTGGTGGCCTTGTTTCAACAAGGCTAAAAAAAATGAAGAAATCCCCTTCATTTTGACCTTGTCCCATTTGCCTCTCTATTTAACTTCATGGGAACCCTTACAGTATATGGTTTTATACTTTTATTTTATATACATATATTCCATATATTTTATATACATGTTTTCTAATATATACATAAGTGCTCTCAATACAACACTTATGATACTACAACTTGATTTTTTTATTCAGTGTTATACATTTGAGCCTATCTATTTTAATAGCTATAGATCTAGGTCATTATTAATGGCGGCATCACATTCCATTCTATGAGGACGCTACAATTTACCTTTTATTTGTTTTGTTTTTTAATATATTTTATTGATTTTTTACAGAGAGGAAGGGAGAGGGATAGAGAGTTAGAAGCATCGATGAGAGAGAAACATCGATCAGCTGCCTCATGCACACCCCCCACTGGGGATGTGACTGCAACCAAGGTACATGCCCTTGACCGGAATTGAACCTGGGACCCTTCAGTTTGCAGGCCGACGCTCTATCCACTGAGCCAAACCGGTTTACCTTTTAGCCAGCTGATAAAACCTTCAGGTGGTTTCCATTTTTCATGACTACGAACAATGCTGCCAAGAATAATTTTGTCCATATTTCTCCAGGCTACATTGGAAGAGATTTTCGTGCGACTATATCAGGTATAGAGCTTCTGGGTCGGAACGCCTGCACATTTTCAGCTGTGCTAAATGTCATCAAAATGCTCTCCCATCAGGTGATCCTAATCAGCAGCATCAACAGTTTCTGTTTTCCCTTATTCTTACCCAAACACGGACAATGTCATCCTCTTTTTTCTTAATTCTTTATTGTTTAAAGTATTACATATGTCTCCTTTTTCCCCATTTACCTCTCCCCGGTCACTCCCACCCCCCAGTGTTATGCCCAGAGTTCAGGGTCTCCAATAATCCACCACCAGGGAGCCTCTTCCGATGCAAAAGCAAGGAGTCTTTATTTATTAATCAAACCTAGGTTTGGCTCCCAGCCTCTGTCCGACGCAGCGGTAAGGCAAGAGAGCGTGTCCCAGGAGAACAAAGGTTATATAGGGCTAGTTATTTGGGTGGGCTTAGGGGTTGACGTGGGTTACAGAGATTGGTCATTTAGGTCAGGGTTTTCCATCAGCGTCTTACAGCACAAAGGTCAGGAAGTGACCAGCACATTCTGAGGCTTGGGCCATCCCCCACTATAGCCTTATCAGGACCTTAGCTGCATTCCTGGAGCTTCATTGGTCCACTCAGGTGGTGGTTGGGGGAGTTAGGTCAATACCGGCATTCTTGTGGTCACTCAGAAAAGGAGGGGGCTTGGGCTGAGGGTCCAGCCCTACAAGGCAAGATAGAGGAGAGGGAGGAGAGTATGTTTCTGCTTTGTCCTTTCACCAGCACATGCCCTCACCCCCCTACTGTCTGTGTCCATTGGTTATGCTTATATACATGTATACAAGTACTTCGGTTGATCTCTTACCCTCACTCCCTCCCACCATCCCCTGCCTTCTCTCTGAGGTTGACGGTCTGTTCGATGTCTATGTCTCTGGATCTATTTTTGTTCATCAGTTTATGTTGTTCATTATATTCCCCAAATTAGTGAGATCATGCGATATTTATCTTTCTCTGAATGGCTTATTTCACCTAGCAAAGACTGATAGCAGAAATTCAATTAGTGTCATTTACTGTCCACAACCAAGGATAAATAAAGTTTAAAAATAGACCTTATTTCAGACTAATTTATATTGGCAAATTAAAATAAGTGAATATTCAGGGAACCTAATTATATGAGGCAGGAACCTATTCTTGAAGTATTAACTAATTTTTTACTGATGGTTCAAAAACTGCTTATAATACAATGAATACAAAGCAGTCATATTTCTGTGCAGAAAATTAAAAGTTATCAAGACTGCATTGCAAAATTTCCAAAAGCCTCTTTTTATTTCAATCTTTAATTTCTTTATTGATTAAGGTATTACAAATGTGACCTCATTCTCCCCATAACCCCCCCCCCATGCCCTCACCCCCCTGTTGTCTGTGTCCATTGGTTGGGCTTATATGCATGCATACAAGTCCTTTGGTTGATCTCTCCCCCTAACCCCCACCCTCCCCTACTAAAAGCCTCTTAATAGTATTTAAATTAAAAAAGGGGGGATAGTGGAATTGAAGTATGGTACCTATTTGCTTTTTTAACAATGGACAGGTTATTTTGATTTTCTGAATTGTATAAATCATCCCTTTTGATTGAACGCCTTATTGATTGAATGACTATCCCATTAATTGTGATCTTACTGGTTATCGAAGCACATTCTTCTGTACCTGGGAAACAGGACAGCACAATTACCCTAAATTGCTTTAGTGGCCACAGGTGGTGCGTTCCAGCTGACTCAGTGGTCCCGAGACCAGTACAGCACAATTACTCTAAATTGTCCTGACAACTCAGTGGTCGGGAGACCTGGGGGCTCTAGATAATGTGTTTCTATCAACTCAGTGATCCGGAGACCCAAAACTGTAATTTAGATAACATGCCTAAGTTTAACCCAGGTTACTCAAGGGCTCTAGATAATGTATTTCTGTCAATTCAGTGACCCTGAGACCCAAAACTGTAATTAACATGCTTAATTCTGCTTCTGTAATCTGCTTTTTTGTGAGCCAGGTGCCTCATTCCAAACCCTGAGATGTAATCAATACCTTTGTGATTTTTGCCTATATAAGTCTGGTTTTGCCACCATCTTATGGCTATGAGATTTGGGGATGACCCCTCATAGTCCCGGATTGCAATAAATGTGACTCTTTAATTCGACTTCTTGAGGCGTCCTTCTGTGATCCGCGGGGTACATTACAACAGAATAATCCCCTGTAAGAAAATTACATCAAGCCTTAATTGCTTTAAATTTTTTACTTTAAAATTAATTTTCAATTGTAATGCTGATGGCAAGACCCCCATGAAATAAGCCAAAGGAAATCAGTTTGGGCAAAAATGAAAGGATCCCAAGTCTAATTGATAGAAAAGATTCCCTTATTAACCTTTGGTCTAGAATATGCTTGTATATTTCCAGAAAACTCCTCCAAGCCCGTGTGGATTCCTGCAACAATGGATCCGAGAGAGGAACTGACTGGACTACTCCAGCCACAGAATAGCAGTGGTCCCAAGCAACACGCTGAGGAGACAAAGGAGAAACAGTCCAGAGACGGAGGATGGTGAAGACGCCTTGCCATGCTAGCAGTCAGCAGCTGTGCGTCGCTGCAGGTTGCCCAGGACCAAGCCAGAGAAGGTGGGATCGGCATTGCCACCGTTTGTCCACCATCCAGAACTGAAATATCATTGCTGGCACGTACACGTAAGAAACTGTTGGACATTGAAAAACGGACTCAAAAAAACTGTTGGCCCAGAAGGAAATGTACTGCAGGCTGATTCCTTTGATGCTTGGCAGCAATTTAAAGGAACTTGTTAGAACTCTATCCCTTCCATTGAATTTAAAAATCTAAAAACATACATTCTTATTAAATTTATTAAAATCAAAAAGGGGATGTGCCTGAAGCTAATTCCAGCAGGTCATAAATGCAAGAAGTTTCATCAAAAGGGTGATGGAACCTTGAGGCTTCAGCGGGGCTAAACCATAAGTTATTACCTACTGGAATGGCCGAAGGCATTTCCCCAAACCTGAAAAGGATGCATAATCAATTGCCTGTTGCCAGACAGCTGAGGGCATTTTAATCTACATGTTATTGCCTCCTAATGGCCAAACACCTGAACAGCCCAAGGCAGTTCCCCCAATCTGACATGCCTACTCTGTACTAGGCCTTGCCTTTGATATGTATATCTGCTTTGCCTTAAGTAAGACAACTTGTGTTAATAAAGAGGGAGGGGTCCAGAGATTCAGAGAACTTGGTTTCTACAGCTAAACTCCTTTGGCTCCCCCATGGATTACAAATTTATATTATATTTCTAGTCTCTTTATTAATTTACGCCACAGTGCCTTCTCCAGATTCCTGAACCCTTCCAGATGCTGAGAAACACCCCTTGGCATTAGGGACTCTTCCTGCTTTCCATCTCAGGGCATCAGCAGCCAGAAACTCTTAGCGAGTGAGAGTTCTTGTCTGTTTCTGTAATGTAATTTTGGTTACTGATTTACTTTGCTTGCTTTCTGTCTTTTGGGGGCTTAGTTTGTTCTTCGCTGGTTTATGAACATAGGGAATCCTCTGTCTCTGCTGTTTGGACTTTGCAGCACTCAGAACCAAAGGCTATTTGATGTGTTGGGTTACCTAGATAAGATCCTAGTATAACCGGACAATCAATGAGTTTATGCTGTCTGTCCCTACTTGAGCCAATTAAGCTGAGACAGGGCTGAATTATATATGAGCATTTACCCCATACTTCCAGCAGTATGGGAGAGTAGCAGGTCATCCACAAAAATCTGCTCTGCAGCCACATCTAAGCCAGCTGCTTGTATAGGGGAGGACAAAGATTTCATGGGGAAGTAGGGATTATAGCCATGGGGAAGTAGGCAATGTGGTCTGGGGTGGGACTCCATTGTTTGGGCAACAAGGTTAATGTTTCCATGATAATAGGCAGTTCTTGGATGAGAATAGACCACATTCCAAGGTTGATTCCCAGGTCCTGGGGGCATACAACTCTCAGCCAAATTCTACTTTAATCCTGGTTATCAGAGCATCATTAATATTTCCCGTAAATAGCTAGTGAAAGGGCGAGGACTACGCCCTCCACCTTGCCCCAGGGTAAGGGCTATGCCCTCCATCTTGCTTGGCCATGTGCCCAACCCCTTATAAAACCTCTCTCCACACAGAGTTCTCTCTCTCTCGGCCACTGGTGCTTACCGCTGCATCGGTGAGTGTGGCAGGGGAGCCAAACCTAGGTTTGAAATGAATGACTCTTTGCTTTTGCATCGGACTCGCTGGCTCCCTGTGGGTTCTTGGGAATCATGAAATCTGGGCACAACAGCTAGTCCCCTAAAAAATAGCTATGTTCTATTTTTGCCCCTAACACTGGGAAGAGCAGATCTGCAGAAGTGCCCTCCACCAAGTTACAGAAATAGTGGAGGGGGCGGGGAGGGACTCCCATTTTTATAAAGGAAAATAAATTAAAATAGTACTCTCACATGAAAGCCACTGAAGGCCAGTGAATTATCCCTGCTACAAAATTGCCAATAAAATGCCTTGGGTAATAATAATTAGCTTTAAAATCTCAAAGTTGAGGTAAACATAATAAAAATAAAGGGTGTATGATAAAACTTTTTCAATGGCATAGTTATATATGCCTAAACATAGTTTTCCAAAGTCTTTGGTAACTTAAAACTTTGAGTTTTCTGGGCTAAATGGTAAAAATTATTAAATATCTAGGTATTTTGTGTGGAGAAAGGGGACCACATGCTAACCTTGTTGTAATGTACCCCGTGAATCACAGAAGGACGCCTCAAGAAGTCGAATTAAAGAGTCACGTTTATTGCAATCCGGGACTATGAGAGGGCATTCCCAAATCTCATAGCCATAAGATGGTGGCAAAACCAGACTTATATAGGCAAAAATCACAAAGGTATTGATTACATCCCAGGGTTTGGAATGTGGCACCTGGCTCACAAAAAAGCAGATTACAGAAGCAGAATTAAGCATGTTAATTACAGTTTTGGGTCTCGGGGTCACTGAATTGACAGAAATACATTATCTAGAGCCCTTGAGTAACCTGGGTTAAACTTAGGCATGTTATCTAAATTACAGTTTTGGGTCTCCAGATCACTGAGTTGATAGAAACACATTATCTAGAGCCCTCGGGTCTCCAGACAACTGAGTTGTCAGGACAATTTAGAGTAACTGTGCTGTCCTGGTCTCGGGACCACTGAGTCAGCTGGAACGCACCACCTGTGGCCACTAAAACAATTTAGGGTAATTGAGCTGTCCTGTTTCCCAGGTACAGAAGAATGTGCTCTCTAAGACCAGTATGATAACAATCAATGGAATAGTCATTCAATCGAATGGGATGACTTATACAATTTAGAAAATCAAAGAAACCTGTCCATTGTTAAACAAAGCAAATAGGTACCATACTTCATAACTAAAAGCAGTTATGGTGGGTAGTCGTCATCTAGGCTGGTGTTTTCCCAGACAAGGTCAATCTTTATAAGCTTATTATCTTTTTACATCTATGATAACATATCATTGAAATGTGAGAGTAGCTTGTAACTTCCCTTTTTCTGAACCCCTCAGGCCATAACCAAATGCCCTGGGCACTAGGACAGGAGACCATAAATTTCTTCATTGTCATGTTAATTGTTGACTATTAACTATCCTGTGCTCACCTAATTAAAAGAAGCATGTGTCTATCATTTTACTCTTTATCCAATCCTAGAGGTTTCCCACTTTGCTTTCTCCCACCTCCCTAATCTATCACCAATGGAGTTCATGTAACCCACCTACATCTCTTCCTTTGATTGCAGTGTATAAAAATAGATGAAACACTGACATTCTCTGGAGCATTATCACAATACATTGAGATTCTGATTCCCAGCAATTGTCAACAGTTTGTCTCAAATAAACTCACAAAAATTCTTTACAAGTTTGAATTTTTTTTATGTTAACACCCCCATGTGAGGATTAACAAAAAACAACAAACAAAAAGCAGGAATCTCTCCTCCCGCTCTGGGGGCCAGCGGTCCTCACCTCAGGGTGTCAGGGTGGCCCCTCAGGAAACTGGGAAAATCCTCGCTCACCTTGTCCAGTGTCCGGAAGCCACCTTCCTCCTGCAGCTGCTGCCCTTCCTCCGCCTTCGAAGCCAGTGGGCAGGTGGGCCTCCAGGCTCTCTGCTTCAGACACTCCCACCGCCTCTCAGGAGCTTTGGAGATTCCACTGGGCCCACCTGGGTGGGTCGGGAGGGCCTCTCCATCTCCAGGCCGGTAACCTCATCACACTTGCAAAGCCCCTTTTGCCACATAAGGTGACCAATTCACAAGTTCCAGGGATGAGGATGTGAACATCTTGGGGGCCCTATATGCCAACCACGCCCAGGGAACTGCCCAGTCTTGGACAAGCAGGTATGGTTGGTCATCTCTCAGGCCCTCACATCCCCTCCCTTGCCCTGACCAGCACTATGGTTCCACTTTCCATTATTCCACTGCAGCCACCTGTTCCCCCAGGTCTGTCCTCATAATTCTGTCCCTCTGGGTCTGGATGCAGGACACAGTCCTCCTCCATGCACCCAGATACCAGGAGCCTGGGTCCCAGTTGACGAGTGACAACTGGGTGACACCAGTGTCTTTCACCCAGATGTGGCCAGAATGATTCATCTCAACCCAGCGGTGTGACCTTGTGAAAATTAATCAACCTATTTGGGGCCAAAATGGCCTTCATGGAATGAGAGGAATAACCTTCCCCTTGGGCGTGGTGGGATGCGGTGACAGGGACTGTGCGTCCCTCCCAGGGGACATGAAGCCTCCTGGGGGGCTGTGCTTCCATCACATCCCACTGTCACGGGAGGGTTCACGCACCCCATTCATCTCAAAGACGGCTTCCTGGGCTCACAGGGGCTTGTAAATTAGATCAGCGGGACCGGGACCTGGTTTGGAGCAGGAGGGGAAGGGGCTGGCTGTCCAGGAGATGAGCAGGTGGCCACGGGAAGTGGGCTGAAGTGGGACTGTGCCCTGGGAGAGTCCACGGGATAGGACTGGCACCGTGTGCTCTGTGGAATGATTGGAAGTGCTGACTTCCCGGGATGGTGGGGGAGAGTGACAAGTCCCCAGCACACAAGAGCCACCTGGTCCATGGGAGCCCAGATGGCATCAAGTCCCCATAACCTATTGGGTCAGGCGCCCTCATGTGTCTGGAGGGTTTCAGAGGGTCCTGGTGTAGGACAGGAAACTGGAGTGAGCCTACAGGCACCCCAGGGCTCCAAGGCCTGGCACAGCCATTGGCAGGAGGGCTGCATGCCAGCTGAGAGCCCAGGCCCCTCAGGCTGTGGCCACATCCCCTCAGGGGTCCTTGTCCACGTGCTGTAATTGTGTGAGGTCAAAGGACACACCGGGGGCTCCTATCCTATCTAATAAAAGAGAAACATGGTAATTAGCATACGACTGCTACCCTTCCCATTGGCTAATCAGGGTGATATGCAAATTAACTGCCAGCCAAGATGGCGGCCGGCAGCCAAGCAGCTGGAAGCTAACATGAGGCTTGCTTGCTTCAGTGACGGAGGACTCCAACGTTCCCCGCCTGCCTTGCCAGCCTCTGAGCTTGCAGTTTGAAACATTGTAACAAATATAGAAGCTAAACAAAACCCCAGAAACCTGCTTTCAGTGATCCGGGGTCTCAGAGCTGGAGTTGATACAGTGTTTCGAGATTATAGAACCCAAACAAACCAGATACCTGCTTTCAGCAGCAGAGGCCTCAGAGCTGGAACCAGAGCTAAAGCTGGCCCAGAATAAAAAAAGAAAAAAGAAAAAAAGGAGCAGTTGGGAGCTTCAGCCCTCAGCCCCTCACCCAGACTGGCCAGGCACCCCAGTGGGGACCCCCACCCTGAAGGGTGTGTGACCAGCTGCAAACAGCCATCATCCCCTCACCCAGGCTGGCCCGGCACCCAAGCTGGACCCCCACCTGATCCAGGACACCATTCAGGGCAAACCAGCCAGCCCCCACCCGTGCACCAGGCCTCTGTCCTATATAGTAAAAGGGTAATATGCCTCCCAGCACTGGGATCAGCAGAGCTGCAAGGCCTCCCGGCACCGGGATCAGGGTGACAGGGGGCAGTGCCCAAACCCCCTGATCGCCCTGCGGCTCTGTGTGTGACTGGGGGCAGGGCCACAACCTCCCTATCCGCCCTGCTCTGTTCGTGACAGGGAAGGCACCCCAACCCCCTGATCAGCCCTGGTCTGTGCCTGATAGGGGGGAGGTCCCCAACCTCTGATCGCCCTGCAGCTCTGTGTGTGACAGAGTGCGGTGCCCCAACCCCCTAATCGGCCCTGCTCTGTGGGTGATAGAGGGCGGCGCCCCAATCCCCCCCCTCCATGGGCCCTGGTCTGTGTGTGATGGGGTAGAGCCATAACCTCCCCATCGACCCTGCCCTGAGTGTGAGAATGGCAGCGCCCCAACCCCTGATTGGCCCTGCTCTGTGGGTGACGGGGGGGGGGGGGGTAGGAGCTCCCCAACCCCCTGATGGGCCCTGCTCTGTGCGTGACAGGGGGTGGCGCCACAACCTCCCCATCGACCCTGCTTTGAGTGTGACGCGGGCGGTGCCCCAACCCCCCAATCAGCCCTACCCTGAGCGTGACTGAGGATGGCATCGCAACCTCCCAATCTGCCCTGCTCTGTGCATGACAGGGGGCAGCGCCCCAATTCCCCAATCGGCCCTACTCTGAGCCTGACCAGGGGCTGCACCTAGGGATTGGGCCTGCCCTTTGCCACCCGGGAGCAGGCCTAAGCCAGCAGGTCGTTATCTCCTGAGGGGTCCCAGACTGCGAGAGGGCACAGGCGGGGCTGAGGGATCCCCCCCTCCCCCCCGAGTGCACAAAATTTTGTGCACTGGGCCTCTAGTATCTTATAATACGAAATTAAAAATGCCATCACTTAAGTCATCACAAACACGTCTAGACTGTGGAAGCTGAGACATGAAGTTTCCATTAATTTTGAAAGATGAAGCAAAATATTTTAAAGACATTTAGGCAGTGCACCAAACCCTTCCTCACAGAGGCCCACCTCCACAGGGCGCCCGGAGCCTCAGGGACCCACCAGGAAGCTGGAAAGTGAGGCTGAAATTTCTGTAGCATCCACCAGAGGGCAGTGTGATTGCTAGACAGACATCTGTCGGTGAGTCTGAGCATAATTCCTGCCCAGCAGCAAAACCACTGCTGTTTATATTTTAATTGTTGACATTATCACCTTTATTTCTCTCTTCTGTTCTGCAGTTTGGGTAATTCCCTGCCTTGGATGCTCTTTCCAGTGAGCCAGGCAGCCTTTAAGGACACCCAAGTGCCAAGGAGATCGTGTTCAGCCGAGTCTACAGGAACCACATGGGAATGTCGTTTTCTTTCCTTTTTTCAAGTATATTTTTTTGTTTGTTTGTTTGTTTTTTATTTTTTTTTTTATTTTATTTTTTTAGAATTTTTGTGAGTTTATTTGAGCCAAACTGTCGACATATGCCGGGAAGCAGAACCTCAAGGAATTGAGATAGTGCTCCGGAGAATGGCGGGGTTACATTTGTATTTCTACATTTGCAATCAAAGGAGGGACATAAGTGGGTTACATGACATTCATTGGTGATGGATTAAGGAGGAGGGATAAAGCAAAGCAGGGAAATCCCTGGGATTGGATAAAAGTAAAATGATGGACACATATTTAGGTGGGTGCAGGATCAATTAACATAACAATGAAGGAATTTGGTTGTACCCCAGGGGCTCCAGAAAAAGGGAAGTTACAAGTTACCCAGACATTTCAATGGTGTGTTATCATAGATGCAAAAAGACAGACAGGCTCATTAAGGTAAAGGTTGACCTTGTCAGTGAAGATACCGGTCTAGGACGTAACTGCCCACCATAACTGCTCTGAGTTAAAGTTTAATTTCAGACCATCATTGTGGTTACTTTATGTCTCTCAGACTGCCATGCAGGCCTCCCCTGAGCTTGTCAGGTCAGCATGTGGCCCCTTTCATTCACAATTACCTTCCCTCCATTAAGAGGTCCATAAAAAGGAGCCAACTGAGATCCACAAGGGGAGTCAGCAGGAGCCATGTTTGTTTTCCCCACCCCCTGTGACAGGGTTTTGCTGAGGGGCCACTGCTAGGTCCCCACTTGCTCCTCTCCCTTTGGCCTGAGATGGCAGGGCAGTACAGGGGCTTCGAAGGAGCAGGTCACGACTCCTCATTCCCAGAATCATTATGGTCATCACAGTCAGCATCTTCCTCCTCCTCCTCCTCTTCATCCTCAATGTCAAGGTCGTACAAGTCGTCATAAAGCCAATCTGAGCTGTTGTCATTGGAAGGCACTTTAGTTTTGATGCAATATTCTGCCAGGGTCGTGGGTACTTTCACTCCATCCTTTTCTGCTTCGGCTTTAGTGGCTGAAACCTGTTTTCTAATGATTTCAGCATATTCTTTGTCGTTTCCTTTACTGTCCCTCCATTTCCTGAACATAACTGAAGCATCCGCATTGGCTGCGGAGAAGATGTTGGGCTCATTAAGCAATGAGATGACACTTAACAGGATAGTCCTGACATTCTGAGTAGGATTCCACCTTTCCGAGTTCAGTTGACCACTCTGTGGGGCATCTACGGGTGGATGAAGAATTGAAATGCATACATGTCCACTCTCATAAATGTTGGGGTGCCACATTTTGGTCAAGAATCTGAAGGTAGGTGGTGAATATGGGTAGTCAATAGGAAATTTAATATGCGCCTTGAAGTAGCCGCCTTCGTAGAGGGTGTTGGGGGGTCCGAAGATGGCCACCTCCCAGTTGTAGAGGTCGGACTCATCCACCAGGGTGATGCGGGAGCCCTCCACCGGCTCCTCCTGCAGGGACTTGAGCTCCAGCATCAGGGCCTTCTGGGAGCTGGCCATTGTGGCGGTGGCGGAGCCTGGCCGGGGCCCCAGTCCTCACACACCAGCCGAGGTGGACCAGGCCCCTCCCCTCGGCTCACCCTCGGGCGAGGCCGCACCTGGCCCTGGCCTTCACACACCAGGCGGGCCGGACCAGGCCCCAGACAACCGTGGGCTGGCCCGGGTGCTCCTCACACACGACGCACGCCGGACAGGGCCGGGCCTTCTCCTCACAAGGGGGCCAGGTGCAGGGAGAGGGTGAAGGAGTTAGGGGAATTCACTCCCGGTCCTCCCCGCCCCGGAGGGGGCCTTCACTTGGGGGGGAGAGGAGAAAAGGCGGAAGCGGAGAAAGGCGGCAGAGGGCTGGCGATGATGAGGAGAGGGGCCAGGCCGGGCCAGGCCGGCCCAGGAGCGCCGTGCTCGCTTGCCCTCTGTTCTTCTCTGGGGCCGCCGCAGCCGCTGTTTCTCTTTAGAATAGTGCAAATGGGCAGTTGTGCACTCACCTAAGGAGAAGATCCAGGGCTTTCCGTAGCAGGAAAAATAGGAAGACGTCAGCTCAAGGATCAAGCCTTGATGTGTGGTTGCAATCTCTTCCAGAAGTCTCCCCAGCCAGGTGAGTTCCCAAGACACTCTGTTCTGGAGAAGGTTCCAAGTTCTGTGTTTTATTGTCTTGTCACATCTGTATTTATACCAGTTGATTTTAATCCTATCAATCTCTATTCCAAAGGTTAGGGCGTTTCTTATCTCCATTCCAGGGAGTAAAGATTATGTAGCTTAAGCATGATTGTTCCTAGTTAAAGTGATTAACTACCCGCCTGGAAATTAGTTAAGGGGTTTTATTCCCTCCCTAACTTCAGGGAAAAACCCTACCTGTGGAAACAACCTTTCTGGGAGAGGTGACCTTGGTTAAAACACATAGCACCAAGAAGGGGAGCAAACATATTAAGAACAGTACGCCATATACGGCAGGTCCCCTGAAACATATGCTGTGCAGGTGTTTCTTCCCTGCAGCGACTATGTCAAGCAGCAAGGATGGACCGGCTTCCAGCACTTTTTCTTCTATTTTCTTCCTTGCTCAGGGTTTGCTGTAGATCTAATGACTCTCTGGGCAGTTTTCTTCCACATGATGGCTCAGCATTCCAGGCTCTTTTATCTTAGACATCTACACCTCAACAAATGATAATGTGCTTTCTGTCACCTCTCCATAGTTTTTCGTTGCATATTTATTTTGTTCAGGTTTATATCATTCACATTTTGTTCATGGCCAAGTGGGATTTATTCCAGGATACAAGGCTTGTATAGTATATTTTAAAAGTTACCTGTAGACAGAGGTAACTTTGATCCCTCATTGCCCTTTCTTGTGAGTGTACTGAACTTGTTCATCAAGCTGCAGGCAGGATGCAGTGGTAGAGCGCTGATGCTGTCATTGGAGGCTGTTGCTAACCGCACTGATCGGCTCACTGCTACACACACGCTCTCTGGAGTTCCTGGCCACAGAAAGCATTTTTCCTCTCGAAGCACGTGAGCAGGAGCCGTAGCGACCTCAGCCTCGAAGCTCTTCGCGTCCTCGCTCACTCTTCCTCGCCCGAACTATCATATTTTTTATTGTTAATAGTATTACAGATATCTCCCACTTACACTCCCTTTGCCCCTTCACCCTGAAGCATCCATCTTGTATAAAAACTGCTGTTTGAAATTTTAACCCTGCTACTTTTGGCGTCTGAAATGCTTGCTGGCTTAAATAGTAAGGAAAATAAGACTACTCCCATTTCAGAGAGGCCATTAAACCTTCTCCAGACGAAGTTATCAGTGCTGGCATCAGGCCAAGCCTTTGGTCGAGGTCTCAAAGCGCAAGCACATAGGGCCCTTTAAGAACTTGCAAAGGGAACCGGAAAAACCCCATGTTTGGGAGACAAAGAAGGTGGAATCGTATAAATATGGGAAATGTCGTGTGTGATTTCACCCAGAATTTGAGAGACATTTTCCTCTGGGCCCACATGCAACAAATGTAACTCCATCTCTCTAAGCGTTGCTTGGTTCTTCTTGGTTTTTCTGTAACATTATTGGTTCCCTGACCTTCCCAAAAAACCAACCCATACGTGGCCTTTTGGCATCCAGTGTGGACTGGGTTTGAGGGCCGGGGGAGCAGGATAGGCCTCCAGGAGGCGCCGCTCTGCTGATTTAGCAGAATTGAATCGGGGCCTCCGGGCGCTCTTGGATCTCAGCCCAGGCATCTGGAGAGGGTGGACGAACATCTCTGGACCTGTCAACAGAATTGGTAAGGTAGGGGCCCCAGTCAGTTAGGCCCACTCCGAGTGAGTCGATGGGGAAGCTTGATCACCTCCCTGGAAGTCAAGGACTTCCTCAGGCAATTAGTCAGGAATTACGTGGATTGTTTAAACTCTGGGTAAATATCTGGTAGAAGTAAAAACTTGGGCTGTCTGGTATATAAATGTGGGACTCCGGAGGTGAGTAGATTCGGATTTGATTAAGGAATTATGAGTTCATTCTGTTGTTTGTGTGGGACTAGTCAATTTGCTACCAAGAAGGGGGACTGGATGTAGTCTTAACTCCTCCAGTAGGTTCTCACCAAGATGTTGGTCGAGAATTCTGTTCTGGGGCATGGGTGCCAGGAGTGCCCCATGCCCATCTGGGGAGTTGGGCATTCTTTTGTTTATCTGCTCAGCTCCAGTCTGGGCTAGTCTACTGAGAGAGTGTGAGTATGGATGTTTGTCTGTCTTGGCACAATTATCTGCTCATTAACTGGTCTGTGTGAAACAAAAGCTACTTTGATTTATTCTGCATTTCTGTTGACTCATCTGGCTAAACCTTTGGGCTGTACCCATGATGGTCTGCAAAAGTCTTTAGCAGCTGCGAGCTTTATTTTTCTCAGAGTCTTTTGCTCTCTATTACAGAGGGAATCAGCCCACTTAACTAATAAAAATTTCTGTCTATGTTTGTATAAGTAAGGGTTTCAGTTTGCTCTGATTTGTGAATTTGCTATTTTAAATTGAAATTTTGAAGTTCTGGGGTAGATTTAAAGGCTAAAACAAAGGCTGGCCAGGTTCCAAGATTTCTTGGTTCTGAGATTGCTTGTAAGAAAAGCAAGAGAGAAGTCTTTTCAAGTTAACTACTTGCTTAGCAAATTAACAAAGTAGTAAATTTCAAAGAACAAATAACTTGTTATTTATGGTTTTCTTATCTCTTTTGGTGGACAAAAACTTCCAGGGGCAGGGTTTACAGATCCGCAGGGAGGAGAGATTTACGGGTCCTGTCCCTGCCTGTGGCATCATAGTCCAACATGAGCCACATGAGGTGGAACTAAGGCTGAAGTTATTATTAACTGTCTATGGACCCCGTTAATCCTGGTTGTGTGTCTTGTATGGTCTGTTGTCTTCGTGGTTGTGTGTTTTGTTTGACTTGCCATTTTCAGTTATTTATTAGGATCCTCATAGAGGACATAACCTGGTCTTTCCCTTCCTCCCTCATCCTGATTCTGACAGCATCTGTAACTGGATTGAAGATCTTTTCTTTCAGGAGGCCCTTCAGGCTTTCAGTCTACAGGAAATCTCCCTACACACCCTTATTCTCATCTGTTATCTTTCCAGGACAACTAAGAGTCATTTTTCTCCACAGGTCGGACCCCAGCCTCTGGGAGGGAGGACTAATACAGCAGTAGTCTGTGGTTTTCTCTGAAACTCCCCTCTGTAGGAATTGTTTGCCTCTGACTCACAATAGGAAAGGGAGACAAACAACTGGACTGGGGGACAGGGACATGATCAGAGAGATCAAGAGTAGTAAAGGAGGAGGATTAAGATTCTCTAAGTAAGGGCTTAGAGTAAAGAGAAAAAATCTGTGAGGGAAAGCAACTGTCACATAAAGAAAAAAGTATCCTTAAATGTAAAAAGCCTAAATATACAGGATCTCAGACCATTTTCCTTGTTTCAGGACAGAGTAAGTGGTTAATGCAGAAATGGGGGGGTGGGGGGGGCTGTCGGCAGTTAATTATGAAGCAGGGAGAGATAAGTTTTTGTTGATTTTACTGGCTGCAGACAGCTCTGCAGGCATAGGGGTCTAGTCCTTAGCTTACCACCAGGTGTCTTAACTGGAACTAAACTAAATTCAAGGTCACAAGTTTTCTGTGAGCACAATTAATCTTTCTCTGCCCCAGTTTATTATTTTTAACCCTTCCAATACTAAATTAGACTGATAGAATATACTTGAAATTACATATATCAGTTTGTACTAGACAAGTTACAATTTACCTGTTCTTAGTTTTATCACAGAAGGTCTAGGTATATTTTCTTGAAAGTAAAAGTACATTTAAAATGTGTTCATAAATATTAATCTAAAAATGCTGATTGTTCACTTTTGGTAATCATTAAAGGATTGAGGTCTCTAAAAATAAGGAATTCTAATACATAAAAAAACAAAAAAATTAAACTCCTAGGAGCCAAGCGGAGGAGAAATGGAGCTGAAGTCTGCAGCCACCCTGGTGATTTAGAACTGGTTCCTAGGCAGACTCAGCCCCTGAGAGCCAGGTGAAAGAAGCGGGGGGGGGGAGGGCTGGATGCCCAAGCTGCCTGCAGTGGTCCTGGAAGAAGCCGCTGCAGCGAGAAAAGTGGGGGACAGCAGAAATTTACTTGACACTAGAGCTGCCCTGCCACCACCCAGTGAGTAATGAGTGTTTTACAACAAGCAGTACAAGACTTGGGCCTTTGGCTTGCTGGCTACAGCAGTTAAAACAGAAACCAGTGGCTGCTACTAGCCTTCCTACAGCCTCAGGAATAGAGCAGCGAGCCTGGGATCTATGAAAGCTGCAGATAGAGCTAGCGAAAGCTCCCTGTTTGCAAATGTACTGAAAGGGTTCAGAACCTGTTGCTGCTGGAAGAGGAGGGGCTGATATCCCCTTGGGAGAGGCCTGGTCACTGCTCTGCCACAAAGGGGACTGGTGGGAAGACAAGGATAGCAGGGCCCTGTAACTGACAAACAGGGTTAACAAAAGGGCAAAGGAAAGGCACTCTCCCTGGACCTGGGAGCCATCAGGACTTTGAAATTCTACAAGAGAGGAGGAGTCTGACTTAGAGACTGGCAGAGACCTCGTTGGGTTAGAAGGACTGGAGGTTTCATATTGAACTTATAAATTGCAGTTTGCTAGGCAGAGGTCCAAGCCCAGTTGTATAGGGGTTAAGCTGCCTGTGTACAGCAAAACAACTTTCTCCTGGGCCAGAATACATTTTAGGGAAATTGGACAGACTGTGTTTGTGGCTAGAAAGAAGAACTGGCCACAATGCACAGCCCTGACAGTGGCCTGCAGAAAACTGTATAATAGACTTAGATGATGCCTGCGTCTTCATGGACATGGCTCCAGAGAGACAAGGACAATTTTGCTTTGTGTGGGAAGGTCAAGAATAGACTTTAGTCACCTCCCTAAGATGTTTGTATAGCCCTACCATGTGTCATGTTTAGTAGCAGAAGATTTAGCTGTCAGAAGCGGTCACAGTGCCAATGTATACTTCATTATGTAAATATAGTAATCTTTTTTTTAAATATATTTTTATTGATTAAGATATTACATATGTGTCCTTGTCCCCACGTTACCCTCTACCCCCCCCCCCCCCGCTCATGCCCTCACCCCGCCCCCCCCCCCGTTGTCCGTGTCCATTGGTTAGGCCTATATGCCTGCATGTAAGTCCTTTGGTTGATCTTTCCCCCTTTCCCCCACCCTCCCCTACCCTCCCTCCAAAGCCCGACAGTCCAATCAATGCCTCTCCGTCTCTGGATCAGTCCTTGTTCATCAGTTTATGTTGTTCATTATATTCCACAAATGAGTGAGATCATGTGGTATTTATCCGCTCTCCAGTTCCATCCATGCTGTGGCAAATGGTAAGAGTTCCTTTTTCTTCTTCCTCTTCTTAAAGAATACCTTTCAGCATTTCATATAATGCTGGTTTGGTGGTGATGAACTCCTTTAGCTTTTTCTTATCCGTGAAGCTCTTTATCTGACCTTCTATTCTGAATGATAGCTTTGCTGGATAAAGTAATCTTGGTTGCAGGTTCTTGCTATTCATCACTTTGAATATTTCTTGCCACTCCCTTCTGGCCTGCATGATTTCTGTTGAGAAATCAGCTGACAGTCATATGGGTACTCCCTTGTAGGTAACTGACTGTCTTTCTCTTGCTGCTTTTAAGATTCTCTCTTTGTCTTTTGCTCTTGGCATTTTAATGATGATGTGTCTTGGTGTGGTCCTCTTTGGATTCCTTTTGTTTGGGGTTCTCTGCGCTTCCTGGACTTGTAAGTCTATTTCTTTCACCAGATGGGGGAAGTTTTCTGTCATTATTTCTTCAAATAGGTTTTCAATATCTTTCTCTCTCTCTTCTTCTGGCACCCCTATAATTCTGATGTTGGTACGCTTGAAGTTGTCCCAGAGGCTCCTTACACTATCTTCATATTTTTGGAATCTCTTTTCTTTTTTCTTTTTCAGTTGGGTATTTTTTGTTTCTTTGTATTTCAAATCTTTGACTTGACACTTGGGATCCTCTTGTCTGCTGTTGGATCTCTGTAAATTATTCTTTATTTCAGTCAGTGTATGCTTAATTTCTAGTTGGTCCTTTTTCATGTCCTCCATGGTCTCACTATACTTATTGAGGGACTCATTAAATTTATCGGCGGTTTCCATAAAATTCTTGAAAAACCTTATAAATGTGGCCTTGAACTCTATATCCAGTCGTTTGCTTTCCTCCGTTTCTGCCATTTGTGACCTGTTTCTTTGTCTCCACATTTTGGCTGCTTCCGTGTTGATAGAGTGGCTTTGTGTGCTAGGTGTCCTGTAGGGCCCAGTGGCTCAGCCTCCCCAGTTACCTGAGGTGGACACTCTTGGTGCACCCCCTTCTGGGCTTTGTGCACAGTCTTGTTGTAGCTATACCTTGGTTGTTGTAGGCTCACTGGGAGGAATTGACCTCCAGGCCAATTGGCAGTGAGAATCAGCTGTGTCTGCAGTGGGAGAACTTCTGTGCTGGAGACACCCTTCTGGGGCAAGACTTGCTTCACTGAGACTGCACCCTGAGTGTGTCCCTTATGGATCTGAGGAGTTGTGATCTGGATGGTCCCCCTCTGACCACTGGGTACAGTGGCTCTTGGATCTAAGAATGTGCTAATTTAGCCTCTGCCTGAGGTTACACAGCAAGAACTATGAAGAGAACTGCAGATTCCCCTTCCTTTTTTTGGAGTTTGGAAGTGCCCTGATGATGCTCAGCTGTGTAGCAATGCAAGCGCTGTGGGGCCTTGGGCCTTCTCTTGGAAGCTCTGGGTCTATCTGGCCCGGCTGCCGTTAGGTAATTACAGGTTGCAAATGGCTGGGGCATTCATATGCAAAAGCCTCTGCCGCAGCCTGGGCGGGGCGGGGTCTCAAGGAATCAAAGGGCGGAGGAAGCAGCTATGGCAGAGCCTCAGCCCCGCCCTAAGGAGTCGTGAGTCCCAGTGTCCCGGCAATGGCTGCAAGCACCTCTGAGGGAAAGCTGCCCTCAAGCTCGCCCGCTGCCAGAGAGACCAGTTTCTCCCCGTATGAGTCCTGGGTCCCCAGAGACTTCCCGGAGCCGGATTTCAGAGCCGTCGGGAGCTTGTGTCTCCCTCCGGATTCAAAAAGACAGCCGAGTCCTCAGGTGCCAGACCCTTTCCCGCGCGAGCCCCTGTACCTCTGCACTCCACCTCCGCAGCTCCTCTGGCTCTCAGTGTGCTTTTCTTTCCTTCTAGTTGTAGAATTTACACTCAGCCAGCTCTCCTGTAGTTCTGGATGAGTCCGACTTGTGTTTTTGATGCATTTATCAATTGTTGTGGGAAGCAGCAATTTCCCGGTGTTTATCTATGCCACCATCTTAGTTTCTCTCCAATATAGTAATCTTTAATTCTCTTACAGATTTAAATGTAGTTTTCAAAAGGACAGGTGCCCAACTGGGCAAAGAAGAATACCCATCAGGTTTTGGTCTCTATTGAGAGACAGTTGGCAGCCTGTATACTGTCTTTCAGGCCTGTGAGACCATGCCCATGTCAGGGGTGGCACAAACCTCAACTGTAGGAAACTGGGGAAGGTCTGTTTAGAAGAGAGGGAAGTAGTGAAGTGGTAAATACTAGCCCTCTATTACAGGAATTACAGACTCTGTGAGGTCCTGTGATATGTGAGACCCTGTAAGGAAATAAAGCGCCCTTAGTCCCTTCTGAGAGAACAAGTCAAGTAAGGGGAGCCCTACTAAAGGGACAGCTGTAACTGTCTATTTGAATATAGACACATTGTAAATTTCTTCATGCCATTTGAAGACAGTTATATTACTCTGAAGAGTCCATGAAAAGGGACTGGCAAGGAAAATCAGAAAATCTTAAAGCAGGTCAGTATATTTTTCTCCTTATATAATTCCTCTGAAATTTAGCAACGCTTAATAAATCATGGCAATACATTTCTTTGCATATATTCAATAAGACTGGTTCCTAATAGTGGTTTTATTAACCGAAAACTTTGACTGGAGTATCATATTTTAAAGAGACCTGTCTGGAATCTGAAGACTTGAAGCCAATAAGAGTGCCACGGAAAAAGCCTGGTATCCTACTTGGGAGCCCTGAAAATGGCTGGTGCTGGAGCATCAGGCCCATGCCCTATCATCACTGGCAGTTGGTCAGAGTAGAAGGGGAGCAATAATGCCTCTGCATCCCTGCAGAACCCCTATGCACTCTGGGCTGCGATGAGTGGGAGGGCTACTAAGATGGGCCTTAAAGCCTAAGGCGTGGGCTCAGGTGGAGTCATTACAGGTGAGGGATTCACCTAACTCAGCAGATACTGCAGGCAGGCCTCATGGCAGCTGGATGGCTTGGCTTCCTGGCCCTACAGGGCACACTAAGATTCAATCATGAAATTCCGGCAAAGGTAATCAGTTACCATTCTTGTTGTGTTTATGTCAACAATCAGGCCAAATTGAATACAATAGATAAATTGGTCTTGATTTGGCATTTTTTGATAAACATAGAGGTAATTTTGAGGAGAAAAATTCTATTTCAATAGAGGTTATTAAAACTGAAATGTTTTCTTTCCCTTCCACCAGACCATTTGTTACAGTTTGTCTCTGCCAGGTCACAAGCCCACCTCCTTCTGTGCCCAGGCCTCATTGTCCCTCGGACAGACAGAAAGGATCTCTTGGCTCTTAGAGAAAACTCCGTCCCTCCTCAGCATGAAGCAGCTACAGAAGAAATTCAACGTCCATTTTCCCTAAAAGAATTCAGGGCCAGGATCCTTGAAGGAATATATTAGGCAGTGAGACAGACATGAGCAGAGCAAGGACGATGGGCCAACTAGCGCTACCAGATGTAACTAAGTATTTCCACCTCCAGGTATATAAGACAAGGGGCATAGCCAAAGAGGTACTCACCCAAAGTCTCAGCCCTTAGAAAAGGTTGGTAGATGGAACAAAGTCCAGGACTATTTGTCCAAAAGACTTGACCCCTTTGCATTTGGGTGACCTACTTGCCTCTGGGCGGCAGCAGCCACAGCTATGCTTAACAATTTATACTGATAGCAGGTATGCATTTGCAACGGCTTATGTACATAGTGCTATTTACAAGGTCAGGGGACTCCAAAGAAGCAAGAGGGAACCGGGCCACAGGCAAAGCGGCCAGGGAGGCTGCCCTAAAACCAGTGGGGCCTACACAGATTCTATTGATTTTTCCAGACCCTGACCTACCCACCTCACCAGCTTACATGGAAAGCCAATCTAGAAAAGCTGAAACCCATAACCAACCTTTACTTGAGTTCCTACAGGTTTTTACAGTCCACCCAGAAAGCAGTCCAGGAGCACGTCCGAGATGCTCTGCATGAATCAACTTCTGATCTGGTCCATCCCTTCCAACCTGTTGACTGTTTGGGTAAAGAAATTTACCACCTAAGGACTGACTCCTACCTGGAAAGGACCACCCCCATGGCAGTCAAGGTCAATGGGATCCCGACGTGTTGTCATCATGCCCGGCTTAAGACAGCCAGGCAAAATAGAGTCCAGGACTCTTTGAACCCTCTAGAGATTATTCCTGGCCCTCATTCCGGGCCCTTATAAACAGGTCCACTGACTTTTTTCGTCAGAGAATTAATTATAGTCCTCAGGGGTCAATATAACTCTCTTCCCAACAATGGCCCAAAAGAGTCAATGATTTGACTCATGTACATAAAACCAGTGGGGAATGAAACATCCATCTTATATAAAAACTGCTGTTTGAAATTTTAACCCTGCTACTTCTGGCTCCTGTAGATGTTTGCTGGCTTAAATAACAAGGAAAATAAGACTACTCCCATTTCAGAGAGGCCATTAAACCTTCTCCAGACGAAGTTATCAGTGCTGGCATCAGGCCAAGCCTTTGGTCAAGGTCTCAAAGTGCCAGCACATAGGGCCCTTTAAGAACTTGCAAAGGGAACCGGAAAAACCCCATGTTTGGGAGACAAAGAAGGTGGAATTGTATAAATATGGGAAATATCATGTGTGATTTCACCCAGAATTTGAGAGACATTTTCCTCTGGGCCCACACGTAATGAATGTAACTCCATCTCTCTAAGCATTGCTTGGTTCTTCTCTGTTTTTCTGTAACACTCCCAGCCCCTATGGCTCCCCTCAGGTCTTCACCACCCTATTGCCCATGTCCATGAGCTATGCATATCTATATATATACTAGAGGCCCAGTGCACAAAAATTTGTGCACTCAGGGGGTAGGGGGGTCCCTCAGCCCGGCCTGAGCCCTCTCGCAGTCTGGGACCCCTCGGGAGATAATGACCTGCTGGCTTAGGCCTGCTCCCGGGTGGCAGAGGGCAGGCCCAATCCCTAGGTGCAGCCCCTGGTCGGGCTCAGAGCAGGGCTGATTGGGGAGTTGGGGCGCCGCCCCCTGTCATGCACAGAGCAGGGCGATTGGGAGGTTGTGATGCCACCCTCAGTCACGCTCAGGGTAGGGCCAATTGGGGGGTTGGGGCACCGCCCCCTGTCACACTCAAGGCAGGGCCGATGGGGAGGTTGCGGTGCCACCCCCTGTCACGCACAGAGCAGGGCCCATCAGGGGGGTTGGGACTCCATACCCTGTCACCCACACAGCAGGCCCCATCAGGGGGTTGGGGAGCTCCCCCCTGTCACGCACAGAGCAGGGCGGATCAGGGGGTTGGGGCGCCGCCACTCTCACACTCAGGGCAGGGCCGATGGGGAGGTTATGGCTCTACCCCATCACACACAGAGCAGGACCCATGGAGGGGGGTTGGGGCGCCGCCCTCTATCACCCACAGAGCAGGGCCGATCAGGGGATTGGGGCGCCGCCACTCTCACACTCAGGGAAGGGCTGATGGGGAGGTTATGGCTCTACCCCGTCACACACAGAGCAGGGCCCGTGGGGGTGGGGAGGCCGCCGCACCCTGTCACACACAGAGCAGGGCCGATCAGGGGGTTGGGGTGCTTTCCCCTGTCACAAACAGAGCAGGGTGGATAGGGAGGTTGTGGCCCCGCCCCCTGTCACACACAGAGCCGCAGGGCGATCAGGGGGTTTGGGCGCTGCCCCCTGTCACACTGATCCCGGTGCTGGGAGGCCTCTCAGCTCTGCTGATCCCGGTGCTAGGAGGCATATTACCCTTTTACTATATAGGATAGAGGCCTGGTGCACAGGTGGGGACCGGCTGTTTTGCCCTGAAGGGTGTCCTGGATCAGGGTAGAGGACCCCACTGGGGTGCCTGGCCAGTCTGGGTGAGGGGCTTAGGGCTGTTTTCAGGCTGGCGGGTGACTGAAGCTCCCAACTGAACCTTTTTTTTTTTTTTTTATTCTGGGCCAGCTTTAGCTCTGGTTCCAGCTCTGAGGCCTCTGCTGCTGAAAGCAGGTATCTGGTTTGTTTGGCTTCTATAATCGAAACACTGTATCAACTCCAGCTCTGAGACCCCGGCGAGCTGAAAGCAGGTTTCTGGGGTTTTGTTTAGCTTCTATATTTGTAACAATGTTTCAAACTGCATGTTCAGAGGCCAGCAAGGCAGGCGGGGAACCTTGGTTTCCTCCGTCACTGAAGCAAGAAAGCCTCATGTTAGCTTCAAGCTGCCGGCCGCCATCTTGGCTGCCAGTTAATTTGCATATCTCCCTGATTAGCCAATGGGAAGGGTAGCGGATGTACGCTAATTACCATGTTTCTCTTTTATTAGATAGGATAAAAGCCTAAGTGCCCGTCTGACTGTCCAACCGGTACCTATGATATGCACTGACCACCAAGGGGCACATGCTCAACACAGGAGCTGCCACGACACACACTGGCCAGCACTGTGGACCTGGAACCAACAAACCAACACTCGGCTTCCCCCACGTGTGACACAGGCCCCGCCACCACCCCAGAGTGGCACCCCGCCAAATCGCAGCCAATGCTGCCAAGAGCCCATGGCACAAAATGTAGCCCACAGCCCAGCCCAGCCCAGAAATGGTCGCTGTGGGCACCAGGTAATGATGTCATGCAGCAATGTCCTCTCCCTAACAACTAGCATCCTTGGAATTTTTTCAGCTCAAAAACCTGACTTGCTTTATAGCCAGGTACAAACATTTTACACTTGAACCAAATGTTTGTGAAGCGTTTTCCCATGCCTCATCTCATTTGATTGTCACAGAAGTTGTGGAGTAGGTAGATAGGAGACTCAGTAGAATCCTATTTTCTTTTCTTTAGCTGGAAAACAGAGATTTAGAAAGTTTAGAAACTTGACCCAACTGAAAAGTAGTAAGAAATGGTGGAACTTGAAAATGACTTCAGGTTTTCTCACTGCACAGAATATAGTCAAACATTGATGCAGTTAAATATTTTACCCTTTGTTCTCCCTGTGTGATCTACAATAATAATCTGCTTTGTGTTGATACTTACTGCTGTGTTGCTGACAATTACCTTAAAGAGAAGTTGGGGTGCTTCACTGGGCTAGAAAAAGTTTAGCTAAATCAGAAAGCAGGTCTAATTAAGCAAGTTTATTCTATATATATAAAAGACTAAGTTGACTCATATAAAGTGATACATATAAAGCTCTCACAGGCGCCAATCACACGTGTGTGTTTCAATTTGTCATTGTTGATTGTGAATTTGGTTGACTCTATTATAGAGAAAGGATAAATAGCATATTAAAATATTTCTGCTAATTAATTTCCTTTCAGTGTGCATGAATCTGTGCACTGGGCCTCTAGTAAGTACAGACAGTCCTTGGGTTATGTTAGTCTCAACGTATGTCGTTTCGTGGTTACGTCACCATCTCCCATTTATTTATTAAAAAAAAAGTTCCATCATTTCAACATTTGTACATATGTGCTTTATGTTTTTTATTATTTATTCACCACAAGTAAAGGTCAGGAATTGTTATCTTTCTTTTAATTTTTTTTTACTGTTTCACTTCAATACTGCTGTGTATGTGCTCCATGTGAGTGACGTAGGTGCTTACGTAGGTGGGTTCCAACTTAAGGCGAAAATCGCGTTATGTCAAGCCATAGGAACAGATCTCTGACGTAACCCGAAGACCTACAGTATATAACTTCTTGTTCCCCCAACCCCACATCAAGGTATGTCAGTCTGTCCAGGCCTCCATGCTTCGGGTCTTATTTTGTTGGTCAATTCATTTTGTCCATTAGATTCCACAAATAAGTGAGTCCATGTGATATTTGTGGTTTTAATTTTCATTTCTCTGATCATTAGTGTCTTTGAGCATTTTTTCATGTGTCTTGGTCATTTTTATGTCCTCTTTGGAGAAGTGCCTATTCAAGTCTTCTGCCCATTTTTAAAAATAATTCTTTACTGTTGGAAGTATTTTTCCTCCCCATTATACCCTGCCAGCCTGCCCCCCACCCCCTGCCCAGACCTTCACCACCCTATTGTCTGTGTTCATGGGCCATGCATATATGCATACAAGGTCTTTGATTGATTACCTCCCACCCACCCACCATCCCCCACCTTTCCTCTGAGAGTCCTCACTCTGTTCCATGCTTCCATGTCTCTGGATCCACTCCATTCTTCAGTTTATTTTGTTACTTAGATTCCACATATGAGTGAGATCATGTGATACTTGTCTTTCCCTGACTGACTTATTTCACTCAGCATGATACTCTCTAGGTCCCTCCATGCTGTCTCAAAGGGTAAGAGATTCTTCTCTTTTACTGCTGTATAGTATTCCATGGTGTAAATGTACCACAGCTTTTTTGTCCACTAATCTACTGATGGGAACTTGGCTGTTTCCAGATCTTAACTATTGTAAATTGTGCTGCTATGAACATAGGGTGCATATATTCTTTCTGATTGGTGTTTTGGGTTACTTAGGATATATTCCAAAAGTGGGATACTGGGTCAAATGGCAGTTCCATATTTAATTTTTTTTAGGAAATCCATACTGTTTTTCATAATGGTTGCACCAGTCTGCATTCCCACCCATGTTGTGCCACCCTCCTCAGGTTAGACATTCCAGCCAGATTGTTAAACCAGACCCTTAAGTCAAACAGGGTATGATGCAGTAACATGTCAGGAATAAACAGGAGTATAATACTGTGCTACACATTTCACAGCTCTTTAAACGTGAATTCTCAGTGTTTCAAACACTTTCCTAAAAATTTCACAGCTCTTTAAATGTGAATTCTAAGTGTTTCAAACACTTTGCTAAACATTTCCAAGCTCTATCAATGTGAATTCTAAGTGTTTTAAACACTTTCATATACCTTTCCAAGCTCTTTAAACATGAATTCCATGTGTTTCAGCCACTTTCCTACATATATCACAGTGCTTTCTATGTGAATTCTAAGTGTTTTAAACACTTTCCTACACATTTCTTAGCTCTTTATTTTTTTAGAAGTGAAAATGTATTTATTTATTTCCAAGAAAAATTATTTTAAATATAAAAATGTTACATGCAATAAATGTTAACATTTCAAGAAAAAATGATCTTAAATATAATAATGTTACATGCAGTAAGCATTAATATTTCAAAAAAAAGGATTTTAGGTATAATAATATTTTCAAAACTGTACCAAGATAATATGATATCACAAAAGTTGTAGGAAATATTTAAAATCTGAAAATAACAGGATTACTTCTATTAGATTCTAAAATATTTCCCCCCACTGGCTCTATTTTTGTTCACCAGTTTATTTTGTTCATTATATTCCACAAATGAGTGAGATCATGAGATATTTGTCTTTCTCTGACTGGCTTATTTTGCTTCATTTCCTAGCTCTTTAAATGTAAATTCTAAGTGTTCTAACAACTTTCTTACATATACCTCAGCAGTTTCAGCGTGAATTATAAGTGTTTCCAAACACTTTCCTACATATATTCCAGCGCTTCCAACCTGATTTCTAAGTGTTTTAAACAATATCTTACACATTTCACAGCTCTTTAAATGTGGTCTCAGTGTTTCAAGACTTCCCTAAACATTTCCCAGCTCTATCAATGTGAATTCTACATTTTTCAAACACTATCCTACACATTTCCCTAATCCTAACACTAAATGCTAACTCTAACAGTAAACCCTATCTCTAGCCTAAACATAACCCCTAACCCTAACCCTAATCCTTAACCCTAACCCTAAACCTAACTCCTAACCCTATCCTTGACCCCTATCCTAACTCCTAACACTAACACTAACCCTAAACCTAACTCCTAACCATAGTCATAACCATAACCCTAACAATATCCTACACATTTCACAGCTCTTTAAACGTGAATGCTCTGTTTCAACACTTCCCTACACATTTCTCAGGTCTATAAACATGAGTTCTAAGTGTTTGTAACACTTTTGTACACTTTTCCAAGCTCATTAAAAGTGAATTCTAAGTGTTTCGACCACTTTCTTACATATATCACAGCTCTTTCAGTGTGAATTATGTTTCCAAACACTTTCCTACATACTTCCGTGGGCTTTCAGCATGAATTCTCAGTTTTTAAAACACTATCCTCTGTATTTCAGAGCCCTTTAAATGTGAATTCTAAGTGTTTTAAACACTTCCCTAAACATTTCTCAGTGCTTTCAGCATGAATTCTACGTCTTTCTAACACTATCCTACACATTTCTTAATCCTTACACTAACTCCTAACCCTAACCCTAACTCTTAACCTTAATCTTAATCCTAACACTATCCTACACATTTCACAGCCCTTTAAATGTGAATTCTCAGTGTTTCAAACACTTTCCTAAATGTTTTCGAGCTCTATCAATGTGAGTTCTCAGTGTTTTAAACACTTTCCTACATGTTACACAGCTCCTTAAACGTGAAATCTCAGTACTTCAACAGTTCCCTACAGATTTCCCAGCTCTATAAATGGGAATTCTAAGTGTTTCAAAAACATTCCTATGTATTTTCCAGTGCTTTCAATGTGAATTCTAAGTTTTTAAAACACTATCCTACACATTTCACAGCTCTTTAAATGTTTATTGATAATGTTTCAATACTTCACCTAAAGATTTCACAGCTCTATAAGTGTGGATTCTAAGTGCTTTGAACAAGTTCCTACATATATCCCAACTCTTTCAGCATGAATTATAAGGATCTTCCAAAACTTTCCTACATATTTTCAAGCACTTTCAAAGAGAATTCTAAGTGTTTTTAAGATGATCCTATACATTTCACAGCTCTTTAAACATGAATTCTAAGTCTTACAATCACGTGCATAAACAATTCCCACCACTTACAAAGATAAATCTAAGCGTCTTAACCAGTAGCCTACACATTTCCCTAACCAGAACACTAAACGCTACCCCTAACCCTAACACTAACACTAACCCTAACCTAACTCCTAACCCTAACCCTAACCATAACCATAACCCTAACAATATTCTACACATTTCAAAGCTCTTTAAACGTGAATTCTCTCTTTCAACACTTCCCTACATATTTTCGTAAATCCGTAGTCAGCAAACCGCGGCTCTTTGGCCCCTTCAGTGTGGCTCTTCCACAAAATACCACGTGTGGGCGCACACATACAGTGTGATTGAAACTTCATGACCCATGCGCAGATCGGTATTTTGTGGAAGAGCCACACTGAAGGGGCCAAAGAGCCGCATGTGGCTCCCAAGCCACGGTTTGCTGAGCCGCAGTTTGCCGATCACTACCCTAAAGTATGCTCTAACTCTAATCCAAACCATAACCCTAAATCCTAACCCTAACCCTAAACCTAGCCTTAACGTTAATCCTAACCCTAAACTTAATCTAACCCTAACCCTAACCTTAACCCTAACCCTAACCCTAACCTGAACTCTAAATTTAACTTAACACTAGCCCTAACCCTAACTCTTGCACTAAATCACCAGGTAATTACAATGTGCATCCAAGGACACAGACACTAACCCTAAACCTAACTCTAATCCTAACACTAACCCTAGCTTTAACCATAACACTAACCCTAAACCTAACCCTAACCCTGACCAAAACCCTAAACCTAACTCTAACCCTAACACTAGCCCTAGCCCTAACATTAACCCTAAACTAATCCTAACCCTAAACCTAACCCTAACCCTAACCCTTACCCTAACTGTCCAGGTGATTCCACTGTGCACACAAAGACCCATATGCTAACACTAAGTCTAACCCTAGTCTTTCCCTAGCCCTAATCTTAAACCTAACCCTAAAAATAGTGCTATCCCTAACTCTAACCCTAACCCTAACCCTAACCCTAACCCTAGACCTAATCTGAACTATAGCCCTAACCCTAAACCTAACCATAATCCAGCCCTAACACTAGCACTAACCTGTACACAAACTATTCAGATGATTCCACTGTGCACCCAAGGAACCCTAACCTAACCCTACCACTAACTGATACACTAACACTAGCCTAAACCAAACCTTGCACAAACTCTAACCCTAAACTGAAACCTAACCCTAAACCTAGCCCTACTCCTAAACTTATCCCTAACCCTAGCCCTAGCCTTAATCTTAAACCTAAACCTAACACTTACCCTAGCCATAGACCTAATATTAATCCAAACCCTAATCCTAGTCCTAATCCTAACCCTAGCCCTAACCCTAAATCTTATCATAACACGTCAGGTGATTCCAATGTGCATTCCAGTAGCCAGACAATAAAACTAACACAAAAACCAACCCCAACCCTAGCCCAACCATAGCCCTATCAGTAACCCTAACTCTTAAGGTGATTCCAATGTGCATTCAAGGACCCATATGCTAATCCCAAACCTAATACTAACCTACCGTAACTGTAACTCTAATCCTAACCCCAACCCTAATCCTAATCCAAGCCCAATCCCGAATCTTAACACTTACCCAAACCTTAAACATAGCCCTAACCCTAACCCTAACTGTAACCCTAACCCTAGCACTAGACTTAACCATAATTCTAACATTTATCCTAAACCTAACCCTGGCCTTAGCCCTAACAATAATAATAAACCTAATCCTAACTCTAACCCTAGCTCTAAACTTAACACTAAACCTGGCCCTAACCCTAGCTCTAGCACTAACCCTAACCCTATCCCTAACACTATCCCTAACCATACCCTTAAACTTAACCCTAGCCCCAACCTAGCCCTAGCCCTAGCCCTAGCCCTAACCCTTACCCTAAACATCCAGGTGATTCCAATGTGCATCCAAGGACCCAGATGATAAACCTAACCCTAACTCTAGCCCTAGTCCTAATTTTAACACTAATCCTAACTCTAAATGTAGCCCTAGCACTAGCCATGATGCTAACCCTAGCCCTAACCCAAACCTAGCCCTAGCCCTAACCTTAACCCAAAACCTAAAACTAACCCTAGCCCTACTCCTAAATCTATCCCTAACCCTTACCCTAGGCAGAGCCTAATCTTAATCCTAACCCTAGCCCTAACCATACCACTAACCCTAACCCTAACCCAGCTCTATCCATAAAGCTTAGACAACCCTAATACTTAACCCTAACCCTAGCCCAAATCTTAATCCTAACCCTAATCCTAAAACTAAACCCAACCATAGCTCTAGCCCTAACTATAACAGTAACCCTAAAGGTAACACTAGTTCTAACCCTAGCCCTAACCAAAACCTAATCCTAACCGGAACTCTCCAGGTGATTCCAATGTGCAGCCAAGGATCCAGATGCTAACCCTACCCATAACCCTAATCCTGAACCCTAACTCTCCAGGCGGCTGCATGTGCAGCCAAGGACCTGGAAGCTAACACTAACCCTAACACTACCGCCAACCCTAGTGCTAGCCCCAACCATAACACTAAACCTATCCCTAGCACTTTCCCTAACCCCAGCAATAAAATTACCCCTAGCCTCAGCCCTAACACTAACCCTAGCCCTAGCCTTTGCTCTAGCCTAACCTTACACTAACTGTCCAGGTTATTGCAATGTGCATCCAAGGATACCAACCCTAAACCTAACCCTAACCCTAGCCTTAGCCCTAACTGTGCCCTTAACTCTAATCCCAACCCTAGCACTAGCTCTAATTGTAAAACTAACCCTACCATAGCTCTAGAACTAACCCTAACATTAAACCTAGCCCTAACTGTAACTCTAACCATAACCATAATCCCTATCTTTACACTCTTACCCTAGACCTAAACCTAACCCTAACACTAGCCCTAGGTCTAGCCCTAATAATAACACTTACCCTAACCCTAACAACCTTAATCCAAGCCTAATCCTCACTCTTAACTTAAACCTGGCTCTAACCCTAACCCTACCCTAGCCCTAATCCTAAACCTTACCCTAACCCTAGACCTAATGTAACCCCTGACACTAACCCTAACCTTAGATCTATACCTAAACCTAACCCTTTCCCTAACTTTATTCATAGACTTGCCCTACCCCTAACCCATATCCTAACTCTCCAGATGATTGCAATGTGCATCCAGGGACCCAGAGGATAAACCAAACCCTAACCCTACCCTTAGCCCTAATCCTACACCTAATCCTAATTCTAGCCATAGCCCTAATCTTAACCCTAAGCCTATCCCTGAGAATAGACCTAACTTAACACTAACCCTAACCCTATCCTAACCATAATACTAAGCGTAATCCTAATAAAAGATCTAACCCTAACACTAAAACAACCCTAAAACCTAACCCTAATACTAGCCCTAGCCCTAACACTAACCCAAAACTAATCCTAATCCTAAACCTAGCCCTGACCCTTACCCTAACTCTCCAGGTGATTACACTTTGCTCAAAAAGACCCACATGCTAACAACTAAGGCTAATCCTAGCCTTGCCCTAGCCCTAATCTTAAACCTAACCCTAAACATAGTGCTAACCCTAACCCTAACCCTAAACCTAGACCTAGACCTAATCTAAACCATAACACCAACCCTAAAGCTAACCCTAATCCTAGCCTTAGCATTAACACTAACCATTACACCAACTATTTAGGTGATTCCAGTGTCTACCCAAGGAGCAGATGCTAACACTAACCCTACCAGTAACCAATACACTAACACTAGCGTAAACCAAACCTTTCATGAGCTCTAACCCTAACCCAAAACCTAACCCTAACCCTAACCCTAACCCTAACCCTAACCCTAGCCCTACTCCTAACTTATTCCTAACCCTAACCCTAGCCATAGCCCTAACCCTAAACCTAACCCTATTCCTAACCCTAGGCATAGACCTAATCTTTACCCTAAACCTAATCCTCGCCCTAATCATATAACACTAACCCTAACCCTAACCCTAACCCCAGCTCTAACACTAACCTGAAAACTAATTCTGGCCCTAATTTTAACCCTACCTTTACACTCTAACCCTAGCCTTAAACCTAACCCTAGCACTAGCCCTATCCCTAGTCCTAACAATAACACTTACCCTAACCCTAACCCTAGTCCAAGCCTAATCCTCACCCTAAACCTAAACCTGGCCCTAACCCTAACCCTACCCTAGCCCTAATCCCATCCCTAACCTTAGCCCTAACACTAACTGTAAACTAAACCTAACCCAAACTCTAGCCTTAACCGTAACCCTTATCATAACTCTCCAGGTGATTCCAATGTGCATCCAAGTACCTAGATGATAAACCTAACCCTAACCCTAGCTTTAGCCCCAACCCTAGCCCTAACCCTAACCCTAGCTCTAGCCTTAATATTTTTATTTTTATTTTATTGATTTTTTACAGAGAGAAAGGGAGAGGGATAGAGAGTTAGAAACATCAATGAGAGAAAAACATCAATCATCTGCCTCCTGCACACCTCCTAATGGGGATGTGCCCACAACCAAGGTACATGCCCTTGACCAGACCTGGGACCTTTCAGATTGCAGGCCAGTGCTCTATCCACTGAGCCAAACTGGTTAGGGCCCTAGCCTTAATCTTATCCATAAACCTAAACATAGTGATAGCCCTAACCCAAACCCTAGCCTTAATCTTAACCTAACTCTAACACTAACCGCAACTTTAACCATAGCCCTACACCTAATCATAACACTAACCCTATCCCTATCCCTATATATAACTCTAACTCAAAACCTAACCCTAGCCCTAGCCCTACCTATAACAGTAACCTTAAACCTAACCCTAGCCCTAGCCCTAATCATAACCCTAACCCTAATCTTAGCCCTTGGCCTACCCCTAAACCTAACTTTCCAGGTGGTTCTAATGTCATCCAAGGACCCAAACGCTAACCCTAACCATGAGCCCTAATTCTAACCTTACCCTAAATCTCCAGGTGTTTCCACTGTACATCCAAAGATTCAGTTGCTAATTGAAACCCTAACCAAAGCCTTAGCCCAAACCATCACACTAACCCTAACCTTTACCATAACCCTAGCCCTAGACCTAACCATACCATTAACACTGACCCTAACCTAACCATAACCTTAGCCCTAACACAAGTTATAGCCCTAAACCTAACCCTGACCTTGGCCCTAACTATAGCCCTTGCCCTAAACCTAGCCCTAACCCTAACACAAGATTTATCCATAAACCTAACGCTAACCCCAAAACCAGGGCTAGCCCTAATTTTAACCCTACCATTACAACCTAACCTATCCCTAAAACAAACCCTAATGCCAGCACAATCACTAGACCAAACTATAACACTAACCCTAAATCTAACCCTAGCTCTAGCCCTAATCTTAACCATAAACCTAATTCTAACCCGAGACCTAACCTTAACCCTAAACCTAGCCTTAATCCTAACCCTAACCCCAGCCCTAACAATCTTAAACCTAACAATAACACTAACCTTAGTTCTATACCTAACACTAACCCTAGCCATGAACATAACCCTAACCCTAGCCCTAGCCCTAACTATAACCCTAACCCTAACACTAACCTTAGTCCTAGCCCTAACCCTAACAAAAACCGAATCCTAACCATAACTCTCCAGGTGATTCCAATGTGCAGCCAAGTACCCAGATTCTAACCCTAACCCTAACCCTAACCTAAACCTAAAGCTAATACTAGCCCTACCCCTACCCCTACCCCTACCCCTACCCCTAGCCCTAGCCCTAGCCCTAACTTTTACTCTAACTCTCAAGGTGATTCCAATGTGCATCCAAGGACCCACACTAAAAATAACCCTAGACCTAGCCTTAGCCTTAACCCTACCCCTAGCCCTAATCATAACCCTAGTCCTAACCCTAGTCCTAATCTTAAGACTAGCATTAACCCTAACCCTAGCTCTATACCTAAACCTAACCCTGGCCCTAACACTAATCCTAGTCTTGCCCTTGCCCTAAACCTTACCATAACTCTCCAGGTGATTCCAATGTGCATCCAAGGACCCATAAACTAAACCAAACCCTAGTGCTAGCTTAACCTAACCTTAAATCGAAACAAACCAAACCCCAAACCTAACTCCAACCCAAACCTAGCCCTACCCCAAAACCTAACCAGAAATCTAACCCCAACCATAACCATAACCCTACTCCTCAACCTATTGCCAACCCTAACCATAGCCCAAGCCCTAATTTTAACCCTAACCCTAACCCTAGCCCTAAACCTAACCCTAATGCTAGCACTAGCCTTAACTATAACACCAACACTAACCCTAATTCTAACTGTAAACCTAAACCTAACCCTAACCTTAAACTTAACCCTAGCCCTAGCCTTAAAAATAGTACTAACCCTACCCTAACACTAACCCTTATCTTAACACTAATCCTAACTAAAACCCTAGCCTTAGCCCTAATCATAAACCCTAATCCTAAACCTAATCTCAACCTTAACTGTAACCACAACCCTATCCCTAACCCTAACCCTAGCCCTGAATCTAACCCTAATCCTAGCCATAGCCCTAATCTTAAACCCAACACTAAACTTAACAATGACCATAACACTAACCCTGACCCTAGTCCTAAAACTAATTCTAAATCTAGCCCTACCCCAAACTATAACACTAATCCTTACATTAACCTTAGCTCTAACCCTAATGTGAACCCAACCCTAAATCTATTCCTAACCTTAAGCCCTAACATTAACCCTTACCCTAACTTCCCAGGTGACTCCAATGTGCATTCAAGTATCCATTCAATAACTTTAATTCTAAAACTAGGCCTAACCCTAACCCTAATTCTAATCCTAGCCCTAGATCTAATCTTAATACTAAACCTAAACTTAACCATAGCTCTAACCTAGGGGTGGGCAACCTTTTTGTGAGTGTGTCCAAAACCAGCAAAATATCTGACTCAAAATTCTTCTGGGTGCCAACCATAATTTTTTGAGAACATGTTACGCCTACTTGATATCTCTTAAGGTGTACATATGTGAAGAAACTTGAAGAAATAATAAAATTCATTCGAGCGACAAAAACACAGTATATTATGATGAAAAATACATTTATTTTTTAATGTATACATGTACACTGATAGTCCAACAGAAAACTTTATGACTCAGTTTGATATTATCAGTGGGACTTTTGCTGCTGCATCACTGATGACTGAGATTTTACATCAGGTTTATATTTCGTGACCTTCAGAGATATGCATGAGCTACTACTTTCATCCATCAGGGTACTCCCATTATGAGACTTAACAAAATTTATCACTGAGAACAAAGATTCACAAGCGTATGTGGATAAAACCAAAACACTAGTCGGATCTAGGAAGGCAGGGAGAGTTAAGGCAGAGGCATAGAAATTGCTCTTCCCCTCTCTCGTCAATCCATGTCTATGGTCTTTAAGATAACTTGTTATGTAATATTATTTATTTATTTAAGATGCACCTACACTGAATTTTTCTGAAAAATAAAAAAGTCGATATTGGAGAAACCAAGATGGCGGCATAGGTAAACACTGGAGTTTGCTGCCTGGAACAACCACTTCAAAAATACAACTAAAAGACGGATCAGACATCATCCAGAACCACAGGAAGGCTGGTTGAGTGGAAATTCCACAACTAGAAGGAAAGAGAAAAGCATACCGAGACTCAGAGGAGACGCAGTACGGGAGTAAAATACTAAGGTGCGGAGTGCATGTGGAGCTGGCTGGCGGCTGAGGGCACGCCTGTCATTTTCCATCAGGAGGGAGTCTCAGGCTCTGAGCTCCAGTTCTAGGCAAGTCTCTGGGGACCCAGACTCATACGGGAGAAGAGGGACTGTCTGGCATCGGTCGGAATTCAAGGGCAGCTTTCTCTCAGAGGGGCATGCAGCAATTGCCCAGACACTGAGAAGCAGAGATTCTGAGAGCAGCCATAACTGCTAGCCCCGCCCTGTTGATCCCGTGGGACCTGCCCCGCCCAAGCCCTGCAGGGAGGCTTTTGCTGGATAGCCTAAGGCAGAGGCTAGAATAGCACCTCCTTAGAGATCCAGGAGCCAATGTACCCAGAGGTCAGAGTGGGACCAACCAGTTTGCAGCTCCGTGGAACCATAAAGGACACACTCAGGGGGCAGACTCAGTGAGCACCAAAGCCCCATTGAAGCAAGTCTGGTCCCAGAGGGGTGTCTCCAGCACAGAAGTCCTCCCACTGCAGACACAGCTGATTCTCATAGCCAATTGGCCTGGAGGTCAATTCCTCCCAGTGATACCTACAACAATCTAGGCTTAACTACAACAAGACTGTGCACAAAGACCACAAGGGGGTGCACCAAGAGTGTCCTCCTCAGGTAATTGGGGAGGCTGAACCACTGGGCCTTAGAGGACACTTAGCACAGGAAACCACTTTATCAATACAGCGAAGCATAAAAAATGCAGAGACAAAGAAAAAGGACACAAATGACAGAAATGGAGGAAAGCAAACTACTGGGTATAGAGTTCAAAACCACACTTTTAAGGTTTTTCAAGAATTTTCTAGAAACTCCCAATAAACTTAATGAGATCTACAAGAAATCTAATGAGACTCTCGAGGTTGTGATAAAGGACCAACTAGAAATTAAGCATACACTGAAATAAAGAATATTATACAGAATCCCAACAGCAGACCAGAGGAGCACAAGAATCAAGTCAAAGATTAAAAACGCGAAGAAGCAAAAAATACCCAACTGGAAAAGCAAAATGAAAAAAGAATCCGAAAATATGAAGATAGTGTAAGGAGCCTCTGGGACAGCTTCAAGCGTACCAACATCAGAATTATAGGGGTGCCAGAAGATGAGAGAGAGCAAGATATTGAAAACCTATTTGAAGAAATAATGACAGAAAACTTCCCCCATCTGGTGAAAGAAATAGACTTACAAGTCCAGGAAGCGCAGAGAACCCCAAACAAAAGGAATCCAAAGAGGACCACACCAAGACACATCATAATTAAAATGCCAAGAGCAAAAGACAAAGAGAAAATCCTAAAAGCAGCAAGAGAAAGAAACTCAGTTACCTCCAAGGGAGTACCCATACGACTGTCAGCTGATTTCTCAACAGAAACTTTGCAGGCCAGAAGGGAGTGGCAAGAAATATTCAAAGTGATGAATAGCAAGAACCTACAACCAAGATTACTTTATCCAGCAAAGCTATCATTCAGAACTGAAGGTCAGATAAAGAGCTTCACAGATAAGGAAAAGCTAAAGGAGTCCATCACCACCAAACCAGGATTATATGAAATGCTGAAAGGTATCCTTTAAGAAGAGGAAGAAGAAGAAAAAGGTAAAGATACAAATTATGAACAACAAATACACATCTATCAACAAGTGAATCTGAAAATCAAGTGAATAATCTGATGAACAGAATGAACTGGGGATTATAATAGAATCAGGGACAAAGAAGGGAAAGGACTGACTATTCTTGGGGGGGAAAGGGGTGAGGGGGATGCGGGAAGAGACTGGACAAAAATCATGCACCTATGGATGAGGACAGTGGGTGGGGAGTGAGTTAGGAGGGTGGGATGGGAACTGGGTGGAGGGGAGTTATGGGGGGAAAAAAGAGGAACAACTGTAATAATCTGAACAATAAAGATTTAATTTTAAAGAAGTCGATATTAAGAAAAAAATTGTAAATGGAAGATTATAAGGGAAGGTTTCGAGTGCCAGCAAAAGTTACTGGCGTGCCATGTTTGGATCGCATGCCAGGGGTTGCCCACCCTTGCTCTAACCTAAACCTAACCCTAACCCAAACCCTAGCCCTAACCTTAACCCTATCCCTAATCCTAGCCCTAGCTCTAACCCTAACCCTAACCTTAAACTTATTTCTAAACCTAACCCTAACCATAAACATATCCCTAGTCCTAGCCCTAACTGTAACATTAACCCTCACCCTAAACCCAGCCCTAACACTAGCTACAACCCTAGTCCTAACACTAATCATAACCCTAGCCCTAGTCCTAATCTTAACCATAACTGTATTCCTCACCTCACCCCTTACACTATCTCTAACCTAACTGTAGCCATAACCATAATCCTACCCCCAGGTCTAATGCTAAACCTAACCTAATCCTAGCCCTAACCCTAACCCTAGTCCTAATTCTAACCCTAACCCTAACCCTATTCCTAATCTCAACCTTGACACTAACCCTAACGCTAGCTATATACCTAAACCTAATCTTACCCCTAACCCTAACCCTATCCTTGTCATAGCCCTAACCATTACCATAACTATCCAGGTGATTCCAATGTGCAACCAAAAACCCAAAGGATAAACCAAACCCTAACCATACCCTTAGTCCTGACCCCACCCCTAACACTAATCCTAACCCTAGCCTTTGCCCTAATCTTAAACCTAACTCTATCACTAGGCAAAGCCCTTAGGTAATATTAACCCTAACCCTATCCTAACCATTCCACTAACCTTATTGCTGGAGGCAAAGACCAACAGTAGTTAGCATAATTATGTGAGAGGTCCCCTGGAAGGCTAATGGACTTTGATATTCAGGAGGGCTGAAAATCAGCATAATATTGCCCTGCTATTGGCAAAATGGCAGAAGGCAATCCCCTAACCCAGTGGTCAGCAAACTCATTAGTCAACAGAGCCAAATATCAACAGTACAACGATTGAAATTTCTTTTGAGAGCCAAATTTTTTAAAAATATATTTTATTGATTTTTTACAGAGAGGAAGGGAGAGAGATAGAGAGTTAGAAATATCGATGAGAGAGAAACATCGATTAGATGCCTCCTGCACACCTCCCAATGGGGATGTGCCCGAAACCCAGGTACATGCCCTTGACTGGAATCGAACCCGGGACCTTTCAGTCCGCAGGCTGACACTCGATCCACTGAGCCAAACCGGTTTCAGCGAGAGCCAAATTTTTTAAACTTAAACTATATAGGTAGATACATTGTTATTAACTTAATTAGGGTACTCCTAAGCTGGCCTTTGCTAAAAACATCCTCAATCTGATTGAGGTACGTTCGCTAAAGTCGACCCCTTCCAACTCTCCCATCCACACTCGTATACTTGTTTCATCTATCTCCTTTCGTTCATCCTCTCTATATGTCTAAACCATCTCAACATACCTTTCTCAATCCTTGACACTACATCTTTCACTCCACAACATTCCCTAAAATTAACTTAATAAACTTTACTTAAAGTTTTAAGTCAACTTCGCGCTGTACGTGTGCGCCTGCATGTGGTATTTTGTGGAAGAGCCACACTCAAGGGGCCAAAGAGCCCCATGTGGCTCTCGAGCCATGGTTTGCCGACAACTGCCCTAACCTGATAATCCTTTTACTGTTTACCAAACTTTACCATTGATATGCCTGTTTGCATTCCTAAAGGGCAAATGTGTATTCTAGTAAATAAAAGCAGATCGGTCCAGGGCTTCAGAGAGCCTCTCCGCTAGAGAAAGGTCTCCTCCTGGTTCCCTCATGCCTTCTAAATTTATATTTCTTGTCTAGTGTATTCATGTGTACATCAGCCCCTTCTCCAGACCTTGAACCCTAGCCACAAATGGATGCGGTGTTCACATCTGGTGCCCAACGTGGGGCCTGGAGAAGAAGATTCACCTGAGCGTAAAATGAAGGGGAAAAAAAGAAATTCACCGGAAAGGTGGGATCACAGGAAAGGTGGGGGAAAGTTACTGTGCACAAAGCCCGTGCCAGCTTCAGAAGTCACGAGCCATAAGTGGGCGAGAACATCTTTTATTTCAGCCAGGCTATAATGGGGAAGAAATTGAGTAAAGGCAAAAACATCATTGTAAATTTTTAGCTTGTATGCTCAAGGATAAAGAAATTAAAATGTCATCCTAACTGGTTTGGCTCAGTGGAGAGAACATCAGCCTGTGGACTGAAGGGTCCTAGGTTTGATTCTGGTCAAGGGCATGTACCTTGGCTGCAGGCACATCATCAGTAGGGGGTGTGCAGGAGGCAGCTGATCAATGTTTCTCTCTCATCGATGTTTCTAGCTCTCCCTCTCCCTTCCTCTCTGTAAAAAAAAATCAATAAAGTGTATTTAAAAAAAATTAAAGTGTCAAAAGTCAGGCTCAAGGAAAACTAGTGCCCTTGTCATCTTTAACTATGTGGGCTCTTGTTTGAACTGCATTATGCCTAATTCATATTGGGGATCAAAATTCTATAATACCTAAGGCCCCAAATCCTCTGCCTCTAATGTGGAAAGGCTCAACAGCTAGAGAAAATGGGGCTATCAGGTTTTTGTGTGTGTGTGTTCTTTTTTTTACAAAAGGACTCCTTAATGCTTTGTCAGAAAATTACGATATGACACCTTGAGACAGGCAGATTTTAGCTAAAATAACTTTAGACTCTAGTCAAGCTATGAAGAGCAGAATAGAATAAGACCTATGAACAACAGACTAACACCTAGGCTGCATTCTGGCTGTAAGTGCCAGGCAAATGTAAAACATCTGAAAAAATCCATGAAAAGAACTCTGATTTATTAAGTCTTGTCTATATGTTATGAGTGCTTGTCTGTTGATTGTTCTTTTATCTGTCTTTGTTGTTTATTGTTAGTTTATTAAGCATGCCTTTAATTTAATTTAATAGAAAAGAAACAGTAGATGGACAGGCCATTACTAAATTTCCCCAAAGCAAACAAGATGTGGGGGTGGGGAGAAAAAATATGAGTGGTACACATGGCCAATAACACAGGTTCTAAGAAAATTCCCTAGATAAAGGGAAGTAACTGAAAAAGGCCCCAGCCCATTAATTACTAGGACTTTTGGTGATCCTGAAAAATGGACGCCCACTCCCAGGAGTGTTATTAAAAGTCTCATTTTTGCCATGTTTTTATTTCCCAATCCGTCATTTGAAATTTGGATAGATGAGACATTTCTCACAATTTAGGGATGTGTCTGGGATTTTTGTACCCGTGAAGAGAAAAAGGGGAGCTTAAGAGAAGGCACATCCGGCCAATTTTTGGTGGCCTCTTGGACTGAGCCCCAACTATTTACGGATGCTATGGACTAAACCCCAGATGTTTTTCTTTAAAAGATGGCAAAAAATGACACAAGGAAAATATACAGGCTGGGTTTGGGCAATAAGATTAGTGTTTCCATAATAAAGGGCAGTTCTGGAATAATAATGGACTGCATTCCAAGGTTAACATTAAAGCCACTGAAAGTCAGTAAGTTATCTCTGTTACAGAATTTGCCAAAAGAAAATGCCTTTGATAATAATAATTGGCTTTAAAATCTCAAAATTGTTAAAACATAAATAAATAGATGTAACTAAAATGAAGGATTTGTGGTGGAGCTTTTCAGTGATAATTATAGGTATACTAGTAGCCCGGTGCACAAAATTTGTGCACATTAAAAGGGAATTAATTGCCCTAACTGGTTGGGCTCAGTGGATAGAGCATTGGCCTGTGGAATCAAGGGTCCCAGGTTCAATTCCAGTCAAGGGCATGTACCTTGGTTGCAGGCACATCCCCAGTGGGGTGTGCAGGAGGCAGCAGATCAATGTTTCTCTCTCATTGATGTTTCTAACTCTCTATTCCTCTCCCTTCTTCTCTGTAAAAAATCAATAAAATATATTTTTTTTAAAAAGGGAATTAATTAGCAGAGATATATTAATATTACTATTTGCCCTTTCTCTATAATAGAAGTGTGAGAGATGAAAGGAAATTAGTAAAATGTATATGAAAATAATATATAAGTTTATAATAAATAAACAGTAACAAAAGGATATAACAATAACAAAGGCATGATGTAAAAACGACAAAAACATGATATGAAAATGTTAACGTAAAAAAAACCATTGAAACCTGTAAAGAATTTTTGTGAGTTTATTTGAGCCAAACTGTCGACATATGCTGGGAAGCAGAACCTCAACGAACTGAGATAGTGCTCCGGAGAATGGCAGGGTTACATCCGTATTTATACATGAAATTCACTGGTGACACATTTAAGGAGATGGGATTAAGTGAAGTGGGGGAAACCTCTGTGATAGGATAAAAAGTAAAATGATGGACATATACTTAGGTGGGTGCAGGAACAATTAACATGATAAATGAAAGAATCTGCTGCATCTGTCCTGGGCTCAGCACACCTGGTTGTGCCCCAGGGCCTTCAGATACAGGGAAATCACAAGTTACCCAGACATTTCAAGGGTATTTTATCATAGATGCAAAAAGACAGATAGGCTCAGTTACAGTAAAGGTTGACCTTATCAGTGAAGATATCAGCTTAGGACGTAACTGCCCACCATAACTGCTTTTAGTTAAGGTTTAATTTCAGACCATCCTTTGTGGTCACTCTAGGTCTCTGAGTCTGCAAAACTGCCATGCAGGCCTCTTCTGAGCTTGTCAGGTCAGCATGTGGCCCCTTTTGTCCACAAAAACAACAAAAACATGATATAAAAACAAGTGATGCAAACAATGACTGATAAAGTGATTCAACTTATTCTAATATCTCTCTGTACACCACATTAAGAGTGAAAAAACTTTCAGAGTGTTTGACTAATTTCCCTTGTGATGAAGTACTTAGAACTTTAACTGTAACATCACAAGCTCTTCAAACTCGAGAGAAAGCAACATATAACTGACCATGTGCAAAAACGGGTTCAGGTAGGAACATGCCTACTTTGTCTAGAGTTTGTCCTTGTGATTTATTAATAGTCACCACAAATGCTGGCATCACGGGAAACTGTCGTCAAATCAATTTAAATGGGAGGCCAGTGTCAGATGGGGACAAATTAATTCTTGGAATCAGAACAGCCTCTCCCTCTGCAGATCCTGTTAATACTTCAGCTTTGATAATGTTAGGTCGTAATCTTTTGATAATAAATCTGGTACCATTACAAAGACCCCATTTACTATTGAGATTTCTCAATAGCATGATGATTGCACCCACTTTCAATTTTACTATTAAGAAATTCTATGGGAAAATTTTCTTTTTCAGCATCATCTGTGGAATCAATGGAATCATCAAACATATTCTCTCCTCCCTGCTGTCAGGGGCCAGGGTGCAGGTGAATAGGATTGCTAGCTGGCAAGCCCCTGACAGCAAACTGGCCCCCTGTTGATTCTGTGAGGAAAGGGACTCCCTCCTCCCTCCTGTCAGGGTCCAGGGTGCAGGAGAATGGGATTCCTGGCTGGCAGGCCACTGACAGCAAGCTATCCAACAGCGGATTCTGTGAGGAATGGGGCTCCCTCCTTTCTACTGTCAGGGTCTGGTTTGAAGGTCGGCCATTCCCCCTGTTGGGCCAGACCCAGAGTTCTACCACGCCATGACCTCCACCTCAGCAACCCAAGACTGACTGGGCACTCCTGGCTCTGAGGGTGGGCTCTTCCCTCAGGCCACATGGGAAACAGCTGGAGAGGGCACAGCCCTTGGCAAAATGACCCAGGATTCAGTGGGTCCATGCTCTAAGGGCGGGTTCCTGCCTCAAACCCTGCCCTCACCAGAAACAGTTCCAGGAAACAGCTCAAGGGAGGGCACAGCCATTGCCAAGACAACCCCTGCAGGACTGACTTCCTTCCTTCCACTTGGTCACAGGGCAGTGGTTCAGGTTGTGATGAACACCACCCATGGTTTTTATATAAGTAGATTGATGGTGGGTGTCTAGTTGCACTCAGGGGGATACTGGCTGCACTCTCTGTTTGAGGAGGGGGTCGGTTGCATTTCCCACAGCAGTAACCTTAGATGTTATCTCTAAAAAAGAATGTGGCAGTTTTAAATTCAAGAGGAGTGACCTAGAGGCCTGCTTCCCTCCTCCTCCTCCCTTTTCACCAGCCTCATATGTCTAACCACAGTTTTCCAAAGTCTTTGGAAACTTAAAACTTTGGCGTTTGCTAAATTAAGTAATAAAAATTATTAAATATCTAGGTATTTTAAAATGATACAATACTGAAATATTAATCTGAGTTTGCCTCATATGAAAAATCTAAAGGGTAGATTTGAATCTATTAATTAAATGTCTTGTATTTTATTTAAAATATATCGTTATAAATATATTACTAATCTGAGAAATGCTAAGTATTTAACTTGCCACCTAAAATTTAAGGCTTCTAAGAGTTAAAAGTTCAAATTCAGTTGGGAGAAATTATATGGTTATGATAATAAAATACATAATATTTAGAAATTCATTTTTAAGAAAAATAATTCTTACATTTTCTCTGGAGAAATTAGTAGTTCAAAATATATTGTAGTCCTTATCTATACTATGTGTGGTAAAATTTGAACCTAGAATATAATATTTTATATGGTCCAATTAAAAAAGAGTATTAATTCTATGGTCTGAACCAAATTTTTAATATAAAAACCAGTTTAAATTTAATTAATATATTTTAGAATAATTACAAAAAGTATATAATATAAAATTTTGGGGTTATGTATATTTGATAGTCTTTCCAAGTTAAATTTCAAGACTTCACCCAAGAGATAGCTTAGAGACATTTCAAGGGCCCAGAAATAATTCAAGAATTTACTCTCTTCTTAAAAGAAATATTTCTGAACTAAATTAGGCCAATCTAATATATTTGAAATCATGTGGGGAGCTTTATCAAATAAAAATTAATAACTGTGTTCTATTTATATACATATATATTAATGTTATAAAAGTCTCTACCGCTAAGGGAAAGCAGGACAAAGTGGCTGAATACTAAGCAAAACCAGATTATTCAGCAACAGAATTTTAAGACAAAAAGCCTCAGACTGCCTGCTCTTCAAATAGGCTAGGGGAATGGGGTGGCATCTGTATTTCACAGGTCAAATGTATAAGTTTGCTTACTTTGCTTTTTCAATAAAGATGCCTAACTTAGTTACTTAATAAATTAGCTTTTTACAATATAATCAAGATCTCATATAAATTCAGTTATATGAGAAGCTAATATTTTATAAGAAATTGGTTCTAACAAATTCCAAAGTAAAAATTTGCATGCATATGCAAATGAGCACTAGCTAAAAAGAATGCTCTTTAAAAGTCAACTTTAAGCTTAATAAAAAGGAGAAATTTAAAAATCTCTTCCGCTACTATTTACAAAGTAAACTAAAAGTTATTATTCTAACATTAAATCTCACCATTAATAAGACACCATAAGTAAAAGAGAGTTACTTTTACTTGATATGTATGTATTGCAATATTGGCCAGCATACCTCTTTCCTACTGGTTTTTCTAAAAAGCAACCAAGTTTGTTGCTCTGTTTAAAAGAAAGAAAAAAGTTTTTAAAAGAAACTCCCTAAATGTGGCCTAGAAATTACTGTGGGAGAAAAAAACAGGAGATTCCCTTCAAATATCTAGAAAATTGTAATTAAAATTCAATGTATTTTGCCTCAAAAATAAAAGTAAATAATTTACATTTTGCCTCTCTAAACAAAGCTTATGTCAATATACTCAAAGACTAATAGCAGAAATTCAGTTAGTATCATTTACCATCCACAATCAAGGACCAATGAAGTTAGAAAATAAGCCTTATTTCAGACTGATTTAAATTGGCAAATTAAAATAAGTGAATATTCAGGGGAACTTAGTAGTCCTAGCTAGGAACCTATTCCTGGAGCATTAGCTCCTCTAATGGCAAAGCTGCTTATCATACAACTAGAGGCCCGGTGCACAAAATCTGTGCACTTGGGGGGGGGTGCATCCCTCAGCTCGGCCTGTGCCCATTTGCAGTCCAGGACCCCTTGGGGGATGTCCACCTGTTGACTTAGGCCCACTCCACGGGGGATCAGGCTTAAGCTTGCAGTCAGACATCCTTCTGGCACCAGGGAGCCCTCGGGGAATGTCCGACTAAAGGCTTAGGCCCCCAAGGGATTGGGCCTAAACTGTTAGTTGGACATTCTTAGTGCTGCCACGGAGATGGGAGAAGCTCCTGCCACCACCACTGCGCTGGCCAGCCATGAGCCAGCTTCTGGCTGAGTGGCACTACTCCTCGGTCTGACCTAAACCCTAGAGATTAGTACTTCATTTTACAACTTTTTCTCGGTTCATAGGCAGCAGCAAACTCAGCCCACACAGTCGGGTGTGCGAGAAATGTTGCTTTCTTTATTGTTTAGTAACCAAACCTAACTTCAACTTCAGCCCCCATTCTGCCAAGTGAAAACACAAAAACAAAATATTATTTAACTGAGGTTCCCCACCTCCTTCTCCGGAGTTGTATTTCCATGTCAGACAGTTTATATCTCAGGCAGAGGTGCCAAAGAACCGAGCAGGGTCAAGAACATCTGGACCTCAGTCTTCTGTCTGGGCTGGCCCCCACCCAGCTGCCCTTGACCCTCACCTCAGAGCTCAAGTCCATGCTGATCCCTGGTATATTCTCATCTGGGCCTTGAGGCCTCTTGAGTCCAATTTGCTCTCTTCCTCCCTCCCTGCCACCTTCTCTCTCACACACAAAGAGCTATTGGGTTTTCTGGGGTGAGGTCCTCTGACCCCTCCTCAGCCCCGTTGCATGGACACCATCTTGGTGCCTTGGTCACAGCCACAAAGCTGTGTGGCTGCTCTCAGACCCTCCGTCTCCTGCTGCCTTAGGGAGTGACTCAGTGGGAGGGGAGGGTCACAGTCCTTTTTACATGGCCACCAACAAACACTCAGTGTTCCTTCCCTCTAGTTCTCCTTCTCCTCCTCACCCCAGTCCAGGCACGTCTATGGGCAGGGCAGGGGAGGGTGGGAGGCAGGCGTGTCTCTGACCCAGCACACAGGCTTCCAGATCCACTGCTCCCCCAGGAGGCCTTCCACGCTCTGGACCTCGACACCCAGAACCTGCCCCCTCTCAGCTGCAGGTCTTTGTCCGCAGTGGTCAAGTCTGTTTAGAGCAGTGGTTCTCAACCTTGGCTGCACATTAGAGTCACCTGGGAATCTTTTCAAAATCCTGATTTCTGGGCCTCATCCTCTGGAAATTCTGTTTCTTTGTTATTAATGTTGTGGCTCTACCCCATAACAAAGAAACAGAATTTCCAGAGGATGAGGCCCAGAAATCAGGATTTTAAAAAGATTCCCCGGTGATTCTAATGTGCAGCCAAGGTTGAGAAACACTGGTTTAGAGGCTTGAAGTCAAGAAGTGCCTCTTTGTTCTCTGCTTTCTGGAGGCGGTCAGCGTGGAACATTCCTGCCTGGACTCGGGAGGGGTCTCTGGGTGTTAAGGATACCAGGAGGGGGAGCACAGACTCCTCCTAGAGCTCTGAGATGGGAAAGGCAGCACCCCCTCACCTCTAACCCCAGGACGTTTCTTTAGAAGCAGAAGCCTCGTCCTGTGCAGGGGCCTGTGCTGGCTGCCTCAGTTTCTCAGAGACAACGAATTTGATGAACGTCTTTTCCCCACTGCAGTAGCTGCTTCATTTGTTCGTTCTCGCATTTTTCATTAGCTGCTAAATCGCCCCTGTGGCTGCAAACCTGTTGTGCCTGACTCAGCCAGTGGGGAGCTATGGGAGCTGTGCAGGGACAGGGGAAGGGGGAGGGTGGCCCGGCCTGCAGAGAGGGTCAGTGGTGCCTGCCCAGCTGTCTCAGAGGATGTGGCTTAGGTTAGGTCCTGTCCTTTGGCGACTTTAGGAGGGGAGGCCGTGTCCTCCGCTCCCCACTTTGACTCAGGGGTGGAAGTTCTCCTTGCTCTCTGGCCTCATAACTCAGTGGATCATAGTGGGATGCAGCAGGCAGGCAGCTTCTGCGGCTGCACACAGGCACGGGCTGGTGGCTTCTGCAGCCGCACATGCTGTGGGCAGGCGGCTTCTGCAGCTGCACACGGGTGCCAGCCCGAGGTTTCTGCGGCTGCACATGCTGTGGGCAGGCGGCTTCAGAGGCTGCACACCGGGCTCGGGCTGTCGGCTTCTGCTGCCGCACAGGGGCACGGGCAGGAGGCTTCTGGGAGGTTCCGGGTTGCTGCCTAGCCTGCTCCTGGGCCCTCCCGCCCTCCGATCACCCTGGCTATCTCCGGGCGCAGGCCAGCCGCCTGCCCAGGGAGTCCGGGGTTGCTGCCTGGCCTGCGCCCCGGCCCTCCCACATTCTGATTGCAGGCCGCAAGGCCTTCCGCCCTCCCATCACCATGGTGATCGCTGGGCGCAGGCCAGCCGGCAACCCCAACCGGCTTTCCAATGGCATCACCGGCTTGGGGGTGGGGAAAGGCGGCCTTTGCCCACCCCCCAGCTCTTGCCTGCCACCTGGGTTGCCATCACCATTCTTCAGTCCTTCCCCTTTCGCCTCCCAGCATTGCGGCTACTTATGCAAATTAACCGCCATCTTTGTTGGTGGTTAACCACCATCTTGGCTGGCAGTTAATTTGCATATCACCTTGATTAGCCAATGGGAAGGGTAGCGGATGTACAGCCAATTACCATGTTTCTCTTTTATTAGATAAGATGGATTCAAACCAAGTCATCCAGACTAGTCACACTTCCAAACAAAAAATTGAATTAGAAGCTATCAAGGCTGCATTGCAGGATTTATGCTGCTGGCCTCTTCAATAGAATTCCTTTATTAAAACAGGTCACAGAATCTCATCAGCTTTTACATCAGTCTGCCAAAATATTGTACAGCAGGCAAAACAAATTATCAAGGAATGTCCCACTTGCATGTTCCCAACTTAAAAAACAAAAAAGAGGGATAGTGGAGAAATCTCCTGTAAGTAAACTACATTAAGCCTTAATTACTTTAAATTTTTTCACTTTAATTTTTTTCACTTGTAATGCTGATGGCAAGACACCCCTGAAATTACACTGGTGTCAGAATAAGCCAAAGGAAAATGGTCTGGTTAAATAGAAAAACCCCAAGTCTGGTTTATGGAAGGGTCCCTTTATTAACCTTGGGTCGAGAATATGCTTGTGTATTTCCAGAAAACTCCTCCAAGCCTGTGTGGAAACTTCAACAATGGATCTGATAGAGGAACTGCTCACCCTGTACCAGTGGCTACAGATGATCAACTACTCCAACCACAGATAGCAGTAGCCCCAAGCAACACACTGATGAGACAGAGGAGAAATAATTCAGAGATGGGGGATGGTAAAGACGCCTTGCCATGCTAGCAGTCATCTGCTGTGCATCAGTGCAGGTTCCCTGGACAAAGTCAAAGAAGGTCGGACCTGCATTGCCATTGCCCACCGTTTGTCCACTATTCAGAACTTGAATATCACTGCTGTCATGTCACAAGGGGACAGTAATTGGGAAGGGGACCCACAAAGAACTGATGGCTCAGAAAGAAGCCTACTACGAACTAATTCCTTAAATACCTGACAACAATTTTTAAAAGTCTTAAAAGAACCCGAGCCCTGCAAGTGGCATACACCTTTCAAGATTTATTAAGAAAGAAAAAAAGGGGGAATTGCTGGTACAAAGACCAACAGTAGTTAGCACAATTATGCAAGAAGTCCGCTGGAAGGCTAATGGACTTTTATATTCAGCAGGGCTGAAAATCAGCATAATATTGCCCTGCTATAGACAAAATGGCTGAAGGCAGTCCTCTAACCCGTTAATACTTTTACTGTCTTTGTAATGATGTAAATGCAAAAAACCACTTGGCTGACAGCGAGTGACTGGTCTTACTGATGTGAAGACCCTTTTAAACATATCAAGACTTCGGTGCATCACAGGTGTGTGTGGGGTGGGAGGTCAGGGACCGTGTTCCCTCAGCTTTGTCTTAAAGAGTATCAATATGAATGTCATAATTATATCTATTTTTGTGGAAGATTTCTCCTAAGTATAAGTTATTGTGCAAAATATAGTACCATTGAAACAAATGATAGTTTTAGTTTAGAAATCTGCTGGGAGCTGGTCCATCCTTGCTGTTTCAAGGGACCTGGCATGTATGGTATACTGTTCTTAATATGTTTGCTCACCTTCTTGGCACTATGTGTTTTAACCAAGGTCACCTCTCTGAGAAAGGTTGTTTCCCCAGGTAGGGATTTTCCCCTGAAGTTAGGGAGGGAATGAAACCCCTTAACTAAGTGCCAGGCGGGTAATTAATCACTTTAATTGATATTTATTTTATATATTTAAATGCCATTTAACAAAGAAAAATCAACCAAAAAAATGAGTTCGCGTGTCACCTCTGACACGCGTCATAGGTTTGCATCACTGCCCTAGCCCAAAACCTATCCCTAACCCTAGTGAAAACCCTAGGCCTAACTATAACAGTAACCCTAAACATAACCCTAGCCCTAGCACTAATCTTAACCTTAACACTAACCCTAACCCTTGGCCTACATTAACACTAACCCTAACTCTCCAAGTGATTCCAATGTGCATCCAAGGACCCAATCGCTAACCCTAACCCTCTCCAAAGCCCTAGACCTAGAACTAATCCAAATCCTAAACATTACCCTAACCCTAACCCTTAGACCTAGGTCTAACCATCCCACTAACATTAACCACTAACTTAACCCTAACTCTAATGCTAATGCTAACCTTAAAACAAGCTATAGCCCTAAACTTAAACCTGACCTTATCCATAGACCTTGCACTAACTTTAACCCTAACCCTAGCTGTAGCCCTAACTATAACACTAACCCTAACCCTTACCCTAGCCCTGGCCCTAATGTTAACCCTAACCTTATTCAAAATCATAACCCTAGTCCTAATCCTAACCCTAAACCTAACCTTAGATCTAATCTTAAGGCTAACACTAACTCTAACCCTAGCTCTATACCTAAACTTAACCCTAGCCATAACCCTAACCCTAGCCTTGCCCTTGCCCTAAAGCTTACCATAACTCTCCAGGTGATTCCAAAGTGCATCCATGGACCCAGACGCTAACCATAAACCTAACCATAGCCTTACCCCTAATCTTACCCCTAAACTTAGCTCTGACTATAACACTAAACCTAACCCTAACCCTAGCCCTAACCATAATACTAATGTGAGCCCAAAACCTAATCCTAACCCTTGACCTAGTCCAAACACTAACCCTAACCCTAACCCTAATCCTAACCCTAACCCTAACACCAACAATAGCCATGACCTTAATCTTAAACTTAACCCTAATGCTAGTCATAAACATAACACTAACCCTAACCTAAACCAAGCTCTAACCCTAAACCAAACCTTAAACCTAACCCTATCCCTATCCCTAACCCTAACCCTAACCCTAACCCTAACCCTAACCCTAGCCTAAATCTTCAGGTGATTCCAAAGTGAATTCAAGGAACCAGAAGCTAACCCTAAAACTAATCCTAGCTCTAATATTAACACTAAACATAACCCTAAGCCAAACCTTAATTCTAATGCTAACCCTAAGCCTAGTATAAATATAACACTAATGCTAATCCTAGACCTAACCACACTCTTAACCCTAACCCTAACCTAACTCTAACCCTAACTCTCCAAGTGAATCCAAAGTGCAGCCAAGGACCCAGACACTAACCCTATCCCTAAACATAACCCTAAACCTAACCTAGCCCTAGCCTAGCTGTAACTATAACAGTAACCCTAACACTATCCCTAGCCCTAGCCGTAATCTTAACCCTAAACCTATCCTTAGCTCTAGCCCTAACCCTAGCACTAACTATAACCATAACCCTAACCCCTCCCTAGCCCTAGACAAAATCTTAACCCTAACCCTAACCCAAGCCCTAGCCCTAAACATAACCCTAATTATAATCTCACCCTAACCCTAGCTCTAGCATAGTCCTAACCCTAACTCTAAACCTAATCCTTTCCCTAGCCCATTCCCTAAACCTAACCCTAACTCAGCCATAACCCTAACTCTAACCCTAACCCCAAACCTTATCCTATTCCTACCCCTAGACCTAATCTTAACACTTACCCTAACCATACACATAGTCCTAGCCCTAACCCAAACCCTAACAATAAATCTAACCCTAGCTCTAGCCCTAACCATAACCCTAAACTTAACTCTAAACCAAACCCTAACACTAAACCTAACCCAATCCTAGAATCTAACCCTAACCCTAGCCCTAATCTTAGCCCTTGGCCTACCCATAACCAAAACTCTAAATTTTCAGGTGATTCCAATGTGCATCTATGGACCCAAATGCTAACCCTAACCCTAACCCCAACCTGAACCCTTACCCTATTCTCCAGGTGATTCCACTGTGCATTCAAACACCCAGTCACTTATTCTAACCCTAACCAAAGCCCTAGACCTAACCATACCACTAAACTCACTCTAAAACTAACTGTAACCTTAGCCCCATCGCTAACTCTAACACAAGCTATAAACCTAAACCTAACCCTGAATTTAACCATAATCCTTACCCTAACACAACCCTAACCTAAATCCTATACCTAGCCCTAATTTTAACCACAACTTTATACCCTAACCCTAACTTTGGCCATAACCCTAACCCTAACTATAACTATACCCCAAACCCTAACCCTAGCCCAAGGCAAATCTTAACCCTAACCCTAGTTGTAACACAAACCTTAACCCTAGTCTTCATCCTAACCCTAACTCTAACACTAGCCCTAATGTTAACCCTAACCCTTAACCTAACCTCAGGTCTATCCCTAAACCTAATACAACCCTAAAACCTAACCCTAACCCTAATTCTCCAGGTAATTCCACTGTGAATCCAATGACACAGAGGATAATCCATAACATAACACTTGCCCTAGCCCTAGCCCTAATCATAACAGTAACCCTAACCTTAAAGGTAGCCCTAGCCCTTACCCTGACCCTAACCGTAACCCTAACCCTAGCCCTAACTATAACACTAACCCTAACCTTAATCCTAGCCATAAAATGTACCAAACCAAGCCCTAAAACTATCCCAAACCTAAACCTAAAGCTAATGCTGACCCTAGGCCTAAGTCTAATCCTAACTCTAACTCTAACTCTCCAGGTAATTGCAGCCAAGGACCCAGATGCTAACCCTAACCCTAACCCTAATATTAACCCTAGCCATAGCTCTAACCCTAAACCTATCCATAACACTATCCCTAACCCTAGCCCTAAACATAAGTTAGCTCCAGACTAATCCCTAACCGTATCCCTAGCCCTAACCCTTACCCTAAATATCTAGGTGATTCCGATGTGCATCCAAGGACCCAGACGCTAAACCTAAACCTAACCCTAAATGTAGTACTAGCCCTAACCCTAACCCTAACCCTAACCCTAACCCTAAAATTAGCACTAATCTTAACCTTAACCCTAACACTACACCTAAACCTAAATTTTACCCTAATCCTAGCCCTAACCCTAGGCCTAACCTTTCACTAACTATTCACGTGATTACACTGTGCACCCAGGCACCGAGGTGCTAACCCTAACCCTACCCCTACCCCTAACCAACTCCCTACCAAACCTAGACCAAGCTCTATCCCAAATTCAAAACCTAACCCTAACCCTAGCCCTACTCCTAAACTTATCCCTAACCCTAGCCCAAGCCCTAATCTTAAACCTAACCCTAACCCTAACCATAGGTATAGACCTAATCTTAACCTTAACCCTAATCCTAACCCTAGGCATAGACCTAATCTAACCCTAACCCTAATCCTAACCCTAACCATACCACTAACCCTAACCCTAACCACAGCTCTACATAAATCTTAGACAACCCTAAAACCTAACCTTAACCATAGCCCTAGCTGTAGCCCTAAAACTAACCTTAAACTAAACCTAACCCTAACATTACACTTAACCCTATCCATTACTATATCTCTCCAGGTGATTCGAATGTGCATCCAAAGACCCAGATGATAAATCTAGCCATAACCCTAGCCTTACCCCCAACCCTAACCCTAGCCCCAGTCTTATCTTAAACCCCCTAACCCTAGCCCCAGTCTTATCTTAAACCTACCCTAAATGTAGTGCTATCCCTAACCTTAACCCTACCCATAATTTTAACCTAACCCTAAAAATAACCCTAACCCTAACCATAGCCCTAGCTCTAACCATAACACTAACCCTAATCCTAAACATAACCCTAACCCAAACCTTTACCTAACCCTAAATGTAACCATGTCATTAACACTGACCCTAAACCTAACCTTACCCTTAGCCCTAATGCTAACCCCAGCCCTAAACTAACACTAACAGAAGCCTAATCCTAACCCTAACTCTCCAGGTGATTCCAAACTGCAGCCAAGGATCCAGACTCTAACCCTATCCCTAACCCTAACCTAAACCTAAAGCTAATACTAGCCCTACCCCTATACCAATCCCTAACACAATCCCTAAACCTAGCCCTAAAATTAACCCTAGCCCCAGACCTAACTCTAACCATAGCCCTAGCCCTAACCTTTACCTTAACTATCCACATGATTCCAATGTGCATCCAAGGACCCAGACGCTAAACCTAAACCTAATCATAGCCTTAGCCTTAACCCTACCCCTAACCCTAATCATAACTTTAGCACTAGTCCCAATTTTAACACTAACCCTAACTCTAACCATAGCCCTAGCACTAACTCTAACCCTAACCCTAGCTCTAACCCAAACCTAATTCAAGCTCTAGCTCTAGGAATAATTTTAACCCGAACCCTAGCCCTAATCTTAGCCCTTGGCCTATCCCAAACCTAACCCTAGACATAGCCCTAAACCTAGGAGTAGCCCTAACCCTAACCCCAACCCTAATCTTAATTCTAATCCTAGATCTAGCCCTAATCTTAACACTAACCCTACCTGTAAATGTATCCCTAGACCCAACCTGCTGGAAGCTAATTCTAGCAGGGTCATAATAAATGCAAGAAGTCCTCAAAAAGTTGAATGGACTCTTTCAGCAGGGATGAAAATCTGCACATATTGCCTGCTGCCAGACAGCTGAAGGCAGTTCCCTAACCTGATACCAAAACTTACCTTTGATATGTATATCTGCTTTGCTCTAGGGCAGTGATGGCTAACCTTTTGAGCTCGGCGTGTCAGCATTTTGAAAAACCCTAACTTAACTCTGGTGCCGTGTCACATATAGAAATTTTTTTATATTTGCAACCATAGTAAAACAAAGACTTATATTTTTGATATTTATTTTATATATTTAAATGCCATTTAACAAAGAAAAGTCAACCAAAAAAAATGAGTTCTAACTCATAGGTTCGCCATCACTGCTCTAGGGCAAAATGTGTGAATAAAAAGCCCTGGGTACAGAGATTCAGGGAACTTAGTTACTAAAGGTAAGCCTTCCCAACACACCCCCCACCCCCACCCCCAGTGCCTTCCAAATTTATATTTCATATCTAGTTTATTTAATTTACTTGCAGCCCCTTCTCCAGATTTCTGAACCCTAGTAGTTGCAGGATAACACCCTGGCATTAATGGTTCCCGAGACAAGGATGTCTGGAGAAGAAGATTTCGCCTGAGCAAAGAAAAGAAGTTAATCGCCGGTAAAGGAAGGGTCACTGTGTGTAAAGCTCATAACAAGCTTTGGAGTTCGAGAACCAGAGTGGGCAGGAAAGTCTTTTGTTTTAAGTCAGACTATTATGGGGAAGAATTCAGTTGAAAGGCAAAAATATTGTAAATTTTTAGCTTCCTTGCTCAAGGATAAAGTGTTGTGCCCAGATTTCAAGATCCCCAAGAAAACCACACCAGGGAGCCAGCCAGTCCGATGCAAAAGCAGAGGGTCCTTCATTGAGCTAGCTTGACTCCCCCTCCTGGCTGACGCTGCGACCGGAAGCAGAGTGCCACCGCCGTGGGAGAAACAGGGTTTTAATAGGGGGTGGAGTGAGGGGAGGGGAGCTGACTGTGGGCCCTGCCGATTGGCCAGGCGCCAGTCGGGTCTTCTTACACAGGATGTGGTCATCTCTATGGCGCGCACGTCCCTTGATTGTCATTGGTTAGTTTAAAGAAATCCCGGGCATGGCCAGCAGGGGCCTGGGCTTCCGGGAAGAAGGTACTCTCCTGAGCACATGGCAGCTGCCCCAACATGGAGGGTACGGGGCAAGATGGAGGGCATAGCCCTCGCCCTTTCATAAAGAAGTTAAAATGTCAAAAGGTACTTTCTTAAATCAGGCTCAAAGAAAAAGAGTGCCGTTGTCAACTGTAACTATTTGGGTTCTTGTTCAAATTGCAAAATGCCCAGTTGGTATTGGGGATCAAAAATCTGTAATACTTAAGGCCTCACCAAATCCTCTGCCTTTGGTGTCAAGAGCAGCAACAGAGGGTGGAGCTGTTAATCTTCTCACCGAGGAACTCTCTAATGCTTTGTTTAAAAATTACCATAGGACACCTTGGGACAGGCAGATTTTAGCAAAAATAACTTTAAAAGCTAGTCAATACCATGGAGGGTGGAATAGAAAACGATTCAGGAAACAAACTTTGATTTAGTCTTGTTGTTCTGTCATTTTTTATTAAGCATGCCTTTGATTTAGTAAGAAAAGAAGCACGGCCAGACCACTTACTGAATTTCCCCAGAGGAAACAAGATGTGGTGGAAGGGAGACACGTGGTGATCCTGTAAAATGGACCCCCACTCCTGAGAGTGCTATTTTAAAAAGTCTCATCTTCGTCATGATTTTTCTTTCCCAGTTCACCATTTAAAAGTTTTACGGAATTCAGGAATGCATCTCGGATTTCTGTACTCATAAAGAGAGGAAGCTGGCTTAAGACAAATGCGCACACCATCTGATTTCAGATTTCAGATAGTTTTGGGCTAAATTTAACTCTCTTTACGGATGATATAGAAAAACCCAAGTGCCGGGGTGTTATCCTGCATCTAGAAGGGTTAAGGAATCTGCAAGTTAATCAATAAAGAGACTAGACATGAAAATATAAATTTGGAATATATGGGGGAGCCAGATGAAGCTTAGCTTTAGTAACTGTTCTCTCTCTCTGAATCTCCAGACCCAGGGCTTTTTATTCACACATTTTTGCCCTAAAGCAAAGCAAACACACATATCAAAGGTAAAGTTTGGTAAGCAGTAAAGTATCAGGTTGGGGGAACTGCCTTCGGCTGTTCAGCTGTTTGGCCAGCAGCAGGCAATAACGTGTAGCTTTTCAGGTTTGGGGAAATGCCCTCAGCTGTCTGGTAGCAGGCAATAATATGTATCTTCAGCCCTGGTGACGCCTCAAGGTTCACCAACCTTTTGATGAATTTCTTGCATTTATGACCTCCTGGAATTAGCCCCCAGCACCCAAGACTGTTTTTTCTCAAAATAAAGATGGCAGAAATGACCCAAAAGAAAGATACAGGCTGGTTCTAAGCAACAAGATTAGTGTTTCCATAATAAAAGGCAGTTTTTGAATAATAATGGACCGCATTCCAAAGTGAACATTAAGGCCACTAAAAAGTCAGTAAATTATCTCTGTTACAGAATTTGCCAAAGAAAATACCTCGGATAATAATAACTGGCTTTAAAATCCCAATTGTTGAAACATGGATGTAAATAATATGACGGATTTGTGGTGGAGCTTTTCAGTGATAATTATAGGTAATGGGGGTCCAGTAGCCTGGGGGAAACCGGCTTCACTCCTTGTTGGAGGAAGGGGCTGGTTGCCCTTCCCCCAGCAGAAAGAATGTGGTGATTTCACATTTAAATAGACCAGGCTAAGTCAATAGACCTGTTTTGCCAGCCTGAAACAGTTTCCCAAAGTAATTGGCAACTTAAAACTTTGGAGTTTACTGAATTTAATAATAAAAAACTTGTTGAATATCTGGGTATTTTGAAATGACAGAGTGCTGAAATGTTTTTTTTTCTTTCTTTTTAAGTTTTATTCCATCACAGGTCCACACACATGTGAAACACATGAAATCAAACACTTAGAAAATAAAGACACAGATGTACAAATATTTAAAAAATATGTGATCATACTAGGAATACCACCTGTAATGGTATCTTGGTGTGTGTTCAGATCTGTACTGTACTGCATGTGCATACAGGTCTGCATCAAAAACTGCATAGATACACCAAAATATATGTAATTCCCTGTTACTGGGCATTTTGTTTCACTAATATTTAGACACTAGAGGCCCAGTGCATGAAATTTGTACGGGGGGGGGGGGAGGGGGGGAGGGTGGTCTCTCAGCCCGGCCTGCACCCTCTCGCAATCTGGGACCCTTCGGGGGATGTCCAACTGCCAGTTTAGGCCCAACCCCGCAGGATCGGGCCTAAACCAGCAGTTGGACATCCGTCTCCCAATCCAGGACCGCTGGCTCCTAAATGTTAGCCTGTCTGCCTGCTTGCCTGATCGCCCCAAACTGGCTCAGCCCCCATGGTTTTGTCCAGAAGGACATCTGGAAGGTAGTTCAGCTGTCTGGTCAGTCTAATTAGCATATTACACTTTTGTTATTATAGATTGTAAATAAGGCCTAAATTGCCCCTCTCTCTGGTACAATTATTCCGTTAGGATAACATCCTAAAAATGGAATTGCAAGGTCTAAGAGGTTATGAGCACTTTTAAGGCTATTTGAGGTTCTCTTTAAGGTGTATCAGTTACATCTTGCTTCCAAACAAATTCTTCTGTGTAGCCAGTGCCCAGGCTGCAGCTCTCAGCACAGGTGTAGACGGCCAGGACACCCCAATCAACACTCTTGCCCAGCCTGTCGGCCTTTAGGTAGTTGAGCAGCTGAGGCATGACCTGGAATTCAAATATTCTCTTGGCTCCACAGGGGCAGTCTGGAATGTCCTCCTCTTGGGGGACATTTTCACCAGAGATCCAGATGGGGGCAAGCCCTCTGCCATACCTGAGAATCTGTTCTGGTTCCAGGGCTATTTTATTTTTAAACTCCTGGAAAATCTTATCTTCCCTGGATTCATGTTTTGCCATGGATTCCAATTCTTCTGCAGGTGCTTCACCTGCCTGTCTACACGCCTGCTTATGCCCGCATCTCCAGTCCACAGCCTGGTGATCCTTACTGCAGTAATGCGCCTGGCGACATCGCGAGCACGTCTTGGGGCCTAGACAGCCGCACACCCTGCAGAGCTGAGCCCCGGACTGGAGCTGGAGGCGCACGGACTCTCCCGTCTCCGGGGGAGGATCCTCAGAAGGCGGCTCATGGGAGTAAACGTCATTTTTCCTGGGTAGCTGATTTCTAAAAACACGAAGGCCCGCACAGCAGGGCGGCGCCCAGCAGCAGAAGAGGAACAGTCCGCGGTGGAAGGCATCAGCGCGGCCCGGCAGGGGCGCGTACAGCTGCAGCACGAAGGCCAGCGGGCGGCCGCACAGCCAGCACGCCAGCTCCGCGGGCCCGGGCAGCCCGGCCTCGCCCAGCCACGCCGGCCGGCCGGCCGCCGACCTTGCTGGGGAACTGCTGGCTGCGCAGCCGCCAGGCCGGCGCCACCTCCAAGAAGCCCAGCTCCGCCGCCCCCCTGAAATGTTAATCTGAGTTTGCCTCAAAAGAAAAATCTGGAAGACAGAATTAAATCTATTAATTAAATATGTCTTGTATTTTTTAAAATGTGAAGTTATTATTTTTTTAATTTTTTTAATTAAATCTTTATTGTTCAGATAATTACATTTGTTCCTCTTTTTTCCCCTCATAACTCCCCTCCTCCCAGTTCCTGCCCCACCCTCCGCCCTCACTCCCCACCCACTGTCCTCATCCATAGGTGCACGATTTTTGTCCAGTCTCTTCCCGTATCTCCCACACCCCTTTCCCCACCAAGAATAGTCAGTCCATTCCCTTTCTATGTCCCTGATTCTATTATGATCACCAGATTATTTGTTCACTTGATTCTTAGATTCACTTGTTGATAGATGCATGTTTGTTGTTCATAATTTGTATCTTTACCTTTTTCTTCTTCTTCCTCTTCTTAAAGGATACCTTTCAGCATCTCATATAATACTGGTTTGGTGGTGATGAACTCCTTCAGCTTTTCCTTATCTGTGAAGCTCTTTATCTGACCTTCAGTTCTGAATGATAGCTTTGCTGGATAAAGTAATCTTGGTTGTAGATTCTTGGTATTCATCACTTTGAATATTTCTTGCCACTCCCTTCTGGCCTGCAAAGTTTCTGTTGAGAAATCAGCTGACAGTCGTATGGGTATTCCCTTGTAGGTAACTGAGTTTCTTTCTCTTGCTGCTTTTAGGATTTTCTCTTTGTCTTTTGCTTTTGGCATTTTAATGATGATGTGTCTTGGTGTGGTCCTCTTTGGATTCCTTTTGTTTGGGGTTCTCTGCACTTCCTGGACCTGTAAGTCTATTTCTTTCATCAGGTGGGGGAAGTTTTCTGTCATTATTTCTTCAAAGAGGTTTTCAATATCTTGGTCTCTCTCATCTTCTGGCACCCCTATAATTTGGATGTCGGTACGCTTGAAGCTGTCCCAGAGGCTCCTTACACTATCTTCGTATTTTCGGATTCTTTTTTCATTTTGCTTTTCTGGTTGCGTGTTTTTTGCTTCTTTGCATTTCAAATCTTTGACTTGATTCTTGCGCTCCTCTGGTCTGCTGTTGGGAGTCTGTATAGTATTCTTTATTTCAGTCAGTGTATGCTTAATTTCTAGTTGATTCTTTATCATAACATCGAGGGTCTCATTAGATTTCTTGTAGATCTCATTAAGTTTATCGGCAGCTTCTAGACAGTTCTTGAGAGACCTTAAAAGTGTGGTTCTGAACTCTGTATCTTCTATTGACAATTTTGTCCTGTTTCTTTGTCTCCGCATTTTTTTTATGCTTTCTTGGTGCACCCCCTAGTGGTCTTTGTGCGCAGTCTTGTTGTAGTTAAGCCTTGATTGTTGTAGTTAATACTGGGGGGATTTGACTTCCAGGCCAACTGGCTGTGAGAGTCAGCTGTGTCTGCAGTGGGAAAACTTCTGTCCTCTGGGGAGGTGCTAATCTAGCCTTTGCCTGAGGCTATCTGGCAAATGGCTCTGTGCAGGGCTTGGGCAGGGCGGGTCACACGGGATCAAACAGGGCGGGCTGAGCGAGCAGTTATGGCTGCTCTCAGTTCCATCCTTAGGGGCTCTGCCTCACAGAGTTCCAGCAACTGCTGCAAACCTTGGAGAGAAAGCTGCCTTCAAGTTCTGACCGAAGCCAGACAGTCCCGCTTCTCCCGTTTGAGTCTGGGTCCCTAGAGACTCGCCCGGATCTGGAGCTCAGAGTCTGAAACTCCCTCCCGATTGAAAACAACAACTGTGCCCTCCGCCGCCAGCCCGCTCAGCGCGCACTCCGCACCTGAGTATTTCACTTCAGCACTGCGCCTCCTCTGAGTCTGGGTATGATATTCTCTTTCCTCCTAGTTGTAGAATTTCCACTCAGCCAGCCTTCCTGTGGTTCTGGATGATGTCCGTTCCGTCTTTTAAGTGTACCCTTGAATTGGTTGTTGGAGGCAGCAATCTCCAGCGTTAACCTATGCCGCCATCTTGGTTCTCCCATGAAGTTATTATTAATTTGAGAAATGCTAAGTATTTAACTTGCCAGCTAAAATTTAAGGCTTCTAAGAGTTTAAAGTTCAAATTAAGTTAGGAGAAATTATATAGTTGTGATAACAAAATGCATAAAGTATAAAAATTTATTTTTGAGAAAATAATTCTTGTATTTTCTCTCAAGAAATTAGTAGTTTAAAATATATTGATTTACCAAGTGTGGTAAAATTTCAACCTAAGATATAATATTTTATATGGTCTAATTAAAAAAGAGGATTAATTCTGTGATCTCAACCAAAAAAACCAGCTTAAATTTAATTGATATATTTTAAGATAATTATAAAAAGTATATAATATAATCTTTAGGATATATATATATATATATTTTTTGATGGTCTTTCTAAGTTAAATTTCAAGACTTTAACTAAGAAATGAGTTTGAAGCATTCCATGGGCTCTGGAGTGATTCAAAGGGTTTGTTCTCTCTTCTTTTTTTTTTAAATGTATTTTATTGATTTTTTACAGAGAGGAAGGGAGAGAGATAGAGATAGTTAGAAACATCGATGAGAGAGAAACATCGATCAGCTGCCTCCTGCACATCTCCTATTGGGGATATGCCCGCAACCCAAGTACATGCCCTTGTCCGGAATCGAACCTGGGACCTTTCAGTCCGCAGGCCGACCCTCTATCCACTGAGCCAAACCGGTTTCGGCTGTTCTCTCTTCTTAAAAGAAATATTTTTAAACTAAATTAGGCCAATCTAATATACTTGAAATCACGTGGAAAGCTTTATCAAATAAAAATTAATAAATATATTTTATTTATACACATATATTTTAAATGTTATCAAGGTTTAACCTCTAAGGGAGGGCAATATTTCTTCAGTAGCGGAATTTTAAAAATCAAAAGCAACAGAATTTTAAAGACAAAAACCCCAAGCAGCCTCCACTTCAAATAGGCTGGGGGGATGGGACGTCATTTATACTTCATAGGTCAAATATCTAAGTTTGCTTTTTCAATAAAGATACCTATTTTAATTACTTAATAAATTAGCTTTTTAAAATATAATCAAGATCTCATATAATGTCAGTTATATGAGAAGCCAGAATGTTAAGCAATTGATTCTAGTAAAGAAAGTTACTGAGACCTCCCATAATTCCTCTGTTATGCAAATGAGCACTGCCAAAAAGAATACTGTTTAAAAGTAAATTTTAAGCTTAATAAAAAGGAGAAATTTTAAAATTTTGAAATATCTTCTGCTAATATTTACAGAGTAAACTGAAGGTTATTATTCAAGCATTAAATCTGATCATAAATTAAGTCACCAGGAACATAAGTGAGTCACTTAAAATGTAGGCAGCAGTATTAGCCAGCATCTGGAAAGCAGCCATGTAGGTTGCTTGGTGTAAAAAAGGAAAGAAAAAGAAACTTACTAAAGGTAGCCTAGAAATTACTCTGGAAGGAAATAAAGAGAGGTTTCTGAAGTCTGGTAGCAATCATCCCAGGTAGAAACTGTAGTTTAACTTTAACCCTGCTGTTTGGCTTCTGTACTTACTTGCTTTGTTTAACAATAGAAAAGTTACTTTGATTTTCTGAATTATATAAATCATCCCATTCGATTGAATGCCTTATTGATTGTAATGTGAATACCCCATTGGTTACAGTCATACTGGTTTTAGGAAGCACATTCCTCTGTATCTGGGAACCAGGACAGCACAATTATCCTAAATTGCCTCAAGGGCTCCAGATAATGTGTCCCTGTCAACTCAGTGGTCCCAAGACCTGAGGGCTCTAGATAATTAATGTGTTTCTGTCAACTCAGTGATCCGGAGACCCAAAACTATAATTTAGGTAACATGCTTAAGTCTGCTTCTGTAAACTGCTTTTTGCAAATCAGGTTCCTCATTCCAAACCCTGGGATGTAATCAATACCTTTGTGATCTTTGCCTATATAAGTCTGGTGGTGGGCTGGGGAGGGCACTGCGAGATTTGGGAGAGAGAAATTCCCCCTTGTAGGCCGGATTTGCAATAAATGTGACTCCTTAATTCGACTTCTTGAGGCGTCCTTGTGTGATTCACGGGGTACATTACAACATTTCCTTCAAATGTCTGGAAAACTAATTAAAAATCAATGTGTTAGGTTTCAAAAAGAAAAATAAGTACTTTGTGTTTTTGCCTCCCTAAACAAATCTTATGTGGATATACTCAAAGACTCGTAGCAGAAATTCAATTAGTGTCATTTACTGTCAACTGCCAAGGACAAATTAAGTTAGAAAATAAGACTTATTTCAGACCGATTTAAATTGGAAAATTGAAATAAGTGAATAATCATGGGGACTTAGTTGTACTGGGCAGGAAACTATTCCTGGAGCATTAACTAATTTTTACTGATGGTTCATCTCATAGTAAAACTGTTTACCATTCAATGAATCCAGACCAGTCATACTTCTGTGCAAAGAATTAAATTAAAAGCTATCAAGACTGCATTGCAAAATTTCCAAAGCCTCTTAATAATATTTAAAACAAAAAAGAGGGGATAGTGGAGAAATATCCTGTAAGTAAATTACATCAAGCCTTAATTAAATTTTTTACTTTAAAATCATTTTTCACTTGTAATGCTGATGGGAAAACACACATGGTATCAGAATAAGCCAAAGGAAAATGGTTTGGGAAAAATGAAAAGATCCTGAGTCCAGTTTATAGAAAGATTCCTTTATTAACCTTTGGTCGAGAATATGCTTGTATATTTCCAGAAAACTCGTCCAAGCCCGTATGGATTCCTGCAACAATGGATCCGAGAGAGGAACTGACCAGACTACTCCAGCCACAGATGGGGGTGGCCCCAAGCAACACGCTGAGGAGACAAGGGAGAAACAGTCCAGAGATGGAGGATGGTGAAGACGCCTTGCCATGCTAGCAGTCAGCAGCTGTGTGTCACTGCAGGTTGCCCTTGACAAAGCCAAAGAGGGTCGGACCTACATTGCCACCATTTGTCCACCATCCAGGACTAGAATATCATTGCTGGCATGTCACAGGAGACAGTGATTGGGAAGCGGACTCGAGGAACTGTTGGCCCAGAGAGGAGCTTACCACAGAATGATTCCTTTGATGCCTGGCAGCAATTTACAGGATATAAATGAGCTCTATCTTTTCCATTGAATTTAAAAATGTTAAAAGGACCTGAACTCTGCAAATTACATACATTCTTGTTAGATTTATTAAATCAAAGAAGGGGGATATGCTACAAGCTAATTCCAGGAGGGTCATAATAAATGCGAGAAGTCCTCAAAAGGTTGAATGGACTCTTTCAGCAGGGCTGAAAATCTGCATATAATATTGCCTGCTGCCAGACAGCTGAAGGCAGCTCCCTCAACCTGATACCAAATTACCTTTGATATGTATATCTGCTTTGCTCTAGAGCAAAATGTGTGGAAAAAAAAGCCCTAGGTACGGAGATTCAGGGAACTTAGTTACTAAAGCTAAGCCTTCCCTGCCCCCCATCCCAAAATGCTTTCCAAATTTATACTTCATATCTAGTTTATTTAATTTACTCGCAGCCCCTTCTCCAGATTTCTGAACCTTAGTAGGTGCAGGATAACACTCCAGCACTAACCCTAAGCCTAACCCAACCCATAAACTTAACCCTAGCCCTAGCCCTAACCTTAACCTTAACCCTAACCCTAGCCCCAACCGTAACAATAACCCAAACTCTCCAGATGATTCAAATATGCATCTGAAAACCCAGACATTAATCCAACCCTAACCCTAGCCATAGCCCAAACCTTAAACCTAATCCTAATCTTAATCCTAATCCTAATCTTAAAACTAACACAAAATCTAATCCTAGCCCTAGCCCTAACCCCAAACCTAACCCTACCCTACCCTTAGCCCTCAACCTAACTATAAAAATAACCCTAACCCTTACCCTAGCACTAATCTTAACCTTAACCCTAAACATGTGAGAAATGGCTTACCTGTCCAAATTCCAACTGATGGACTAGGAAACAGAAGCATGGCGAAAATGAGACTTTTAATGACACTCTTGAGAGCAGGCACCCATTTTACAGGATCAGACACACGGCAAGGAACATAGCCTACTTATTTAGACCCTCCTCCAGTTCCTCATTGGCTGAGTACTATTCCATCATCTATTTCCTAATAGGTCGCCTAGGTCTTGCTGTCTCCCATTGGGCTATTTTAAAAAAAACAGGATGGCACCTTCTCTAGATACCTCCACCTCCCTTTGTCAAGGGGAGTCTTCCTAGGACATGTGCTATCAGCCATGGTACAGCTCTCACCCTATATTCCCCCTCCACACTGTGTTTGCTCTGGGGAAATTCAGCAGCCACCTGGTCACATGCTGTTTCTTTTCTATGAAGATAAATCAGAGGCATATTTCTTACAACCATAACCATAGACGTAACCTTAACCCTAACCATAGCCCTAAACATAACATGAACCCCAGCCCTAATCTTGACCCTAATCCTAACAACAAACCTAGCCCAAACCCTAACCCTAACCTTATTCCTATCCCTATCCCTAGCCCCAACCGTAACCATAACACTAACTCTCCAGGTTATTCTAATACATCCAAGGACCAAGAGGCTAACCCCAATCTTAATCCTAGCCATAGCCCTAACCTTTAACCTAACCCTAATGTTAATCCTAGCGCTAGCCATAATCTTAAAACTAACACTAACCCTAGCCCTAGTCCTAGTGCTAACTCCAAACCTACCCCTAGCCCTAGCCCCAGCCCTGCCCTAACAATAACACTAACCATAACCCTAGCACTCACCCTATCCCTAATATTAACCTTAACCTTAACCATAACCCTAGACCTAACCCTAACCCTAAAGGTAAAATTACTCTAGCCCTAGCCCTAATTTTGAGCCTAATCCTAACCCTAACCCTAACACTAACTCTAACAGTAGACCTAAACCTAATACTAGCCCTAACCCTAGACCTAGCTCTCGCAACACCCCTTACCCTAAACCTAATTCTAACACAACACTAAACCTAACCTTAGCCATAGTCCTGACTCCAAGACTAATCTAATCCTAACCCTAACCCAAACCCTAGCCCTAGCCCTAGTCCTAACCACAATTTTTAGCCTACTCAAACCCTAAAACCTAACCCTAAGCCTAGCACTACACTTCACCAAAACTCTAATTTTAACCCTAACCCTAATAATTACCTAATCCTAAAACATAACCCAAATGCTAGCCCTAGATATAGCCCTAACTCTAACACTAACCTAAACCAAACCCTAACCTTAATCATAGCCCTAGCCCAACCCTAAACCAAAACCTAACCCTAACCCTAACCCTATCCCTAGCCTTAAACATAACCCTAATTCTAACCCTAGCCCTAGCTCAAATCTTAACCATAACACCAGCCCTAACTTAACCCTAACCCTAAACTTAGCCATAACCCTAACCCCAGTTTAATGCTAAACCTAACCCAACCCTAAATCCTAACCCTAACTCTAGCCCTAGCCTTAGCCGTAACACTAAACCTAACCTAACCTAAACCCTAATCCAAGCCGTAGCCCTAACCCTAACCCTGACTCTCCAGGTGATTCTAATGTGCATCCAAGGACCCAGTCGCTAACCCCAACCCTAACCCTAGCCATACTCCTAAAACTAACTCCAACCCTAATCTTAATCCTAATCCTAGACCTAGCCCTAATCTTAACACTAACCATAACAGTAAACGTAGCCATTACCTTAACCCTAAACATAAACCTAACCCTAGCCAACGCCCTACCCACAATTCCAACTTTAACCCTAAACCAAACCCTAAACCTAGCCCTAGACCTAACTATAACACCAGCACTAGCCCTATTTATAGCCCTCGCAATAATGCTAACCCTAACCTTACTCCTATCTCTATCCCTATCCCTAACCCTAACCATAACCCTAAATCACCAACAGATTCCACTGTGCATCCAAGGACCCAAACGCTAACCACAAACTTAACACTACTCCTAGCTCTAACTCTAACCCTAACCCTAGCCAAAACCCTAATCCTAAACCTAACTCAAACCTAACACTAACCCCAGGTCTAACCCAAAACCTAACCAAACCCTAAAATCTAACCCTAACCCTAGCCCTAGCCTTAACTTAACACTAACCATAACCTAAACCTAACCCTAATCCTAGCCTTAACCCTAAAACAAACCCCAACTCTAAACTTAGCCCTAGCCGTACACTTAACCCTAATAATAACCCTAATTCGGCCAAACCCTAAGGCTAACCCTAACCCTCGCATTAATATTAACATTAACCCTAAACCTAACAGTAGCCCTACCCCTAGCCCTAACCCTAACCCTAGCCCTAATCTAACCCTCAAGCTACCTTTAGCCCTAGCCCTAAACCTACCTCAAGCCCTAGCGATAACCCTATCCCTAACCGTAACTCTAGCCATAACCCTAAACCTAACCCTAAGCCCAGTTCTAGTCATAACCCAAACCCAAACCCTAACCAAAAACCTAATCGTAACCGTAACTCAAACCCTAACACTAACCCCAGGTCTAACCCAAAACCTAACCAAACCCTAATATTTAACCCTAACTCTAGCTATAGCCTTAGCCCTAACAGTAACCATAACCAAAACCTAACCCTAATCCTAGCCCTAACCCTAAAACAAACCCCAACTCTAGCCCTAGCCCTAAATTCAACCCTAATAATAACCCTAACCCTGGCCATAACCCTAACTCTAACCCTAGCTTTAAATGTAACCCTAACCCTAACCCTTGCCCTAATCTTAACACTAAACCTAAACCTAAACATAACCCTAAGCCTAACTGGTGCCCTAGCACTAATCCTAACCCTACCCAAAGCTTAACTGTAACTCTAACCCTAGCCCTAACTGAAACTTAACCCTAGCCTTGGCCTACCCATAACCCAAAACCTAAATCTTTAGGTGATTCCTATGTGCATCCACAGACCCAAATGCTAATCCTTAACCTGGCTCTAACCCGAACCCTTACCCTAATTCTCCAAGTGATTCCACTGTGCATCCAAAGACCCAGTCGCTAACCCTTACCAATTCTCAAGCCCTAACCATAACCCTAACCCTAACCCTTACTCTAACCCTAGCCCTAACCATACCACTAACACTCACCCTAACACTAACCGTGAATTTAGCCCTAACTCTAACCCTAGCTGTAACCCTAAACCTAACTCTAGCCATAATCCTAAACCTAACCCTAACACTAGTCCTAATCTTAAGCCTAACACTAACCCTAACTCTATACACAACCCTAGCCACAGCTCTAACCCTAACCCTAGCACGAACCTTAACCCTAATTCTCCAGGTGATTCCAATGTGCATCCAAGGACACAGAGGATGAACAAACCCAAACCCTAGCCCAAAAGCTAACCCGAGACCTAACTCTAACCCTAACCCTAACATTATTTCTATCCCTAACCCTAAAATTAATCCTAGCCCCAGCCCTAACCCTAGCCCTAGCCCTTACCCTGACACTGATTCCAATGTGCACCTAAGGACTCAGACACTAACCCTAGCCCTAGCCCTTACCCTAATGCTAGGTGATTCCAATGTGCACCTAAGGACTCAGACACTAACCCTAGCCCTAGCCTTAGACCAAAACCTACCACTAACTCTAATACTAACCGTAGCCCTAGCCATAATTTTAAAACTAACCCTAACCCTAACCCTAACCAAAGTCCTAGCCATAACAATAACACTAACTCTAACCCTAACCCTAACCCTAGCTATAATCCTAATACTAACCCTACCCCTAAACCTAACCCTAACCCTAACCCTAGACCTAGCCCTAAACATAAACCTAAACCTAAATGTAGCCCTAGCCATAACCTTAAACCTAACCTTAGCCATAACCCTAGCCCTAAACCTAACCTGAACTCTAACTTAGCCCTATGCTAAGATAGCCCTAAACCTATCTCTAACCCTAACCCTAGCCTCAGCCCTACTCATAACCCTAACCCTAAACCTAGCCCTTACCATACCACTAACCCTAATATTAATCCCAGCTCTAATCCTAAACCTAAAACCTAACCATTACAAAACCCAAAACCTAACCCTAACAAAAGCCCTATTCTAGCCCTAAAACTAACAATCTAACCCTAAACTTAGCCCTTACCATAATCCTTATCCTAACTCTCCAGGTGATTCCACTGTGCACCCAAGAAACCAGATGCTGACCCTAACCCAAAAGCTAGCTAAAGCACTAATCTTAATCCTAGCCATAAACATACTGCTAGCCCTTACGCTAACCCTAACCCTAGCCCTAATCAAAACCTAACCCTTGCCCTAGCCCTAATCTTAACTCTAGACCTAACCCTAATTATTACCCTAACTCTGGAGGTGATTCCACTGTGCATCCAAAGACCCAGTGGCTAACCCTAATCCTAAGCAAAGCCCTTGCCCTAATCTGGTAGTTGGCAAACTGCGGCTAGCGAGCCACATATGGCTCTTTGGCCCCTTGAGTGTGGCTCTTCTACAAAATACCCCGTGCAGGCGCGCACGTACAGTGCGATTGAAACTTCGTGGCCCATGCGCAGAAGTCAGTTTTTGGCCTGAGTGAGTCTATTTTGAAGAAGTACTGTTGATATTTGGCTCTGTTGACTAATGAGTTTGCCGACCACTGCCCTAATCAAACACTAACCCTAACCCTAACCCTAACCATAACTCTAGTCCTAGACCTAACCATACTACTAACCCTAACCATGAATTTAACCCTAACTCTAACTCTAACCTTAACCCTAAAACAAGCTATAGCCCTAAACCTAACCCTAGCCCTGACCCAAGCCCTAATCTTAACTATACCCTAACCCTAGCCTTAACCATACCACCAACTTAACCCTAACCCCAGCTAAACCATAGACAACCCTAAAATCTAACCCTAGCCCTTGTCCTAGTCCTAACACTAACCATAAACTAACCCTAACATTAACCCTAACCCTAGCCATAAACCAAACCCTCACCCTAACTCTCCAGGTGATTCCACTGTGCATCCAAGGACCCAGATGATGAACCTAACCCTAATCCTAGTCTTAGCCCCAACTTTACCACTAACCCTGTCTCTAACCATAACACTAATCCTATTCCAAGCCCTAAATCTAACACTAACACTAATCCTAGCCCTAGGCCTAGCCCTAATTGTAACAGTAACCCTAAAACTAACCCTAGCCTTAACCCTAATATTAACCCTAACACTAGCCCTATTGCTAAACTTATCCCTAACCTTAACGCAAGCCCTAGCCCTAATATTAACCCTAACCCTAATCATAGCCCAAATCTTAGCCCTTGGCCTACCCCTAACTCTAACCCTACCTCTCCAGTTAAATTCAATGTCCATCCATGGACCCAAACACTAACTTAATTCTAGCCCTAACCCTAACCTTTACCCTAAATCTCCAGGTGATTTCACTGTGCATTGAAAGACTGAGTCACTAACCCTGACCCTAACCAAAGCCCTAGCCCTAACCATAACACTAACCCTAATACTAAACAGAACCTTATTCCTAACCTTTATAGTAACCTTATCCCTAAACCTAACCATACCACTAACACTCACCCTAAATCTAACCTTAGCCCTAACCCTAACCCTAGCACAAGTTATACCTGCGAGCCTAACCCTGACTATAACCATAGCCCTTGCCCTAAACCTAACCCTAACCCTAGCCCTAATCTTAACCCTAACCCTAACCCCAACCCTAACCCTAACCCTAGCCCTGATCTTAAACCTAAGATTAACCATTACCTTAGCTCTATAACTAAACCTAAACCTAACCCTAAACCTAACTCTAACCCTAGTCATAGTCATAACCATAAAACTAACTCTAACCTTAAGTCAAACTCTAATTGTAAATCTTAGACAACCCTAAAACCTAACCCTAACCCTAGCCCCAGCACTAGACCAAACACTAATCATAAACAAACTTGAAATCAAACCCTAGCACTAACACTAACACTTACCCTAACTCTCCAGGTGATTCCACTATGCATCCAAGGACACAGATGATAAAACTAACCCTAACCCTAGCCTTAGCCCCGACCCTACTGTTTACTCTAACCATAAATCTAGTCCTAAACTTAATCCTAACCCTAAACGTAGGTAGCCCTAAACTTAACCCTAACCCTAGCACCAATCTTAATCCTAACCCTAACCCGAGCACTAGGCTTAACTATAACAATAACCCTAAACTTAACCTAACCCTAGACCTAATTTTAACCCTAACGCTAGCTCTAATCTTAGCCCTTGGCCTACCCCTAACCCTAACTCTAACTCTCCAGATAATTCCAATGTGCATCCAAGTCACCAAATGCTAACCCTAGCCAAAGCGCTAACCCTCATCTTTACCCTAAATCTCCAGGTGATTCAACTGTGCATCCAAAGACCCAGGGGCTAACCCTAACTCTAACCAAAGCCCTAGCCCTAACCATAACACTAACCCAAATTCTAAACATAACCCTAACTGTAAACCTTACAGTAACCTTAGCCCTACACCTAACCATATCAATAACACTCACCCTAAACATAACTGTAAACTTAGCCCTAACCATAACCCTAACACTAACTTTAACACAAGCTATATCCCTAAATGTAACCCTAACCCTAAACATATCCCTTGCCCAAAACCTAGCCCTATCCCTAGCCCTAATCTTAACCCTAACCCAAGCCCTAACCTTAGCCCTAAACCAAACACTAACCCTTGACCTACAACTAACTATAAGACTAGCCCTATCTCTATCCCTAATTCTAACCCTAACACTAAACTAGCCCTAGCCCTAACTATAACAGTAACCCTAGACTTAACCCTAACCCTAGCCCTAATCTTAGCCTGTGGCCTACCCCTAACCCCAATCCCAAATCTCCAAGTGATTTCAAAGTGCATCCAAAGACCCAAATGCTAACTCTAAAACTAGCCATAATCCTGTTAGCCTAAATCTCCAGGTGATTCCAATGTGCATCCAAAGACCCAAACACTAACCCTAACCCCAACCAAAGCCCTAGCCCTAACCATAAGACTAATCAAGATCCTAACCATTAACCCTAGCCCTACACCTAACCATATCACCTAAGCACCCTAAACCTAACCGTAATCTTAGCCCTAACCCTAACCCTAACCCTAACACAAGCTATAGCCCTAAACCTAATCCTGACCCTAACCATAGCCTTTGACCTAAACCTAACACTATCCCTAACCCTAATCTTAACTCTAACCCTAACCCTAGCCTTAATCTTAACCCTAACACTAACCCTATCCCTAGCTCTGTAACTAACCCTAAACCTAGCCCTAAACCTAACTCCAATTCTAGCCCTAGTCCTAACTATAAAACTAACTCTAACCCTAACCCCAGCTATCACTGAAAACTTTAGACAGCCATAAAACCTAACCCTAACCCTAGCCATAGCACTAGCCCAAACACTAACCCACACCCTAACCCTAGCAATAGCCCTAACCCTTACCCTAACTCTCCCAGTGATTCCAATGTGCATCCAAGGACACAGACCATAAAACTAGCCCTAATCATAGCCTTAGCACACATCCTAGTGTTAACCCTAACCATAATCCTAAACCTAACACTAGCCCCAATCTTAACGCTAACCCTAAACCTAACACTAACCTCAACCCTAGACCTATCCCCAAACATAACACTAAGCCTATTCCTATCTCCAGCCCTAACTCTAAACATAAACATAACAAAATCTCTAGCCCTAACTGTAACAGAACCCTAACCCTAGCCCTAGCCCTAAACCTTACCCTAATTCTCTAGGTGATTCCATTTTGCATCCAAGGACTCAGACTCTAAACCTAATTCTAGCCTTAAACTTAACCCCACCCTAAACCTAATCAGAACCCTAGCCCTTGCCTTAATTTTAACCCTAACCCTAACAGTAGCCCTAGCATTAATACTAACCCTAACTGTAAACCTAATCTAGCCCTAACTCAAACCTAACTATAGCTCTAGCCCTAATCTCAACCCTAACCCTAACCCCAGGCCTAATCTTAGCCCTTGCTCTTCCCCTAACCCAAACCATAACTCTCCAGGTGATTCCAATGTGCATCCAAGGACACAAAGGCTAACCCTAACCCTAACCCTGGCCATAACCTTAACCCTAACTCTAACCGGAGCTCTAGTCCAAACCCTAACACTAAACATAAAGGTAGCCTTAGCCATAATCCTGACCCTAACCCTAGCCATAACCCTAAACCCAACCCTAACCATAACCATAACCATAACCCTAAAACTAACTCCAGGTCTATCCCTAAACCTAATATACCCTGAAACCTAAACTTAACCATAGCCATAGCCATAGCCCTAACACTAACCCTAAGCAAATCATAATTCTCCAGATGATTCCAGTATGTGTCCAAGGACCCAGAGGCTAGCCCTAAACCTAGCCCTAATACTAAGTCTTACCATAACTCTCCAGGTGATTCCACTGTGCATCTAAAGTCCCAGATGCTAACCCTAAACCTAACATTAGCCCAGCCCTAATCCTAATCTGAATCCTATTCCTATTCCAAGCATTAGACCTAATCTTAACACTAACCCTAACTGTGAACATAGCCCTAGTCCTTACCCTAACCCTAACCCTAACTGTAACCCTAATGCTAGCTGTAGCTCTAACCATAATTCTAAATTTAACCCTAAACCTAACTCTAACCCTAACCCTAGACCAAGCCTAACTATAACACTAACCCTAACCTTAATCCTAGCCCTAAAACTTACCCTAACCCTAACCCTAACCCTGAGGAAAACCAATATGGCGGCATAGGTAAACACCGGAGTTAGCTGCCTCAAACACCACTTCAAAAATACAACTAAAAGACAGAACAGACATTGCCCAGAACCACAGGAAGACTGGCTGAGGGGAAATTCTTCAACTAGAAGGAAAGAGAACAGCATATGAGACTCAGAGGAGGTGCAGTGCGGAAAATACAAAGGTGCGTAGGTGTGTGGAGCGGGCTGGTGGCTGAGGGCACGGTTGTCGTTTTCAATCTGGAGGGAGGCTCAGGCTAGGAGCTCCAGTTCTGGGCGAGTCTCTAGGGACCCAGACTCAAACGGGAGAAGTGGGACTGTCTGGCATCGGTTGGAACACGAGGGCAGCTTTCTCTCCGAGGTTTGCAGCGGTTGCTGGGACTCTGAGAGGCAGAGCCTCTGGGGACGGGACTGAGAGCAGCCATAACTGCTCGCTCAGCCCGCCCTGTTTGATCCCGTGTGACCCGCCCCGCCCAAGCCCTGCACAGAGCCATTTGCCGGATAGCCTCAAGCAAAGGCTAGATTAGCACCTCCCCAGAGGACAGAAGTTTTCCCACTGCAGACACAGCTGATTCTCACAGCCAGTTGGCCTGGAGGTCAAATCCCCCAGGTATTAACTACAACAATCAAGGCTTAACTAACCCTAACCTTAACTCTCCAGGTGACCCAGATGCTAGCCCTAAAACTAACCCTAACAGTAACAACTAACTCTAGCTCTAGCCCTAACCCTAACCCAAACCTATCTCTAACACTATCCCTAACCCTAGCATTAAACTTAATCCTAGCCCCATATCTAATCCTAACAATAGCCCTATCACTAGACCAAACCAGTACCCTAAATATCCAGATGATTCCAATGTGCATTCACTGACCCAGACAATACATTTAACCCAAACCCTAGCCAGAGCCCTAAACCTACTGAGAACCAGAACCCTAACCTAGCCCTATCCCTGAATATAACACTAACCATAACTCTAAACATAGCCCTAATCTTAACCCTAACCCTAGTTCTAAACCTAACCCTACCCTAGCCCTAGCCCTAAACTATAATGTGAAGGAAAACCCCTATTCTGTAAAACTACTGTTTGGAATTCTCTGCTATTCTTTGGATGGCCTCTATCTAATTCTGAAAAAGTAACTTTGCTTTCTAGCCTGCTTGAATAATGGGGGAGATAAACTTAGCTATCTGACATTGTAGGCCAGACTAGATACACCCAATGCCATGCCAGGTGCATTTTTTAATTGGATAGAACTTTGTAGTTTTCAAGGCCACTGCCAGCAAGCGCACAAAGGGCTGGCTCTTCCATAAAAAGGGAAGTTCTGCTTGTAGCTTTGCTTAGAATTTGGATTCATTTTCCTAAGCCCGCCACGGTGAATAAAGTGTAACTCCAAACTCTCAGAGCGCTGCTTGGTTCTTGTCCGGTTTTTCTGTAACAATAACACTAACCTTAATACTAACCCTGGACCTAATCCTAACCCTAATGCAAAAGTAACCCTAAGTCCAGAAGATTCCAATGTGCAGCCAAGGACCCAGACACTAACCCTAAATGTAACCTTAACACTAACCTTAATCCTAAAAATAACCCCAGCCATAACACTAACCCTAAACATAGTCCTAACTCTAGCCCTACACCTAGCCCTAAAATTAACCCTAACCCTAGCCCTAACCTTGCCATAACTCCAGGTGATTCCAATGTACACTCAAGGATCCAGACACTAAACCTAACCCTAACTCTAGCCTTAGCCCTAGCACTAAACCTAACCTAACCTAAAATCTAATCCTAGCAAATGCAATAACCCTAACCCTGACCCTAACTATACAGGTGACTCCAATTTGCATCCAAGGACCCAGATGCTAATCCCAACCCAAACCCTAGCCTTAGCCCTAACCTTAATCCCAACCCTAATCTTAATCCTAATTCTAGAACTAGCCCTAATCTTAACACTAACCCTAACACTTAATGTAGTCCTATCCCTTAACCTAACCCTAACCCTAACCCTAACCCTTAGCTTTAGCCCTAGCCCTTACCCTAACCCTAAACCTAACCCTTAGCCCTAACCCTAACCTTAACCCTAGCCCTAGTTCTATCCCTAACCTTAGCCTTAGCCCTAACCATAACCATAACCCTAACACTCCCAGTGATTCCAAGGTACATCCAAGGACAATAACCGTAGCTTTAATCCTCACCCTTACCCTAAATATCCAGGTGATTGTATTGTGCATCCAAGGACCGAGATGCTAACACTAACGCTAACCCTAGTCCTAGCTCTAACCAAAACACTAATCCTAAACCTAACTTTAATCCCATACCTAAACCGTCCTTATCCCTAACCCTAACCATAAACCTAAAACTAGCTCTAGACCTAAACCTAATCCTAACACCAACCATGGCCCTAAACATAACCCTAGCCCTAAACCTAATCCTAACCCTATCCCTAGCCCTAACCTTAACCCTAATCCTAAGCATATCTCTAAACCTAATCATAACCCTAGCAATAAACCTAACCCTGATTGTAGCCCTAATTCTAATCTGAACCCTAAATCTAAACCTAGCCCTAACCCTAGCACTAACCCTAGCCCTAATTTAGCCCTATCACTAAACCTAACCCAGGTGCTATACCTAAACCTAACCTTAGCCTCGCCCTAGCCCTAACCCTTACCCTAACTCCCCAGGTGATTCACATGTGCATACAAGGGCCCAGAGGATAAACCAAGCCCTAACCCTAGCCTTAGCCCTAACCCTACACCTAGCACTAATCCTAACCCTGGCTCTAGCCCTAATTTTAACCCTAATCCTAACCCTAAGCATAACCGTTTCCCTGGCACCAATCCTAATCCTAATCCTAACCCTAGCCCTAGCCCAAACCATACCACTAACCCAAATCCTAACCCCAGCTCTAACACTAAACCTAAAACAACCCTAAAACCCAACACTAACATTAGCCCTAGCCCTAAAACTAACCCCAAACTAACCTTAAGCCTAGCCATAGCCATAGTCCAAACTAAAACACTAATCCTAACCATAGCCCTACCCCTAATTTTAACCCTGAATTTACACCCTAACCTTGCCCCTAAACCAAAGCCTAACCCAAGCAAGCAGTAGCACTACCCTCACAATAACACTAAACCTGACCCTAATCCTAGCCCTAACCCTAACCCCAAACCTAGCCTTAATCCTACCCCTAGCCCCAGCCCTAAACTTAACCATAACACTAACCCTAACACTGGCTATAAACTTAACCCTAACCCTAGCCCCAGCTCTAACTATAACACTAAACCTAAAGCTAACCCCTGCTCTAAACCTAACCCTAACACAAACCTAATGTGAACACTAACTCTCCAGGTGACTCCAATGTGCAGGCAAGGAACGAGACACTAACCCTAAACCGAAACCTAACCCTAACCCTAATTCTGGCCTGAGCCCTAATATTAACCCTAATCCTAAACCTATCCCTAACACTATCCCTAACCCTAAGCCTTAAAATTAACTCTAGCCCCAGCCCTAACCCTAACCATAGCCCTAGCTCTAGCCCTTGATCTAACCCTTACCCTAACTCTCCAGATGATTCCAATGTGAATCCAAAAACCCATAAACTGAACCTAACCCTAATCCTAAACCTAGCCCTAGCCCTAATTTTAACCCTAACCCTAACTCTAAACCTAACCATAGCCCAGGCACTAACACTAACCCTAGCCATAATCATAACCCTAACCTTAAACCTAACCCTAACCCTAACCCTAGCTCTAGCACTAACCTTAACATAATCCTAAGCATAGCCCTAAACTATAAAACTAACCCTAACCTTACCCTAGCCCTGATGTTAACCCTAGCACTAAAACTAACACAGATTCTATACCTAAACCTAACCCTATCCATAAACCTAACCTATCCCTAGCCTTAGCCCTTATTTTAATGCTAACCCAAAACCTAACCCTGGCCCTAATCTTAGCCCTTTGCATCCAAGGGCTAAGGGCCCTAATCTTAGCCCTTTGCATCCAAGGGCTTCTCCTAACCCAAACCCTACATCTTCAGGTGATTCCTATGTGTATCCAATGACCCAAACACTAAACCCAACCTTAACCCTAACCCTAACACTTACCTTAAATCTCCAAGTGATTCCACTGTGCATCCAAAGACCCAGTCTCTAACCCTAATTCTAAACAAAATCTTAACCCTAACCATAACACTAACCCTAATCCTAAACATAACCCTAACCTTTACCGTAACCCTAGTCCTAGACCTAAACATACCACTAACGCTCACTCTAACCCTAATCATAAACTTATCCCTGATCCTAAACCTAAACCTAACCCTAAAACAAGCTATAGCCTTGAACCTAACCCTGACACTAACCATAGCTTATGCCCTGAACCTAGCTCTAACCCTAACCCTAGTCCTATCCCTAAGTCTGATTCTAACACTAATCTTATACCCAAACCGAGCCCTAAACCTAAACCTAGCCCTTGCCCTAGGCATAGCCCTAAATATAACATTAACCATACTTTATACCTAGCTCTAGCTCCAATCTTAAACCCAACCCTAACTGTCACCCTAACCCTAACTTTAATCTTAAGCCTAACACTAACCCTAATGCTAGCTCTATACATAACCCAGCCCCAGCTCTAATTCTAACCATAGCCCTAGCCCTAGTCCTGATCCTTACCCTAACTCTCCAGATGATTCCAATGTGCATCCAAGACCCAGAGGATAAACTAAACCCTACACTAGCCTTAGCCCTAACCCTAACCCTAACGTTAACCCTAACCCTAACCCTAACCCTAACCTAGACCTAGCCCTAATTTTAACTCAAAACCTAATACTAACCCTAGTGCTAACCATAACCTAACCCTAGCTCTAACCCAAACCTAACCCTAGCCCTAAACCTAACCTGAAACCTAACCCTAACTGTAACCCTAGCCTTATTCCCAAACCTATCCTAACACTGAACCTAGGCATAGCCCTAACCTTAACCCTAACCCTAACACTAACCTTTAGCCTATCCCTATCGCTAACCCCAACCCTAACCCTAAAACCAAGACTAATGTTAAACCTAACTCAACCTTAAAACCTAACCCTAACCCTAACCTTAGCCTTAGCCCTAACATTAACCCTAACCTCAACCTAACTCTATCCTAGCCCTAGCCCTAACCCTAACCCTAACCCTAATCTTAATCCTAATTCTCCAGATGACTCCAATCTGCATCCATGAATCAAGATGCTAGCTCCAACCCTAACCCTAGCCCTAACCCTAACCCTAAACCGAATCTTAATCCTAATCATAGCCCTAATCGTCACACTAAGCCTAACCATAAATGTAGCCCTACCCCTTCCTCTAACACTAACCCTAAACGTAACACTAACCCTAGCACTAGTCTTAACCATAATTCTAACTGTAATGCTAAACCAAAGCTTAACCCTAAACTTAACCTTCACCCTAGACTTAGCACTAAATATAACACTAATTCTAAACCTAATCCCAGCCCTAAACCTAACCTTAATGCAAACCTCAATGCTACCCTAACCATAGCCCTAGCCCTAAACCTAACTCTAACCCTAGCCAAAACGCTAACCCTAATCTTAAACATAAACCTAACCCTAACCTCAGGTCTAAACCTAAATCTAACAAAACCCTGAAACCTAATCCTAGCCCTAATTTATACTCTAACGCTAACTCTCCAGGTGATTCCAATGTCCATGCAAGGACCCAAATGTTAACCTCATCCCTAGCCCGAACCCTAACTCTTACCCTAACTCTCCAGGTGATTCCACTGTTCATTCAATGACCCAGATGCTAACTCCAAACCTAACACTAACCCTAGCCCCGTGGTCGGCAAACTGGGGCTCTCAAGCCACATGCGGCTGTTTGGCCCCTTGAGTGTGGCTCTTCCTAAGCCTTAGGAGTACCCTAACTAAGTTAATAACAATGTACCTACCTATATAGTTTAAGTTTAAAAAATTTTGCTCTCAAAATAAATTCAATTGTTGTACTGTTGATATTTGGCTCTGTTGACTAATGAGTTTACTGACCACTGCCCTAGCCCTAACCTTAACACTAATCTTATCCTAGCCCTAGCCCTGTTCTTAACACTAAACCTAACCTCAAATGTAGCCCTAGACCTAACCATAAACCTAGCCATAGCTGTATTCATAATTCTAACTTAAACCCTAAACATAACCCTAACCCTAGCCCTAACTATAACCCCAACCTGCACCCTAAGCCTAACCCTAGTCCTACCCCTAACTATAACACTAACCCTAACCCTAGCCCTAATCCTAATCCTAACTCTAGCTCTAAATATAACTACCCTAATCCTAATCCTAGCCCTAAACCTAACTGTAACTCTATCCCTAACCTTAACCCTAACCCTCCCTATAGCCCTAGCCCTAACCCAAACCCTAGTGTCAGCCCTCACCACAACTCTAACCCTAACCCTAAAGCTAATCTGAACCCAATCCTAAAACCTAAACCTAATCATAGCCTTAGCCCTAACCCTAACACTAACCCTAACAGTAGCTGTAGCCCTAAACCTAACCCTAGACCTAATCCTACCCCCAGCCCTAACCATAACCATAACCCTAAGACTAACCATAACCTTAATCCTAACCCTCACCTTAATGCTAACCATAACCATAACCATAACCATAACCATAACCATAACCATAACCATAACCCCAGGTCTAATGCTAAACCTATCCAAACCCTAAATCCTAAACCTAATCCTAGCCCTAACCTTAGCCCTAACACTAAACCCAACCTAACCTAAACCCTAATCCTAGCCATAGCTCTAACCCTAACCCTGACCCTAACTCTCCAAGTGATTCCAATTTACATCCAATAATCCAGATGCTAATCCCAACCCTAAACCTAGCCTTAGCCCTAACTTTAACCTAACACTAATATTAATCCTAATCCTAGAAGTAGCCCTAATCTTAACACTAATCCTAACACTTAACATAGCCCTAGCCCTTACCCTAACCCTAACCCTTAGCCCTAGCCCTTACCATAACCATAACCCTAACACTCCAAGTAATGCCAAAGTACATCCAAGGACACTAACTGTAGCCTTAATCCTCACCCTTACCCTAAATCTCCAGGTGATTGCACTGTGCATCCAAGGACTGAGACCCTAACACTAACCTTAACCCTAGTCCTAGCCCTAACCAAAACACTAACCCAAACCCTAAACCTAACTTTAACCCCATCCCTAACCTTGGTCCTAACCCTACACCTAACCCTAACCATAAACCTAACACTAGCTCTAGACCTAAATCTAATCCTAACAGTAACCATGGCCCTCACCCTAACCCTAGCCCTAGCCCTAACCTTAACTCTAATCCTAAGCATAGCTCTAAACCTAACCATAACCCTAGAAATAAACTAACACTAACTGTAGCCCTAACCATAATCTGAATCTAACCCTAAACCTAGCCCTAATCCTAACCCTAACCCAAACTTAATCATAACACTAAGTCTCCAGGTGATTACAATGTGCAGCCAATGACCCAGACACCAACCATAACCCTAACCCTAACCTAAACCTAAAGCTAATGATAGCCCTACCCTTAAACCTAATCCTAACTCTAACCCTAACCCTAACTGTCCAGGTGATTCCACGTGCAGCCAAGGAACCAGATGCTAACACGAAGCCTAATCCTAAACCTAATCCTAACATTAACCCTAGCCCTTGTCCTAAATCTCACCCTAAACCTATCCCTAACACTACCCCTACCCCTAGCTTCAAACTTAACCCTAGACCCAGTCCTAACCATAACCCTAGCTCAAGTCCTAGCCCTAATCCTTACCCTAACTCTCCAGGTGATTCCAATGTGCATCCAAGGACCCAGACGCTAACTCTAACCCTAGACTTAGCCCTAAGCCTACCCCTAACCTTAATTCTAAACCTAGCCTTAGCCTTAATTTTAACCCTAACCCTAACCATAAGACTAGCCCTAGCCCTCAACACAACCCTAACCCTAACCCAAACCCTAAACCTAGCCCTAAACCTAGCCATATCAATAGCCCTAACTCCAAACTAACCTAAGGCTCAACCTAATCCTAGCCCTAGCTCTAGCTGTAAATCTAACCCTAAGCCTATCCCTAATTCTAAATCTAACCCCAAACCTAACACTAGCCATAGCCCTAACCCTAACCATAACCTTAATCCTAATCCTAATCTAAGTTTTAAACCTAATCTTAACACTAACCATAACTGTGAATGTAGGCCTAGCCCTTATCCTAACCCTAACCCTAACCCTAAACATAACTATAACCTTAACCCAAGCCCAGGTTCTAAGCATGATTCAAATTTAACCCTAATCCTAACCCTAGACCTAACCCTAACATAAACCTAACCCAACTGCTAAACCTAAACCAAAACCTATCACTAACCCTAATCCTAACCCTAGCCCTACTGCTAAATCTATCTCTAACCCTAACATAGCCTTAGCCCTAATCTTTTTTATTTATTTATTTATTTTTATTTTTTTTATTGCTTACAGTATTACAAAGGGTATTACATATGTGTCCCTTTTTTTCCCCCCGCCCTTGACAATCCCCTGTCCTCCCTTACCCCCCAGTGTCTTATGTCCATTGGTTATGCTTATATGCAGGCATACAAGTCCTTTGGTTGATCTCTTACCCACCTCCCTCTTGCCCCCCACCCCTCCCCAGCCTTCCCGCTGCAGTTTAACAATCTGTTTGAGGCAGCTCTGCCTCTGTATCTATTATTGTTCAAAAGTATAATGGTCTCTATTATCCATGAATGAGTGAGATCCTGTGGTATTTTTCCTTCATTGACTGGCTTATTTCACTTAGCATAATGCTCTCCAGTTCCATCCATGCCGTTGCAAATGGTAAGAGTTCCTTCTTTTTTACAGCAGCATAGTATTCCATTGTGTAGATGTACTACAGTTGTCTAATCCATCATCCGTTGATGGGCACTTAGGCTGTTTCCAGATTCTAGCTATGGTGAATTATGCTGCTATGAACATAGGAGTGCATATATCCTTTCTGATTGGTGTTTATGGTTTCTTGGGATATATTCCTAGAAGTGGGATCACAGGGTCAAATGGGAGTTCCATTTGTAGTTTCTTGAGGAAACTCTATACTGTCTTCCATAGTGGCTGCACCAGTCTCCATTCCCACCAGCAGTGCACGAGTGTTCCTTTTCCTCCACATCCTCTCCAGCACTTGTCGTTTGTTGATTTGTTGATGATAGCCAATCTGACAGGTGTGAGATGGTACCTCATTGTTGTTTTGATTTGCATCTCTCGGATGATTAGTGACTTTGAGCATGTTTTCATATGTCTCATGGCTTTCTGAATGTCCTCTTTTGAGAGGTGTCTATTTAGATCCTTTGCACATTTTTTGATTGGATTGTTTATCTTCCTTTTGTTAAGTTGTATGAGTTCCCTATATATTTTGGAGATTAGGCCCTTATCAGATATGACATTGGCAAATATGTTTTCTTGCCCCTGCGTGGGTTTTCTTGTTGTTTTGTTGATGGTTTCTTTTGCTGTGCAGAAGCTTTTTATTTTGATGTAGTCCCATTTGTTCATTTTCTCTTTAGTTTCAAGTGCCCAAGGAGCTGTATCAGTGAAGAAATTGCTTTGGCATATGTCTGAGATTTTGTTGCCTTTGGATTCTTCTAGAATTTTTATGGTTTCCTGTCGTACATTTAAGTCCTTTATCCATTTTGAGTTTATTTTTGTGTATGGTGTAAGTTGGTGATCTAGTTTCATTTTCTTGCATATATCTGTCCAATTTTCCCAACACCATTTATTGAAGAGACTATCTTGGCTCCATTGTATGTTCTTGCCTCCTTTGTCAAATATTAATTGAGCATATTGGTTCGGGCCGATTTCTGGGCTCTCTATTCTATTCCATTGATCTATATGCCTGTTCTTGTGCCAGTACCAGGAAGTTTTGAGAACAGTAGCTTTGTAATACAGCTTGATATCTGCTATTGAGATCCCACCTACTTTGTTCTTTCTCAGGATTGCTGCAGCTATTCGGGGTCTTTTTTTATTCCAGATGAATTTTTGGAGAGTTCGTTCTAGATCTGTGAAGTATGCCGTTGGTATTTTAATGGGAAGTTTGTTGAATCTATAGATTGCTTTGGGTAGTATGGACATTTTAATGATGTTGATTCTACCAATCCATGAACACGGTATGTTCTTCCATCTGTTTATGTCTTCCTCTATATCTTTTTTCAACGTCCTGTAGTTTTCTAAGTAGAGGTCTTTTACCTCTTTAGTTAAGTTTATTCCTAGGTAGCTTAATTTTTTTGGTGTTATGGTGAATGTGATTGTTTTTATAATCTCTCTTTCTGAAAGTTCACTATTGGTGTATAGAAATGCCTCAGATTTCTTGGGGTTAATTTTGTATCCTGCTACATTGCCAAATTCATGTATTAAGTCTAGTAGCTTTTTGATGGAGTCTCTAGGGTTTTGTATGTATAATATCATGTCATCTGCAAATAAGGACAGTTTTACTTCCTCTTTTCCAATTTGGATGCCTTTTATTTCTTCTTCTTGCCGAATTGCGATGGCTAATACTTCCAGGACTATGTTGAACAGGAGTGGTGAGAGTGGGCATCCCTGTCTTGTTCCTGTTCTTAGGGGAAATGGTGTTAGTTTTTGTCCATTGAGTATGATGTTGGCTGTGGGCCTGTCATATATGGCTTTTATTATGTTGAGGTATGATCCTTCTACTCCCGCCTTGCTGAGAGTTTTTATCAAAAATGGGTGTTGAATTTTGTCAAATGCTTTTTCTGCATCAATTGATATGACCATGTGGTTTTTTTCTTTCAATTTGTTTATGTGATATATCATGTTTATGGATTTGCGGATATTGTACCATCCTTGCATCCCTGGGATAAATCCTACTTGGTCATGGTGTATGATCTTTCTGATGTACTGCTGGATCCGATTTGCTAAGATTTTGTTGAGGATTTTGGCATCTATGTTCATGAGGGGTATTGGCCTGTAATTCTCTTTCATTGTGTTGTCTTTACCTGGTTTTGGTATTAGGGTGATGCTGGCTTCATAGAATGAGCTTGGAAGTGTTCCTTCCTCTTGAATTTTTTGTAGTAGTCTGAGGAGGATAGGTTTTAGTTCTTCCTTGAATGTATGGTAAAACTCCCCTGTGAAGCCGTCTGGTCCTGGGCTTTTGTTTGCTGGAAGCTTTTTGATGACTGCTTCAATTTCTTCCATAGTTATTGGCCTATTGAGATTTTTAGATTCTTCCTGATTGAGTTTTGGAATGTTGTATTTTTCTTGGAATTTGTCCATTTCCTCCAGGTTGTCTAGTTTGTTGGAGTAGAGCTGTCCATAGTATTTTTTAACAATCATTTGTATTTCTGTGGGGTCTGTTGTTATTTCACCTCTATTGTTTCTGATTTTGTTTATTTGGGTCCCCTCTCTTTGCTTCTTGGTGAGTCTGGCTAGAGGTTTGTCAATTTTGTTTATCCTTTCAAAGAACCAGCTCTTGGTTTCATTGATTTTCTGTATTGTTTTTTTGGTCTCTATGTCATTTATTTCTGCTCTAATCTTTATTATCTCCTTCCTTCTGCTCACTCTGGGCTTTTCTTGTTGCTGTCTTTCTAATTCTTTGAGTTGTAGAGTTAGATGATTTACCACCATTTTTTCTTGTTTTTTTGAGATAGGCCTGTAGAGCTATAAACTTCCCTCTCAGGACTGCTTTCTTTGTGTCCCATAGGTTTTGGATTGTTGTGTTTTCATTGTCATTAGTTTCCAGGATGTTTTTAATTTCTTCTTTGATCTCATTGTTAACCCAATCAATATTTAATAACATGCTATTCAGCTTCCAAGTGTTTGAGTATTTGGGGTTGTTTTTATTGTAGTTTATTTCTAATATTATGCCATTGTGGTCTGAGAAGATGCTTTTTATGATTTCAATCTTCTTGAATTTGGGGAGATTTTGCTTGTGACCCAATATGTGGTCTATTTTTGAATATGTCCCATGAGCATCAGAGTGGAATGTATATTCCGTGGCTTTGGGGTGAAGTGTTCTGAAGATGTCTATTAAGTCCATCTGATCTAGTGAGTCATTTAGGATTGCTGTTTCTTTGCTGATTGTTTTTCTAGAGGACTTATCCAGTGATGTCAGTGGTGTATTAAAGTCCCCTACTATGATTGTATTGTTGTCGATCTCTCCTTTGATATCTTCCAGGAGTTTTTTTATGAATTTGGGTGCTCCTGCATTGGGTGCATATATGTTTACCAGAGTTATATCTTCTTGTTTTATTGATCCCTTTAGTATTATGAAGTGGCCTTTCTTATCTCTTGTTATGGCCTTCACTTTGAGGTATTTTGTCTGATATAAGTATTGCTACCCCAGCTTTCTTTTCCTTTGCATTTGCCTGAAAGATATTTTTCCATCCCTTCACTTTCAGTCTGTGTGAGTCCCTTCTAATGAGGTGGGTCTCTTGTAGACAGCAGATGTATGGGTCATGTTTTTTTATCCATTCAGCCACTCGATGTCTTTTGTTTGGAGCATTTAGTCCATTTACGTTTAAAGTTATTATTGAAAGGTACTTGTTTGTAGCCATTTCTTTCTTTGTGTGGCTTTTTTCTTTCTGAGCTTTTTATATCTTCTTTTTACACCAGTCCCTTTAGCATTTCTTGCATTGCTGGCTTGGTGGTGATAAACTCCCTTAGCCTTTTTTTTGTCTGTGAAGCTTCTTATTTCCCCTTCAATTTTGAATGATAGCCTTGCCGGATAGAGTATTCTTGGATTCAGTCCTTTGCTTTGCATCACTTTGTAAATTTCTGTCCATTCTTTTCTGGCCTGACGTGTTTCTGTTGAGAAATCATTTGATAATCTGATGGGGGATCCTTTGTAGGTAACTCTCTGTTTCTCTCTTGCAGCCTTTAAGATTCTGTCTTTGTCTTGTACATTTGCCATCGTTATTATGACGTGTCTTGGTGTTGGTCTTTTGGGGTTCATCTTGCTTGGGACTCTTTGTACTTGTGTAACTTTTTTCTTCCCCATATTTGGGAAGTTTTCTGTCATTATTTCTTCAAATAGATTTTCTAATCCTTGCTGCTCTTCTTGCCCTTCTCGCAGCCCTATTACATGTATGTTACTTTGTTTCATGTTGTCCCGAAGCTCCGTTAGGCTCTCCTCCTGCTTTTTAATTTTTTTCTCCAGTTGCTGTTCAGATTGAGCTTGTTTCTCTGCCTTATCTTCTAATTCACTAATTTGGTCCTCTGCTTCTTCTAGTCTGCTGTTGAAACTTTCAATGGAGTTTTTCATTGCAGCTATATCACTTTTCATTTCTTCCTGATTCTTGCATAGGTTGTTGATTTTTCTCATCCATCCGGTGAATGAATTGTACAACCATTATTCTGAATTCTTTCTCTGTCATGTTGCATGCTTCAACTTCATTAATGTCCTTTCTTGGTGACTCCTCATTGTCTTTCCTCTCGGTGTTGTTTCATCTCTTCATTCTGATTATCTCCCGATGGTTCAAACGTCGAGTTGCATGGGCCTGGGCCATGCGCAGTGGGAGCCTCCCACCACCCTATTGTCACTGAAGAGCTCTGACACTAAGATGTGTGGTTGTTGTGGGTTGCTGGGAACCAGGCTCGCTCAGAGTCAGTGTTGTCAGCGCTCTATGTGGCCTCGTGGGCGCCCTTAGAATCAGGTACCCTGCCTGCACCCTGCTGAAACAGAGACCCCCCTGAAGCGTGTTGAAAACCAGAGCCCCTTAGCGTGCACCAGGAGTCAGAGTTCCCCAGAATCCAGTATCAGAGTCTCTGTTGCTTCGCGCGACCTTGCCTTGAGAATCAGGGTCCCTGTGTGCCCTTGCACCAGGAATTGGAGTCACTGGCTCTTAGTATGAATGCACAGGAAATCAGGATCTCAGGCGCAGGTGAAAAGAAACACAGTCAAGTCACTGGTGCTTGGTGCTGCCACCTGCCCAGAGAATCGGGGTCCCTGGGCCTGTGATGCGTGGGACCAATTCCCGGTGTTCGCGCGATTGCTCCCAGCCCAGGGCTCAGAAGCAGGCAGTGCGCCTAGGCTCAGTTCCTGGGGTTGGTGCGTTTGCTCCCAGCCCAGGGCTCAGAAGCTGGCAGTGCTTGTAGGCTCAGTTCCTGGGGTTTCGCGCGTTTGCTTCCAGCCCAGGGCTCAGAAGCTGGCAGTGCACATAGGATCAGTTCCAAGGTGGTCGCGCACTTCCAGGCTAAAGTTCCTGGAGCACTGAGGCCCCGGCAAGGGGTGGGTCTATCAGTTAGTTACTCTGGTGCTGCCCGCAAGCCTGCGGGAAGGGGGGACGGGCTCTGTTACTCACGGATCTGCCGCGGGGATTTCTGAACTTTTGGTGTCCACAAGTCTGTAGCTGTCGTCACAGATCTCTGTCCGCCATGGCTGCAGGGTCCTGGTATGCGTCTGAGATCAGACTGGGTGGTGCTGAAGCCAGGATCCTAGTCTCAAGCAGCTCCGTTTCCCAAGATGGCGTGTTCGCCGTGCCTGTGCTGGCCGCCCAGGAGTGTCCGCGCAGGGAGCGGGACTCCGCCACCTGAGACTGCCCGGTTTAGCAGCCCCTTAGAAGACCTGCAGAATCTAACTGTCCCTAGCTCATACACACACACCACACGCGTCCACACACTCCTCTATCACTTCCTTGCGCTCTCACACTCTCTCCCTCCCTACCTTCCTGCTGGTCGCCATTTTTCAATGAAGCCCTAATCTTAAACCTAACCATAACTCTAGGCAAAGCCTTAATCTTAACTTTAACCCTAACCCTAACCCTAACCATACCACTAACCCTAATCCGAACCTCAGCTCTAGTGCTAAACATAAAACAACCCTAAAACCTAACCAGGACACTAGCCCTAGCCCTAAAAATAACCATAAATTAACCCTAAACATAAACCTAGCCCTAACCATTACTTTTACCCTAACTCTAGAGGTGATTCTATAGTGCATCCAAGGACCCTGATGCAAACCCTAACCCTAATTCTAGCCTCAGCCCTTATGTTAACCCTAACCCTAAACATAGCACTAGCCCTAACACGAACCCTAACTTTGCCCTATCCCTAACCCTAATCTAACCCTAGCCCTAACATAAACCTAACCCTAGCTCTAAACTTAACCTGAAACATAATCATAACCATAACCCTATCCCTACTCCTAAACCCTATCCCTAACCATAACCCTATCCTTAGCCCTAATCTTAACCCTAACCCTAGGCAGGGCCCTAAACTTAACCTTAATCCTAGCCCTAGCACTAACCATACCACTAGCCCTTATCCAAAACCCAGCTCTAACACTAAACCTAAAACAACGCTAAAATCTTACCCTGACACTAGTCCTAGCCCTAGCCCTAAAATAATATTAACCCTAACCCTAGCCCTTACCCTAACCAAGGGTGGGCAAATTTTTGACTCGAGGGCCACAATGGGTTCTTAAACTGGACTGGAGGGCCAGAACAAAAGCATGGATGGAGTGTTTGTGTGAACTAATATAAATTCAAAGTAAATATCATTACATAGAAGGGCACGGTCTTTTTTTTTTTTTTTTTTTTTTTTTTTTTAGTTTTAGTTTTAGTTTTAGTTTTATTCATTTCAAACAGGCCGGATCCGGCCTGCGGGCCATAGTTTGCCCGCGGCTACCCTAACCCTTACACTAACTCTCCATGTGATTCCACTGTGCACCCAAGGACCCAGACGATAATCCTAACACTAACCCTAGCCTTAACCGTAAACTTAACCAAAACCTATCCCTGGCCCTAACCTTAACACAAAACCTACCCTAACACTAAACTTAGCCCTACCCCTAAACTTAGCCCTAACCCTAAGCCTAGCCCTTACCTTAACTCTCCAGGTGATTCTAATGTGTATCCAAGAACCCAGACAATAACCCCAACGCTAACCCTAGCCTTAGCCCTAACCTTATGCCTAACTCTAACCCTAGCCCTAATCTTAAGCCTAAAATAGTGCTAGCCCTAGCCCTAACCACAAACCTATTCCTAATCTTAATCCTAACCCTAACCTTAGCCCTAGCCCAAATATTAGGCCTAATCTTAACCCTAATGTTAGCCCTTGGCCTACCCCTAACCCTAACTGTAACTCTCCAGGTGATTCCAATGCATCTAAGGATCCAAATCCTAACCCTAGCATTAACCCTAACCCTTACCCTAAATCTACAGGTTGTTCTACTGTGCATCCAAACCCAATCAATAACCCTAACCTTAACCAAAGCCCTAGCCCAAACCATAACACTAACCTTAATCCTAAACATAACCCTAGCCCTAACCCTTACTATAACTCTAGCCCTAGAATTAAACATACCACTAACATTCACCCTAACCCTAACCATGAACTTAGTCCTAACCCTAACCCTAAAGCAAGCTATAGCCCAAAACCTAACAACCCTAAACATAGCCCTTGCCCTAAACATAACCCTAACCCTAATTCTAACCCTAACTCTAACCCTAGCCCTAATCTTAACCCCAAACTTAAACCTAAATCTAAATCTAAACCTAGCTCTAACCTTTACACTAACCTTATCTTGAAACCTAATGCTAAACGTAACCCTAAATATAACACTAACCCTATCTCTAACCCAAGATATAAACCTAAACCTAGCCCTCGTCCTAAAACTAACCCTAGCTGTAGCCCTAGCCTTCACCCCACAATAGCTACAGCTTTAATCTTAACCCTAACCCTAGCCTTAACCAGAACTCATACTCTCACCCTAACCCCAGCTCTAACGCTAAACTAAACCAACCCTAAAACCTAATTCTAATCCTAGCCCTTACTGCTAGCTCTAACACTGACCCTAACCTAACCCTAACACTAATCCTAGCCCTAACCACAACTCCCCAGGTGATTTCAATGTGCATCCGAGGACCCAACCCTAACCCTAACACTATCACTAAACCTAATCCCTACCCTAGCACTCCAGGTGATTCCAATGTGCATCCAAGGTACCAGACCCTAACTATAAAACTAACCCGAATCCTAATCATAACACTAAACCTAACTTTAAACCAAACCCTAACCTTAATCAAATCATAACCTAAACATAACCCTAATACTAATCCTAGCCCTAAACTTAACCCGAACCTTAGCTCTACTCCTAAACCTATCCCTAAATCTAAATCTATTCTTAGCCCTAGTCTTAACCCAAACACTAGGCAGAGCCCTAATCTTAATCCTAAAACTAACCGTAGCCCTAACCATACCACTAACCCTAATCCTAACCCCAACTCTAACCCTAAACCTAAAATAACCCTAAAACCTAACACTAGTCCTAGCCCTAAAACTAACATTAAACTAGCCCTAACCCTTAAACTAGCCCTAATCCTAACCCTTACCCTAACTCTCCAGGTGATTTCACTGAGTACCCAAGGACCCAGATACTAACCCTAACACTAACCTTAGCCCTAACTGTAAACCTAGCCCCAGCCCTAACCAAAACCTAGCCCTAGCCCTAACACAGAACCTAAACCTAACCCTAAACCTAACCCTACCCTAAACTTACCTCTAACCATAACTGTAGCCTTAGCCCTAATCTTAACTCTAATCCTAACCCAAACATAGCCCTAATCTTATCCCTAACCACACTACTAATCCTAAACCTAACCCCAGATCTAACACTAAACTTTAGACAACCCTTAAACCTAACCCTAACCCTAGCCCTAGCCCCAACACTAACCCTAAACTACCCCTAGCCCTAAGTATAACACTAACCCTAAATCTAACCTAGCACTAAACTTAGCCCTAAACCTAACTAGAAATCTAGACCTAACCCTTATCCTAACACTATCCCTAAACCTAACAATAACACTAGTCCTAGCACTAATACTAACTCTAACCCTAACCCTAGTCCTAGCCCTAACTCTAACACTAACCTTAAACCTAATCCTAGACATGACCATAACCCTAACCGTAGCACTAACCATAACCCTAACCCTAGACCTAAACGTAACACTAACCCTAGCACTAGTCCTCACCACAACACTAACCCTAACCCTTATCCTAGCCCTATCCTAAAACCTAACACTAACCCTAGTCTTAGCCATAGGTATAACTCTAACACTAAACTAAACAATCCTAGCCATAGCCCTAACCTAACCCTAACACTCCAGGTGATTACAATGTGCATTCCAGGACCCAAATACTAACCCTAACCCTAAGACTAAGACTAACCATAGCCCTAGCCCTAGCCCTAGCCCCAAACCTAACCCTAGCCCTAACCCTAAACCTAGCCTTAACCCTAACCTGATCCTAATGCTAATTCTAGCTCTAGCCCTAACCCTAGCCATAACCCTAACCCTAATCCTAGCCCTACCACTAACTATAACAGTAACCCTAACCCTAGCCCTAGCCCTATCCTTAATGCTAATCCTTTCTCTAAACCTAACCCTAGCCATAACCCTAACCCTAACCATAACCTTAACCCTAGCCCTAGCCTTAAACTTAATCCTATCCCTAAATATAACCCTGGCCATAACCCAAACACTAACCATAGCCTTACTCTAATCCTAAACCTAGCTCAGCCTGCACTATAACACTAATCCTAACACTAACTCTAACTCTAACCATAATCCTAACTCAATCCTAAAACCTAACACTAAACTAAGCCTTTCAAAAAAAATTAAATTAAGTTAACCAAGCCTTAGCCCTACCCCTAACCCTTACCCTAAGGTGATTCCAATGTGCATCCAAGGACCCATACCTTACCCCTAAATCTAACCCTAACCCTAGCCCAAACCATAACCCTAACACTAGTCCAAGCCCTAACAATAACTCTAATTCTAACCCTAACCCGAGCCCTAGACCTAATTATACCACTAACCCTAGCCATAAACCTAACCCTAACCATAACCATACACCTAACCCTAACCCTAATCCTTTACTAACTCTAAGACTAATGCTAGGCCTAGCCATAACCCTTAACCTAGCCCTAGCACTAGTCCTAACTATAACAGTAACACTAAACCTATCCCTACTCCTAGTTGGTATCTTAAACCTAATCCCAACCCTAACCATAAACCTATCTCTAAACTTAACCCAAGCCCTAAATCTAATCCTAAATCTAAACCTAGTTAAAGCCCTAACCCTAACTCTAACCCCAGGTATAATGCTAAACCTAACCCAACCCTAAAACCTAACCCTAACCCTAGCCCTAGCCCTAGCCCTAGCCTTAGCCCTAACATTAACCCTAAACTCAACCTAACCCTAATCCTAGCCCTACCCCTAACACTAACCCTAAACCTAACCTTAACACTAATTTTCCAGGTGACTCCAATCTGCATCCATGGACCAAGATGCTAACTCCAACCCTAACCCAAGCCTTAGCCCTAACCCTAATCCTAAACCTAATCTTAATCCTAATCCTAGTCCCAGCCCTAGCCCTAGCCCTAATCATCACACTAAGCCTAACCTTAATCCTAACCCTAACCCTAGCACTAGCCTTGACAACAATTCTAACTATAACACTAAACTTAACCTTAACCCTCACCCTAACCCTAGACCTAATGTTAAATATAACACTAACCCTAAATCTAATCCAAGCCCTATACCTAACCCTAACGCTAACCCTAACTATAACCCTAGCCAAAACCCTAAACCTAACCCTAATCTAAAACATGAACCTAACCCTAAACCCAGGTCTAACCCTAAATCTAACACAACCCTAAAACCTAATCCTAGCCCTAGCCCTAATTCCTATGCTAATGCTAACTTTTCCAGGTGATTCCAGCTTCCATGCAAGGACCTAAGTGCTAATCTTAACCCTAGACCTAATAATAAGTTTTATATTAACTCTCCAGGTGATTCCATTGTTAATCCAATGACCCAGACACTAACCCCATACCTAAAACTAACCCTAGCCCTAACCTTAACACTAATCTTATTCCTAATCCAAGCCCTAGCCCCATTCTTAACACTAACCCTAACCTGAAAAGTAGACCCAGACCTAATCATAACCCTAGCCCTAGCCCTAACCATCATTCTAACTTTATCCCTAAACCTAAGCCTATCCCTAGCCCTAATCCCAACCCTAAACCTAAACTTAATCTAAACCCTAATCCCACCCCTAAACCTAACCCTAACTCTAACCCTAACTGTCCCCTTAGCTCTAGCTCTAAACCTAACCCTAAACCTAATCCCAAACCAACCCTAAAACCTAACCCTAACCCAGGCTATAGCCATAGCCCTAACTCTAACTCTAACCTAAACTTAATCATAGCCCTAGCCCTAACCCTAACCCTAACACTAGCTGTAGCCCTAAACCTAATCCTAAACCTAACCCTAAATCTAATCCTAACTCCAGTCCTAATCATAACCCTAACCATAACCACTTCCCCTAATCTTCCCCCTACCATAACCATAATTATAACCATAACCATAATCCCAGATCTAATGCTAAACCTAACCCAACACTAAATTCTAAACCTAACCTTAGCCCTAGCCTTGGCCCTAACACTAAACCTAACCTAACCTAAACCCTAATTCTAGCCACAATCCTAACCCTAACCCTGACCCTAGCTCTCTAGGTGATTCCAATCTGTATCCAAGGACCCAGAAGCTAATCCCAACCCTAACCCTAGCCTTAGCCCTAAACTTAACCCCAACCCTACTCTTAATCCTAATGCTAGAACTAGTCCTAATCTTAACACTAACCCTAACTCTTAATGTAGCCCTAGCCATTACCCTAACCCTAACCCTAATGCTATAACACTAACCCTAGCCCCAGCCTATGCCCTAACCCTAAACCAAGCCCTAGCCCCAAACATAACCCTAACCTTAACTCTAACCCTAGCCCTAAACCTAACCCTAACCCTGGTCCTAGCCCTAAACATAACATCTACCCTAACCTAATCCTAGCCCTAAACCTAACCCTAAATCTAGCCCTAACCTTATCCCTAATCATCCCCTTAGTCCTAGCTCAAAACCTAACCCTAACCCCAGTACCAGCCTTCACCACAACTCTAACCATAACCCTAAACCTAATCCTAACCCAAAATTAAAACCTAACCCTAACCCTAGCCATAGCCCTAACTCTAACACTAACCTAAACCTAAACTTAATCCTAGCCCTAACCCTAACCCTAACACTAGCTATAGCCCTAAACCTAACCCTAGCCCTAACACTAAACCTAACCCCAGGCCTAACCATAACCATAACCCTAACCCTAGCCATAACCCTAACTTGAACCCTCATCTTCACCATAACCATAAACCTAACCCCAGGTCTAATGGTAAACCTAACCCATCCCTAAATCTTAAACCTAACCCTAGCTCTACCAGGGGTGGGCAAACTTTTTGACTCGAGGGCCACAATGGGTTCTTAAACTGGACCGGAGGGCCGGAACAAAAGCATGGATGGAGTGTTTGTGTGAACTAATATAAATTCAAAGTAAACATTATTACATCAAAGGGTACGGTCTTTTTTTGTTTTTAGTTTTATTCATTTCAAATGGGCTGGATCCGGCCCGCGGGCCGTAGTTTGCCCACGGCTGCCCTAGCCATAGCCCTAACACTAAACCTAACCTAACCTAAACCCTAATCCTAGCCCTGTCCCTAACCCTAAATCTAACTCCTAACACTAATTCTAACCCTTACCCTAACAGCCTTTTAAATGTGAATTCTCAGTGTTTCAACACTTCCCTACAAATTTCCCAGTTATGTAAGCTTGAATTCTAAGTGTTTCAAACACTTCCCTGAACATTTCCCAGCTCTATCAGTGAGAATTCTACATCTTCCTCACACTATCCTACACATTTCCCCAACCATAACACCAATAGCCTACCCTAGGGGTCCTCAAACTACGGCCCGCGGGCCACATGCAAATACAAATATTGTATTTGTTCCCGTTTTGGTTTTTTACTTCAAAATAAGATATGTGCAGTGTGCATAGGAATTTGTTTATAGTTTGTTTTTTTTAAAACTATAGTCCGACCCTCCAACGGTCTGAGGGACAATGAACTGGCCCCCTGTTTAAAAAGTTTGAGAACCCCTGGTACCCTAACAGTAACCCTATCACATTCTTTGTGCTTCCCTGCCATGTTGTTGCTGGTGCATTGCACCATTCTGAAGTAAAGTGCCCTGTGGATCCATTTTTGAGTATCTATTTTATTCCAGTGACATTGGTTAAGAGCATTTCTAACATGGTCTTTATGTGGTATGTATTTGTCTATGTATTAAGTGCAGTAATTTTTCAGCTTCTGGATGGCATTACTAGGATATAATCTTTTATTGGCCTAATTTTTTAAAAAATATATTAAATACTTATATAAATTAAGCAGAATTCTGTGGTCTGGACAAAATTTTTAATATTAAAACCAGTTTAAGTTTGATTAATGTCTTTTAGAGTTATTACCATAAAATATATGTTTTTCCTAGATTTACAAAGAGTTTATAATATAATCTTTTGGTTAAATATATTTGACAATATGTCCAAAGTTTAAATTTTAAGACTTTTTAACTGAGAGATGACTCTGAGTCATTCCAATGGGCCCTGGGATAATTCAAGGATTTATTATCTTGTCTTAAAAAAAATATTTTAAAACTAAATTAGGCCTATTTAATATATTTTAAATTACATGGGAAGCTTTGTCAAATAAAAATTAATAATAACTATGGTCTATTTATCCTATATAATAAAAGGCCAATATGCAAATTATCCCCTTGATTGGGAGTTTGACCAAAAGTTCAACTGGGAGTTTGACCAGGGGGCAGGGCTGGCCTACCAACTGCCCATGGCTCCTCCCCTGGCCATCCCTGACCCTGATTGGGCCTCAATCAGGCCTCCCAACCCCAATCAGAGGTAGGGCCAACTGGCTAACCGCCTGTGGCCCCACCCCCTGGCCGGAACCACCCCCAAAAGGCTCCCCCCACCCCAATTGGGACAGGCTGGCTGAACCCCACCATGCATGAATTCATGCACTGGGCCTCAAGTATACATATATTGTGTTAAAATAAATGTTATAGAAATTTCAGTCCACTTCAGGAAGATACTTGCAAAGATTCAGAGCCAAGTTCAAACAGGAAACTCTCAAGGGTAGCAGGTGCTTTTTCTGCATCTATTTTTCCCCCTTTATTGAATAAGATATTACAAATGTGTCCTTATCCCCCCAATGTCACCTCATCCCCCCAATCCTGCCCTCACCCTCACCCCCTGTTGTCCACATCCATCACTTATGCTTATTTGCATGCATACAAGTCCTTTGGTTGATCTTTCCCCCTCACCCCCATCCTCCCCTGCTTTCCCTCCAAGTTTTGAGCATCTGATCGATGCTTCTCTGTCTCTGGATCTGTTTTTGTTCATCGGTTTACGTTGTTCATTATAATCCACAAATGAGTGAGAGCATGTGATATTTATCTTTCTCTGACTGACTTATTTCACTTAGCATAATGCTCTCCAGCTCCATCCATGCTGTTGTGAATGGTAGGAGTTCCTTCCTTTTTACAGCAGCATAGTATTCCATTGTGTAGATGTGCCAAAGTTTTTTAATCCATTCATCTGCTGATGGGCACTTAGGCTGATACTAAATCTTAGCTATTGTAAATTGTGCTGCGATGAACATAGGGGTGCATATATCCTTTCTGATTGCTGTTTCTGGTTTCTTGGGATATCTTCCTAGAAGTGGGATCGCTGGGTCAAATGGAAGTTCCATTTTTAGTTTTTTGAGGAAACTCCATACTGTTCTTCACAGAGGCTGCACCAGTTTGCATTCCCACCAGCAGTGCATGAGGGTTCCTCTTTCTCTGCATCCTCGCCAGCATTTGTCATTTGTTGATTTGTTGATGAAAGCCATTCTCACAGGTGTGAGAGATGGTACCTCATTGTCGTTTTGATTTGCATCTCTCAGATAATTAGTGACTTTGAGCATGTTCTCATATGTCTCTCAGCCTTATGTATGTCCTCTTTCAAAAAGTGTCAATTTAGGTCTGTTACCCATTTTTTATTGGGTTGTTTATCTTCCTTTTGTTAAGTTGTATGAGTTCCCTATAAATGTTGGAGATTAAACCCTTATCGGTGATATCATTGGCAAATATGTTTTCCCATGCAGTGGGTTTTCTTATTGTTTTGTTGATGGTTTCTTTTGCTGTGCAGAAGCTTTTTATTTTGATATATTCCCATTTGTTTATTTTCCCTTTAGTTTCCATTGCCCTAGGAGCTGTGTCAGTGAAGAAATTCCTTTGGCATATATCTGAGATTTTGCTACCTGTGGATTCCTCTAATAATCTTACGGTTTCCTGTCTTATGTTTAAGTCCTTTATCCATTTTGAGTTTATTTTTGTATATGGTGTAAGTTGGTGGTCTAGTTTCATTTTATTGCATGTGTCTGACCACATTTCCCAGCACCATTTATTGATGAGCCTGTCTTGACTCCATTGTATGTTCTTGCCTCCTTTGTCAAATATTAATTGAGCATAGTGGTTTGGGTTGATTTCTGGGTTTTCTATTCTGTTCCATTGGTCTATATGTCTGTTCTTCTGCCGGTACCAGCCAGTTTTGAGAACAGTGGCTTTGTAATACAGCTTGATATCTGGTATTGAGATCCCTCCTACTTTGTTCTTTTTTCTCAGGATTGCAGCAGCTATTCGAGGTTTTTTTTTTGTTTTGTTTTTTTAATTCCAGATGAATTTTTGGAGCGTTCTTTCTAGATCTGTGAAATATGCTGTTGGTATTTTAATGGGGAATGCATTGAATCTATAGATTGCTTTGGGTAGTATGGACATTTTGATGATGTTGATTCTACCAATCCATGAACACGGTATGTTCTTCCATCTGTGTACGTCTTCCTCTATCTCTTTTTTCAATGTCCTGTGGTTTTCTGGGTAGAGGTCTTTTACCTCCTTGGTTAAGTTTATTCCTAGGTATCTTTTTTTTTTTTATTTAATCTTTATTGTTCAGATTATTACATTTGTTCCTCTTTTTCCCCCCCCCCCATAATTCCCCTCCTCCCAGTTCCCGCCCCACCCTCCGCCCTCACTCCCCACCCACTGTCCTCATCCATAGGTGCACGATTTTTGTCCAGTCTCTTCCCGCATCTCCTACACCCCTTTCCCCCCCAAGAATAGTCAGTCCATTCCCTTTCTATGTCCCTGATTCTATTATAATCAACAGTTCATTCTGTTCATCAGATTATTTATTCACTTGATTCTTAGATTCACTTGTTGATAGATGCATATTTGTTGTTCATAATTTGTATCTTTACCTTTTTCTTCCTCTTCCTCTTCTTAAAGGATACCTTTCAGCATTTCATATAATACTGGTTTGGTGGTGATGAACTCCTTTAGCTTTTCCTTATCTGTGAAGCTCTTTATCTGACCTTCAATTCTGAATGATAGCTTTGCTGGATAAAGTAATCTTGGTTGTAGGTTCTTGGTATTCATCACTTTGAATATTTCTTGCCACTCCCTTCTGGCCTGCAAAGTTTCTGTTGAGAAATCAGCTGACAGTCGTATGGGTATTATTCCCTTGTAGGTAACTGAGTTTCTTTCTCTTGCTGTTTTTAAGATTCTCTCTTTATCTTTTGCTCTTGGCATTTTAATTATGATGTGTCTTGGTGTGGTCCTCTTTGGATTCCTTTTGTTTGGGGTTCTCCGCGCTTCTTGGACCTGTAAGTCCATTTCTTTCACCAGGTGGGGGAAGTTTTCTGTCATTATTTCTTCAAATAGGTTTTCAATATCTTGCTCTCTCTCATCTTCTGGCACCCCTACAATTCTGATGTTGGTACGCTTGAAGCTGTCCCAGAGGCTCCTTACACTATCCTCGCATTTTTGGATTCTTTTTTCATTTTGCTTTTCCGGTTGGATGTTTTTTGCTTCCTCGCATTTCAAATCATTGACTTGATTCTTGCGCTCTTCTGGTCTGCTGTCGGGCGTCTGTATAATATTCGTTATTTCAGTCCGTGTATGCTTAATTTCTGGTTGGTTCCCCAATATAAGATCGAGGGTCTTATTAGTTTTTGTGTAGATCTCATTAAGTTTATCGGCAGCTTCTAAACAGTTCTTGAGAGACCTTAAAAGTGTGGTTCTGAACTCTATTTCTTCCATTGACAATTTTGTCCTGTTTCTTTGTCTCCGCATTTTGTTATGCTTCCTTGGTGCACCCCCTAGTGGTCTTTGTTCGCCGTCTTATAGTTAAATCTTGATTGTTGTAGCTAATTCCAGGGAGGGTTTGACCTCCAGGCCAAGTGGCTATGAGAATCAGCTGTGTCAGCAGTGAGAGAACTTCTGTCCTCTAGGGAGGTGCTAATCTAGCCTTTGCCTGAGGCTATCCGGCAAATGCCTTTGTGCAGGGCTTGGGCAGGGCGGGCCGCACAGGATCAACAGGGTGGGCCAGAGAGAGCAGTTATGGCGGCTCTCAGTCCTGTCCCCAGGGGCTCTGCCTCTCTGAGTCCCAGCACCCGCTGCAAAGCTCAGAGAGAAAGCTGCACTCGCTCTGACCGAAGCCAGACAGTCCCGCTTCTCCGGTTTGAGTCTGGGTCCCTAAAGACTCGCCTGTATCTGGAGCTCAGAGTCTGTGACTCCCTCCCGATTGAAAATGCCAACCGCGTCCTCCGCCGCCAGCCCGCTCCACACACTCCGCACCTCAGAATTTGACTTCAGCACTGCGCCTCCTCTGAGTGTCCGTGTGCGTTTCTCTTTCCTCCTAGTTGTAGGACTTCCACTCAGCCAGCGTTCCTGTGGTTCTGGGTGATGTCCCTTCCGTTTTTTGGTTTCACTTTTGAAGTAGTTGTTCAAAGCAGCAAACTCCGGCATTAACCTATGCCGCCATCTTGGTTCTCTCTATCAGTTCTCTGATCTATTCCTTGGTATCTTAATTTTTTTGGTGCAATGGTAAATGGGATTGTTTTTTTATTTTCTCTTTCTGTAAGTTAACTGTTGGCATATAAAAAGGCCATAGAGTTCTTGGCGTTAATTTTGTATCCTGCTACATTGCCAAATTCATTTATGGAGTCTTTAGGGTTTTCTAAGTACAGTATCATGTCATCTGCGAATAATGACAATTTTACTTCTTCTTTTCCAATCGTGAAGCCTTTTATTTCTTCTTCTTGTCTTATTGCTTTGGCTAGCATTTCCAGTACTATGTCATACAGGAGTGGTGAAAGTGGGCATCCCTGTCTTGTTCCTGTTCTTAAGGGAAATGGTTTTAGTTTTTGCCCATTGAGTATGATGTTGGCTGTAGGTTTTTCATATAAGGCTTTTATTTTGTTGAGGTATGATCCCTCTATTCCCACTTTGCTGAGCGTTTTTATCAGAAAAGGGTGTTGGAATTTGTCAAATGACTTTTTCTGCACCAATAGATATAATTATGTGATTTTTGTCTCGCAACTTGTTTATGTGATGTATCATGTTTATTGATTTGCGGATATTGTACCAGCCTTGCATTTCTGGAGTAAATCCCACCTGGTCATGGTGTATGATCTTTCTAATGTAATTCTGGATCCGGTTTTCTAGAATTTTGTTGAGGATTTTAGCATCTATGTTCATCAGGGATATTGGCCTGTAATTCTCTTTCTTTGTGGTGTCTTTATATATATATTATTGATTTTTTTACAGAGAGGAAGGGAGAGGGATAGAGAGCCAGAAACATCGATGAGAGAGAAACATCGATCAGCTGCCTCCTGCACATCTCCCACCAGGGATGTGCCCACAACCCAGGTACATGCCCTTGACCGGAATCGAACCTGGGACCCTTCAGTCCGCAGGCTGATGCTCCATCCACTGAGCCAAACCAGTTTCGGCTCTTTGTGGTGTCTTTATCTGGTTTTGGAATTAGGGTAATGCTGGCTTCATAGAAAGAACTTGGAAGTGTGCCTTCCTCTTGAATTTTTTGGAATAGTCTGAGAAGGATTGGCTCTAGTTCTTTTTTGAATGTTTGGTAAAACTCCCCTGTGAAGCCATCTGGTCCAGGGCTTTTGTTTGCTGGAAGCTTTTTGATTACTGTTTCAATTTCATCAGTAGTTATTGGCCTATTCAGGTCTTTTGATTCTTCCTGGTTGAGTTTTGGAAGCTTTCATTTTTCTAGGAATGTGTCCATTTTATCGAGGTTGTCCAGTTTGTTGGAGTAGAGTTGTTTGTAGTATTTTTTGACAATCCTTTGTATATCAGTAGGGTCAGTTGTTACTTCACCTCTTTCATTTGTGATTTTGTTTATTTGGGTCCTCTCTCTTTGTTTCTTGGTAAGCCTGGCTAGAAGTTCATCAATCTTGTTAATCCTTTCAAAGAACCAGCTCTTGGTTTCATTGATCTTTTGTATTGTTATTTTGGTCTCTATGTTGTTTATTTCTGCTCTGATCTTTATTATTTCCTTTCTTCTGGATACTGTGGGCTTTTCTTGTTGCTCTCTTTCTAACTCTTTGAGTTGTAGGGTTAGATCATTTATTGTCAGTTTTTCTTGTTTTTTGAGGTAGGCCTGTAGAGCTATGAACTTTCCTCTCAGGACTGCTTTCATTGTGTCCCATAGATTTTGGATTGTTGTGTTTTCATTGTCATTTGTTTCCAGGATGCTTTTTATTTCTTCTTTAATCTCTCTGGTAACCCAATCATTACTTAGTAGAATGCTATTTAGCCTCCAAGTGTTTGATTTTTTCCAATGTTTTTATTGTAGTTGATTTCTAATTTTATGCCATTGTGATCTGAGAAGATGCTTGTTATGATTTCTATTCTCTTGAATTTGAAGAGACTTTGCCTGTGTCCTAATATATGGTCTATCTTTGAAAATGTCCCATGTGCACTGGAGAATCATGTATATTTTGTAGCTTTGGGGTGAAATATTCTGAAGATGTCAATTAAGTCCATCTGATCTAGTGAGTCATTTAGGATTGCTGATTTTTTGTTTAGAGGATTTATCCAGTGGTGTCAGTGGGGTATTAAAGTCCCCTATTATGACCGTATTGCTATTGGTCTTTCCCTTGATATCTTCCAGAAGCTGTTTTATATATTTGGGTGCTCCTCTATTGAGTGCATATATGTTTACCAGAGTTATATCTTCTTGTTGAATTGCTCCCTTTAGTATTATGTAGTGGCCTTCCTTATCTCTTGTCATGGCCTTTACTTTGCGGTATATTTTGTCAGATATAAGTATTGCAACCCCAGCTTTTTTCTCATTTCCATTTGCCTGAAAAATTTGTTTCCATCCCTTCACTCTCAGTCTGTGTGAATCCTTTGTTCTGAGGTGGGTCTCTTGCAGACAGCACATATATGGATCATGTTTTCTTATCCATTCAGCTACCCCATGTCTTTTGATTGGAGCATTTAATCCATTTACATTTAATGTTATTATTGAAAAGTACTTGTTTGTGGTCATTTTTATTCTTTTTTTTCCCATATTCTTTTTTTTAATTAAATCTTTATTGTTCAGATTATTACATTTGTTCCTCTTTTTTCTCCCCATAACTCCCCTCCTCCCAGTTCCCGCCCCACCCTCTGCCCTCACTCCCCACCCACTGTCCTCATCCATAGGTGCACGATTTTTGTCCAGTCTCTTCCCGCATCTCCCACACCCCTTTCCCCACCAAGAATAGTCAGTCCATTCCCTTTCTATGTCCCTGATTCTATTATGATCACCAGATTATTTATTCACTTGATTCTTAGATTCACTTGTTGATAGATGCATGTTTGTTGTTCATAATTTGTATCTTTACCTTTTTCTTCTTCTTCCTCTTCTTAAAGGATACCTTTCAGCATTTCATATAATCCTGGTTTGGTGGTGATGAACTCCTTTAGCTTTTCCTTATCTGTGAAGCTCTTTATCTGACCTTCAATTCTGAATGATAGCTTTGCTGGATAAAGTAATCTTGGTTGTAGGTTCTTGGCATTCATCACTTTGAATATTTCTTGCCATTCCCTTCTGGCCTGCAAAGTTTCTGTTGAGAAATCAGCTGACAGTCGTATGGGTATTCCCTTGTAGGTAACTGAGTTTCTTTCTCTATGATGTGTCTTGGTGTGGTCCTCTTTGGATTCCTTTTGTTTGGGGTTCTCTGCGCTTCCTGGACCTGTAAGTCTATTTCTTTCATCAGGTGGGGGAAGTTTTCTGTCATTATTTCTTCAAATAGGTTTTCAATATCTTGGTCTATCTCATCTTCTGGCACCCCTATAATTCGGATGTTGATACGCTTGAAGCTGTCCCAGAGGCTCCTTACACTATTTTTGTATTCTTTTTTCATTTTGCTTTTCCAGTTGGGTGTTTTTTGCTTCTCCGCATTTCGAATCTTTGACTTGATTCTTGCGCTCCTCTGATCTGCTGTTGGGTGTCTGTATAATATTCTTTATTTAAGTCAGTGTATGCTTAATTTCTAGTTGGTTCTTTATCACAACATCAAGGGTCTCATTAGATTTCTTGAGGATCTCAATACATTTATCAGCAGTTTCTAGAAAATTATTGCAAGACCTTAAAATTGCGGTTTTTAGCTCTATATCCTCCATTTCTGTCATGTTTCTTTATCTCCGCATTTTTTATGCTTTCTTGGTGCACCCCCTTGTGGTCTTTGTGCACAGTCTTGTTGTAGTTAGGCCTTGATTGTTGTCAGCAATACTGGGGGTGATTTGACCTCCAGGCCAACTGGCTATGAGAGTCAGCTGTGTCTGCAGTGGGAGAGCTTCTGTGCGGGATCTCTAGGGCTTTGCTAATCTAGCATTTGCCTGAGGCTATCCGGCAAATGGCTCTATGCAGGGCTTGTGCTGGGCGGGTCAAACTGGATCAAACAGGGCGGGTGGAGCGAGCAGTTATGGCTGCTCTCAGTTCCATCCCTAGGGGCTCTGCCTCACAGAGTCCCAGCAACCACTGCAAACCTTGGAGAGAAAGCTGTCTTCGAGTTCCGACCGAAGCCAGACAGTCCCGCTTCTCCCGTTTGAGTCTGGGTCCCTAGAGACTCGCCCGGATCTGGAGCTCAGAGTCTGAAACTCCCTCCCGATTGAAAACAACAACCACGCTCTCCGCTGCCAGCCCGCTCCGCGCACACTCTGCACCTGAGTATTTCACTTCAGCACTGGGCCTCCTCTGAGTCTGGGTATGATATTCTCTTTCCTCCTAGTTGTAGAATTTCCACTCAGCCAGCCTTCCTGTGGTTCTGGATGATGTCCGTTCTGTCTTTTAGTTATATTTTTGATTGGTTGTTCGAGGCAGCAATCTCCGGCATTAACCTATGCCGCCATCTTGGTTTCTCTTCCATTTTTATTCTTAATGTTTGTGTTTCTTCTTGTCTTTCTGTTTCTTCTTTTTACAGCAGTCCCTTTAGCATTTCTTGCATTGCTGGTTTGGTGGTAATAAGCTCTCTTAGCCCTTTTTTGTCTGTGAAGCTCCTGATTCCACCTTTGAAGCAGGGGGTCCCTCGGGGGTGAGGACAATGGAGCCCCAACGCGCTAGGGTGTCTGCATGCATGACTCCGGAGACCAGGTTCAGTGATGCTGATCTGTTTTATTGTGGAACTACAGGGGTATATATAGCATGAGGGGACCAATCAGAGGGAGACACGTTGCTACAGGTGACCAATGGCTGAAAGGCTGGGTTATTGTGCACGTGGCTCTAGGAGTTCGTTCAGGCGGGCGTTGCTACTTCCTGGTATGCCGAGGAAGCATGTCATGGTGGAGTGTGCTCACAGCATTGCATCAGCCGCAGCCCTGAGACATACTTCCTGAGCTCTACGTACACACCTTCAATTTTGAATGATAGCCTTGCTGGGTATAGTATTCTTGGATTCATTCCCTTGCTTTGCATCACTTTGTATATTTCATTCCATTCCTTTCTTGCCTGGTGTGTTTCTGTTGAGAAGTCAGCTGATATTCTAATAGGAGATCCCTTGTATGTAACTTTCTGTCTCTCTCTGGCAGCCTTTAAGATTCTTACTTTGTCGTTGGTGTTTGCCAATTTAATTATGATGTGTCTCGGTGTTGGTCTTTTGGAATTCATCTTGTTTGGCACTCTATGTGTTTCTTGGACTTGTGTAGTTTTTTTCTTGCCAGTATCAGGGAAGTTTTCTGTCATTCTTTCTTTTTAAAAAAATAATATATATATATTTTTATATATTATTGATTTTTTACAGAGAGGAAGGGAGAGAGATAGAGAGTTAGAAACATCGATGACAGATAAACATTGATCAGCCTTCTCCTGCACACTTCCCACTGGGGATGTGCCCGCAACCATCTGTCATTATTTCTTCAAACAGGTTTTCTATTCCTTGCTTCTCCCCCTCTCCTTCTGGTATCCCTATTAAGCGAATGTTGTTTAGTTTTGTATTGTCCCATAGCTCCCGTAGGCTCTCCTCTTGCTTTTTAAGTTTTTTTCCAGTTGCTCCTGTGTTTGTGTGTTTTTTCCTACCTTGTCTTCTAATTTGGTGGTGCAGTCCTCAGCCTCTTCTAATCTGCTGTTTAAGCCTTCCATTGTGTTCTTTATTGCTGCTATGTCGTTCTTCATTTCCTCTTGGTTCCTTTTCATGTTGGTGACATTCTCATTCAGCTCCTTGTAATTCTCATTGAGTTGTGTGCATTTGTCATCAGCCGTTTGAGCATCCTTATAACCATTACCCTGAATTCTTTCTCTGATAAGTTAGTAGCCTCGATTTCATTTAACTCCCTTTCTGGTGACTCCTCTTTTTCTTTCCTTTGTGGGTTGCTTTTTTGTCTTCCCACGTTTTGGTGTAACATTTTAATTGTAGTTCCGATTGCTTTGCTACCCAGTTTCTTTAGGGTGTGGTGTTACTGGTGTGACCTCTCAGGTCTCCTGGGTTTGGTAGTCTAGTGTAGCTCCCTACTTGGGCTATTTGAGTTCTCTTGATGTAGGAACTGGAAAGGCGCAACTGAGGTGTCTAGAAGTCAGCAGCTGTGGAGGGGGTGTTCGAATTTTTTTTGTCCTATTCCCTTGATTGAAATCACGCATGCCCTGCAGGGACTCACAGTGGCACCCAGGAACCATCTATTGGGGTGGTGGGACTCAGAAAGCTTGCATTCTGGCAAAGCGTGACTGTGTTGTCCAGAGTTCTATAGTTGTGGGGTGGGTAGACTCAGCTTTTGCTGCTGCCTTCGTGGTTGGATACATGCGATTCCAGCAGCAGCTCACTGAGGCACCTGTGGTGTGTTTGCCAGCAGGGTGTACTGGCACACTCTGAAGGGCCCTGGCACTGAAGCCACTGGATTGCAGTGTCTGTGGGCAAGTATCCCAGAAGAGGGAATTCAGCGTTTCTACAGCCCAGCAGTGCACTCCTGTTTGTTTGAGTGCAGGACCAGCAGGGCTCGCAGTGGGGCCCCAGGGCTGCCTGTGGAGCGGTGGTCTTGGGAGACCTGCACGCTGGAAAAGCATGCACCTGTAGTGTCCAGAGTTCTGCAGCTGTGGGGTGGGGAAACTCAGATTTTGCTGGTGCACTTGTGGTGGATAGTCTTGCGTTCCCCATAGCAGCACACAGGAGTACCCACAGTGAGTATGCTAGCGCAGGCGCACTGAAGCACTCTGAAGGGCCCTGACACGCTTTGGGCAGGTATCCAGAATGGGTGAATTCCGAATTTCTACTGCCCAGGGGAGTGCGTCTCTATTAATCCAAGATCGGACCCAGCAGAGGCTCACCACGGCTTCCCCAAAGCGCCCTGTGGATAGATGGGCTGAGGGGGAGTGAGCAACTGTGGCAGTGCAGTTCTCAGGCTCAGCTCAGGCGCTGAGCTCTGACGCACGCACGCTGTGGGGCCCTGGCGCTGAGGGGCCTTGGCCCTTTAGTTGAGCAGCTGGGTGTGTGGGGACAGTTATTCAGGCAGAGGGAATTCAGAATTTCTACTGGGTGGCAGTGAGCCTGTGTCTGTACAAAATCACACCCAGCTTAGTCTCCCAGTGACTCCTAAGAGGAGTCTACGGAGTGGTGTGCCTCGGAGACCTGCGCGCTGGAGATGCGAGAACGTGCACACAGGCAATGTCGGAGGTCTGCCGCTGGGGAGGGGGAGACTGCACTTACTGCTCCTTTGGCGCAGAGTCCGAGTCTGCGGGTGTGGCTGCAGGATTTTTGCAGGAGTGGCTGCAGGGTCACGGGCAGTGTCCAAGGCCTGTCTGGGTGGTGGTGCTGCTGAGTTCCTAGAGGAGGCAGCTCTCCCCTTTAAGATGGCGTGGGCTCCGTCCCCGGGTCCCGCCGCCCAGGGAGAGCCACAGCTGTGGTAGTCTCTCCGTGTCCCAGAGAGCCTGGTCTGTCAGCCTCTGCTGCTCCTGCCGGATTTAACTGTCCCTCACTCACTCACACACCACACACATCCACACACTCTCCATTCATCCCCTTACTCACTCACTTCCTATCCCTCACCTCCATCCTGCCAGCCTCCATCTTATCCCTATATCTGTATCTATTGATATGGTCACGTGATTTTTGTCTTTCAATGTGTTTATTGATTTGCTAATATTGTATCAGCCTTGCATCCCTGGAATGAATCCCAATTGCTCATGGTGTAGGATCTTTTTAATATATTGCTGGATCCAATTTGCTAATATTTTATTGAGGATTTTAGCATCTATGTTCATCAGAAATATTGGCCTGTAATTCTCTTCTTGGTAGTATCTTTATCTGGTTTTGGAATTAGGGTAATGCTGGCCTCATAAAAAGAGCTTGGAAGTGTTCCTTCCTCTTGGATTTTCTGAAATAGTTTGAGGAGTATAGGTGTTAGTTCTTCTTTGAATGTTTGGTAAAACTCCCCTGTGAAGCTGTCCAGACCTGGGCTTTTGTTTTCCGAGAGGTTTTTTGTTTGTTTGTTTGTTTGTTTGTTTTTAATATACTTCATTGATTTTTTTACAGAGAGGAAGGGAGAGGGGTAGAGAGTTAGAAACATCGATAAAAGAGAAACATCGATAAAAGAGAAACATCGATCAGCTGCCTCTTGCACACCCCCCACTGGGGATGTGCCCGCAACCAAGGTACATGCCCTTGACCAGAATCGAACCTGGGACCCTTCAGTCGGCAGGCCGATGCTCTATCCACTGAGCCAAACTGGTTAGGGCCATGGTCGGCAAACTTCAGCTCATCAGCCACATGCAGCTCTTTGGCCCCTTCAGTGTGGCTCTTCCACAAAATACCACGTGAGGGTGCGCACGTACAGTGCGATTGAAACTTCGTGGCCCATGTGCAGAAGTTAGTATTTTGTGGAAGAGCTGGTATTTTGTGGAAGAGCCACACTGAAAGGGCCAAAGAGCAACATGTGGCTCGCGAGCCACAGTTTGCCAAGCTGCAGTTTGCCGACCACTGGGTTAGGGCATTGCTGAGAGGTTTTTGATTACTGTTTCCACTTTATCAGTTGCTATTGGCCTATTCTGTATTTCTGATTCTTCCTGATTCCGTTTTTGGATATTATATTTTTCTAGGAATTTGTGCATTTGACTCAGATTATCCAGCTCGTTGGCATATAGTTGTTCATAGTATTTCCTTACAATCCTTTTCATTTCTGTGTGTCAGTGGTTCCTTCTCCACTTTCATTTCTGATTTTATTTATTTGGGTCCTCTCTTTTTGTTTCTTGATGAGTGTGGCTAACAGTTTGTCAATCTTGTTTATCCTTTCAAAAAAACAGCTCTTGGTTTCATTGATCTTTTGTACTGTTTTTTCTTAGCCTCTATGTCATTTATTTCTGCTCTAATCTTTATTATTTCCTCCCTTCTAATTCATGGGCTTTTCTTGTTGTTCTCTTTGTAGTTCTATAAGTTGTAGGGTTAAATAGTTTATTGATAATTTTTCTTGTTTTTTTGAGGTTGGCCTGTAGTGCTATGAACTTCCAACTCAGGACTGCTTTCATTGTGTCCCATGGATTTTGTTTTGTTTTCATTTTAATTTGTTTCCAGAATGTTTTTAATTTCTTCTTTGACCTCTTTGGTAACCAATTCATTGTTTAATAGAATGCTATTTAGCCTCCATGTGTTTGATTATTTTTTATTGTTTTTACTAGAGGCCCGGTGCATGAAATTTGTTCATTAGTTGGGTCCCTAGGCCTGGCTGGCAATCAGGATTGATCAGGTTCCCCACCTCTCCACCTCCCCGCCTCCCTGCCTCCCTGCCTCCCTGCTTCTCTGCCTCCTCCTTCCCTCATTTCCTATGTGCTGCCAATGCACAGTGCCCAGCCTCCCAGCCTTCTCCTTCCCTTGCTGCCTGCAGGCCACCACTGCACAGTTCATCACCTCCCTGCCTCCTCCTTCCTTGCTTCCTGCACACCACCACTGCATGGTTCCTTGCCTCCCCACTTCCCGCCTCCTCCTTTTCTCATCACCCCCGTCTGCTGCCACCCACCCCTGGTTCCCCATCCCAGCCCAGGGCCTGGCCCCAATTGGGCAATCAGGACCTGCCGGCTGTGGGGAAGGACCAGGAGGTTGGCTGGAAGGCCCTGATTGGCCATGGGGAGGGGCCAACCACCACTGGTGGATTGGTGGCAGGCCAATCAGGTCCTGCCAGCTGGTGGGAGAAATGGGGGGCGGGACCCAGGAGATTGGCTGCTGGCCCCGAGGATGGAGCCTTCCCTTGGCCCCCCTGGGAAAGGAGCCATGTCCACCACCACTTACCCCAAGTTCTCCATCCCAGCCTGGGTGCCAGGTCCTGATTGAACAATCGGAGCCTGCCAGCTAGGGGCAGGGACTGGGAGTTTTGCCAGCAGGCCCCATCGGCAATCAGGGTCTGCGGGCTGGGGGCAGCTCCTGCATTGAGAATCTGCCCCCTGGTGGTCAGTGCACATCATAGCAACTGGTCGTTCCGGTCATTCGTCATTTGGGTTGTTCCATCATAATGGTCGCTTAGGCTTTTATATATATAGATTGTAATTTATTTATAATTTATGCCATTGTAATCTAAGAAGATACTTGATATAATTTCCATCTTCTTGAATTTGTAGAGACTTAGTCTGTGCCCTAATATGTCATTTATCTTTGAAAATGTCCCAGGTGCACTTGAGAAGAATGTATATTTGTAGCTTTGGGTGAAATGTTCTCAAGAGGTAAATTAAATTCATCTGATCTAGTGAGTTGTTTAGGATTACTGGGTCTTTTTTTGCTGATATTTTTGTCTAGAGGATTTATGCAGTGATGTCACTGGGGCATTAAAGTCTTCTATATGACTGTATTGCTGTCAATCTCTTCCTTAATATCTTCCAGAAGCTTTTTTATGTATTTGGGTGCTCCTGTATTGGATTTCATATATGTTTACCAGTGTTAAATCCTCTTGTTGAATAAATACCTTTAGTATTATGAAGTGGCCTTCTTTATATCTTGTACTGTCCTCCACTTTGAGGTCAATTTTGTCAGATATAAATGTTGCTATCCCAGCTTTTTTTAAAATTTCCATTTATCTGAAAATTTTTTTAGCATCCCTTCACTTTCAGTCTGTGTGAGTCATTTGTTCTGAGATGGATCTCTTATAGACAGCATATACATGGATCATGTTTTCTTATCCATTCAGCTACGCTATGTCTTTTGATTGGAGTATTTCATCCATTTACATTTAGGTTATTATTGATAGGCACTTTTTTGTCATTTTTATTTTTTATGCCTGTGTTCCTTGTTTCCTTTCTATTTCTTCTTTTTACAGCAGTCCCTTTAGCATTTCTTGCATTGCTGGCTTGGTGGTAATAAACTCCTTTAGTTTTGTTTTGTTTTGTTTTGTTTTGTTTTTATCTGGGAAGTTCCTGATTTCACCTTCAATTTTGAATGATAGCCTTGCTGGATAGAGTATTCTTGGATTCAGTCCCTTGCTTTGCATCACTTTGTATACTTCATTCCCTTCACTTCTGGCCTGATGTGTCTCTGTTGAGAAATCAGTTGATAGTCTAATGGGAGATCCCTAGTAAGTAACTTTCTGTCTCTTGCTGGTAGCCTTTAAGATTCCTACTTTGTCATTGATATTTGCCAATTTAATTATGATGTGTCTTGGTGTTGGTCTTTTTGGGTCCATCTTGTTTGGGACTCTGTGTGCTTATTGGACTTGTGTGACCTTTTTCTTCCCAAAGTCAGGGAATTTTTCTGTCATTATTTCTTCAAACAGGTTTTCTATTCCTTGCTCAGCTTCCATTCCTTTTATCATCCCTATTATGTGAATGTTGTTTCATTTTGCATTGTCCCAAAGCTCCCTAAGACTCTCCTCCTCCTTTTCAAGTTTTTTTTTTTCCCAGTTGCTGCTCTGCTTGGGTGTTTTTTCTACCTTGTTTTCTAACTGGCTGAATTGGTCCTCAGCTTTTTCTAGTCTACTGTTGAAACCTTCCATGTGTTCTTTATTGCAGTTATGCCATTCTTAATTTCATATTGATTCTTACACATGTTGGTGAATTTCTCATAAGGCCTTTTGAGCATCCTTATAACCATTATTCTGAATCTTTCTCTGACAAATTTCTTGCCTCCATTTCATTTCTTTCCTTTTCTGGTGATTCCTCCTTTCCGTTCACACGGGGGCTGCTTCTTTATCTTTGTATTGTTGCTATTCCTTCGTGATTGTTTCTATGTACAAGATCAAACTTCTATGCCACCAAGATTTTTTGAATTTGTCTTGTGTAGTAGTCGTTTTGTGGGAACCAGTGGTGTAGTCTCTCAGGTCTTCTAGTTTGGGTATTCTAGGGATGCACTCTACTTAAGATATTTGGGTTCTCTTGATGTAGTTGGGTCTTGAATGTTATTTTCCTGTTCTTGGATGGAGTCTCCTCTCAGGGTGCCTGTTTATATGGCTTGTTCTCTACCATGTCGTGCCAACCATTGCAGAGGTGTTGACTGAGCAGCACAAAATACAACATGAGCCGTAACCGGTTTGGCTCAGTGGATAGAGCGTCGGCCTGCAGACTCAAGGGTCCCAGGGTCGATTCCAGTCAAGGGCATGTACCTTGGTTGCGGGCACATCCCCTCTCTCATTGATGTTTCTCACTCTATATCCCTCTTCCTTCCTCTCTGTAAAAAGTCAATAAAATATATTTAAAAAAACAAACAAACAGAAAAAAAACAAAAACAAAATACAACATGATAAGACATGGCACAAAAGGAACAGAACACAAATGTACACAAGACACCTATAACCCCAATAAAAGGGACCACCAGAGAGAAGAGAATTATGAGAGAGAAAAGAGAATAGATATCGAGAAAAGAAAAAAAAGTAAAGAGCAAACAAAGAATATGGGAGAAAACACCATAAAACAAACAAATAAACCAAATACTGAAAACAAAAACAATTAGAAAAAGAGGGGGCAGAATTTGTAGAGGCAGAGCTTAAATACAGAAAATAAGGTTAAGGAATTGTATGACTAGGGGAAGGACTGTGGTTTAGTATAGAGGAGGTAGAAAGAGAATGAGTGGATAAAAATAAAAAATAAAAATAAAACAATTATTTTTTAAAGGAGAATAGAAGGGAAAGCAGATAGGCTTGACTTTAGGAAGCAAAACTAATTTAAAAATTAGGAGAAGAATAGAGCAAGAGAGGAAGAATAGAAAAAAATTGAGTAGCAAAGAAAGAGAAAAGAGAAGGGAGCATGGAGTAGGAGCAGGGAAGAAAAAATTAGATATATTAATATGCCAACAGAGACTACAATAAAACAACATATCAATAAGTCAGGTAAAGAAGATCAATTTTTAGCAAGGGGTAAAAAGAAAGGAAAGAGAAAAACTAAAGCAGGGACAGGAGAAGAAGAACACAGGATGAAAAAGGGAGAACCAAGGAAGAAAAAGGTGAAAAAAGAAGAAAAAATAATAAGGAAACAAAATAACAATCTTATCTAATAAAAGAGAAACATGGTAATTAGCATACAACCGCTACACTTCCCATTGGCTAATCAGGGCGATATGCAAATTAACTGCCAGCCAAGATGGCGGCCGGCAGCCAGGCAGCTTAAAGCGAACATGAGGCTTGCTTGCTTCAGTGACGGAGGACTCCAACGTTCCCTGCCTGCCGCTGCTGGCCTCTGAGCTTCAACTCTAAGCAACTATGTTACAAATATAGAAGCTAAACAAAACCCCAGAAACCTGCTTTAGTCTGCCAGGCTTCAGCTAGCAGGATCGCAACATTGTTTCAAATACAGAAGGTAAACAAAGGCCAGAAACCTGCTTTCAGCAGCGGAGGCCTAAGAGCTGGAGCCAAGTCTCAAAGCTAAAGCTGGCCCAGAATTAAAAAAAAAGAAAAGAAAATTAGGAGCAGTTGGGAGCTTCAGTCACCCACCAGCCTGAAAACAGCCCTCAGCCCCTCACCCTGACTGGCAAGGCACCCCAGTGGGGACCCCCACCCTGATCCAGGACACCCTCCAGGGCAAACCAGCTGGCCCCCACCCGTGCACCAGGACTCTATCCTATATAGTAAAAGGGTAATATGCCTCCCAGCACAGGGATCAGCGGAGCCAAGAGGCCTCCAGGCACCGGGATCAGTGTGACAGGGGGCAGCGCCCAAACCCCCTGATTGCCCTGCGGCTCTGTGTGTGACAGGGGGCGGGGCCAAAACCTACCTATCTGCCCTGCTCTGTTCATGACAGGGGAAGGTGCCCCAACCCCCTCATCAGCCCTGCTCTGTGCCTGAAAGGGGAGAACTCCCCAACCCCCTGATCGGCCTTGCTCTGTGTGTGACAGGGGGCAGCGCCCCAACCCCCTGATCAGCCCTGCTCTGTGTGCGAAGGGGTAGAGCCATAACCTCCCCATCAGGCCTGCTCTGAGTGTGAGAGTGGCGGCGCCCCAACCCCCTGATCGGCCCTGCTCTATGTGTGATAGAGGGTGGCGCCCCAACCCCCTGACCCGCCCTGTTCTGTTTGTGACAGGGGGCAGTGCCCCAACTCCCCTATTGGCCCTACTCTGTGAGTGACAGGGGGGAGCTCCTCAACCACCTGATCGGCCCTGCTCTGTGCATGACAGGGGGGAGCTCCCCAACCTCCTGATGGGCCCTGCTCTGTGCATGACAGGATACGGAACCCCAAACCCCTGATGGGCCCTGCACCGGGCCTCTAGTCCTATATAATAAAAGGCTAATATGCAAAGTGTCCCCTTGACCGGGAGTTCCTGCTGGGAGTTTGACCAGGGGACAGGGTTGGCCAGCCAACCACCCGTGGCCCCTTCCTGTGGCCGGCCCTGCCCCTGATCACTCCCCCATCAGGCGTCAGGCCAGCCACCAACCACCCATGACCACTCCCCCTGGCGGGGCTTGACAAGGGTGGGGCCGGCCAATTCTGGATCTGGCCCAATGTGAGTGGGGTCAGCTGGGTCTGGGTCTCGCAGGATTTTGAGGCACTGCGGGTGGTTGGGGACTTGACTCTGGGTCCTGCAGTGCACCCCAGACTCTGACAGGAGAAAGATTTTCATATACATTTTACTAATTTTCTTTCATCTCTGACACTTTTATTATAGAGAAAGGGCAAATAGCAATATTAAAATATTTCCTCTAATTAATCCCCTTTTCCTGTGCACGAATATACTGACCTGAAGTATATATGTATTATTGATTTCAGAAAGGAAGGAAGAGGGAAAGACATAGGAACATCAATGCTGAGAGAGAATCATCCATTGGCTGCCTCCTGCACACCCCCTACTGGGAATCGAACCAGCAACCAGGGCATATGCTCTGACTAGGAATTGAACTGTAACTCCTGGTTCATAGGTTGATGCTCAACCACTGAGCGACACTGGCTGGATTAGAATGCGTTTCTTACCGAAGCTTCTGACTTAGGTCGTTAAATGTACACAGCCTCCATAGACCTCAGCAAGCGCAGCACTAAGATTCAGGACACCCTTGCCTAGGGAACCAGGGTGTTACAACACAAAGTCAGAAGAGAAACTCCTGGTGGGGTGCTTCACCGCTGGGAAATCCTGCTCACAAGGCTAGTGGTGGTGACCGGCTTGCATAGTCAGGGTGGAGCCATCCCAAATTGGTGTCAGATGTTCACAGTGATGGTGACTCACCACATACCAGAAGAGTATGAAAAAGTTTATTACTCACAGGGTGAGGTTTTTGAGGAGAGTACGGTGGATATTAGAGTAGTTCCCAAAATGACTGAGAGCACAGGCAAAAGGGACTCGCTTGTGGTGTTCATGGTGACTACTGGGCGCTGTTGGTTGGAGACTGCTGACACTAATGGGAACTTGCTTGATTGGACATCTCCCCTGCAACCATGGGTGGAGCACCTGGACTTTCTTGTCAGTTTTCCCAGGTGTAAGGTCAGAGAGGGGAGAAGGGTGCATCCTAAAAGCTTTCAATATTCAAGCATCAAAACTGGGATCAGGACCTTTATTATATGTATCCCTTTCAATAACAAGAGAAGGAACTAAGCACATACCAAATTTCTTCCAAATTGTTCATCACTAGACTCTGATGATACTGATTGTAAGAGGTTCTGAAGAAGATGCACTGGAGAAATTAGGCATACGTTTTTCTGTAAATGTATCAGTGATTCCATACATGTATGACCAGTTATTCAAATTATAAAATGAAACCTCTCCCAACTCAAAGTCCAGGAAAATGCCAATCTTCTGCTGTCCTATAGGGCCAGGGCAACATGTACGATGCCAGAGCGGATATTGTCAGCATCCACTGCTTGTGGATGGCGATATGAGAGTATTTCTGGGAAAGATGATTTACACACACCTAAGAAATATTCACCTCTGCCTCCTATTTTTACCACCCAAAAATGCCTGCCAGCATCAAATCCCTCAGAACTCAGGACTAACTCAGGACTAACTCAGGGTTAGTAAGTACCTGGGGATCAGGCAGACCATCTGGTGTCCTATGTGTCACACTTTTTCTATCTCTTGAGATAGTGAAACTTGGATGGGCAATTTCAAGATCCCGTGTCAAATCTACCTGAAACATGCTGATCATTTTATGCAGGCCCAAATAATGGGGGGGGGAGGGTGAAAATCCCCTTTAATTCACATGAAAACACTTCTGGGGTCTCCAGGTTTTCATACTTGTTGTGTATACTTTCAATGTCTGTCTGCAAATACTTCTCTTCTATTTAACTTAACAGATTGTTTAGTCTGAACATATGGTATGAAATTTGCCTTCCATTTTTAATTAGTTTTTTCTCAACATCATTATCTTCTGTTAGTAGATTGTTATCAATTTCATCTGGTTCTATTTCTAAGAAACACTTAAGTTCTTTACATTCATAGTCCAATTCCTCCCTCCATTTTTCCCCACATTTCTCTTCACTTGCCAAGTATCACTGGTTTTCATATACTGTTTCAGCATTTTCAAGGTGATTAGTGAGGGCCTCAATGTGCACTTTGAGCTTTCTCCTGTGACTGGCTGCAGCTTCCTCAATGGGTGTCAGGGGCTGATCCTGGTGGTTGGATGAGACCCTGCACTGGGGACACAACAGCTCCAGGTCCTTCTCGGTTCTGATCCATTGGTCTATATGCCTGTTCATGTGCCAGTACCAGGCTGTTTTGGTTATAATGGCTTTGTAATACAGTTTGACATCTTGTATTGTGATTCCTCCTACTTCATTCTTCTTTCTCAAGATTGCTGCAGCTATTCGGGGTCTCTTATGGTTCCATATAAATTTTTGGAGTATTTGTTCTAGCTCTGTGAAGTATACTATTGGTATAATAGTATACTTTATATAAAAATTCTTTATTGTTGAAAGTTTTACATATGTCTCCTTTTCCCCTGATTAACTTCCCCCACCCTCTCCTGCCCTCCAGCACATGCCTCCACCCCCCTATTGTCTGTGTCCATTTGTCATGCTCATATGCATGGATACAAGTCCTTTGGTTGATCTCTTACCCCCTCCCCCCAGATCCTCACCTGCCCTCCCTCTGAGGTTTGACAGTCTGTTCGATGCTTCTATGTCTCTGGATCTATTTTTGTTCATCAGTTTACTAGTATGTTGTTCATTATATCCCACAAATAAGTGAGATCATGTGGTATTTATCTTTCTCTGACTGGCTTATTTCACTTAGCATAATGCTCTCCAGGTCTATCTATGCCATTGCAAATAGTAAGAGTTCTTTCTTTTTTACAGCAGCATAGTATTCCATTGTGTAGATGTACCACTGTCTTTTAATCTACTCATCTGCTGATGGGCACTTAGGCTGTTTCCAAATCTTAGCTATTGTAAATTGTGCTTCTATGAACATAGGGGTGCATATATTCTTTCTGATTGATGTTCCTGATTTCTTGGGATATCTTCCTAGATGTGGGATCACTGGGTCCAATGGAAGTTCCATTTTTAATTTTTTGAGGAAACTCCATACTGTTTCCACAGTGGCTGCACCAGTCTGCATTCCCACCAGCAGTATATGAGGGTTCCTTTTTCCCACATCCTCACCAGCACTTGTCATTGGTTGATTTGTTGAAGATAGTCATTCTAAGAGGTGTAAGATGGTACATCATTGTACCATTGGTATTTTTACTTTTATTTATTTTTATTTATGAAAATAAATTTTATTGTTCAGATTATTACAGTTGTTCCTCTTTTTCCCCCCATAGCTCCCCTCCACCCGGTTCTCACCCCCCCTACCGCCCCCCCAACACTGTCCTCATCCATAGGTGTATAATTTTCAGCCAGACTCTTCCCGCAACCCCCACACTCCCTTCCCATGGAGAATTGTCAGTCCACTCCCTTTCTATGAACCTGATTCTATTCTATTCACCAGTTATTCTGTTCATCAGATTTTTTATTCACTTGATTTTTAGATTCACTTGTTGATAGATATGTATTTGTTGTCACTTTGTTGTTCATAACTTTTTTAAAAATATATTTTATTGATTTTTTACAGAGAGAAAGGGAGAGGGACAGAGAGTTAGAAACATTGATGAGAGAGAAACATCAATCAGCTGTCTCCTGCATACCTCCTATTGGGGATGTGTCTGCAACCAAGGTACATGTCCTTGACTGGAATCGAACCTGGGACCTTTCAGTCCCCAGGCTACTCCATTCACTGAGCCAAACCAGTTAGGGCTGTTCATAACTTTCATCTTTACCTTTTTCTTCTTCTTCCTCTTCTTAAAGAATATCCTTCAGCATTTCATCTAATACTGGTTTGGCGGTGATGAACTCCTTTAGCTTTTTCTTATCTGCGAAGCTCTTTATCTGACCTTCAATTCTGAATGATAGCTTTGCTGGGTAGAGTAATCTTGGTTGTAGGTTCTTGCTATTCATCACTTTGAATATTTCTTGCCACTCCCTTCTGGCCTGCAAAGTTTCTGTTGAGAAATCAGCTGACAGTTGTATGGGTACTCCCTTGTAGGTAACTAACTGTTTTTCTCTTTCTGCTTTTAAGATTCTCTCTTTGTCTTTTGCCCTTGGCATTTTAATTATGATGTGTCTTGGTGTGGTCCTCTTTGGATTCCTTTTGTTTGGGGTTCTCTTCGCTTCTTGGACTTGTAAGTCTATTTCTTTCACCAGGTAGGGGAAGTTTTCTGTCATTATTTCTTCAAAGAGGTTTTCAATATCTTGCTCTCTCTCTTCTTCTGGCACCCCTATAATTCAGATGTTGGTACACTTGAAGTTGTCCCAGAGGCTCCTTACACTATCTCCCTATTTTTGTATTCTTTTTTCCTTTAGCTTTTCCAGTTGGGTGTTTTTTGCTTCTTCATATTTCAAATCTTTGACTTGATTCTTGCAATCCTCTAGTCTGCTGTTGGATCTCTGAATATTATTCCTTATTTCAGTCAGTGTATGCTAAATTTCTAATTGGTCCTTTTTCATATCCTTGAGGGTCTCACTATATTTCTCAGTGGTTTCTAGAAGATTTTTGAGTAGCCTTATAACCATAGTTTTGAACACTATATCCAGTAGTTTGCTTCCCTCCATTCCTTTCATTTGGACCTGTTTCTTTGTCTCCGCATTTTGGCTGCTTCCCTGTGTTGATAGAATGGCTTTGTGTGCTAGGTGTCCTATAGGGCCCAGTGGCTCAGCCTCCCTAATTACCTGAGGTGGACACTCTTGGTGCACCTCTTTGTGGGCTGTGTGCACAATCTTGTTGTAGTTAAGCCTTGATTGCTGTTGGTATCACTGATAGGAATTGACCTCCAGGTCAATTGGCTGTGAGGACCAGTTGTGTCTACAATGGGAGAACTTCTGTGCTGGAGACACCCTTATGGGGCAGGACTTGCTTCAGTGGGGCTTTGGGTGCTCACTGAGTCTGCCCCCTGAGTGTGTCTCTTATGGATGTGAAGAGTTGTAATCTGGATGGTCTCACTCTGACCACTGGGTAGACTGGCTCTTGGATCTCCAAGGGGGTGCAAAGTCACCCACTGCCTGAGGCCACCCAGCAGGAGCTACAGAGAGATCTGCAGATTCCTCCTCTTTGTTTGGGGTTTGGAGGTGCCCAGGTGAGGCACAGCTGTGAAGTAGTGCAGGCTGCTGACGAGCCTTAGGCCTTATTTTGGAAGCTCTGTGTTTCTCTGACCTAGCTGCAGTTTGACAGGTTTTTAGGCGGAGAAAGTTCAGGCCTTTAGTATGCAAAAGCCTCTGTGCACAGCTTGGGTGGGGTTGTATTGAGTGGGGCGTGGTCACAGGGAGTCATGGGGAGGTGCAAACAGCAATGTTTGCTGTCGCCCCCCCCCGCCCCAAATAGGTCCCTGGGTCTCTATATCCCTCCCCCCTTGCAGGAACAATGAACACTGCAAGCACCTCTGCAAGAAAGCCGCCCTCACATTCTGGCCCGATGCCAGACAGTACAGTTTCTCTCCATATAAGTCTGAGTCCCCAGATTCTCGCCTAGAACTGGATTTCAGAGCAGTCGGGAGCTTGTATCTCCCTCCTGGTTGAAAAAGACAACATCATATGAGCTGCCAGCCCCTTTTGTGGGTGCCTCCATACCTCCACACTTCCACAGCTCTGCACCTCCTACTGGACTCAATACACTTTTCTTTTTCCTTCTAGTTGTAGAATTTCCACTCAGCCAGCCTTCCTGTGGTTCTGGATGCTATTCCTTTTGTCTTTTAGTTGTAGTTTTAATGTGGTTATGTGTGGCAGCATGTTTAGGTGTTTACCTATGCTGCCATCTTGGTTGTCTCCTTTATACCATTGGTATTTTAATAGGGATTGTGTTGAATCTGTAGCTTGCTTTGTGTAGTATGGACATTTTAATGATATTAATTCTTCCAATCCATGAACATGGTATACATTTCCATATCTTTGTATCTTCTATTCTTTTTTCAATGTCCTATAGTTTTCCAAGTACAGGCCTTCTACCTCTTTGGTTAAGCTTATTCCTAGGTATCTTTATTTTTCTTTTTTGCAATGGTAAATGGGATTGCTTTTTTAGGTTCTCTTTTGAGAGCTCATTACTGGTGTATAAAAATGCCACCGAATTGTGAATGTTGATTTGGTATCCTGCTACCTTGCCAAATTCATTTATTAAGTCTAGTAGATTCCTGGTGGAATCTTTTCAGTTTTCTATGTACAATATCATGTCATCTAAAAATAATGACAGTTTTACTTCCTCCTTTCCAATTTGGATGCCTTTTATTTCTTCTTCTTGTCTGATTGCTGTATCTAGGACTTCCAGTACTATCTATCTATATAAAGGCCTAAATGACCATTTGACCGTTTGATCATTTGACCATTCAACCATTCAACAGGTAGCTAAGATGCACAATGATCACCAGGGGGCAGACGCTCCAACTGGTAAGTTAGGTTGCTGCTGAGGCTCTGTCAGCCCTGAATCTTGTTCACCCACACCCTGGACCTAGAGAGGAGGGAGGAGGGAGCCTGATTCCTCATGGAATCAGCCGTGGGTTAGCTTGCTGCTGGGGCCCTGTTGGCCCCAAATCTGGTTCACCCCGAATCAGATTCCCTTTCAATGTGCACGAATCCGTGTACCGGGACTCTAGTATTGAATAATGCCTTCAACCAATTCCAGCATGACAGCAGGGCTGCATCTGGGAATGTCTGAGGGCATTTCCCAAACCTGAAAAGGGATTATTGCTTGGCTACCAGACAGCTCAGGGCATCTTAATCTACATGTTATTGCCTCCTACTGGCCAAACACCTGAACAGCCATAGGCTAATTCCCCCATTCTGACAACGCTTGTGTATACCCTTTGACGTTTATATCTCTGCCTCACCTCAGGACAAGTTGTGTTAATAAAAAGCATGGGTCCTGCGATGAGGAGACCTGAGACCTTAGACCTGAGACCTGAGACCTTAGACCTTAGACTTTAAGACCTTAGACCTTAGAAACTTAGAACTTAGATCTTAGCTCCTTTAGCTAAGCTCCTCTGACCCCCAAATGCCTTTCAAAATTATGCTTCATCTTTGGACACACAGCCTTCTCCAGATTGCTGAACCCTTCTTGATGCTGGGACAAGAACCTGGCAGAATAAGACTGGTGAAAGCGGGCATCGTTGTCTTCTTCCTGTTTTTAAGAAAAACACTTTTAGGTTTTGCCCATTGAGTATTATTTGTTGTAGGTTTGTCATATATGGCCATTATTATGTTGAGGTATGATCCCTTTATTCCCACGCTACTAACTTTCTATCAAAAAAGCATTCTGGATTTTGTTGAATGCTTTTTCTGCATCTATTGATAAATCATGTGGTTTTTACCTTTCAATTTGTTTATGTGATGTACCACATTCATTGATTTGTGTATAATGTACCAGCCTTGCATCCCTGGTATAAATCCCACCTGATCATGGTCTGTGATCTTTTTAATATATTGCTGGATGTGATTTGCTAATATTTTATGGAGGGTTTTAGCATGTGTGTTCATCAGGGGTTTTGGCCTGTAATTTTCTTTCTTTGTAGTGTCTTTATCTGATTTTTGGAATTAGGAAAATGCTGGCTTCATAAAAAGAGCTTGGAAGTGCTTCTTCCTCTTGAATTTTTTGGAATAGTTTGAGGAGGATAGGTGTTAGTTCTTCTTTGAATGTTTGGTAAAATTAACCTGTAAATCTATCCAATCCAGGACTTTTTTTTTTCCTGGAAGTTTTTAAATTATTTCTTCTATTTCATCAGTTGTTATTGGCCTACTCGGGTTTTCTGATTTTTCTTGATTGAGTTTTGGAAGATTGTATGTTTCTAGGAATTTTTCCATTTCACCCAGTTTGTCCAGCTTGTTGGCATATAGTTGTTCATAGTGCTTGCTTACAATCCTTTACATTTCTGTGGTGTCTGTTGTTATATAGCTTCTTTCATTTCTGATTTTATTTATTTGGGTCCTCTCTCTTTGTTTCTTTATGAGTCTGGCTAGGGTTTCATCAGTCTTGTTTATCTTTTCAAAGAAAAAGTTCTTGGATTTATTGATCTCTTGTATTTTTTTTTCTTTAAATCTCTGTGCCACTTATTTTTGCTCTAATTTTTATTCTTTCCTTCCTGCTACTTCCTCTGAGCTTTTCTTGCTGTTCTCTTTCTAGTTTATTTAGTTTTAGGATTATTATTAGATAGTTTATTAGTCCTTTTTCTTGTTTCTTGAGGTAGGCCTGCAGTACTATGAACTTCCCTCTTAGGACTCCTTTTGCCATGTCCCATAGGCTTTGGATGGTTATGTGTTCATTTCCATTTGTTCCCAGGAAATTTTTAATTTCTTGCTTGATCTCATTGGTAACCCATTCATTGTTTAATTACCTGATTCCTAGCCTCCATGTATTTGAGTGTTTTTGATTTTTTTTTGTAGTTGATTTCTAACTTCTTGCCATTGAGATCTGAGAAGATGCTTGGTAATGTATTAATCTTTTTGAGCCTGTAGAGATTTGTTCTGTGCCCTAACATGTGGTCTATCTTTGAGAATGTTCCATGTGCACTTGAGAAGAATGCATATTCTGTTGCTTTAGGGTGAAATGTTCTATAAATATCCATCTGGTCTAGTGTGTCATTTCAGGCCTCTGTTCCTTGTTAGTTTTTTTGTCTGGAAGATCTATCCAGTGAAGTCAATGTGGTGTTAAAGTCCCCCACTGTGATTGTATTGCTGTCAATCTCATCCTCCAAGTCCACCAAGAGTTATTTAATGTACTTAGGTGCTCCTATAGTGGGTGCATATATGTTTACAAGGTTTATATTTTCTTATTGAATTATTCTCTTTAGTGTTATAAAGTGGCTCCTTTGTCTCTTATGGCTTTTGTTTTGAAGTCTTATTTCGTCTGATATGAGTATTGTTACTCCAGCTTTTTTCCCCTTTCCATTTGCATGGAATATATTTTTCCATCCTTCACTCTCAGTCTGTGTATATCTTTAGTTCTGAGGTGGGTCTCTTGTAGACAGCATATATATGGGTAATGTTTTCTTATCCATTCAGTCACCTTGTATTTTGACTGGAGCATTTAATCCATTTACATTTAAGGTTATTTTTTATAGGTATTCATTTATTTTTAATTTATTTTTATTTTTATTGCTTTCAGAGAAGAAGGGAAAGGGAGGGGTGAGATAGAAACATCAGTGATGAGAGAGAATCATGGGTCAGCTGCCTCCTGCACGCCCCCTACTGGGAATGGAGCCCACAACCTGGGCATGTACTCTTGACCAGGAATCGAACCTGGGACCCTTCAGTCCACAGGCCGATGCCCTATCCACTGAGCCAAACCGCCTAAGGCACTATTTATTTATTGCCATTGTAATGCTCTTTATGCCTATGATTCTCTCTCTCTCCTTTGCTTATTCTTAGAGCAGTCCCTTTAACATTTCTTGCATTGCTGGTTTGGTGGTAATGTACTCCTTTAATCTTTTTTTTTCTGGAAAGCTTTTTATTTCACCTTAAATTTTTAATGATAGCCTCACTGGATACAATAGTCTTGGATTTAGGCCCTTGCTTTTTATTACTTTGAGTACTTCATGACACTCCAAGGGTGCTGGGTAGATTATACAGTTTTCTGAGCCTCAGAATCAGCTTTTTGAAATGGGGACAATTATTGCCAGCTCCCCTCTGCACTGGGAGGAGAGAGGCAGAGGCTGAGACACTTGACATTGAGCTTGGTACACAGGCAGCAAGCCCTCCACACAGGGAGTTCATTGGTTTCCTCAGTTTCACTGTAATTCTAAATTCTTTAATCGGTGACTTCTAACCACGTGTTATGAGGGCCTATGTAGGTACAAACAATAAAGCAACAGCCCGGGATTAGCGGTGAGGAAGGTGAGTGAAATGCCACATTGGTTTGCGTAGCACAGAGGCGGCTGCAGCGCTGTGGCTCAGGTGTGCTCTGCCCGCCGCCCGGCATTTATCTCTTAACTCTCACTGCTCAACCTAGAGTCTGCCCCAGCCCGGGTCCCCACCACATCCAGGGAGCATGCCAGCTCAGGGGTTGAAGTGCTGCCACCTCCTGGAGGGTAATAGTAACAGCAAGTGCAGATGTCCCCACCCTGCGCCAGCTCTCCATGTCCTTTGCTGGCAGGGTGCTGGGTCCTGTTTACACACACGGCAGGTGAGGAGACCACAGTAGCAGGAGGTCATGGGATGAGCCCCCAGAAAGTGCAAAGTGGTTCCGGCTCACCAGTGCATGCTGGACGCTCTCACTGGAACACAAAACCCATACTTTCAATGTCAAAACAAATGCAGTGGTGTTATGTGATGGATCACAAATATCAAGGCACCTTAAAGAAAAATTATAAATGCCCTTTTTAAAGAAAAATCGTGAGTGCCCCCCTAAGACAAAGCAAGAAGTCTGGAAAGGTTGGTCCCCTGTCTCTTGGGCCTCTAGGAAAATGTCAGGGAAAATGTGTTAGAGACTCAAAGTAATTCTAACTTTAAATGCTAAAGGTTGGACTATAAAGTGGTCTTTGAATTTTGATTCCTCACTGCAGTGAAGGATTGGTATTTTTCTTGTAAAATATAAGGTTTTAAAATTGCCCATGAAATCGCTGTGCTGCATCTGCAGACACCTGCAGAAGACACCTGCAGACAGACATCCACACACAGACACCTGCACGCAGACACCTGCAGGCAGACACCTGCAGGCAGACACCTGCACACAGACACTTGCACACAGACACATGCAGAAGACACCTGCAGACAGACATCCACACACAGACACCTGCACGCAGACACCTGCAGGCAGACACCTGCAGGCAGACACCTGCACACAGACACTTGCACACAGACACATGCAGAAGACACCTGCAGACAGACACCTGCACACAGACACCTGCACACAGACACCTGCAGGCAGACACCTGCACGCAGACACCTGCACACAGACACCTGCACAAAGACACTTGCAGACACCTATGAGAAACCCAGAGCCAGGAACTCAAGGAAGAAAAAGCAGAGTAACCAGACAAAAGCCAAGGAGAAGGACCACCCAGGTCAATATTGTTGCTTTTGGTGCATTATTATTATTATTATTTCACTATCTACTTGCCCCATTTTTATTATTACTATTTCACACCTTCACACTGCCCTGTCCCATGGACCTGGACAGTGTGTCCCCACCTAGACCAGATCCAATGGATGACCTTTCCCACCCTCCCCCTCTCTTGCCCTTGCCAGCAATCCCTAATCAGTCTTCCATCCAGAGGGCAGGCTCACGTCCTCCAAGCATCTCTCTTAACTGCCTTGTTGCTTCCAAAGTTTCCGGACGCTTCTTGTTCCCATGGTCACATCTGGTCTGACCTCGTCAGGTATGACACGGCACCAACAAACAGACATGTGGCTGAACTTCTGGCCTCTGTGTTCCTTATCAAATCAGAGTCATTACCAGCGTTAGTGAGAAGACCTTCCACCGTCTCCCACGCTGGCCCCGCCTAACACAGGCTCCTGTCTCATCACATCACCAGGCTCCCCATTCATTCAGAGGGTGAGGAGGGGAGGCTGCAGGAGTGAAACAGGCCAGGGAGGCCCAGGTCACCCACCCGCAGGTCCTGAGCATACGTGTGTCCTCCCCGGTCACTTGGCCCTGCTCTGGGCATATGTAAAGTCTGGAGACATGCCTGCCATGTCCTTCACATCGAAATTCTTAAAATAAAGCTTTTAAAATCTAACTCATCTGTCATCTACCTACCACTTTTTGTATTAATAGGAAGTACACTAGAAAATCCCTTAAAATTGAAATAAAAAACTATTCTTTTTTTAAAAATATATTTTATTGAGTTTTTACAGAGAGGAAAGGAGAGAGATAGTTAGAAACATCGATGAGAGAGAAACATCGACCAGCTGCCTCCTGCACACTCCCCACTGGGGATGTGCCCGCAACCAAGGTACATGCCCTTGACCAGAATCGACCCTGGGACCTTTCAGTCCGCAGGCCGACGCTCTATCCACTGAGCCAAACCGGTTTCGGCTAAAAAACGATTCTAAGAGACACGATGTGTGCATTGATCTGTTTTTATGTCCCAACATCTGCAAGTCACAACACTTCCTCTTTGGGGAAAAATGGAGACACGTAGCTGCAATCCTTCCAACGGCCACTAGAGGGAAACCCGATGGGTTACATACAGTTTCCGGACTAGAAAAAGAAACATCTGGGGGGAACTTCAAGTAACCCAGATGCTCTTGGGGCTTGTTTGCTTGTTTCTCTGGTTTCTGTGAATGTTTTGGTCCTTCTCCTCCTCGCCATCTTCCACCTCCCCCAGCAGCCCCGAGGGTTCGAGGGTTCAAGTCCTTCACTTCCTGCTGCTGCCCAGGCTTCCCTGCAGATAACCTCATGCCAGGGGGTCAAGGCCACTGGGTAAATCTTTGACCAGAGGACACGGGAGGTGGTGATGAGTCCTTTGCCTGCTCAGCCCTTTATACCTGGCGTGACCGCGTGTCCTGGTTGGCCTGGGACAGCCCCGGGGGCGCTGCTGTCCCGGCGTCATTGAAATAGCACCCCCTCTGCCCTTTTGGGTGCCCAGTTTGTAGGGCACACGATCTGCTCCCTTTCCTCCCTTCCTGCCTCCCTCGTCCTGAATTTGGGTGCCCCCACCCCAGTCGGCTTCTGGGGGGTCACCCCTTTTGAGATGTCAGGAAGGGCATGATGGGTAGGCCAGAGCCTGAGGCAGCAGCTCAGTCCGGCAAGGACAGGCTCCCGGCAAGGCTCAGACAGGGGGTGGGGCTTTCTGAGGTGGGACATTCAGGGGGTAAGGGGCAGCAAGTCCTGGGAATTGTGGGGGGCACTCAAGCCATCAGGGGATGTGATTGAAATGGCTGCTTCTAAGTTTTGGGAAAGCCTGGAAAGAGTGCCCCCATCTTTGCTGCTCCCCCCAAACCCCAGCTGGGGCATCTTCCTATCAGTGCAAAGAGGGAGAAGCAAGTCTGAGGAGGGGCCCGGGGAAGCAGGGGACAGAGAGCCCAGAGGGGACTAGACTATTTCATCCATCACAGCCTCCTGGAGCTTCCTGGGGGTGCGAGGCACGAGAAGGCACCCCTGGATGGACTGCATCAGCTGCAGGAAAGGGGGTGCAGACTCTGGGTGGGAAATGGGGGAAAGGCTGGAACAGAGTGGAGAGAGATGGACAGACAAGAGGAGAGAGTCAGAGACCAAACTTCCTGTTTCTACTCTGGACCTTTTGTGCAAATGCCTTCATGCCCCGTGTGGCTCTGTGTGACCGCACCTGCCACTTGGTCGTGTTGTCAGGGGTCGTCATGCTGTGGTGCGCCTCGACCCGGGTTCCTTGTACTGTCCATCATTATCCCGCCGCATGGATAGATCGCATCTCACTTACCCATCCACCCGTTAGGGGGCATTTGGGGTGCTTCCACGTTGGGCGATGATGAACAGCCACTGGACTTTTCCTGGGTACATATGTTGCCACTTCCCCTGAGTGTATACCAGCATAAACCTGCGAGTGGTATACACCTGAAGCCTGTGAGGTTTTGAGGAAGCTTGAAGTCCTACTTCAAATACAGTGGAAAAGGGAAGATCAAAGGAAGTGTTGATTGTATGTGAAAAGAAACGTGGACACGTGTTGACCAGAATGCCAAATTGGGTGAGTTTTAGAAAACTCAAAGGGACCCAGCACCTACACGCTGCCACTGTAGGCTCTTGCCAACCTCACCCTCGGCTCAGATGTGCCTCCAGGAATTGGGAACCCTGCCCAAGCTTGGCTGCATGCTCCCCAGTGGCCACTGGAGGGCGCCCGGACCACTCCCTGAGGCTCAGATTCCTGGAAATAATGGGGTTTCTGAGAGGTTTTATCCCAGAGCTGAGCCACTGTGCTCACCCCAAAACTTCTCAAGGGGGCAGTGTTGGGTTTAGACCCTTAACCTGAATCGGCACGTGGATGGAAGACAGAGCTGGGGAGCATCCCTCGGCTGCAGGCAAAGCTCACCCCAGAGCAGCAGGGCCTTGGGACCTTCTCTGCGGCCGTCAGTGACCTCGACCGCTTGTCCACCTCCGTAAGATGCCGAGAGTGAGGGCACGCGGGGCCATGGCGGGGGCAGAGGGCCAGCACACAGCCACAGCGGGCACCACAGGACGGCCGCCATTGCTGCCTGGTTACCTTTTGCTGTTTGGCCGTGTGTAGGGGCCGTTTGAAGAGAGTCACAAACTCAGCAGCAAAGGAGACGAGAGTCCAGGTGGGGCCTTGGGCTCATGATGACCCGGAGAGATAAGATGGTGCAGAGAGAAGAACCAGAGCGGGCGTGCAATGGGGCTGGGCTTGGCAGAGGCACCCCCTCGGGTTGGTCACAGCACTGGGGCTGCCCCAGGCCATCTCAGGGCCTGCGAGGAGTTGAGGGATCTGGAGGGGCTGGGGCCAAGAGCCAGTTTCTGGAGCCAGAGGCGGTGGGAGGTAAAACAAGCATTTCAGCCCCAGAGTGCTGTGGGCCTTCACTGCCTCTGACTCGGCCTCGGACGTGCAGAATCTCAGCTTTCTAAAGGGAACACAGTTTTCCCTGAGTCACCAGGGAGGGGCGCGCACACACACAGTCACACAGTCACACACTTACACACATGCCCACGCTCAGTCACATGGTCACACACACATTCACACTCCACTCACATACACAGTGCACACACACACTTGCACATAATCAACGTTCACACACATACTCTTACATACGGTCACACACACACTCACACACTCACATAGTCACATATACACAATCACCCACATTCACACAGTCACATTCACACACACCAGTCATGCACTCATTCACACTCAGACACATTTATACACACACACACACACTCACACACACATTCTTCACACTCACCCAGTCACATACACACAATTTCTCAGTGTGCCTTCTCCAGATTCCACCTTCTTGTTCATCATCCCAGCCATTCTGAGTAAACTTGTGGTGACTGTTTGTAAAGAGAGATTGCTTTCTTTTTAAAATAATGTATTGAGGTGTAAATCACACCATATGGAATTAAGCATTTTTAAAGTGAACAATTCACTAGTATACCCCATAGCTCCAAAGCAGCGCCCCTATCCTTGTGGCCACTTTTTAACGTTTGCTTATTAATTATTTATTGGGTGTCTGCCATGAGGCAAAATCTCTGTGGTGCTGAGGATTTTTAATAGTTGAGCCTCCATAGACCAACTTCCTGAACCATCTCTGAGAACAGAAGCATGGACTGTACTGATTGGTCAGACTGGGTCCCACCCCACCCCCAGCAGTAGGGCGAGGTCTTGGCTCCACCAGAGCTGGGGAGGGAGCTACCCAGAGGAAATTGGAACTTTTGTTACCAGCGAGGAGGACTGAGGCTGCAAAACATGTTCCCTGACTGTGAGTGGGCCCGGGAAGGCAGTGTCGGGGCCAATGCTGTCCCCTACACTCCCAGCACAGAGAAGCATGGGCAGCCGCGTGGGACCGGATGTGATGTGGTGCGAGACCAACAGGCGGTGTAGCAGTACTTGGGGAGCCAAATGCATGGGGAGGGGATGCAGGAGGCCGAAGGAAAGGCCTCGGAGCAGAGGCGATGTTTCAGCGGGGTCTTGAAGGATGAGTAGGAGTTCGCCAGGGAGTGCCCATTGGGCTGGGCAGAGAGCAAAGGTACTGAGACATTGACTGGAGTTTTAATCCTGACTCTTCTCCTTCCTAACTTCCTGGGGCAAGTTACTTCATCTCTCCGAGCCTCCGTTTCCTCCTCTAAACAGTGGGGGACAATCATAGTATCGCCCACGAGATCTGATGGAGGAGGAAATAGGATAAAGCAGGGGCCAAAACAGTGGACGTGACAAAATCCCTGCTGTCCGGGAGTTAGTATCTTCTCATCTGTGAGGCGGGGCTCATTGCACCGCCTCTAATTGTCAGCAAGCTGAAGTGCTGCGTGCTCGGCACAGCGCCACCTCGTGCTCGCTGCTAGCACTGTCGTTGCTGTTGGTACAAAGTTCTGAAGATGCCTGGGCCGCCTGGCCAGGGGGCTGCAGGGGGTGGGATGCCCGACACCCGAGTGCCAGCGCCGCACCCCGCCGCCAGGTGGGCCGTGGACAGCTCCTCCCTCCGCCGCCCGCGCTCTGCACGTGTCACGGACAAGATGCCGCCGCTGCTGGCGGGGTTGCTGGGGTTTGAACAGGAGGATCCTGGGCCCCTGAGCGGAGCTGCCCGGGAAAGCTCTCAGCGAAGGGGGGCGGGGGGTGGGGGGTGAGGGGTGGGGGGCTGGCGACGTGCCGTCCCTTTGGGCCTCTGAGGATCTGTGCCCGCTACGCTGAGCCGGTCAGTCAGTGGTCACACTCGGGGATGTTGACTGAGTCCGTCTCCGGCCAGAGACCCCGCGTCAAGTCAGCAGAGGCTGCGAGCTCCCGGACCACGAGGCCCCGACGCCGCGGGTGGAGGAGGGGTTATGGTCGGAGGCAGCGCTCCATGGACTTGGGGTGCGGCTGGCGCAGCCCTAGTTCTTGAGCTGGTTGGTGGCTACAAGGGTCCCACATGCCGTACTCATTAAGCTAAATATTTCTGCTTTATCTTGTGTTTGAAAAGGACGCACACACATCACTTGTGGGTGAGAACGCAGGTGTGGCACTGAGGCACCAGGCGGCTCCCGCGCGGGACGCAGGGCCGGGCTCAGGCGCCTCCTTCCACCCTCCCGAGCCCGGGTACACCGAGAGCGCGGGGCCCAGAGGGTCCCGGGCGGCCCCAGGCAGCCTCCTCACCACGGGGTAACCCGGCGCCTCCCCCGGCTCGCTGTCCCTTTAACGTCGCAGACCGTCCCTGGTACTGAGGTCCCGCATCGCGGTCTGCGGCGCGGGCTCGGGTCCGGGGAGATCAAGGTCACGGCGGCGCCCCTCCGCGCCCCCGCCCGGCGGAAGGGCTGGCCTCTGGTGGCGGCCCCGCCCCCGCCCCGCCCCGCCCCGCCGGCCCGCGCCTCCCGCAGCCCCAGCCCCGCGCCCCCTCCCCGCCGGCGCCTCCCGCAGCCCCGGCTCCGCGCGGTGCAGGGCGGCCCTGCGGAGGCAGCCCGAGCGGCCCTGCGGCGGGATGCGCGGCCGGGGCGGGGGGCGCGCCCGCTGGCCGGCGCCGGTGCGCTCGCTGCTGCGCGCCTTTGGGGCCCGGGACGCCGCCGCCGCCGCCGCCGCCGCCGCCGCCGCCCGAGGCCCGGAGCAAGGTAAGCGAGGCGGTGGGAGCCCGCGCCCTGCCCTTGGCCGCTGCGGGGTGGCCAGGATACCCGCTGCTGCGCCCCCAGCACCGCTGGCTCGGGCTCCCCGCAGCCTGGGCGGGCGCCTCTGGCCCCTGACAAGGGCAGTGCGCGCCGCGGTCCGGAGCGCTGGCCTTGGGGTCTGACCCCTCCTCGGCCAGCTGCGGCGTGACGGGGTGCTCAGGGCATTTGGCTTCTCTGTGCCTCAGTTTCCGCATCTGGAAGGGGGGCGATCTTATACTTGAGTCGTGAGGCATCAGCTGGGATCACAGAAGCCCTGCTCACCACCCAGTGAGAGTTCCACGCGTGTTCTGTCGAGCGGGCCCCCAACTGTGCGGGGCAGGAGTGCCAGAGCCCTGCAGGCAGACACCTGGCCCTGGCGCGGGCCCAGCCGCAGTTAAAGGGACAGGACCTCCGGAGAGAGGCCGAGGAAGCTGGGAAATGGTGAGGGCCCCGTGGTCCAGGGAAGGGGAGCTGGGAGTGGGAGCCGCTGAGGCCCTGGGGAGGAGGCCAGAGCAGCCCTGGGTGTGACTGGTGAGCAGCAGGCTGAACCCTGGTGGGCAGGAGAGTGAGGCGGTGTTTCCAGACCTGCCCGGGAGAATGTCCTGGGGGCACTTATTTCAAACTGGAGGCCTCACCGGCTGCCCCTCAGCTTCCTGGAATCAGCATTTCTGACCAGCGCCCCAGGTGATTCCAGAACAGGTGGTCTGCAAGCTCTGCTTTCCATATTCCGTGGTTCTTCCCAGTGGCTCCAACAGGGGCGATTCTGCCTGCCCCCATTTTTGTTTGTCTACAGCTCCCCCAGTTACTATGGCATCTGGTGGGGAGGAGCCAGGGGTGCAGCTGAGCATCCTGAGGTACCAGGACAGCCTCTGAGGAAAAGAAAAAGAAAAAGGACAAGAACGATCTAGGGTACAAGTCAGGGTGTGGAGCTGGGAGAGATACACGGAGTCACAGGAGAAGAAGGGAGGGCACTGGGGCTGTTGGGACCAGCAGGTGTCATTGAGAGCCTGCTGTGTGCCAGCTCCTGGGTGGTGTCCCGAGGGTGAGCCGCCCATGGTGAAGCTCCGGGCACTTAATAATGGAGCACCCAGGCCCCTGGCACAGGATGGGTGGCCCTTCTGTGCCCCCACTAAGTGTAAGACCTTGTCCTCGGCTCTGGGGTCCAGCGGTGACCCCAGGACACACACCCTCTACTGGGCACGGAGCTCCCTCCCCAGCACCTGAGCACAGTGGGTGCACCAGACTGCCCCACCAGGGTTCAGCCTGCTGCCACCAATTATACCCAGGGCTGCTCTGGCCTCCTCCCCAGGGGCCTCGCCCCCCACTCCCAGCTCCCCTGCAATGCTTGGGTGCTGCGTTGGCCGCCAGCCCACTGGGGTTGGGTTTTGAGAAAGGACGTTTCACACGCTGACCTTCAGCTGCTCGCGGTGTATTCAGAGCCCTTGCAAGGGTGTGGTCTCCCCGTGGACATACAACTCCTGCTGCACACGCTCTTTTCCATTGTTGGGAGTTTTTAAAATAGTTCTGTGGCTGCTGTCTAGGCTGTGAGGGTGGCAGGCTGAGCCACAGCTAACCCACTTTGGCCAAGTCGAGAAAGCTGGCCGTGTAGGCTGCGGGTCATCAGATGTTTATAAATCATTGAAAAGGGTGCAGGCACTGACCTAGATGCCAGGATGAGGGGAGCAAGCAGGTCTGCGTCCTGGCCTCAGGGAGCTTTTCTTGGCGGGGGTGCGGGTGGGGGGGGGCAGTAAAATGAAACCAAAGGATCATTAGTGCAGGGACGTGCAGGGAAGACAAGGCAAGTACAAGGCGGCATTGACTGAGGATGTGAGCTGCTTGGCCAGGGTGGCCAGGGAAGGCTCTGCAATGACGGGTGTTTGGCTACAGACTTGAGTGGGGAGAAGCAGGGAGCCACGTGAGGCTGGGGGTGAAGCGTCCCGGCAGGAGGGAGAGCAGGGGCAGAGGCCCTGAGATGGGAATTGGCTGGGTGGAGTTGGGGAGCAGAGAGGGTCCTGAGGCTGCAGACCTGTGTGCATGGGGAGGGGGGTGGGTGCCTGGACTCGGTCCAGGGTAAGCCATGGGCATTTCACACGTGCGGTCTGAGCCACTGGCGAGGCCACTGGCGGGCTTTAGGCGGAGGACTTGCCTCCCCTGCTGTCTGTGACGGAGAGCGCATCTGGTGGTCCAGGGCCAGTGGGCTCAGTGGGCGGCCTCTCTGGACAGAAAGGTCGAGGTGGCTGAGACAGTCGGCCGCTGGTGCCCTGGGGGCCTGAAAGCCTGGAAGCCACCCAGTCTGTGTCTACGCACCTGGGGCGAAGGCTTGGCCAAGGAGGAGGGAGGCTGGTTGTGGGGGAGGGGTTGGCGGGAGGAGGCTGTGCCCGTTTGGAGAGGCCTGTTGACATCCTGAGGTTGTGGAGTGGGCATGTCTGAGTCTGGAGCTGAGGGCAGTGGTCCCCCTCGGAGGCCCCCCAGGACCATGTTGTCCTCTCCAGGAGTGGGGCTCAATTTCTGCCTCTCGGTGTGGAGTCAGGCAAGACCCCAGTTCAAATACAAATGTTGGTTTGGAGCCATCAGGGACCCAGGGTAGAGCCCAGCTGTGTGCCCACCACTCTGGGCATACTGACGGCTGGACCTGGGGAGGTCCCCTGGCCCTCTCCCCCTGTGCCCATGAGGATTTGTCCAGCAGCCACCTGCAGCCTGGCTCCCGACTCGTGCGCCACTTCCCAGAGCTCTCTCTGGGCGGGTCCCAGTTCCCAGCCCTGGAGGGATGGTCATGGAGGGATGGTCATGGAGGGACCGTGTGCTATTTCTGTGGCCAGCGCTGCTTTAATTTAGGAATAAATCAGCCAGCCATTCTTCCAGAATTCGACTTCTGATTGGAAGCTCTGACTCGTACTGGGATATTTCTGCACCAAATGAGTTTTTTTTTAAATTTTAAATTTTTGGAAGGGAAAGGCGTGATCGATGATATCATGACACATGTCAGCTGATGCTCATTAAAAGTCGTGTCTTGGGGGCTGTTTGAGGCAGCTGGAAGTGGTGCTGTGTTCCCTGGCCAGCTCAGGGCTGGGCCCGGCTCCCCAAGGCCAGGGACTCTCCAGACCCACGTGGGCTCTGAGCTGCCCGGTTCTCCTGAAATCCTAATGACAACCAGCTGGGCCAGCAGGCTTTTCCGGTGGCAAGTGACCAGACCTTTGGAAGCAAAAGGAGCATTTGTCAGCTCAGGAAACTGGGTGTCCAAGGCCAGGCGGCCTCGGGGGCTCCAGCTAGTGTCCCCTTGTGTGCCCTGGTCTTGGCTGGGTCACACTGCCCATCTTTGACCCCATCACCGTGGCCTGGGAATGGGGGGAGCTGGGCGGCTAAGGCCCAGCTCATGGGCCAGCTCACCGGCCCCACAGGCCTGAGACCCCCAAAGAAAACCAGGGGTGCTGGCAGAAGATGGAGAGAGAGCGCGGGACATCGCCAACACCAGCAGGGTTCCAGCTGCACCCTCACAGTGTGGGGCCCTCCTGTGCTCACCTGACATGCACCTCGCACCGCGGGCTGGGGTCACCTATGGCAAGTCCAGGCAGAGTAGAAGGCTGGGAGTCACCTGCCAGGAGCCTGGGCATTTTTCCTGTGGCTTGTCCCTCACCCAGGTGTATCTGCCCGCCCCCATCACCCTAAGGACTGCTGTCTGCTGGTCAGCTTAGCCGATGAAGGTGGTGGCTCCATTTGTGTTTTAAGGGACATGAATGATCCTCAGGCGTGGGACCAGGCCTGGCCTACAGCTGGCACTCGTAATATTTGTCAGGTGAATTCGTAATGTGTTCTATTCAGGCAACTGGTTTCTCTGGGGTGTGTGGGGGGGGATAATGACACAAGTGTTTCCTGAATCCTGTCTCCAAGTGAGGAGTGAAGACCTTAAACGAGGCCAACCTCTTGGAACCGGCTCCCTCCTCTCCTCCTTCTCCCTCCTTCCCCCCCACCCCCCCAGGTGACCATCGAGTGCAGGGTGCCCACCAGACTCCGGCACTGCGCTGGGTGTCAGGGGGCGCCGGTCAGCACTCTTTCCTGTAAGGACTTTAAAGAAATGGCATCTGAAAACAGGACGTCCTGTTCTGAAACGCACTGTTTCCATTCAGTGTGTCTTGGAGATTTATCTGGGTTAATAGAGTCTTGCTAATTGCTGTAGGATATTCCACTGTTGTGTTAGCCTTTCTGAGGCCGGTGGCCATGGGGGTCGTTCTCAGACCTGCTCCATGGGGGGGGGGGGGGGCCTACGTGAGCATCACACATGCACACACACACACACACACACACACACTCACTCGCCTCCTGGGGCCTCTGTACCGCTCTCTGTGGGTGCTCAGCTGTTCCCAGCAGCAGCGGCCGAGGTGCCTTTCCTCCAGGTGCTGGAAGGTGCAGATTCTCACGGTGGCCCGTCTTGCAGCAGAAAAGGGGAAATTCCTGGGACTAATTTGCATTCCCTTGGTTGCTCCAGAGGCTTTTTCTGATGCTCATTGACTGCTGGGATTTCACTCTCTCATTTTGCCTGTTTCTGCCAGGTTGCTAGTCTCTGATTGGTTTGCAATAACAACTTATGTGTCCTGGACTCTCACCCTGTCTGCTGCTGTTTTGGTCTCTCTGTGGCTTGCCTTCTGACTTGGTTTACAGTCTTTGGTTGGAAGACGGTTTTTTGTTCTGGTTTTTAATATAACGGACATGTAACATGACGGTGCTTCCGGGGGTGCAGTACAGTGACCTGATGTGTATGCTTATTGCGAAGTGACCACCACAGTGCGTCTAGCTAACAGCCGTCACTCCAGAGTCACAGCTGTTTTTCTTGTGGTGAGAAGTTTTAAGATCTACTCTCTTAGCAACTTTCAAAACAGTGCCTTTCACCGTGGTCACTGTGCTGTGCGCTACACCCCCAGGTTTTTACTTTCGATGCAGTAAAATGTATCATGTTTTTTCTTTATCATTTTGTGTCTCTAATCAATCTTTTCTGGCACCTTCTCCCAGTCTGCCCAGGATGGCCTGGCCTTAGCTCTGGGCATCCATATCCCAAGGACCCCTGTGTCCACATCAGAAATGTCCAAACTAGAGAATTTTTGTGAGTTTATTTAAGCCAAACTGATGACAATTGCAGGGAAGCAAAATCTCAGTGGACTGAGAACATGCTCTGGAGACTGGTGGTTTTGCAGCATATTTTATACATTAGCATCAAAGGGGGAGTCCTGAGGGGGGTGCACGACACCCTGAGCAGGGCAGGTTAAGGAGGCGGGAGAGCAAAGCGGGGAACCTCTTAGGTTGGATGAAAAGCAAGAGGGAGAGACACTCCTCTTTTATGCTAAAGGGCTCAGGGCAGTTCACATGGAGGGCTCCCAGAGACGGTGCTCCCGAAACAGGAGAGCACGGGCCCTGTGGCCCCTGTGCTGTGCGGGGGGTGAGCCCTGAGGGCTCTGGAAAGGACTTTACCTTGACATCGCAAAGGTCTGTTCTCTGAGATGCAGGCAGACAAGAGCCAGGCTCTCTTTCGGTAAAGACGGGCCTTTGTCGGGGAGCTACAGGCCTGGGACAGGCCGGCTCCGAGTGGGGACGCGTGTGCAGACCATCCCACGGGGGCTTCGGTCCTGAGTGCCCAGGGCCCGCCCTGCTGGCCTCCCGGAGCTCGTCAGGGTTAGTGTGTGGCCCTCTGTCGCCCACACCTGAGTCCCGGGCAAACCAGGACGTTTGGTAGTAGCATCCACCCATGCTCCCTGGTAAGGAGCTTACAGCTCTTTTCTTTACGTTTCCTTACAAACCACTGTAATTTGCTTCCGAGGACAGTATGCGAATGCAGGGCTTCAATGGGAAGCCCGGTGCACAATTTATGCAGACACCGCTTGCCTCCTGGGGTCTGGAATCTGGGGATGTGCCAGACAGCGGGTGCCCGCGGGCCCTGCCCAGGTGCACACCCTAGGTGCCAGGTCTCTGTCGTGCCTGTGGGAGACAGCACTCCTCACGGCCTCACACCCGGCGCATCTGGTGCATCCCGGGTGTCTCCTGCGACTCCAGTGGGAGGAGACCAGGCTTCCCGCTCCCCTGGACTTCACCCCGTGCACCAGCCGCCCCCGTGTCCCTTCACTGCCATCAGTCACAGTGTGAGTATGACTATGTCTGACCTGGGCGTCCATCCTGGGACCCCTGAACCGGAGGACTCGGGGACCCCTGCACAACTCGTCTGCTTACTGGCCTGTTAGTGATGCTGCAGATATGCGCACTCATGTGGCCCAGGGCCTGGCACATAGTAGGTGCTTTGTCAATCTCTCGGCCTTGCTGAGAGCACGAGCAGCAGGTCTGTGGTGGAGGCCCTTCCTCCTGCCCCCTCGGCCCCCCATCCCCCCTGTGGAAACAGTGGAGCCACCCCCAGGCTCACAGGAATGTCTTCCCTCCGGCGCGGCTGTTGCTCGAAGAGTCTGTGGCTTCTCCCCGAAGGCCCAGCGTTTAGCACCAGAACCCCAGATCCAGCCTCACTTCCCCTCTCGAAGAGCAGGAAGCGGGCTCAGGAGGCGCCCGCAGCCCCCTGGAAGCACATCTCACGTCCATGCAGTTTGGAACGACTTGCACACGTGTGAACACTGCGACTCGAGGTGGGCGCTCGAGCCGCCTGCAGCCTCTGCTCCCGTGGGCGCCTGGCAGTCAGCGCACCCTCCCCGCCCGGCTCGCCATCTGTCAGTGGCGTCCCTGTTGGACTCCTCCTGCCACCGGGGTGGCCCTGGCAGGTGACAGGCGTGTGAATGGTGGGTTTCCCAGGGGAACGGACTAAGAAGGACCGTGCCCTCCATAAGATCTCTCCTGCACATTAGGGACTGCAGGTCTGCACGCCTGCGTGTCCACGCAGCGGTCTGACCAAGTGTGACCCGCCGTTGGTGACTAAGTCCCTGTAAGCACCACCCCGCATGCACTCCGGTGGGAGGACCCTGGCGCAGTAGAGGCAGGCTGCAAACTTCAGTTTCTACTTTTATTTTAGTGGCTTTGCTGTCTGTGCTTTTTCCTATAATCCACTAATATTCATTGTAAATTAACTCCATTTATTTATTTACTTACTTATTTATTTATTTATTTATTTATTTATTTATTTATTTATTTATTTTTGCCTCTTGGTTAAACATTGGGGAAGTAAAAAATAAAGGAGACGGTCCTCTCATTTGCCGGTGGGAGTGATGTCAGATGTGGAGAACTGTGGTCATGAGTGACAGTACAGAGTAGTTCCGTTGTCATTTGCGCTGGGTGTGCGCGGGGGTCACCTAGTGGGGCCGTTGAGGAGCCACCAGAGGTCTCTGTGGGGACAGTGGTGGTCACAGGAGCCGGTGATGGACGCGGACGAGCCTGGCCTTGGTCTGCTCCTTCCCCTGCTCAGCTGCATGTGAGGTGTGAGCCCATTGTGCAGATGAGAAAACGGAGGCAGAGAGCTGGACTGACTTGCCCAAGGCCACGCAGCTGGGGGCTGAATTTGACCCTGGGCCAAGCCTGGATTCTTAGTCGTTTTATTCTCCTATCTCCCATAAAACTCAATTCCGTTCTCTGCCTTTTGTTCTGGAAGGCAGTGACGTTCTTAGTGCCTAATTCAGGGACCCAGTTGGATGCCCCTAGTTTGGCTCCCTGGGAGCTGCCTGCCTTGGAAATGAGGAGGCTGGCGGCAGAAAGCAGCCCATCCTGCCGTTGGGATGCCACGCCCCACCCATCTTCCCCTTCGCTTTGTGGGTCCTGTGATTCCGCAGGGCCATCTGGTCTCCAGAATGGCCTCCCCACCCTCAGCCAGCCCCCTGAGCAAAGCATTCACAGCAGGCCCGGGGCAGTGTCTGGCCGAGCGAAGGGCCAGGAGTCCTGGGGGATCAGAGTTCTGCTGGCCACACTGTGGGTGAGCGGACCAGCCGGGTCTGCCCCCAGCAAACCGCTCGGTATACACGGGGTGACACCACTGTGATGTGACCTCTTTGCATCAGCTGCACAAGTTCATGGGGCTGGGACAGCTGAGTCCTGCTGCGAGGAATCCTGGCATTAACACGGAAACCTCCCTCAAACTTATAGAGCACGCGAATCAGCTGGTAATCGTCTGAATTTCAAGTTATTGTGTGCAGGAATTTTTCCTTGATTGCAGGTTAGCTGCGGGGTACCTTTGAATTAGGAGATGCTGAGTACAGTTACAACATATCCAGGTTCCGTCTACTGCTCTGCGTTCCCACTGCCCTGCCCGGGGCCAGGCTGCCTCCCTCCATCTCCCTCTTGAATACAGCACCCCATGTGCCCCCTTGTCTCCCAGCCCCTCCTTGCCACCCTCCACTGTATTCTACTCCCCATGGACACAGAACCTTCCAAGAGAGAAGATAAATCCACTCTCTCTCCTGACTGGAGACGCTCCTGGGTTTTCCATTCCTCCTAGGATAGCTCCACCCTCCGTCCCATGGTTCATGAGGCCCTTTGAGTTCGGGGCCTGCACCCCACCCTTACCGCATGCTGCTCTCCCTGTCTTAGCTCCTCAAAGTGCCCAGTGCTTGCTCACCCCAGGGCCTTTGCACGTGCTGTTGTCTGAGTACCAGGGCTCCTCCCCCTGTGGAATGACTGGCACATACTCTGTGCTCAATGTACTAGTATACTCGTTGAACAATGAACCAATGAATCAATGAAGGAGTGAGTCCATCAATCAGACCCAAAGCAGAGCCTGAAGTTCTCCAGGACGTTTCTCTGGGATCAAGCCTGGTGGATCCGTGTGGTCTTCAGGCCCGTGCCTTTCCTGACGAAGGCCAGCTTCTCAGCTTTGCTGAGAGTTAAGGTTCTGGCAGGAGCCGAAGCCACCCCGCGTGGATCTCTGTACCTTCACTCCCTCCCGACAGCCCTCTGGGGCCCACTTCCCTAAAGTCCTGGGGCTCCGTCTTATACCACAGCCTGAGTGAACATGGGTCCCCCAAGTAGCCCTTGAAGAGAGCCAGGAGGGCCAGGGGTTCCGAATGCTGCAGTGTGACATGCCAGGAGTGATTTCTGTTGCACCCCACGTCCCTGGACTAGTAACAGACACAAATATTAACTGGAATCCCTGGCACTGCTATCACATACAGAACAGAGACTGGTGAAGGTGCCAGAATCTAACTGCCAAAATCATGCTGCCCCAATACAGAACCCCAGTAGATGTACCAGCTGCAAAGTGCACGGCGGCTTAAGGAATCGTGGGCCCCAAAAGAGACCACAGCCTCTGTGAAAGTCTGGACGCAGCCGTCGTTATTTATCGTTCTCAACAAGTGGACACTGGAGTTATCGCTGCAGCCCAGGACTTACGACTTATTTTGAAAGTACTGCCTGTAAACCGAGCCTGATGGGTTTTCTTTGATTTATGGAACAGTCGCGACGCTGCAAACATGCAGGGCCCGCTGCGTCTGTGACGGGGCCTGGTGGCATTAACCCCCTCCGGGAGTCCGTAAGTCTGGCTCTGCCGTCTCCCGTGGGAAAAGAGACGTCCCTTTAGAATATAAATCCAATAAACATATCAAAATGCCCACATTGCATTGGAGAAAGGGCTTGGGTTGCACAGACCATTTTGAAACATGAATTATCTTCTTGGAAAGCGGGCTCCGGCATGAGCAGCGCTGTCCCCACGGATTGCGCGTTGGCCCTTTCATTCAGTCGGAGCATTCGGAGCGTGGGAGGCTGTGGGACCTCCTTGCCCTGCGGAGCAGAGGCATTGCCTGTGGGAGGCGATGGCCCCGTCCTGGGCCCAGCCCTTTCCTCTCTCCTGGAGGCAACGCGCCCTCGGTCCAGGACAGAGCTGCCCAGACAGACCCTGCCGCCACTTTCATGCTAACCTGAGCCTGTGGGGGGCGGAGGGAACTCGGTGGTGTCTGTGACTGCTGGGCTCTCTTTATGCCATGCTGCAGCGTACCCACTCGCCCAGGAAGTAGGGAGTTCCAGTGATGTTCGAATACACAGATTCATGTCATTCAGAAAAGCTGCTTGTACCATTTCCTAGTGTGGCTATCCTGTTGGCCAGCCATTGGGGTTAGGTTGTTTTCACTGTATCTGCCTTATTCACACCCCCTGTGTGCTGGGGTCTTTCGCAGGTAAGATCCTCGGTAAGGTGCAAACATGCAGTCATCCTTCAATGCCACCACTGCCATCTCCTGCTCCTCCCCCTCATCATCATCAAGTCAGTGACTTTTAGGGGGATCCAAACAGGCACGAGGCTGCCGGATCTGCCACTTAGGATGTGTTTGGTGCAGTAGCATTCCGAGCTGCGGAGCAGAGGGCCTGGCGGACCTGGGCGGACCTGGGGGGACCTGGGCGGACCTGGGGGGACCTGGACGGACCTTGTCCCTGCTGCTGGGGCAAGTAAGGACTTTGCCTCTGACTTGCAGAACGTGAATCTAATAGTACCTACCACGTGTGGTTAATTTTTAGCATTAGTCGTATTAATAATTACAAAGTTCTTAGAACAGTGTTTGACGCATGATGAGAGCTACATGTCAAGTAAATGAATACCCAAGGATGGTAGGATGTTTGCTCCTGTTACAGGAAATCTGCAAAGGCTCGTTCAGGTGTCCGTCCTCAGTTGCTGGCATTCCATCCTTACGAGTGTCACTGCAGCCACATGGTGCGGGCTACAGCTTCAGACCCCACGGGACACTCAAAGGCAGGAAGCATGCAGCCAGGTGGCCGCGGTGGGCGCAGTTTCTCCCGTGACCAGCAGAGGGCGCGGCTCCCTCCCTTATCACCTACTCAGTGGGCGTGGCTTTGTCTTCACTCCTGCCCTCTTGTCCCACTCACTTGGTTCCCTAAGAGCGTGTGTGGACAGCGCAGTTATTTCTTTATTTTTTTGAGTTTGCTGGTTTAATTCTGTTTCTGTTGACGGATGAGAAGCCACACGGCCTGTGGTCTAGGGGGCGGGAGGCAGCCTCCTCCGTGCCTCTGTGCCTCTGAGCCATTGGAGGTGACTTGGGCCCTGGGGACCCAGCCCTCACTGCTGGAGCAGGGATGCCAGGGACAAGACACCGCGTGTGCGTTCACTCATTCAGTTAGCAAGTCCTTGTTTTCTGGGACAAACACCCCTGGCATCCGAACCCAGTGCCAGGTCCTCGGCTCCGGCTCTCCCAGGGTCCTGGGTGAGAAGGAAGTCTCTAGCAGAACAAGAGCCAGCATCGCTATAACCCTCCAGGTCCTGTCATTGCAGCTCACGTCCGTGGTCGCCTGGTGCAGAGCCCACCGTGTGCCTCGGGTGCCCCTTAGTGTGTCTGGTTGGAGGGCGGTGGGCCTTCTGCAGCTGGAGCTGAAGCCCTGCAGGAGGGTCTGTGAGAGCCACCACCATGCGGCTCAGCACCTGACCCCGATGGTCGTCATGGAATGGCCAGGCAGGGGCGACCATGCTCTTTCCAAGATGAGGAATCGGAGGCCCAGAGAGGGGCCACCGGCCTGCAGCTGGTACCGGCAGGTCTGTGGGACCAGAGCCCGTGCCCTTTCCGTCATCCCCCCCATGGGACAGAAAGTGTCCATGACTCTAGGTGGGTGTGGCGCCCAGACAGCCGGCTTATCCGCATCACGTCTAATGCCAGGTGTCCAAATGGGCCCTCCTCTTCTGCCCCACCCCCCTTCTCTGATCCTCCCATCCCACAGTAAATATCAGACTTGATGGTTACTTCCCCCGCGCCCCTTATCCAGGCAAACATCAAAAAGCAAAAGTGTGGGAGTCCCTTTCACTTGGCTAATGTTTCAGGGCCCATCCCTGTCGTGGCAGGTGTCGGGGGTTTGTGGCTGAGCGAGGTTACCGTGGATGGGTGGCTTGACCACATTTTATTTATCTACGTACTGGTTGATGGACGTTGGTTTCTGTTTCGGGACCATTATGAAGCCGGGCTGGCCCGTAGGGTTTCCAGAGTGTGCGTCCCCGTCAGGAGGGACAGTGATGACATTCACTGAGGCCCCTTGAGGGTCCTCCAGGCTGGGCCCTCCTCCAGAGAAATGTCCTCCACCAGCTGTTCCCAGGCTCGGGGTCCTGGTCGCAGTGGGTGACTTTATGGGCCAAATTCACCAGGAGACTTTATTTTCTGTTGATCAGTAGGCATGGGGGCCCCCTGTTTGTTTTAATCTAAAACTTTTTATTACAGAACATTTCAAAACCCAAGAAAAATATGATGACCAGTCCCGCACCAAGCTGTAACAAATCACAGTACTTCATTACAGTATATATTTTAAGAAGTAAGCTTTGTGGTCGCTTGTCCTCTGCCTCCTCGCTATCCATAGTCCTGGGCAACCCCAGGTCCTGGCCTTCTGTGCCTTTCAGCCCCGCCCCGAGGTGGGGGCTGGGAATGGGGGCTGCGCTAGACCACCTGAGTGACAGCAGTGATTTTAGGCGGAGCCCAGACAAGGTAACACAGAGCACTGGCTCCCACAGAAAAGCCCCCTGGAAACACGAAGGAGAACCTCTGCGTGGTGCCTGGATGGCAGGACTCCCCTCCCACCCCGCTCACCATCCTTTCTAACAAGGCGGAGCCCAGAGGGACTCCCCCAGTCTGCACCGCAGTCCTGGTCCTTCCCGTGGACCACAGGGGGCTGCATTTCTGTTGCTGGTGGTGGTTTCTTTTAAAACACTTTTAAGTGCAAAGAGTTAGTTTAAAGAAAATTCTCAAGTCGGGGGCAGTGCAAGTGGGAGGAGGGGAGGCCAAGAAGCTGCGGGTGAGTGAGTGGCAGAGGGCAGGAGGCCATGGTGCCCCTTCCTTCCCTCCTCCTGCAGGTGCCCTGGGCTGCCCTCCCCACCCACCCGGGGGCCCGCCTCCTCACCTGCTGCTGGCTGGGCAGCCAACAGCCTCCTCATATTGCTGCGGGGCTGGTAACGTGAGGTGGGGGTTCTGAGACTTGCCTGGGGGCCAGGTCTCAGCATGGCTGCGGAGCTCTGGGCCAGGGGCTGCCCAAGGACCCGTGGGGACAGACCCCGGGCGGACAGTATCCCTGCCCCGTCACATCCTGGCTGCGACCTGGGCAGGTGTCCTCAGCTCTCAGGTGGGGACGACAGCCACTCACCTCCCAGGGCCCTGTGAGGGGGGTTTCACGTGGGGCTGAAGCGCTCGGCCCACACCGACCATCAGCCTCTAATGTGGATAAAGAATGGAGGATAGGCCCTGCTAGTTTCTCTGTCTCACTGTACTCATTGTCAACTGTCATGAAATGTTTTGAAGGCATCTCTTGGTGGTTGCACCCTTCCGGCTCCTCTCCTCCTGGAGCCCCCTGGGGTCTCTGCATTTGTTCACTGGGGATCCCCATGCCTGGGTGGTGCCCAGCGGCAGGAGGCTCGGTGCACATTTTGGCTGTCTGACTTGACTGACTGACTGACTGAGCACTTTCTCTGGGCACCTGCTGCAGAGCTCAACCCTCTGGACCACCCATGTTACTCCCCACAGCCTGTGCTTCTCAGGCCCTTGGCTGGGTTCCCTCTGACACTCCAGGCTGCTCCCTCCAGGCCATGCCCCTCCTCGTGGATGCTGGCCAGATAGGAAGGAGCCACCCAGGAAGGAGCCATTCCTGTCCCCTGGGCATTTGAGGGGCTGAAACAGGACCGCTGCACACACCTCAGCACACATCTCAGCACACACCTCAGCACACAGCTGGGCCGGGCCTCGTCCCCACACCACCCTCTGGAATGCCAGCCTTGCCCATCAGCACCTGGGAGGGCACCTCTGTAAGTGGCAGCCCGGGTGTCACCCCCTTGCCTGGCCCTCCCCTTCCTCGAGGGCGCTGGGGAAGCCTCCCTGGAAGCACCAGTGCCCACCGCCCCCCCCCCCCCTCACCTCTCCCCGGCCAGGGCCCAGGGCCTGGGGAATGACAGCTTCAGGCAGCCATGAGTCAGTCAAGTTCAAAATGGGCCGTGGGGAGGGGCTGGGGTGGGCGGGGATGAGGCCGGGTGGGGCGCTCCCCCCTGGTGGAGCCTGGGCCCCGGGAACCAATGGCCTTCAAATCCCAGGACACCAGCTGCCAGAGCTGCTGGGGAGATTGGCCCTGCCTCCAGGGGAGGCGCCCTCAGGGTCTCCTCCCTCCGGTGGGGGGTGGGGGAGGGAGGGGGACCTGGGAGCTCTCTGGATTCTAGAGCCGCTGGGGTGTGAGGGGCGGTCCCTAACTCAGGATCCAGCCCCGCCTTCCCAGGGCAGCGGCTTGCAGTCCAGGTATTTGAGACCCCTCCCCACACCTCGCTCCTTCTCACTCCCCTCTCTTGTGACGTCATGCTCCTCGCGCGGCATGATGGGAGAATCCTAATGTTTTCCAACAGATGCTCCAAGAACAGCTTTCAGATTAAAGCAATTGCAATAGCAAAGATTCTTCATTTTTCCTTTTTTACTGGGGGGTGGGGTGGGGTGGGGTGGGGGGAGGGAGCGCCCTTAGAAATTCTGGACATCACCCCCGGCCCCAAGCACGCACGAAACACTGACAAGAAAAAGTTTTTATTTCCTGGTTCAACTTTTTTTTTTTCCTGGAATACAGACTGAAGAATGGGAATAAACACGAATAAATAACAGCGCGAGGCCGCGCGCAGGGATGCGCTTGGCTGCGGCCGCGAGGCTATTGTCTCGTGGCCCCGGCGCGGTCCTCCGGCTCCTTCCCTCTCCGGGGCCTTTTTCCTTTTGCTTTTTACAAAGACGCCCCCTCCGGCCCCCTCGGCAGTGACCTTGGCCGCCTCGGATGCTCTGACTCCACGCGGCTCCCTCCAACTTGCCCTGCGCCCGGGCCATGGCTGCGTCCGAGGACGCGAGCAGCTGCCTCGGGTCGCGGGGCCGCTCGCAGAGTGACCCCAGCGTCCTCGCTGACACCGCGGCCGCCGCCGACGCCGGGGAGAACCCAGGTAACGCGCGGGCGGGGCCGGGTGGATGGGGAGGCCTGGGCAGCGGTGCGGAGCGCACGTCCCCGGCACTGCTCCGCGCCCCGCCTGCATTTGGGGAGCCCCTGCGGGACCGGGGGCCCAGGCTCCGCAATTCGCATCCCCCTGTCACGCGGCTGGGGCGCCGCCGAGCCCTTTGTCCAAGGAGCGGTTTCGCAGGGAGAGCCCGGTGCTCCGTCGGCCTCCTGCAGGCTGGTGGGGGCGTGGGCCTTCCGCGGGGCTGCCCTTCCCGGGGGCTGGCCTGGGGAACAGGCAGACCGGTGCCGACTCCGCCGCCTGCACGGGCGCTGCCCCTCCCCCGCCCCCGCCCCGGTGGCCGGCGGCCCCGCCCTGGCAGGCCGGCTCCTGGGCCTCCCGGAGGGGCTTCCTCGGGACGCCCGGCTATGGAGTGGCCGGCGCACCTGGGCGCTGCCCACCTCCGGCAGGTGTGCGCCCAGAGCGGCCAGCAGGCGATGAAGGGGCGCGAGCGCAGGCACAGAGACCGGTTCAGTAAATTACATGGACTTCGTCCACTCCCACCCCGGGCAGCCTCGATTGTGTAGGTGATAAATCCGGCCACAAAGGCGGCTGTGTGTCTTGATTGATTACTTTCCAGAGAGGAAGAAAGGCCTAATAAAGCAGGAGGGGGGTGGGCTCTGAGCGCCTGGTCGCCATGGAGACGCAGGAAGCAAAGTGATCATTAAAACCTTTCTCCACCAGAAGGCAATTTTCACTTCACAGGCAGAAGTCTGAGCTTCTGAAGCGCAGGCTCAAAAAAGAAGCAGCAGACTGGTGCTCTGGACCCACACAGGACCCAGCTCCCCTCAGACCAGTGCCATCCTTCCCAGATGCTGTTTTGACAATAAGTTGTCCTCGCCTTCCCTTGAGGGGGCTTCTCTCTAAATGCGCTGACCCCAGATGGGGACTCCATCGCCATACAGGGTGGGCATCCAAGTCAAGCCCATCCCTGGGGCTGGGCGGGCCTGGCTTTGGGGGGCAGTCTCTCCACTGAAACAGAGGGGCTTTCCTGTCTGACCGCAAAGAAAGACCCATTAAAGGCAGCTCTGTGGGCACCAGAGCCCGATTTGAAATTTTAAACAATAAACCCATTCAAGGCTTGTGCCATTTCTTTGTTAGGACTATTGACACTGTATCATTCAGTCAAACTAAGGTGCCGGCCAGAGGAAATCCCTGGCTTTTCTCTATCTGGGAGGCCAGTTCATTCCCTTGGTCGGAGTTTCAAGCAGAGGCTGCCACAGCAGACCCTGAAGGCTTAATTGAGGCTTTGATGAGGAATCGGGGATTAAGCCCTCAGCGCTCCAGTTGGGTTGGTGTTTCTCTTCGGCTGAAGCAGAGCCACGATCGTTCCAATTATGGAAGTTGGGTGGCTCATCACGAGAGAATCCTTCCCGGCTCCTTTGTCTCCCTGGCAGCCAGAGGAAGCAAACTTGAAAAGGAAAAGATGGAGGGTTTGGCTTTTTGACTGTCTGAGGGGATGCCTCTGTCGGTGGGAATGGAGGGCTCACGGTAGAGCCAGGCAGGTCGCTGGTGCCTGTCCACCAGGAGAGAGGCCGAAGGGAAGGGGCTTGGGTGCGCTTGGTCAGATGATGCCGGGGTAGAGAGAAACCCCTGAGTCCATCTCTGGGTAGTGGCCAACCTGGGACCCAGAGAGCAGAGTCTGAGGTGTCAGTCAGTGGTCTGTGTGACTCTGGGAGTGGTGGGACCTTCCTCAACAGCAGCCAGCAATGCGGTTCTCATGGACTGTGTTAAGCAGAGGGGTTCTGGCGGAAAGGGAGTCAGAATCTTCAAGTTGGAAGCAACCTGGATGCTTAAAGCAGGAGAGGTGGACGAGGGGAGGGAGCGTTTCCTACGACCGCCTTGCCTGGTTGGCTTGGCATGTGCTTGCATACCCCTTCGGATGGGGGACTCACTTCCTTCTGAGGCACTGCATGCTTCTCTTTGGGCATCTAGCTCAAGGTTCTTTTTCAGATGGCTTGGAAGAGTCTGCTGCCCACCAGTCCCGAGGGGACCCTCTCCTGCTGTGTGTTCCTGGGGCTTTCAGACTCTCTCAGAGAGTCTGGTGTTTGGGGCCAATTATGGCACCACCCTGAGTCATTTTGTCACCCAGCCCCTCACCCTGCTCTCCCTGTGGGATCTCTTTACCTGTCCACCTGCTGCTCTAAAGGGCTACTCCTGGAAACTGAAGCCGGTGCGCCCGCTGGGCGCTCACCTGGCACCAAGTCAAGTCGCACTTGACTTGGGAATCTGATGATTTTCTATTTTATAAACCAGCCCGCAGTGGCACTTATCTGTGCCCCAGATGCATTTTAGTGCATTGATATTTCTTAGTAAAAACTCAGAACACTGTTGGGGTGAGCTGTGGCACCCCTTTCTCTCTCCAGGGGCAATGCCTGGGACGCAAGGAACAGACAGTCCTGCTCTGCACCTTTCGCAGGTGAGAGCTACCTGTTCTGGGAAAAGGCATTTCATGAACCTCAGGCTCGAGTGCAGGTACGCGAGACTCTTCAGCTGGAGAGTCTGCTCCCCTCTGGATGGCGGAGCTCACACCACATGCCACTCCTCCACTTTCCTCTCTCGTTCAATAGCCGCATGTGGCCCAAGGAATGTGCTTTCGCAGTTTAGCTGTTAGACATTGGCATTGTGTTTAGTTTTACCCACAACAAGCAACAAGGTGGCAGTTACCCAGGTGAGCTTGCTTGCGCTGACCTGTGAGCTTCCTCCAGGGCAGGTCCCGGCTGGTGGGATGTCTGGGTCACAGGGACCCATGTGTTTTATTTCTGTGATACTGCATCCTCCTGGAAAAGGTACCATTGAGGCTCCTTCCAGAATCTCAGAGGGCGCTCTCTCCCGAGCCTCGCCAACACCTGAGATCAGTGATCTGGTTTTTCTTGCTCAAGGAGTGACACGTGCTGTCTCATGGTGGAAATGTGTGGCTCCTCGATCGCTGGTGAGCCGGAGCATACCTTGTGGCCGTGTTGTTATTAGTGCACGCAACCTCTCAGTGGCCGCAGACGGAGCGGCAGGCGGGAGAGATGTCCCCGAGGGCCAACCCTTCACCCTACGTCACTGCCCCATTAAGGACTGTCTGCCTCTCTACAGGCTCCTCTCCGTAACCCTCACTAGTACTCTGCTCCCACACGACAGGTCTTCTCCCCAAGGTAGCATGTCACAAACGTAGGCAGCGTCCCACACCCTCTGCTGCTTCAGAGGGGCTCCTGCCCACCAGGGGCATTGCTTCCTCTCCCCGCGTGTTCCCAGCCCTGGGAAGGCTGTCTGTGCCTCCACAGCGTGTGGCCTGCCCTGGCCGGGGTCCAGCACAGAGAGGGCGGTCTGTGACCTCCTTCTTGTCCAATCCCCTGCCATCTCCTCAGCCTCCTCCGTCTTGTCCCCTCACTGCCTGGCCCCTGGCTTTGGTCCACTGGTCTCTCCTGCTCCCTGCGTAACCAGTGCCTGGCCCTCCGCTGCCAGCTCCCTCCCCGGGTGTCTCCTTGGTTCCAGATGCCGGGACCAGAGACTGGGCCAGGGGTCACCTGAGACAGGGTTCAAAACATTTCTGGGTGGCCTTCGGTTTGCTTTTTTAAAGATTCTACTCAGGAGGGTCTGATGTACAAGCAGGTGGGGAACCTCGATCTTGGTCCAGGGCAGGGTCTTCACCTCGGCACCGCTGAGGGGCGTCCGTGCATTTGGGGTGTCAGCAGCTTCCGTGGCATCTATCCACTACATGATGGTAGCACCCTAGCCCTTAGTTGTGACAACCAAAACCGTCATCAGACACTGCAAGTGTCCCCTGGGGCTGACTCATTCATCGTCAAACCTGAGTGCGTATCAGAACCACCGGCAAGGCTCGGCGGCCATGCCCAGTGTCCTGACCCAACTTGTGCAGGGCGAAGGGGGGTGGGCGTCTGATAATGTGCATTTCCAACAAGTCACCAGGTGATGCCAAAGGGGCTGGACAGGTGACCACACGGAGCCCACAGCTGTGGTCTTGGACTCTATGACAATTTCTGTGTCTGTGTGTCCATGTGAGTCCCGCCCGACCTACCTGGCTTGTTCTCCAGACCTCGGTGTCCTGCCTTCCCCTTCACCTCCTGCAGGTCTTGGGCCCATGTCACCTCAGAAGGCCCTCCTGTCCACCTGATTGGATTCCAGCAGCTGCCCTGCCCCAGCCAACCCTGATCCTGCCCCAGCTTCAGACTTGCCCGTGGCGCTCCTCCTGGCCTAGGGTCCTGGTCTTTCCCATTCTCTGTGGACTGTCCCCTCTCGGCCCAGAGTCCCACCCAGACCTCACACGCAGGAGCCTTCAGTGAGTGTATGGGGAATGCAGGGCACAAGCAGCAGACGCCAGGCTCTAGCTGACAGGTGTGGGGCTGGCCAGGTGCTGGGCCCTCCTGCCGGCTGGACGGGTCTCTGTGGACAAGCAGCTGAGTGACAGCCAGCGAGGACTGGGAGCGAGTGCAGACAAGCCAGCCCCCTTCCTGCAGGGACAGTCCACCCCTGAGCTGGGAACACCCGCTCAGAGCCCACTGTCTTCCCAGCCGCAGGCAGACACGGACACATGGCCAGCCCAGGGCGACTCCTGGTCCCACGCTGGTCCCTTCCTTGCCACATGCTCTTCCTGCGGACGGAGTCGTGTTCCCAGTGGCTGTGCGTCCTCCGCTCGTCTCAGCCACCACCTTCTGCCCCAGACGCCTCTGCCCGGTCACAGGCCTCTCCTCTGCCCATCGCCCACGGCACGACGTTTTCCAGACCTAAACCTGGTCGTGTCTCTCCTTGGCATCAGCCCTGGAGCGGCACCCGGCCTGGTGGGCGATGGGGGCAGACCCGAGCCCCCTGCCGGGGATCTCCCAGCCTATTCCTCGAGCCTTCCCTGGCCCAGGGCCCTGGGTTCTGGGGACCTGCCCTGGCGCCTTGCGGAGTGTCTGTGTGGCTAGTTGGCAGTATACTATGCTCTACGTACCTTGTCAGCTTCCTCGGGGCTATTAAAAATAGACGCTGGACACTCTGAAAAATGCGGAGTTTAAAAAACTTAGAGTGTTTTCTGATTGCGAAAGTTCTGCACATTCGTTATAGAAAATGACTGGTTGCTTTTGAAATTTCTGTTCTCTCCCCCCTCCCCTAACTGGCAGCGAGGAGGGACCCCTTTGTCCCGGGCCCTCCCAGGGCCTGTGTGGCTATTTAGACCAAGAAGATCCCATCTTAGCAGAATTCCTCTTCTTGTCTCCCTTTGAACTGATCTCACTTTTTTTTTTAAATATATTTTATTGATTTTTTACAGAGAGGAAGGGAGAGAGATAGAGAGTTAGAAACATCGATGAGAGAGAAACATCGATCAGCTGCCTCCTGCACATCTCCTACTGGGGATGTGCCCGCAACCCAGGTACATGCCCTTGACCGGAATCGAACCTGGGACCTTTCAGTCCGCAGGCCGACGCTCTATCCACTGAGCCAAACCGGTTTCGGCTGATCTCACTTCTTATTTGACAAACTAGCTCATTATTTGTCTCTCCCTCAAGAGAGTCTTGTCCAGTACAGTAGCCGCTAGCTACCTGTGGCAATTTAAGTCTGTTAAAAAAACTTAAAATTAAAAATTTTTCCTACCAGACCACATTTCAAGTGCTGAGTGGCCACATGTGGTGGGCGGCTGTCGTATTGGAGAGCGTAGATCTAGAATATTCTGTCCTCTTAGAGGCACAGCCACACTGGTCTGGACTGGGCCCCGATCACCAAGTGGGCCAGACTGGGGGTGCGGGGACGAGGGCTTCAGCTCCACTGTGGCACCCGGCCACCCTCACTCAGAATCTCAGGCTCTCAGGAGAGACGCCGCACAGAGACCTCTGATCGCTGTCCGTCCATAGCTCCGTCTTCTGAAGTTGGGAGGCAGTGGACCCCAGGACGGGGGAGGCACAGTGGGCGGCCCGCGGTCCATCACCATCCGCCCCAGCTGGCTCCGTCAGGGCCCAGCCAGCCAGCCTCTCGGCGCCGTTTCCTCCACCTGGGAGATGCTCTGCCCACTGGCCTGGGGCTCGTCAGGACTTGGGGACCCCGCCCCTCTCTGTCTCAGGGCAGCACCAGCCACGCGGTCCCTGCCCAGGAGCCGGCAATGAGAGCAGAGGGAAGGACTGAGTTCTGGCTCTGATTCTGGTCCATACGGAGGGCAGCAGTGGCCGCTGGGTGGACGCTGCCTCTATCAGTCTCTTCCTGCCCAGCCTTCGCACTGACCCCTGTGCACTCCCATCACTGCCATTTCCCAGGCCACCTCTGCCCCCACCTCCTCCCTGATGCTGCCCCACCCCACCTGCCTCAGGGCCCCCACCTTCTCTGAGTTATTGGCCCTGGTCCTGTAATTATGGGCTAGCTCACCGCTGGACTTAGGATTTGAATGTGTCCTTTTACTGTTTCACTCTTCACGCGTTGCTTGGTGAGTACTTTTTGGGAAGGGCACCTTCTTGAAGGACACCGTGAGGTTTTTAACACGAGCCTGTGGAGCAGCCCCGGCGGCTGCGGCTGCGGCTGCGGCCGTGGGTGTGGGTGTGTGGAGGGTGGGTGCTCTGTGCCCACCAGCAACTCCACTGGGGTGGGTGGTAAATGTCACAGCAACAGCCAACGGGAAAAGCTGGGGTATAGCCGAGACATGCGGGAGCATTTGAGACGCATTGCTGTTGGATTTGAGAGCTGGGATCTACTCCAGAACTAGGACACTGTTTAACGTGGGGTCCCCAGTGCGGGGCCCCAGGGGCTGGCAGTCTCGCAAACGGGCGAGCCGGGTTGCGGGCTGTTTGTGTCGAGCAGGTCTTCGCTGTGCGGGAATGCGGACTCAGGGCGGCCAGATCATCCTATTTTCAGAGATATGCTGGAAATCCATACTTTTGTGTGAAATGGGATTTTTAAATATTGGCAAGTTTGTCAGTTAGGAATTGATCTGGCTTCATGGGGTGGAGAACCTATAGCACTGGCTGGAATAAGATAGGGGTTGTTTTTTATCAGAAGTGCAGAAGCCCACCGGCCTTGGTTGCAGGGTCAGGGTGTGGCCATGCCCCTGCCAGCTCCGGGTACATGGCATGGTTCTGCAGCTCCAGCAACAAGTACGCATTCCAGGCGGGAGAAGGGGGTGGTGGCCGGCCAAGGGGTGTCTGCCTGCCGACTCAGGACCTTGCTTTCCTGGGAGCCAACCCAGTGAACACACCTCCCTGCCCAGAGGGCATCCAGCCACCACAGTCAGCTCTGGGGTGTGGGAAATGTGGGTGTGTTTGTTGTTTCTGGGCTGTTTGTTTTAGGTATGTGCATGGCTCCCCTAACGGGAGCCGGACAGAAGGCAGGGAGAATAAGAGTGGCTTCTGCCTTGTCAACGATAGTCCTTGTCGTGTCAACTGAAACACAAGCAGAAGAGCTGACCCCACCCCGACGCATCGGCTGCATGTGCCCGCGGGCTGCCCTGTGAGACCTCCCGCAGACAGAACCTCAGGGAGGCCGAAGCGATTGTTATGCTCCATGGCATTTCTTTGCTAAGAAACTAAAGGTTGTACTGAGATGTGTGATTCAAGCCTGAGCGTTATGTCTGTCCTCCCATCTCATAATATTTCTCAGAAAAACAAGCCTGGTCAGGTCACTGGCCCTCACAGAGCTGACCGTCTGGGAAATTAGCAGTGGCTGGAGTGGAAAGGTGCTTGTTGTTAACTCTGGGGCCATCATCCTTCTTTTTATTCCATCTTCCTCTAAACTCTTAAGTTAGGGTCCCAGGGCCAGAGGGTCAGAGAGGCTGGGTAACCCAGCCATGGCACATATGTATGAAGAGGTGGCCTTGAATCCAGGTGAGTTTGATGCCACGCCTACTCTGCCTGCCCCGCCCACTCTGTCTGCCCCGCCCACTCCACCCCCCACTGCTGCTGGCCTCATCATGCATCTTGCTAGACGGCCATGTGTCCTTTAGAGGGAACAGTAAATGTGGTTCCCCCCACTCCTGCTTCAAGCATCCATCCCACAGATGTATACATATCTGCAGTGGCATAAACGCTCAGACACAGCCATGGTCTTCCATTTCCCAGCTCATTTAACTAGAATGGCCACTAGAACCAGATTTATTTATTGAAAGTCAGGCAAGGTGGCGGCAGACAATCAGCAGGGTTGTCGAAGGTCCCGTCTTTAATGGTCTGGGGCTGGTGTCTCTTTGTTAAAACCAGTCACTTGGATGGGAACTTGGCCACGCCCCTGACCTCATGGGCATGACGACATAAGCAGACGACTTTGATTAGCTGGCAGCCAGGACATGAATCTGCCAAGAACGGCGGGTGAGAGCTGTGCTGGCAAATACATTTGTTACACGTTGTGATGGGCTGTTTACCTGTGACACTGTTAAAGGCAGCCCTGGCCTCCCTACTGCTGATGAGTTACACCGTTAGTGCTTTTTACATGTGGTTGCCTACTTCTGGGAAGTTTGTGTCCAGGGGCAGACGAAATGTTTGCCATGTTGTAACCAGCAGCTCAGGGGATTTAAATCAAGTCAGGAAACTGTGCCAGCAGTGACCTTTCCCCTCCCTGTGGCAGGAAGGCATCGTCTCAGGCAGCGTCCACTCTGGGGCGGCTGTGCCTGCAGCCAGATGAGCCAGCCTGCTGCTGACCTGGGCGCCTTCGTCAGCAGGCGCTTGTGTGCAACGCTCTGGAGTGTGCCCAGCGTCGGGCTGCCTCAGTACCGGGGCTCTGGGCCGGGCCTCCTGGCACTTTATTTTCCTGTTTATCCTCATGTATGACTGGGGACACATGCAAGTGAAGATGGGCTTAGAGTATTAATACAGGGTGGTGGTCCTACACTGAAGTGTGAAAGGACAGGGGCGTGGCAAAGTCACACAGGTGGTGCCGGTCCCAGCGAAGTGAGGGTGCTGGTGTACGCGGCCGCCGGGACCTCGCCAGCCTCCGTTCATCTGCCCACATGTTAAGCACCGCTGTGTGCGGCGAGCGTGGCGCAGGGCTGATGTACACGTTCCCACTCATCCTGGATGCTCGCAGTCTGGGTAGGGACATACCATGTGGACAGGTAAAAGGACAGGCCACATCTGTAATGAATGCCAGATGCTCACACGTGTCCACTTCTGTGTTGTGTCCAGTTCCTTGTCCACCAGGCATGTCGGTTGCTGCAAAGGCATCTCCAGACCTCAGGGCTCTGCAGCGCTGAGCGACCCTCCTGGTGTCGGCAGGTTGATGGTGTTGCCGATGTGGCTAAGAGCCAGGCTGGGCTCAGCAGGGTGGCTCGTCTCCACGTGCCCCTATTCTCCTGGGCCCCAGTGACGTCGCTTGTGGCAGTGGTAGAAATGCACAGGACCTCTGAGGGCTAGGACCTGTTCTGCCTAGTTTTATGAGAATGGTACATGGGCCAGGTCAAGGGGGATAGGCTCCTCCCCTCTGGGAAGAGCAGGCAAGCCACACACAGATTCAGGAGTGGGCTGGCGGGGGGGGGGGGGGGTTCACTGGGGCCATGGGCTTCTGCACAGCAGGCCTATTACCCTCATAGACGAGGGCCTCCCAGGGCTAAGGCTCAGTCAGTCCCGTATTAGAACCTTGTGCCTCTAACACGGTGGGTGCTTTGTGTCCGACACTTGGGTCTGTGTGATGCTGACAGACCCACCTGCCATCTCTGAGCCTGGGTTTCCCACCTGTACAGTGAGGCTTGCTGCAGGGCCGACCTGGAAGGGTGGTGCGGGCCAGGTGTCTGGTCTCTGTCAGCGTCGAGCACGGCACCTGCTCTGCGGGCAGGTCCTGATGACTGCGAGCTGCTATTAGCCATCTCCCATCATGCAGAGAAGGGCCAGCGAAGCCTCTTGGAGGCCCCTGCACATTTGGCCGTGACAGTGGGAGATCTGACCCTGCGCAGTTTTGAGGCTCCCAGAGGCCCATGCCTTCTGCTGGTGTCCTCTTGGTGCCAAAAGAAGGGTCCCTCCTGCCTGAGGTCACACTGCCGGGTGCAGTGGGCATCCCTGTGGGCCCTTCCGCCCTTCCCCCTGCACAGTGGCTGGGACAGTGCGCAGGGGGCTGCCCTCCAGGCACTGTGCCCGGCTTCTAGTCAGGGAGCTGGGCTGGGGGAGGGGCGGGAGGCATGTGAAGGTTGGTAACAGGCCCCAGTGAGAGGCCGAGGTTGCAGGCTGAGCCTGCTCCAGCTGGGATGCCCGGTGACCGCCCGGAGCTGCCACGGGCTCCTGGGCTCCTCCACGTGGGCTTGGGGCTCAGGAAGGAGTGAGCCGTGGGGCGAAGCTGGCAGCCCCCAGCTTTCTCTGTGCTTCGTTCTTCCCTAATCCTCGAAAGTAGATGGTTAAAGATAGCAAAAGATTAGGAATACTTTGTTTTATCTCATATTTTTTTTAGCAGGAGAGGTAATGGGGGGCATTTAATAACATACAACATGGAGCAAGTGAACAGCGTAGCCTCGGCCTCCATTGGCTGGGCAGCCTCCCTGCGGGTGAGGGGCTCCTGCCCTCTCCCCTTCCCTTGAATTTAATGGAATGTGCCTTTCCCTTAAGATAATTATTGCAAACAGCGTCGACATTTTAAAGTGACGGTCTTCTTCTCATGGTTTCCTAATTGTAGCCTACGGTTCTCAACCCATGGGTCGCGACCATCGGAAAAACACATATAGCATATCAGATATTTACATTACGATTCATAACAGTAGCAAAATTACAGTTATGAAGTAGCAAAGAAATTAATTTTATGGTTGGGGGTCACCACAACATGAGGAGCTGTATTAAGGGCCGCGGCATTGAGAAGGTTGAGAACCACTGCCTTAGGGGTTTGTGTTGTCCACGGTCAGTCCTCCGCTCCAGAGCAGCCTTGCTCAGGCCAGGGCTCAGGGCAGGTGCTCAGCCTTGAGCGCGCGGAGATGATGCCCGGCCCCTTCTCAGCCCTGTTCGTGTGTCCCCACAGGAAAGCAGAACTGAGGGAAATCCCCCCAACAGCAACGACAGAGCCTGGTGACTCCAGGGGAGCCTGCCACTCCCTGTGGGAAATTCCGGGAGCAAATGAGCAGCCAGAAGGGCAGGAGCTCAGAGCGAGACTTATTAGGAATAGCGCCTGCTAAAAATAAGCCCACAGATTTGTTAATAATTGGTCTCTATGCAGTTTTTAAATTAACTAGTAACAGTTTATTCCAGGAAGAGATTAGCACAGAGCAGCTGTTCTCTCAAAGGAACAGCTGCCTTATGACTTGTCTGGAATTTCTCCATCTCTGGTTCTGACCTAGGCAGAGCGGACATAGCCTCTTGCTTGGTGGACTCTTCAGCCAGGAGGCTGTGGGGTCATTTTTCCCATTAGCACCTGGGGGCGCAGTTAACATTTCTGGGGTGACATCCCAGGAGCCAGCGCTAGTTGGAGAGGGGGTGTTAATTGATGTATGCCCCGAAAGGAGTATAGAGCCTGGGTGGGAGAAAAGAAGTCACACCAAAGATGGATGACATAGGCCCTGGTCGGTATCGCTCAGTGGTTTGAGTGTTGGCCCAGGTTCAATTCCCAGTCAAGGGCACCTACCTGGGTTGCAGTTCTCGCCCTGGCCCTAGTCAGGGCATGTGCAGGTGGTAACCGATCAATGTCTCTCTCACATTGATGTTTCTCTCTCTCCCTCCTTCCCTTCCACTCTCTGTCAGTGGACAAAATATCTAGGGTTAAGGTTAACACAACAAAGGAAGGAAGGGAGGGAGGAAGGAAGGAAGGAAGGAGGGAAGGAAGGAAGGAAGGGAGGGAGGAAGACGACATACATCAGCATGTTGGAAGTGTTAGAAGGCGAGCCCCAAAACCAGGGGTCCTGGTAGGACACAAAGGCTACTCGGGAGCCAGGCCGCAAGGCAGTACCTTTCCTCCTGTAGGACAGTGTGCAGCCAGCAACGGGCCTGTATGCAAGCACACTGAGCCTGTGGTCTGCTAGGGTTTTATCCCTGATGCACAATGTCTGCCCCTCACTCTTGATTGGTTAGAGCTTAGCTTCACATTCTTGCATGATTGGCTAATTCAAAGGACAGGGAGGGGTTGGCATTTGTGGAGTCAAAGTGGCTGCGCTTAAGCTCAGAAATGCCCTTCTTTGAAAGAAAAGCATATTTGTTTATTCTCACAACCCCCCTTTTCTTATTTAACTCTTTTCTTCAAACTCAGCTAGCATTCATTCACTTTCATGTGCTGCATTGTCTAGGAGAAGGAGATTATTTTGTTGGATACTGGAGTCTGTTTGGTCAATGCAGTTTCAATTAATCTTTGGATAAGACCCCTCATACATGGATAATACAAAATCCTATCACTGTTATAACCTGATTATTGAAGAGGTGAATATAGATACCATCATCCCCTCCCATTTTCAGAACCATCACTCAAGTGAATCCGAGAAAGGATCCTCAACCCCAGGCTCCAGCTCACTTATCAGCTGCAGGGCCTGAGTGATGGTCCGTCTGGCTGTGTTGTTGGGGATGAATGTACAACTCTGAACATCTAGCTGCTCAGCTATCCCCTTAAGTGCATCTTGAGTGTAGTTAACAAGCCTTCGCTGGTTCTAGTAAATATAACTGTTCTAACCCACATTCTTGTTCACAGTGGCCACCAGCACAGGGAAGATTTGAACCCTGCGGCAATCTGATTTCTAGCCTTAAACTCCTTGGCACCCCTCCTGGAACCCCAATGGGATCTGTGTGTATATGGGGATCAAAGGGGCCCCCTGGACCCTCTCCTCTTCCTAGTCTGTCTGTTGAAAAAGGTTTAGGATGTGCTGAAGGGGAAGGGGTAGCCATTGTATCAGAGCACAAGTTCCACTCCAACTGCTGGGCAAGGCCCAAGTCAGGGTCCCCATGACACCACCAGACATCGGCACGGGCACCGGCAGGGCAGCACGATGGGCTTCTGAGGATGCTCAGCCATTCACGCATCCGGATAATTTTCTCATAAACTCCGAGCACTGCTCCCCCTTGAGAGGCAGGAGGTATAGTTTACGTTGGAGGACGGGGCCGGAGAGTTTTGGGGGGTCCTTGCTCGTTACCTCTGTTGAATGGGAACAACAGGGCAAGAGTCCTACAGGAAGTGTTTCCCCAGGCGGTTTCCTCCTGGTACAAGGCACGCACACATTCCATCCCGTTACTGTCTGAGGTCCATCCGAATGGGAATGGGACCACTGGGGCCTCTAGCCTTCCTGCCACACAAGCCTAACAGTCCTTTTATTTAGGGCATGTACAGGATAGCTAAACCATTCCACCCAGGCATTTGTTCCCTTATAAACTACTTCTGTTTGCAAAGTTTGTCTTAGATTCTTGATTTTAATTAGGGTCACCTCTGTAGGGTCATTCTGTGGTAGGAAGGGATTTCCCCCGGCTTAGGAGTAGAGGTAGCAATGGTGGTGGCAATGGCGATGCTCCTGGGCGGGGCTACCATCTCAGTGCGAGCCTCCCTCAGGGATCTCGTCCTGTGATGTCTTCCCCTAGCCATTATACTCGAGTGGCACCCTCAGGCGGCCGGGGCAGGCCAGCTGGATCAGTGGTAGTTAGGAGTATAGGGCTGCACTCTCATTTTTGCAGCTGTCCAATGGGGATACCTTTGGATAAATGCATTTGGCCTTAAGGGTCTCCAAGAACGAGGTGCCCACGAGTCTCTCATGGTCCACCCCGGTATTTAGTCGTCCACCTCACGTCATTCCAGCTGGGGCAGGGACCGGTCTGGCTCAGGACAGAGATGCTTGCCCTCTGCTGAGAGTTGTCTTTGACTTTCTAATTTCCCACAGGGTAAGACCTGACCGGCGCCAATCCTGATAGCTTGAGGTGATGGGGTTCTGGCTATTACTAATCTAACTGGTTGATTAAACCTCATACCTGGGTCACAAAGCACGCTAGCCAAAATAAACTGACCCAGCCCATGATAACCGCTAAGACAGTTTATAGTTTCTTTAGCGTTAATTTCCGGGGGTTATGTCCAGGTATGGCTGTTCAAGTTGAGGTGTCCCCACCTGGAGAGGCTGGTGGCTCCCCCTTAACCCATGTGTGATGGGTCCAACCTCGTTCTGCAGTCCAAACAGTGGTTTCTGTGGTGAGCAACACAAGGTATGGTCCTTCCCAGGAGGGTTCCAACTTGTTTTCCTTCAAGGTCTTGATGAGAACCTAGTCTCCCGATAGATGGCGATGAGCCGAAAACTCAAGAGGGCTTTGAGCTAGGAGGCCTTCTAACCTGAGAGAGATTAGAGTAGAAGAGAAACCCAGTACATAGTTCTTAAGAAATTGAGCTTTAGTTTCCATTGTAGGAAGATCTTGAGGCCTTCCTAAGGACGGAAGGCCATATAGCATCTCATAAGGGGACAGCCCTCTATTCTTCCTCAGGGCTGTTCTAATCCTGAGAAGTGCAATAGGGAGACATTTAGTCCAAGGAAGCTTGGTTCCCAGTATCAATTTGGTAATCCTTCTCTTTACAGTTTGGTTCATTCTTTCTACCTCTCCAGAGGATCGTGGGTGCCAGGGGTATGATACTTCCATCATACACCCAGCCCTTCCGTAACATCCCTAATAATGGTGGCAGTAAATGGCTCCTGTCGTCAGAATCTGTTTTCAACAAGACCAGGTCTGGGATAATGTGTTCCAAAATCACCTTGGTTACGCTTCCGGCTGTAGCACAAGCAGTGGAATAGCTTCAACCCAATGGGTCAAGTGATCAACTGTCACCAGTGAGTATTTCTGTCTTCCGACTTTGGGCATCCTATATATTATATAGTCTATAATAAAAGCCCAGTGACCAAGCAGTGGAACAACCAGAATGACCAGTTGACCAGTCGCTATGATGCCCACAGTGGGAGCAGCTGTTCAGAGGGTGGGTCCACAGCTGCTCGGTTGACCGGGATGAGTGGCGCTCCCACAGCAGGCCATGCCCCCCACCAGTGTACGAATCCCATGCACTGGGCCTCTAGTTTCTGTATAATCCACTTGGATGCTCTGGGAGGGTCTAAGTTTGCAGGCCTCCCCCTGGGGATTGTTCCTCAGGCCTGGGTATAACCGTCCTGCAGCAATGCAGCCTCTTGGACCTGTTTGCCACAGTCCTTAGAATGACATCACACAGAGCTGTGGCCCCAGTGGCTCCCTCTGTGCGGAGGGCCATGAGCTCTCTCATGATGGGTTTTGTAATCATTTCCCTCCCATCAGGCAGTTTCCACTTTCCTTCCTTATCCTTCACAGCTCCCGCCTGGATGAACTTTCTCTCCCTCCGGGCTAAACTGGGGAATCGCCTCAAGCAGAGGCAGGCCTGGGACCAGAGTGAATGTAGGAGTTTCAGATTGTTGCACTGCCTCCGCATGGCCTCATCCGCCAACCTGTTTCCCCGGGCCTCCAGGGTCCCCCCTTTTACGTGGGCAATAGCAGTTGCTTCTGGCATCATCAGATTGTCCAGGACCTGAGTTATTAACTCCTTAGGAACAAGATCTCTCCCCTTGCTGTTGGTTAACCCCCGCTCCATCCAGAGTTTTCCAAAGGTACGTACCACTCCAAAGGCGCACTTAGAGCCTGTATAACTCGTTCCTTCCTTTCCTACTAGCATTTTTAGGGCCTGATTGAGAGCATAGAGTTCACGAGTTTGAGCTGACCGATTGTCTGATAGCCTTCCTGCTTCTAGGACGCTTGAACTTCCGTCTGCGAGAGAAGAGCCGTTGTGTCTTTTGCCTTGTTTACTCTAGAAGACCCACCAGCAAGCAGTTTAGGACCTGTGTGGAACGGGGTAGCCTTGTAAACCCGGCTCTGAGGTTTCTCCACCTAATAGGAAACTGGCAGGGTTCACACAGTTGTCTGTGGTAAGAATCAAACCGTCTCTTTCTCATAGGATTGCTTCATATTTCAAGAACCTGGATTCTGTCAACCATCTTCTCACCTTCTGGTTATGGGTGGCCCAGACCTGATGAGGGGTGTTCATGATCAGGGCCCCTTCGAAAGTTAACCTTCTACTCTCTCCAGTTAGAATGGCTGTCTCTGCGACCGACTGAATGCACGCCGGCCATCCCCTAGACACGGGGTCCAGCAGTTTGGATAGAAAGGCCACTGGCTGTCTCTGTCCCCCATGCTCCTGTGCTAAAACTCCAAGAGCGGTTGGTTCCCTGATCCACAGTGACAAACCTGAAAGGGCTTTTCTAGGGAGGGCAGAGACAGAATGGGCTGTAATAAGAGTTTGCTCCAGGTTATCCACCTGCCTAATGCCCTCAGGCTCCCCAAGAAGGGGGCCAGGCCCTTCACCATTCCAGGAGTCGGGAATGTAAGTCTTTTGTTTTAAGAGCATACGGGTCACCCACAGTCTGCAGTGCCTGGCTAGTCCCAGGGAGTTCCCGAGATCCGCTTTGTTCTAGGCCGAGGCATGCTTATTATCCCCAAACTTTCTCAGGGTTCAGCTCCCCTTTCCCTTCACTAATCAGGTGGCCCCGGTATTTAACTTCCCCTCCACACATTGTGATTTTCTTCTGGAGATGCTTAATCCTTCTCGTCCCAGGAAAGTTAGGAGACCTATCGTTGCTTCGGTGACTTGGTCCTTTCTGACCCCTGAGATCAATAGATCATCCACATATTGGAGAAGTCCTGTGATGGGTGGTTCAAATTCTCTGATATCTGTTCTAAAATTTGCCCAAACAAAATTGGGAGCTTCTGTAAACCCTTGGGGAAGGACCGTCCCCCTGCACTGCTGTTTCCGACCCGTCGTCGGGTCTTCCCATTCGGAGGCAAACACGTCTCTCTGCTCTCCTCAGCCAGGGACAGGCCCAACAGGCATCTTTTAAGTCTACTGCACCGAACCGTTTATGCTCATAAGGAGTTGTACTAAGCAGAGGATAGGGGTTTGGAACAATCAGATGTCTATTTTGGATGATTTGGTTGATCGCCCTTAAGGCCTGCACCAGCCTGTAAGAGCCGTCTGGTTTCTTACTGGCAAGACGGGAAGGGAGTATTATAGGGTGACGTGCAGGGCTCAAGTAACCCGTCCCTAGTCAATTCCTCTGGAACCGGCTGTGAGCCTTGTTTGCCTTTGCCTTCCAGAGGAAGGGGTATTGTTTTCTCCTAACGCGTTCCCCTTATTCTTAAGTTCAGGATGGATGGGCGGGATTTTTTCCCCTCTGTTGCCCTTTTTAGCCCAAACCTCTGGTTGAATTAGATGCTCTTCCTCCTCGGAAAGGAGGTTTAAAGTAACTAGTATCTGTTTCTGATTTACTTCCCAGCCAATCCCCAGCTTTATCATGAGGTCTCTCCCTAATAGGTCAGCCTCGGGCACAGAGAGGAAGGCAACTCCAGCATATTCATCCTTCTCCTTTATAGGTGTTTTGTCAAAGATGGGAACTTCAAATCCTTCCCCCTTTACCACTGAGATTAATAATTTTAACTCTGATAAATGTAACCCTGTAGGAATATGGGTCCGTGAAGAGCGGCAGCACCTGAGTCCATAGGAAGGCTATTTCCTCCCTCGTGGCCCCACCTCTACCTCTATCCGGGGCTCCTGGCAGGACCCGAGTAGTAAGAGCCCTGGCTCCCCTAGCCCTGGTCGGAAGCCATGAGCAGGACTGCCTTACTCCCCCTCCCCAGCCGGACACTCTTTGGAAACGCCCTGTTCTTCCCCTCTAGTAGCACCTATGACTCCCTTTGCCCCTGTCTCCCTTAGGCCGGGCAAAGGAGGGCCCAACCTCCTCCCGCACAGCACAGGTTTGAACCCTTTGCATTCCACCTTTGACTTGTTCTTTGCCCTGAGAGTCGGGGACCAGCCTTTCCCTGAGTTGCCTGTTCCACTGTGGACAGCAGCAATTTCGCTTTCTGCTTCTGCTTTTCCTCATCCCTCCTCACATATACTTTCTGAGCTTCTTGTAATAATTCCCTAAGCCTCTGTCTTTCCAATTTTCCAATTTCTGTAATTTTCTTGAAATGTTGGGCCAACTATTGGTAACAAAATGTAATTTCAACATTCCTTGACCCGATGGGTCCTCGGGGTCTAACCCACAGCACTTTCTCATTTGGCCTTTTAGTCTTTTTTTTTTTTTAATATATTTTATTGATTTTTTTACAGAGAGGAAGGGAGAGGATAGAGAGTTAGAAACATCGATGAGAGAGAAACACCGATCAGCTGCCTCCTGCACGCCCCCTACTGGGGATGTGCCCGCAACCCAGGTACATGCCCTTGACCGGAATCGAACCTGGGACCCTTCAGTCCGCAGGCTGACGCTCCATCCACTGAGCCAAACCGGTCGGGGCTGATCTTTTAGTCTTGATAAGAACTCGGAAGGCCCTTCTTCTTTGCCTTGCTGAATATTAAAGGCTTTATTTAGGAGCTGCTTCCCTAATTCCTTCAATGATGAGCTCCCTAAGGTCTCTCATGTGCCCTCTATGGGCCATGTTGTTATGGTCCCACGGGGGCTCCTGGTTTGGGAATTTACCATCTGCTGGAAGTGCCCCAGGGCCAATTGGGTGCTCTTGCTCCCAGACCACCATAGCTGACTTTCGAATCATTCTTCTCTCTTCCCCCGAGAATAGGATTCCTAAAATGGACATTACTTTGGCCCATGTATATACTTGTGGGCCTAGAAATTGATCTACTTGGTCAGCTATGCCGTGTGGTTCTTCCAGCTCTTTCTTAAGTTCCCTCACCTCTAAGCTGGTGAGTGGGGCTGGTAATGTGAGCACACTGAATGGGAAGTCCAGCTCAGATTTTATCCCTGATGTACAATGTCTGTCCTTCACTCTTGATTGGTCAGAGCTTAGGTTCACATTCTTGTGCTATTGGCTAATTCAAAGGACAGGGAAGGGTTGATATTTTCAGAGTCAAAATGACGGTTGCCAAGTCATGTGAATCAAAGTGGCTGTGCTTAAGCTGAGAAACTCCATTCTTTGACAGAAAAGATGACTTGTTTATTCTCACAGAAGCGTGGTTCTTCCTCTCCTCCTGCCCCTTTCTCCACCCCGCCAGCAAACAGTGTTTCTCTCGCACCGGCGGTGACGCCAGGCCCAGGGACACCACGGAGAGCAGCGGCGGTGCCCCATCCATGGAGCAGCCCCATGGGGATGGGCTTGGGCCACAGGGCCGCACAGGAGAATGCCCACCCCTGCCAGGTGTGGGCCACCGAGGGCTGTGAAGGGGCTGGGCGAGTTCAGACAGAGGGTCCACGGGCAGTGCCACTTGAGTTGAGAGCCAGAAGGCGGTTGAGTTGAGAGCCCAAGTGGGAAGGGAAAGGCGTCGGGGCAGAGGGAATGTCCCGTGCAGAGGCCAGGAGGGGAGGCAGCGTGGCGAGTGCAGGGGGCTTCGGAAAGCCAACAGCTGGTCTTGGGGCTTAGTGGCCGGCCCACCGAGGGTCCAGGGCTGGACCAGATTTTAAAGGGAGTTCAACCCAGGCATGTGGAGCCAGGTGTGCTCCTTGTAACCCTCATGGGGGCTTAAACATGAAATCCATCCGAACTCTGTCCATGGAATGCGTGCTTGGGGCTGGGGATTGGGGTGCCGGGGAGATGCCATGCCCGGAGCTAACACGTGGACGGTGTGATCTGGCTGCAGCGTACAGATTGGACTGTACCCGGCAAGGCAGGGGTGGGGGGCCATGTCCTCCCATGGTGGTGGCTGGGAGCACCTGCCTGCAGCAGGCGTCATGATGCCTGTGTCACACTCCCTGGGACCACCCTGCCTGTCCTCAGTGGTTCCGAATCCTCTGCAGGCTGGGTGACAGGGGCGGGACGTGTGGGCGTGGCTCAGCCTGGCACACGAGAGCCGCGCCTGCATTTTCAGGAATGGTTTGAGTTGGTGGCATCGTGTTGGAAGCTTGAAATTGGCACCATGGAATCGGCAGGTGTTATATCCCTGCTTCCCTCCATCGCCAGGTGGTTATTCGAGACTTACCGCTCGCACCACCAGGGCCTCGACTTGGCGTGTGCCAGGTGCCCGACCTCCTCCCACACAGCACAGTGCGGGAGCACCAGGGAGCTACTGCCCGAGATCCTCGCCTGGGGATGGGTTAACGTCCCAGCCTGCCCCTGGGTGGCCAGTTCTTGGAGCTCTTACAGAGTCACCTCCCCCTGAGCAGTGACCTTGAGAAAGAGCCCGAGTTGGTTCTCCCTCCCCGCCCCTCCCCCTGCTCCCTCACTCCTGCTTTCTGGCATCTTCCACATAAACTGCCTGCACTTAAGTCCACCTCAAGCTCTATTTTCAGGGGAAATCAAACCAAAACCCAAGCAGCAGTAGCGCTGGAAATGGTGAGATGTGGCCACAGTCTGGGTGTATTGGGAAGGTAGGCATTTGCTGAAGGATCGGATCTGTGGGGCGTGTGTGTGTTTGCACATGTGCATGTGTGAGACATACACACACACACACACACACACTGAGGAGGGGCAGAGAGGGAGAAAGGGAGAGAGAGAGATCAAGGACGACCGTGGGTCTGGCCGGAGCACCTGGGAGAAGGAGGCTTTCTGAGCAGTGCCGGGGACACCTGGAGACGAGCACATTGGGAGCCGCCAGCCCGCACTCCCTCAGCTTGGACAGGTTGTGGCCCAGAGACCTATCAGACACCGCGTGGGCACGGTGTGAGGTTGGGGAGAGGTGTATATGGACATCTGGGACCAGTCAGTGCTGGTTAGTCAGGGCCCTCCCCCCGCCCACCCCCCCCCCCCCCGCATCCGCAATTCAGCTGTGCTTTCCTGCTTAAGAAATAGGTACTGTTTTCTTCCTTCCTCCTTTCCTCTCCCTCTTTCCTTTTATTTTTTCTTTATCTACCTACCTATCTATCATCTATTTATCTATATCTATCTACCTACTATATCTACATACTTTTCTGTACCTATTTATGTATGATCTATCATCTGTCTCTATCCTATCCATCTGTCTGTCTGTCTGTCATGTATCCATCCTTCCATCACTTGCCTTCCTCCACCCTTCTTGAGTCTCCGTGCCCAGTTAGTCTTGTCCCTGCTTCAGTGCCCCAGGTGACAGGTGAGTCCCTCCCCTTAAGAATCTGCTTAGGAGTTTCCAGTCCCAGTGTGGTCCCCGAGTGTGCTTCTCTCGCTTCCTCCCCAGGTGTGTTTACGGCGTTTACACTCCCACTTGCCCCGGGAGGCACTGGGGCGAGGGCCCTGTTCCCTGGCAGGCCGGCCCCGCTCCGCTGCGGAGAACAGAACAGGGCCAGCTGCAGCCTCCCTCCTGGGCTCGGGGCAAAGGCGGCTTTGTGCTCCCGGGACAAGGCCCGCCATTGAGGCAGGCAGGGGGCACTGGCAGAGGGAACGAGGCCTAGAAACTGAGATGAGGTGTCTCAGAGAGGAGCCCTGCTCCCGGGTCTGCGGTCTCTGGTCTCCGCAGGAGCTGTGCGCGGCTGCCAGGAGGCTCCAGGCTGGGCCCCTCTCCCTCGGGGAGAGAGCAGCCCTGCTCCTCCCAGGCTGTGACTGGCCGCACAGAGGGTGGGAGTGCAGGTGTGGCTGTAGAAAAGCTGGGGGAGAAGAGTCGTCAGGGAGGCGTGGTCTCCAGCTACCATTCCGGGCCACGTGCTGTGCTCCGGGACCTCGAGTGGCACAATGAGCAAGGAGAGGCCTCGGCTAAGGAGCGTCCAGGCTTCTCAAACCTCTCTGTGTGCAGGGCCCCTGGGCATCAGGTTGGAATGTGGTTCTGACTCATCGGGCCTGGGCTGGGGCCCGAGACTCTGCATTTCCAATGAGCATCCAGGGAACACAGCTACTGGAGTCCCTCCTGCCCCCCCCACCCCTACCGCCCCACCCCCATGCCAGCTCACTGCCATCCCCTCTCCAGTGCCAGGACCAGAGTCCTTGCCGGGCAGTGGAGGGCGGAGAGGGGACGGAGCATTTATCCCGGCCCCTTTGTTAAAGGCGACTCAACCAAGAAAGGAAGGTGAGCATGGCTTGGCCAACTTTTAAATTTGGGTCAAATAAGGATGTTTAAAAACAAAAGGCCAATGAAAAAAACAAAAGACACATCCAACTATTATTTCCTAAAAGAAATGGAATTTCAGTCCAAACAATCAGGGAGCCTGTCTTCCCAGAGGCCAGCTTCTCCGGGTGCGGAGCCGGCCCCCGGCTGTGCTGCCCATTGTGGGGCCTTGGGTTAACACCACAGCTGGCCTGGAGCCACGGCTGCGGGTGGGGCTGTGGCTGGAAGGATGGGGGCGCCACATCCTCAGAGGTGTCCTCGTGTTCCCGGAAGCCACGTGCAGCATCGGTGGCCACTCACCCTTCCTGGGGGGAGCAGCCTGGGCTGTGAGACGGGGAGGCAGTGGCCTTCTCCCTGCCCTCCCTCCCCTCCCCCCTGGGCGCTCGGGCCTCTCATCTGTGAGCCACAGGCATTGCGGACTCGGTCTCCCCAGTTCCCAAGCCTCCATCCCAGGATGTGTTGGGCTGAGCACCAAAGCTGGGGCGGCCCTAGGAGTGCACCCCTTTTCCGCACCTGCCCCCCATCTGGGCGTGAAGAGCACACCTGCCTCACCTGTGTCCCTCTGCCCCTGTGGTGTGGTCCTTGGATGGCACGGGACTGAGGTGGGCAGAGTGTGGCCCAGGCCTGCGGTTGGAGCTTGGGAAAAAGGCGCTCTCTGTCCACACAGAGGTCACGAGCTGGTGGGTGTGAGCCTGCAGGGGGGTGCCCATCCTCCCCTTCTCAGGGTGCTTCCTGGGAATGCATCTGGCGCAGAGGAAAGCCGGGCAGGGGCGTGAGGGCCGATTTCCCGGTGGGGAGTCCAGCCCTGGATCAGCTGTGTGAGGCCCGCGTGCCTGGACTTCTTGTTCAACAGAGGTTCCCTTGCATATCTCCGCTGGTTCCCACTGGGGTTCCGCCGCCTGCCTCTAGGAGCTCTGGCATCGCAGGCACTCAGAGGAAGCAGGTAGCTCTGCCCAGATCACAGGACGCATGGAGTCCAAACGCCCCCCTGCACCCCCACATCACTCTCCTTCCGAGCCCAGGCCCCCACCTGTCTTCAGGTGCTGCCCAACAGTGGTTCCTGAGGGTTTTGAAAGTAGAGTGTCCTTGAGGGCTGTGGGAGCAGAGGGCGCGAGAGCAGACGTCTGTGGGTGCCCTCGGTGCTGGAAGGACTTGGGGTGCCAGGGGCTCCGGCTTTTTCATAACAGTGGGGGTTGCTTGGATACTTTTATACTGCCTGATTTATGCATCCCGGAGGCTCTGTAAGTCCCTGAGAAGGCATCTGGAGCTGCTCAGAACATCTTTAAATTTCATGATGCGCCCCCCCATCCCCCCCGTTCACCCCCCTCCCCCCGTGCTCAGGATGCTGTCCTTGAGCGGCGGGAAGTTAGGGTTAGTGGGTCACGCGATTGATTACTGAGGACATGGAGACAGGGGGCCGGAATCGGATGGAGGTTTCACGTCACTCCCCTGAGGGGCTGGTTGTGGTTACAGGTGCAGCCTCCAGGCCCACGCGTCCCAGGGCGGACCCAGCCCCTTCCCTGCGTTGGCTAATGTGCCTCTGTGACTCAGTTTCCTCTTTTGTTCAATGAGGATAATAACAGGACTAACCTGGATGGGTGGGGGGAGTGGAGATTAAATGAGAAAATGCGGGTAGAGCACTTAAGTACCCAACACAGGGCAATATTATGGTTAGGAGCGTCGGCTGCTAGTGATGATAGTAATACTAGTAGCACTAGGATTCAGTAGGACAACGACCAGCAAACGGTGGTGCCCTGTGAGCCTGCCTGCTGTGCTTGTAAGTAAAGTTTTATTGGCACACAGCTGCCCTCATTCATTTACATACTGTCTGCCTGCTTTCACACGATCATGGCAGCATTGAGTAGTTGCCCAGAGATGTCTCACCCACGGAGTCTGACATAGGATCATGGCAGCATTGAGTAGTTGCCCAGAGATGTCTCACCCACGGAGTCTGACATAGGAACTCTCTGGCCCTTTGCAGGAAAAATGTGCTGTCCCTGCTCTGGGGCCATGGGCTCCTGCTCGCGCCGCCTCTGGTTCCGCGTTGGAGGTTTGCCAGAGCTGAGGGCGGTCGGACCTCTCGCCAGGAGGGAGGGGTGCTTGCCTGTGCTGTGCTCCCCACGTGGCAGCCACCGGCCACACCTGGCGAACGAGTGCTTGAAAAGTGGCCGGTGTGACTGCCGACTGAATCTTCCATTTTATTTGGCTTCGATGAATTTTATTTTAAACAGTGTCCCGCGGCTAGAAGCTATTGCTTTGGACGGTGCAGTGACATGGCCTTCTCCTGTCTCAGAGTGTGATGGCAGGTGACGCCCGTGTGGTCCGCGTGCTGGCACCCCGCTTGGAGAGTGCCGAGGCGGAGGGCGCTGGCTCTGCGGGAGTGGGGAGGGAGGAGGGCTGCCTGCTTCGTGTTCCGTGTTTACGGCAGCTCCCACGGCTCCCTGGGACACATCCATGTGCGTCGCACGCCCTACAGTACATCGTCCCCCACATCGTCCCAATTCCTACTGGGTCCCGAATGACTAAGAATTAGGGTCCAGAATCTGGGTCCTCGTCCGCTGCTGACGGGCCGGGACCCTCGGTGGACTTTCTCGGCTCCGTTTTCTCGTCTGTGACGTTGGGGTCTGGGTTGTGCCATCTCTCCGGTCCCTCCCAGGTTTGAAACTTTCTGTCTGACTCTGTCTCATGTAGACTGGGGACGTTGGGTTACATTCCTCTGACTGACGTATGGTGACGTGGGCTGGGCGCCTTCCCGTCAGCAAGCTCTTCATCCATCAGTCAAGATGCTCTGAGTTGCACGGGGCTTTATTTGTTGGGGACAACCCAACCCCACTGGCTTCACCGTAGAAGGGATTTGTTAACTGACCCATGTGCTTAGTCGGGGCAGGAGACGCAGGCTCCCCTCATGTCACCGCTGTTCTCTTCGGTCACGCCTCTTCTCTGGGGACCCTCATGGGCTTCGGGCGCCAGCTGGCCAACTCGGGGAAAGAGGCAAGTTTTCTATTTTCTGCTAGTTCAAACCAATACCCTAGGAAATCGTGTTTCATTGGCCTGGAAGTGGTCGGCCTCTTTCAAATCATATGGACCAAGTGGGCGAAGGGTGCAACCCAGGGTTGCAACCAGAAAAGGGTGTTGATGTTGGGAGGGAAGAAAAGCCCACCTCAGAGTCTGCAGGGAAGTTCTTCACCACGACCCAAGGACTCCTTCACCAGCAAGAAGATGCTGGGGTCCGTCGTCCCAGGCCGGCCATCCCAGCCCGGGCGCGGGGCGGGATGTGGGGGAGGGAGTTGAAGACTGGACTTCTGGGGTTGAGGACGCCATTGCTTCCTTCCAGGAGCAGGCTGGCACTGACCTTGGTGCTGAACCGGGGTCTGTCCTCGCCCTGCTCACCATCATCCGTCACTGTCACATCCTGCACTAATTAGAGAGGACACGTTTGGGTTAGGGAAGTGATGGATTGGGAGGTGTGACATCGTGGGGGGAGGGAGGAGAGAGAGAAGCTCTCTGAGTGGGCGGACCTCCTGCTTCCCCTGCGGGAGCGCTTGGCATGGCGGCCCCGCCTCCTCTGAGAGGTGCCAGTGTCAGGGAGGCCTCCTGCTCTCCGCCGGAAACACCTGCGTGGGAATGACGAGGCACGAAGTGTGCGTGTGGAAGCCCGGCTCCCCTGGCTCCGTCAGGTTCAGCGTGGCTGACTCCGGAGTCCGATAAGGAGACAAATGATTTCCCCAGCGTTTGTGTGCTGGGGAAGCGTTTACTTAGCTGAGTTAGCTTCTGAGTTTTATTTCTATGACTTGGCCTCACAACAAAAAAAAGGCTAATGAGACTGAAATTTTATGTCCAGCATATTAAAAAGCAAACAGCAAATAGCCCATCTATGAAACTAATATAAGAAAAGTTATCATGGTAATGGGGATAGCAAAACGACTCTATTTAATGCTTGGTGGTTGTAGAGATCTGGCTAAGATGGAGAAATGTGCTTTTCTTAAAAGGTTTTCCAAGGCACACATGTTAGGGTCTCTGTCCGACACAGTCACATGTATCAGTGAAGTAAATTCAATGGAGGCTTAACCAGCGGCAGGGCCGTGTGTACAGCAGGCCCTGCAATAGCACCACTCCCGTCCGTGCCTTCGTCTGTGGAGTTTCATCCTCCCTTGTCTGTGTGGGTTTCTCCGGGATCCCGCTTCCTCCCCATCCCACAGATGTGCCCGTTAATTGGGTTGTTGTGTGCTAAGTTCTCCCAGTCCGAGTGAGTGTGGGCGCAAGTGACCCTGTGATGAAAGGTGCCCTGTCTCCTTTGCACCCTGAGCTGCCAGGAGAGGCTCTGGTCACCCACAACCCTGACCTGGAATAAGTGGGTTGGAAAACAATGGCTTTACTTGTTTTATGAGTCTTTCCTACATGGATGTATAACTCACATTGATCTCAATGTTTAATATTAGAAGTGTCTCAGGTCTTCATTAGAGGTTCGGTGATGTTTTTGTGACCAGGCATACGCCCTGGGATCTTAGCCGTTGTTGCTGTCGATTAGCCTGTGTGTGGTCAGGTTGGTTTCTTCGTTTTGCTTAAAGCGGCAGTTTCCAATAACCTATTGACAATGTGAAGTGAGAATTTATGTATTTCCTGTAAATTAGGGGCTAAATATACAAGATGGATTTTGTGGTATGTGATGGGTATTTGGGGTCTTATTGGTTTTCTATTTATTTTTATTTGGGATTTGAAGAACTTCTCTGTACCTCAACCTATTAAAAAGCATCGTTCCATTAGGATCAGTTAGAAATGCTTTTCCTGTTAAGAACCCAGATGCCAGTACAAATGGATGATTTTGAAGACTTTTTATCAGTTTGTGACTCAGCAGTATTCAGTGGTGTGGCATTCCGTGCAGTGTGGAAGTGCCACCGATAAATGGGACCCCCTTCCATATAAGACACCAATCATCCCATAAGCACGGCCCCAGTGTTTACCTTCACACATTAAAAATAAAGCAAAAACCTTCACATGTGGTTTTTCACATTATCTTTGTGGGGAGGATATGCTTTTACAAACGAGCTCTCCTTTGCCGTACGTGAGCTGATTCGGAGGTTTTATTGCATACTTGCTAACGGGTGGGTTTCCAATTTCTCCAGTGTTGAAAGGCAAGTAGTATTTTCCCGTATTCCCTAATTTTCCCCCGAAGATCAAAAGGTAAATTTGGCACATGTGTCAGACTATAGATGAATAATTTATAGATGTGCACATATTTTATTTCTCTAGGTAAAACACAGATATAAAAGGATGTGAGGAGAATTTCCTTTTGGAAAATGAGCAAACAAAACTCAAACTATAAAGAATGAGATATTAGGCTCTGGGTACAGCGTGATGTTGATAATACAAGACGTGGAGGGGTTTGGGTCATGTTTTCTAAGACACGGTTCTTGAAACCTGTGTTTCTGCTGGGACCATAGAAAACAAAAAATACTCGAGCACCACGGGAGCCGTTCATTCAGACACCACCCGGGGGATTCCCAGTGGACCTGCAGGGGCGCGCTCATGTTTCCCCCTAAAATTTACCACCTGGAGGTAGCCTTAGATGTGGCGTGTTCCTAAGCTTTCCACAGGGTAGCAGATGCGGATGCTGAGTTCTCGGGGAAGAAAATAGAACGCAGAAAGCTGTTCTCTGTCTTTGCATTATGGCGATTGTTCCTGTGGGAGTAAAAATTAATTTGAAAAAGCCAATTGAAAGCAGATTTTACCATTAAAGAAAGACACTGTGGTTTTAAAACGGTGCCTCATTCAATACAAATTAAAACGAGATACCATTTCCACCCATCCGAGTGGCAAAAGTAAAAACATATAATAATGGCTAGGGTTGGCGAAATCTGGAGAAACAGCTTTTTTCACATTTGCCAGTGTTGGCAAAGTGGGTGTAGCCACGTAGGAGAGCAATGTGGAGTATCTCCTGGAGTTCAGTACGCTACGGTCCAGCCCTCACCGGTGTGGCTCAGTGGTTAGAGTGTCATCCTGTGCACCAAAGGGTTGAGGGTTCAATTCTCAGTCAAGGACCTGTACCTGGGTTGCAGGTTCGATCCCGGGTTGGGGTAAGCATAAAAGGCAACCAGTCATGTCTCTCTCATCAGTGTTCCTCTCTCTCTCTCTCTCTCTCTCTCTCTCTCTCTCTCTCTCTCTCCTCTGTCCTCTTAACCCCTCTCTCCCTCCCTTCCACCCTCTCTAACAATCAATGGAAAAAATATCCTCTGATGAGGATTAGCAAACAAAACAAAGCAAACACTATGGTCCAGCGATGCCCATCCAGACCGTTGCCCTGGAAAAATCACAGACAGGAGTTATTAGCAGGGCCAGATGCAAGGGTGCTTATTACGACAATGATTCGATAGCAAAAATGGGAGGGGCCGTGACATAGGAAACCCCAGCAGGAAGCTGCGTGCACTCACTATAGTCCTGGTCTCTGCAGAGGCGGCAGGCGCGGGGTGCCATTGGGCTCCTGAGGTCACCACGGGCTGAAACTCCATCTGTAATGTTTGCTGCTTCTAATAAAAAGAGCACCCCTCTTCAGCAGCTGTGTGCAGAGATAATCTTTGCTAATTCTGGCTACTGGACACATGCATGTTTATCTTCTGTGCATGTGTATTACTCAAAAGAAGTCAACCCATTCAGATTGCATCTTCAAAGTAGTGGATTTTCTTTTAACGTCAGAAACCTGACTGCATCAAGCCTGGAAGCATGTAGCACATTGTGAACTATTGTATTGCCTCCATAGTGGTTGACAAACTATCTTGCCAATGTGTATTAATTAGTAAAAAAATGTAAACATAGGTATTTGGACAATTAAAACACGATGTTAGACTGTCATTACAAACTAGCCACATAAACCACATGGAAGGGAATTTGGCTATATTTAGCAAAATTATGGATGCAGTACCCTTTGAGCCAGTAATCCCACTTCCGGAAATCTATCCCCAATATCTTGGCAAAACATGAAAGAGCACATATGCCAGGCTATTCGTTTGTCATTCTGTTGGAGACAACCCACATATTCATGGATAGTGGATTGGTCGGGTAAACAATGGCATATCCACCCAGTGGACAAGTGAGGATACCCTATACCCGTGGTCAGCAAACCATGGCTCGCGAGCCACATGCGGCCCTTTGGCCCCTTGAGTGTGACTCTTCCACAAAATATCACGTGCAGGTGCACACATACAGTGCGACTGAAACTTCATGGCCCATGCACAGAAGTCGGTATTTTGTGGAAGAACCACACTCAAGGGGCCAAAGAGCCGCATGTGGCTCTCGAGCCGTGGTTTGCCAAGCCGCAGTTTGCCGACCACTGCCCTATACCGTGTGGAGGCATCCCCTGGATATATCACTGAGGGGGGAAAATCAAGATACTGAAGTGTTGGTAGGACACTGCCTTTTATGTAAGGAGGGAGGAGGTGTGTGTGTGTGTGTGTGTGCGTGTGCATGTGCGCACACACATGTGCTTGTGTGTTGTGTACTTAATATCCAAAAGCAACACTGGAAACGTAAGACAAAAGCTAAGACAGATGCTTGCATATAGGGGAGGGACCCCCCGGGGTGGGGCCCAGATAGAGAAGTGAGATCCCTATGAGTGTACTTTATTACATAACTTTGAGTTTTGAAACATGTAACTATCCTATAATAAGATAAGTATCTGGTCGTCTGGTTGTCCGTTCAACCAATCAAAGCATAATATACTAATGATATGCTAAGGCCGCTCAACTGCTTGCTATAATGTGCACTGACCACCAGGGGGCAGATGCTCCGACTGGTAGGTTAGCTTGCTACTGGGGTCCGGCTGATCAGGATTGAGGGAGATGGGCTGGACATGCCCTGGAGCCCTCCCGCGGTCCCTCCCCGGCTGGCCAACCTCCCGCATCCCTCCCCGACCTCGATCGACACTGGTGGGGTCCCTCGGCCTGGCCTGCATCCTCTCTCAATCTGGGCTGAGGGCCCCCCACCAAGTGCACAAATTTCATGCACCGGGCCTCTAGTTTTACATATTTTTAAAGTTAAATTTTAAAAAGGAACAGATTGAAACAGATGTATTAATTGAACTTAACTGTATACAAGTTGGTAGCTTTACCTCAGAGAAAGTAATTTTTTCAAGTGACTTTAACACCCAGTACTTTAACTATCCATCCCTAGTGGGGTAGAGTTTAAGGACACACATGCATATATAAATATAAAGAAACCACAAACTACAGTAATTAGTATTATGAGCTATAATATTGATATTGATACTTTAAAGTTATTATAGGAATAATTTTGGAGAAAGTAATAAGTAATATGTTAATGTTAATAATTATGATTCCTTGCATGATGAAGAAAAGATAAAATATATTTTTTAAGTTACCTAAAGTTCTATAATCTTACATTTGTGTTGGAAGTATCAATATGAATTCATAATATCCTTTGCTTTTAAAAATAGTTACTCTATACTTTTTCCACTGAAAAGACCTAGAAACAGTAATAACCTCATGGTGATAAATACCCCCAATTGCCCAGATTTTACTCATTAAATACCATTTTCTGTTAACAAGAAGAGAGTGCCTTGGAGAAGTGACTGATTCCTAGTCTGGTAAAATTTATTATGCCAGAAAGCAAGAACAGTATCAAAAAATAATGGAGTTATGTCAAAAAATATATAGGAATTACATTGAGTGATTTTCTGATGGCTAAGATGGGCTACTTGCATATCAAACAGACTAATTACTTAGATTAATTCAAATACATAAAAATTATAAAAAGGTATGCCTTCAGAATGATATTTCAAAAATAATTGGTCTCCAGCACATATGACTAGGCTACCAGCTCATATTACATCTATATATGTTACAAACATACATTGTTATAATTATTATTTTATATGAATTTATATCTTTTAAAGAAGCGAAGATAAAGGACAGCAACTATATATTTATAGAGTTTGTTATATTAACCATCTTATTTACCACTTATGGTTTTGTTCATTTGTTCCTGTGAATTCAAGTTACCATCTGGTGTGATTTCCTTACCCCAAATACAGTTTTGTTCCCACACACTTTCTTTGTGTTGTTATCGTCACACATATTACATTTCTATATTTAATAGGCCCAATAATATGTGTCTGTATATGTGTATTTGTGTCATCTTATGCAATTGGTTTTTAAATCAGTTTTTAAGTCAGAAGAAAGCAGAAGAAATATGCATTCATGCTTCTTTTATAATTACACTAGTGGCCTGGTGCATGAAATTCGTGCACGGGGGAGGGTGTATTCCTTAGCCTGGCCTGCACCCTCTCCAATTTGGGACCCCTCGAAGGATATCCTACTGCCAGTTTACAGGGATTGGGCCTAAACCAGCAGTCGGACATCCCTCTCGCAATCTGGGACTGCTGGCTCCTAACCACTCACCTGCCTGCCTGCCTGCCTGATTGCCTCTAACCACTCTGCCTGCTGGCCTGCTTGCCCCCAAATACCCCCCCCCCGCCAGCCTGATCACCCCAAACTGCCCCCCCCCTGCTGGCCTGCTCGCCCCTACTTTCCCTCTCCACTGGCCTGCTCATCCCCAACTGTCCCCCTGCTGGCCTGCTCACTCCAAACTGCCCCCACCCCGCTGTCCTGATCACCTCCAACTGACCCCCACTGATGGACTGCTTGCCCCCAACTGGCCCCCCTACTTGTCTGCTTACCCCCAACGGCCCCGTCCCCACCAGCCTGATCCCCCACAACTGCCCTCCCCTCTTGGCCTCTAACCACCTCTACCTCGGCCCCGCCACCATGGCTTTGTCCAGAAGAACATCCGGAAGGTCTCCTGGAAGGTCTCCCAGTCTAATCAGCATATTACTCTTTTATTAGTATAAATGTATTTGTCTGTAAATATGATTATGATTGCAGATATGAGTAGGACCAGGTAAAATTTTATAGAATGGGCCTTTTACTACAGATGGTTTGCCATGTATGCATTTTTTCTAAAGAAGTAAAAATTACTTTAAAAACTGTTTCAGGAAGACTTTGAGAAATTTACAGTATCTGCCAAGAAAGTTGTCACTTTTATGCCACAGTAAGAATTATTTGTATGTTTTGTATGTCAGCATTGGGCCACTGTGACTGGGGGGCACTTAGTTTGACTTGAGAGTAATTATCTTGCTCACTGGCTGGGAGGGAGGGTGTGTGGCAGAGGAGATAAATACTCGGTTCTGGATTATTCATAGATTGCTGGCTTTCTGGATTGATTGTGTAAGCCCCTCCTTTTATTGATGTCCACCTTCTATTGACAGACATCTACCCTGGGAGAGAAATGAGATGAAACTCTCTTTCTTGTCATTGTAAAAAGCATATATGTCCTTGGAATGAATTTATAAATAAGAATTGAGCCCAGCCGGTGTGGCTCAGTGGTTTAGCATTGCCCTATGAACCAGGAAGTCACAGTTTGATTCCAGGTCAGGCCACATGCCCAGGTTTTGGCCTGATCCCCAGTACGGGGCGTGTAGGAGGCAGCCGATCAATGATTCTCTCTCATCATTGATGTTTCTATCTCTCTCCCTCTCCCTTCCTCTCTGAATTAGTAACAATATATTTTAAAGAGAGAGAGAGAGAGAGAGAGAGAGAGAGAGAGAGAGAGAGAAGAGTATATATGTTTTTAAATAAGAAAACGTATTTGATGCTCTTAGAAAGTCTTATTTTCTTTCATTAAAACTTGTGCAGTATAGGAAACTCCATAGATTCTCTCAATTTGATGAAAGTTAGAGGGAAAGGTACTAATTTAGAGTTCCTTGGGAAAATGTGTCACATATATTTTTTTATGTTTATTTTTTTTAAATCAAAAACTGAAATATTTTCTATTCAGAAAATATATTTGGATCTAAATATCTTCTATAATTTTAACCCTAAAATATCAATTTAAATATTTTAAAAATGGTTGGGATATTTGTTTTTATAAATAAGTTAGGTTACTGGAGTTCTACATGTTACTGGATCACCTGGGATAATTTTCTGATTGGAAAATTAAGAATTATAGTCAGAGGGGAGGACATGAGAATTTTTAAAGAACATATTCAATTTACTTTAGAAGCCGAACCTCTCTTATCATGTGACTTGTTTTGTATGCTTGTTAAACTATATTATCACATAAGCATTGCTGCTATTGGGACAAACAGTGACAGTTGATTCAGGTCATTTGAATGTCCACTGTCTGTTTTAATTTGTATGTTCGTTTTGACTCTGTCATATGCTCAATCTTCAGTGGAAGTCATGAGAACTTATTATTTTTGCCTGCTCCCTCCTTTACATTGGAAATACTCTTTTTTACTCAGAGGGACCTTAACTTTGATGTAAGGGATTGTTTCTGTTGCCAACTGTTTTCTTCCTTGCCAAGTAAGAGAGTTGTTGTGAACTCTTAAGTGATGCTTTCAACAGGATATTTGCAGATGTGGTTGGGAAAAGTCATTTCATCCCCGACCTTTGCATGTCAGGTGCTGGGGTGCCGGGGTGCCGCCTCGCCTGCACCCCGGCTCTCTGATCCCGATGCGGCTCTCTCTCCCTCCGATCACCATGGTGACCACCAGGACGCAGGTGAGGCGGCACCCCCACGGCTCTTGCCTGCCGCCTGGGTTTCCAGTCACTGTTCTTCTGTCCTTCCCCTTTTGCCTCCCATCATTGTGCCTACGTATGCAAATTAACTGCCATCTTTGTTGCCAGTTAATTTGCATATCGCCCTAATTAGCCAATGGGAAGCGTAGTGGAGGTATAGTTAATTACCCTTTTGTCTTTTATTAGATAGGATAATCAGCTGATGGGTGACGTGTGTGTGTGTGTGTGTGTGTGTGTGTGTGTGTGTTGACTTGAATTACTGTCTAATATCACTTGCTTACAGCCTGAAAAACTTCCCTAGCATTTCTTATAGGGCAGGTATGCTAGCAATAAATTCTCTGTTTTGTTTATCTGGGAATGTCTTTAATTCAACTTCACTTTTGAAAGATAGTTTTGCTGGATATAAGATTCTTGGTTGACAGCTTTAAAAAAAAATCAGTTTGAATCATCATCCACTACCACCTTGCCTTAATTGTTTCTGATGAGAAGCTGGAGTTAATCCTCTTGGGTTTCCCTTGAATTCGACTGACTACTCACTGTCTCTTGTTTACTTTCAAGATGCTCTCTGTGTCTTTATCTTTCAACTTTTCATCTGGGTTTGGATCTTATTGTATTTATCCTGTTTGGAGTTTATTAAGCTTCTTGGATGTATAGATTATTTAAATAAACTTTGGGGAGTTTCAGCCATTATTTCTGCCATTGTTTTTCCTGCTGCTTTCCCACTCCCCTTTCACTCTGGTACTCACATTATGCATATGTTGGTGCCCTTAACAGTGACTCAACATTCTCTGAGCCTCTGTTTATTTTTCTTGACTTTTTTCTTTATTCTTTTTTCTCTCTTGTCAAGTTTGATGATTATTCTGCAAGTTCAGTGGTACTGCATTCCTCATTTTTGATACTGCACCTTTCATTGTAGCATTTCCATTTGGATCATTTTCTATTTTCTATGTGTTTCAGTTCTTCATCTCTTCAGACATGTTGTTCACCTTCCACACACAATTCTTTAGAATGTTTATCATAGTTATTTTTAAGTCCTTATCTGATCATTTTAATAGGTAGGCTATTTTGGGGTCTTCTCCTATTATCTGTTTCCTCTCTTGATCCTGGATAACATTTTCTTGCTTTTCCCCACATCTTTTATACTTCTTTTTGCTAGATGTCAGACATTTTATATCATATAACAGTATGTGTCTCTTCGTTCAGGCTATCAGAGTTGGCACCCTGAGTCAAGCTTGTCTGTCACTGAGCTGAGTCTGGGTGGTTTTGTTTTTTTATAGCTTTACTTTGCTTCAGTTCACTACCAGCTTCAAGTGCTTTGAAAGCAGAATTGGGATTTTCCCTCAGCATGGCTTGGGCTCTGAGCACGGAGAGGTCTCCTTGGGCTTTACATATTTGGTACCAGCTTCCTGGACGTGAAGAGTTCTTCCTCTGCATGACAGCCTGGCCGGCAGGTGGAGGGGTCCGAGGGGGTGTTCTATGGGAGAGCTTATCTCCCTGCTACTCTGCTTCCAGGCTTGGAGGGCAACTTTCTTACACTCAGCGAAAGCTTGCAGTGCCTGGAGGGGTTTCCTCCAGCTCTCCCCTGTTCCCGGACTGCAGGGGCTGAGAGCCTAGAATCTCCAGGTTGGACTTCTCTTGAGTTTCATCATCAGCCCGTTTTCAGAGGGCTGCTGCCTTTCACGTGGGCACTACATGTTTCAGGGGTCATTCAGTTTTGTTGCTTGGCCTGTGGGAAAGCATAGCCAGTGGGTAAAAGCTCTCTCTGTGGCTGGGGCTGCTTCACATTCTAATCCATCACCTGACTGTCACAAATTAATTAAAATATCAGCACATTTCTCCTTCCGATTCTCCCCACACCACTCAACAGTCAGCTGGCAAACTCCTCAAATAATGTTTCTATCGCTCTATTTCCATCTCTGGATTTCATACGAGTGTTAGTCATATGCAAACACTGCTATCTGCAGTAAGGACACCGTTCTTTCGGAGAGCCAGAGAGGGAGTTGTTTTATGAAACAACTATAATTTAGCCATTTTTCTAAATGGGGAAACTCTACAATAGTCATTGCCTTTGCCTGTAAAGTCATTGCCTTTGCCTGAAGGGGAATCAGATTGTAACAATTGCTTCACCTCTGGAAAACACTTTCTGTTTGCCTTTACTTATTCAAAATATTGATGGACAAGGAAGGGGATGTGGTAGCTGGACTGTCTGATGACTGGACTCCTCATCCTATGGCCTTCATATTCCTAATGTCAAATTTCAAAATGTTAAAGCAGACAGTGGATTGTCCAGCTTCTCAACACCCCTTATTCCCCGACAGTGAAAGGAACGTTGGGCTCAGGGCTACCATGATGTCATCGGCCATCAGCAGCCGATGAGACTATGACTTTGTTCAGGACTAGGCAAGTCTGAGCCGGGAAAGTGGCCACTTCCAGTGTGACTCTTGTGCTGTTGTTGTGTTGCTAGGTGTGTGGTGCCAACGTTATCCCCTGTGTCAGGACAAGTCCAAGTGGCCATTCCTATCATCACACTCCCTGGAACATTGCCAGGATCCCTATTTTAGGATTTGGTTCTTCAGCCCCTGTGGTTGCAACATGTGTCAGCAAATATGTTTGCTCAAATCTTCTTACCCACGTTGGAAACTTGTCCAGCTTGACCTTCTGTGGGCTGTTATTTCTGTGTCCAGAGAAGCCAGTACATGTCATTTCCTACCTGCTTGGAGCCTTGGCTCCCTTGCACTTCATGCTAACCATGCAGTGACAGACCTGCTCTCATTGGGGGCCTCAGGCTGTCTAATCAGACGGAAACTGACCTGTATGCATGACTGCCTTTGGCAGGGAGACCATGCAAAAGCCAATCTGCCCTGACTTCGCTCGCCCACAAAATGACCAGGAGCCACAGTCCTGCCTGCTCTGGGCCTATCGTCTCCTGGTTGGATTGCTATGAGTTGTATCAGTTCTTCTGATCCCTGTACAAGGGAATCGTGGTGATACATGTACTCAGTGCTGCAGGGGAGACCATTTGGAGGCATAAGCCTTATACTCTAGAGGAGTGGTTCTCAACCTTCTGGCCCTCTAAATACAGTTCCTCATGTTGTGACCCAACCATAAAATTATTTTCATTGCTACTTCATAACTGTAATATTGCTACTGTTATGAATCGTCATGTAAATATCTGATATGCAGGATGGCCTTAGGCGACCCCTCTGAAAGGGTCATTCGACCGCCAAAGGGGTCGCGACCCACAGGTTGAGAACCGCTGCTCTAGAGCTTTCTGTGTGCGTCTGCAGACCTCTCATTCATTTGCTCATTCATTCATTCATTCATTCATTCAATCATTCATTGATTCATCCTCTCACCCCATGTTCCAGGCTTCCTGCATGGTGCTGGGGTTATGTGGCTAAGAGGCAACAGTTCTACTCACAGGGGCTTGCAGTCTGGAGGGAGAGACAGACACTGGACAAGAAATAGCACATGGAGTGTGTGAAGCTATCAGGGGACAGTCAGGCACAGCAGAGAGACTGAACCTAGCTTGGGGCAGGGGCCAGGCTGAGGTGGTTTCCTCAAGGAAGCAGCCTTTCCACTGAGGAGTCACATTCCAGAGGAGGAGGGTAAGGGGGAGATGCTGGACCCCAGGAGGAGTCACATTCCAGGGGAGGAGGGAGAGGGGATGCTGGACCCCAGGAGGAGTCACATTCCAGGGGAGGAGGGAGAGGGGGGGATGCTGGACCCCAGGAGGAGCCACATTCCAGGGGAGAAGGGAGAGGGGGGGATGCTGGACCCCAGGAGGAGCCACATTCCAGGGGAGGAGGGAGAGGGGATGCTGGACCCCAGGAGGAGTCACATTCCAGGGGAGGAGGGAGAGGGGGGGATGCTGGACCCCAGGAGGAGTCACATTCCACAGGAGGAGGGAGAGGAGGGAATGCTGAACCCCAGGAGGAGTCACATTCCAGGGGAGGAGGGAGAAGGGGGGATGCTGGACCCCAGGAGGAGCCACATTCCAGGGGAGAACGGAGAGGGGGGGATGCTGGACCCCAGGAGGAGTCACATTCCAGGGGAGGAGGGAGAGGGGGGGATGCTGGACCCCAGGAGGAGTCACATTCCAGGGGAGGAGGGGGGGGGAGATGCTGGACCCAAAGGGGAGTCACATTCCAAGGGAGGAGGGAGAGGAGGGAATGCTGGACCCCAGCAGGAGTCACATTCCAGGGGAGGAGGGAGGGGGGATGCTGGACCCCAGGAGGAGTCACATTCCAGGGAAGGAGGGAGAGGGGATGCTGGACCCCAGGAGGAGTCACATTCCAGGGGAGGAGGGAGGGGGGGATGCTGGACCCCAGGAGAAGTCACATTCCAGGGGAGGAGGGAGAGGGGGGATGCTGGACCCCAGGAGGAGTCACATTCCAGGGGAGGAGGGAGAGGGGGGATGCTGGACCCCAGGAGGAGTCACATTCCAGGGGAGGAGGGAGGGGGGGGATGCTGGACCCCAGGAGGAGTCACATTCCAGGAGAGGAGGGAGAGGGGGGATGCTGGACCCCAGGAGGAGTCACATTCCAGGGGAGGAGGGAGAGGGGATGCTGGACCCCAGGAGGAGTCACATTCCAGAGGAGGAGGGAGAGGGGGGATGCTGGACCCCAGGAGGAGTCACATTCCAGGGGAGGAGGGAGAGGGGATGCTGGACCCCAGGAGGAGTCACATTCCAGAGGAGGAGGGAGAGGGGGGATGCTGGACCCCAGGAGGAGTCACATTCCAGGGGAGGGGGGAGAGGGGAGGATGCTGGACCCCAGGAGGAGTCACATTCCAGGGGAGAAGGGAGGGGGGATGCTGGACCCCAGGAGGAGTCACATTCCACGGGAGGAGAGAGGGGGGGAATGGAGGGGCAGCAGCAGGAGTGTTCAGGCTGAGGGAACTGTGTGTGCAGGATCTGGATTTTATCCCAAAATCCAGGGGAAGGAAGTCTAAGGCTGGTAAATAGGGAAGTGATGTAGCTGCCTTTGCCTTTTTCAGGGATCCCTCTGGTTTGAAGGAGCTGGTGGGGACCTTGCTGGTGGAGGGAGGAGGGGCTCGTTTGGATGCCCAGGCAGGAGTTTCTGGGGGCTGGTCCTGGCTGTGGGTGTGCAGTGGGGTGGGGATGTGGAGTGACCCAGAGTGATTTTACCTCCAAAGTGGGAATCCAAAGGGCGCGTGAAGGACCTGGGAGTGTCCCAGGACCAGAAATGCCCTGGGGGCTGAAGCCTGGAGCCCCAGGGGAACAGGCTGCTCCCTCCGCCTCCTCAGTCCCAGGGCTGCTGGCGTCCCTGGCTCATGCCGGTGACAGTGATCTGTGCTCTGTCATCACCGCCCTCTCGGTGCCTGTGGCTCTGCGTCCTCTCCTCTCCTTGTGAGGACACCAGTCCCTGGATTTAGGACCCACTGATTCCGGGATGACCTCATTTCAACTCAGCTAATTACATCTCCAAAGACCCTACTTCAAAAGAAGGTCTCATTGTGAGGTCCTGGTAGACGTGACTGTGGGGACAAGACTGAGCCACCACTGAGAGACCGCGCAGTGGCTAAGGATGGCTCCCGGGCCTGCTGGGGCTCTGGGTGGGTGTGGTGTGCGGGACAGAAGACTCCACCAGAGACATCAGGGCCCTGAGCGGGGCGCTCACGTTGGCACGTGCCTGGGGGATAGGACCGGACCTAGGAGGAGCCTCAGGCCACCTCAGGGGAACCTGTTTTCCTTCTCTCTCCTACACGGATGAGGCTGAAAACCTTTCAGGTCACCTCCACTTAGGAAAGCTGTTCCCTGACACTGGCATGTAGAATTGGCCCCGCGTAGTGAATAAAGGTTGTACACGTTCAGCAGCGTGACGACCTCTGACCTGACACAGGGCAGGCCCCATGTGTGCCGGGGCCTGTCTGTGCCCGGCTCCCCTGGCACAGGGCGTCCACCAGCTCCATTCTCCAGCTGTGTGGCCTTGGGGAGGCCTCTGAGAGTCTCTGAGCTTCAGGTATAAATGGCTGGAAACTGGGGTATGGAACCAGTTTTATAACGTGGAGAGTGTCCAGTGAAGAGCCAGCCTGGTGTCTGTTCTGTTTTTACTTCTAATGGAGGAGTTTGGTATAAGGACTATATTTAATATTCTACCATCTGCATCAACAGGAGAATGCCCACGGTTATACGATGCTTGTAGGACCTGCCATGCTCCTCGTTTTTTTATTGGTGACAGTATTCCAGAGTCCCCATTTCCCCTCTTTGGCCCCCCTCCACTCAGCCCCACCCCACCCGGGCCTTCACCACACCCCTGAATCATTGGCTGGGGCCTGTTCTCTGCTGAGGGTTCTCCTTTTCCTCAGTACCCAGGAGAGAAGAACCCAGCGAACTATAGGTTCTCATTAAGGAAATACTTTATTCGGTAGCCCGGGCGAATGGTGGTCGATGGATAAATGACAAGCAAGTGGATAAGGGAAACAACAGCTTCCCCTTAGAGAGGGGCCAGGAAGTGGCTGACACCTGCGGTCAGAGCAGTGATGGAGAGGCGGCCAGATAGTAACTTCCCCTCCGGCAGCCCGCCTCCATGGCCGCACCCTTATCTTTCATGGATAAATGGCTCTTCCTCCACAATTAAACTCAAGCAGCCGCTCCCGGTACAGTCCTGCTGCCCTCAGCCCCCTGGGGAACTCCCCCAGCCCCGCTTTCTGCCTCAGAGCCATGTCCTGGCACAGCGCTCACTGACCTAGCCTGGGCACCCGGGTCTCGGGGGTCCCAAGGTCACTGTCCAGTGGATCTCAGCCTTGACCTGCAGCCTCCAAACACCCCTCTCCCGGTGCCAGGGAGCTGGCTCCTCATCGGCCGAAATCACCTGACCAGCTTGTGTCCGTCTTCCGCGCTTCGGCCAGGGCCGCAGGGCTGCCGGCCAGCCTCTCGCATGTCCCAGCTCGGCAACGTCGCTGAGACCTTGCTTCCAGGCTCACCTGTGACTGAGGAGAAGCCCGCATCTTCCCGGTGCCTGGTGCCTCGCTCACAGCAGCTCCTGCCACCTGCCCTTCTCGGCCGGCCTCTGCCCGTGCTCCTCAGAGGCGAGTGTGCTGTTCGGGGCCCCGCCGGCCGCAGGGCTTGCCCGCCACACGTGCCCGGCCCCACACCTGCACCGCGTGCTGGCTCTCACCTCCCCGTCCCACCCCAAAAGGATGAAACCCTCTGCACCTGGCTCACGTTTTTTAAATTTCATAATCAAATAAAATGGTTTATTTCATGTTGTCCAACATGGCGGGCATCAGCCGTGTTTCAATAGAACACCCACCTCAGTAACCCGTGCTTAGCTGGTCCCTGCTGCTGGGTGTCTCCAGAGCGTCCGCATTTCAGTGTAACCCGAAGAGCAGGAAGGCCTGTGCTTGGGGCTTCTCGGTATTTAGGGTTCCTCAGGACAGATGCCGAGACTGGGAGTTCAGGAGGGAAATAGTCTAAGCCTCTGGAAAAGAATTCAGGATTGCCACGCGCAAGGGCTGAGCTCATTTTCAATACCCCGACGAGGACTGGAAATGGGGTAGACAGTCAGCTGGGGTGAGGAGGGCCCCCGAAGTGCTCGGTGCTCAGCTGAAGCCACATGAATGAATTTGTGGGAGAGCATGGTGCCATGGTGGCATTTCCCCAGCGGCCACTAAGCTATCTGCTTGGAACCAGAAATGAGAAAAGTGGGTGGTGGGGCCAGGAGGTGGTGGGGATCCCGGGAATGAGCCTCCTGTGCTATTGGCCACGTGGACCGCGGGGGTGGGGAGGCGGCGTTGGATAGAAATAGCAGCCAGGAGGTGTGGCCCCAACCTGGGAAGATGGGAGGCTGGGGGGGGGGGGTGAGACGGGGCGGGGGGATCACGCTTCCCCTCGGGGTGCCTCTCAGCCTGTGAGAATGCCCGCCTCTCCCAGGTGCGGGGTCGGTAATGAGGTGACCTGGGACTTGGTGCAGAGGTCACGGCTATGACCTGGGCTCTGGGATCCCCTCTGTGTTCCTTGTGCCCTCGGCAGTGACTGTCCTCCCTGGGCCTCAGCTTTCTCCCCTGGACGTCAGGGAGAGGGAGAGCGCACCTTCTGAGTGTGAGGGGCAAAAGGGACTTGTACTCTGCACATGGCACATGAAGATACAGGGGGCGGGGGGCATGGGGGGCACGTGGGGGCAGGATATCTGGCCCTCATCCCCACGGAGGCTCTCCTCTCAGCACACCTGTGCCTCTCCTCATCCCTTCCACCATCCCTGCTCCTCAACCCATATCCCCTCTGTCCCCCTCCCTCAGCCCACTCACCCTGGTGCATAGACTCAGGGTGGCCGGCAAGGCCGAGGGAGGTAGGAGGCGACTGCCACAGGCTCGTGGCCAGAGGTGAGCGCGGGTCACTAGGCTGGCGTCCAAGAGGTTGGTGAGGAGGAAACTGAGCCAAGGAGTCTGGTCCATAGACCAGACCTGTCTGTTGCAGCGCGTTGTAAAGGATCAGAGGGCAGAGGGCACCCCACTCCTCTTGTGTCTCCCCAGTGTCCAAACCAATATGGTTTGTCGATTTATAAACGTGGGGTTTTCTAGGGCAATCCTGATTCACTGTCATCTCATGCTTAATCAGTGTGGCTGGAGTGTCCCCACCTGTGCCAGGCCTCCCTTCCCCCTGCCCCTTGCTGAGCCTCCTTGGGTCTCAGTTTGCCCCTCTGTAGAATGGGGCTGGGATCCCTCCCTCCGTGGCCTCTTGGGAGAACCTAGTCACATATTGGAAATTCCAGGCAAAGTGAGAGCTCCCGGATCTCTTGGGGGGAATCTGTAGATGGACCGTCCTCCCGATGCAGGTCCAGGGCATGAATGCCTCCTGGGGAGCCTGGCATTCGGAGGGAGTTTCCTGCTGCAGAGCCCAGCCCATCCCTGAATTTACTGCATCAGCAGGACTGGCTGGGCCCTCCGGGTGCAGTGAGGGCCTTCACATCTTCTGTTCTGCGGTTGGGTCAGGACCCTGTTCTCCCGCTGTGGCCTGGGGCTTGGCTCGGGGCAGCCGCCTGCTCTAAGATAAGGGCACCCACCTCAGGACTGTGCAGGGCCAAGGTGCCCTCTGGCCAAGGTCCACATGGCTGCAGGGGGCAGGGGCCCGAGAAGGGTGAGCGCCCCTATGGGTAGTTCCTGGACCTTGCCCGGTGGGAGTTGTATATGGGATTTAGGGCTTTGCTTCTGGCAGGTTTTGCCAGGCTCCATCCAGCTGCCTGCCTGGGCCCTGAGCAGAGCTGGGGGCTCGTTGGAGACGTGTGTGGGTGCTTGGGCACTAAGCTGACTCCTCAGGCCTTGGGCAGCCCCCCTCATCCCCACCCTCATCCCCAACCCCACCCCCAGCCCACACTCCTGCACCGTCTGTATTTAAAAATGTTTACAGATAATAATGGTGTTCAGCCCCAAAAGGCAGACAGGAACTTCCTGACAATTGCAGTTCTGTGCACGGTGGGGGTTGTTCCCGGAGCCATGAGTCGAGTCCTGAGAGCAGTGGGGCTCTTTGCCAAATACCTCTGGGGGAGGTTGGGGAGACGGGACCCAGGAGCCTCCAGGACGCCCTTTCCTGAGAGGATGAGGACCTTAATTCAGAGCACTCCTTTCACCACGGGGTAAGTGGAATCCCCCCAGGCTCCTGGGGGTGGGAGGGGAGCTGGCATCCTTTGGGGGGTGCTTTCGGGGTCCTCTTAAAGGCAAATGCTTTGCACAGCAGCAGGGCCAGCAGCTGGAGAGTGGCTTCTCTCCTACCTTGAATCAAGTGGCCACAGTGGGGTCCAGGGTGAGGAATAGCCAATACCCCTTTCTAGAGTCTCATTGTTGGGGGGCTATAGCCAGGTGAGGCAGCCGGGAGCCTCAGCCAAGAGCCCCAAAGAGTTTTTTGTCTCCACACGAATGTTCTTTTAACTACTCCTCTGGGCTAAATTTGGACGTTCCATTTGGTGCCTTTTCACCTCCAGCTTGTAAGAGCAGTTCCAGGAAGTAATGGCTGCTGGGCCGTGGACTGCATGGGGTCCTGCGCTAAAGCCAGGTTTGTAAAAACTCAAAGCAGGGGAGGTTTCCCACAGGGGCGGCTGCAGCCTTGATTTAGCGGCTGGAAGAATTCGTCTCTGGGTCATTGTCCCCGGGAATCTCCGCCGGGAATCTCCGCCACGGACGCCCGCGGGGCAGGCAGGAGCGCACATTCTGCCCCCCTGGGTTCTGCATTTAGGATCATCTGTGGGTTTGCAAGTGGGGTTGGATATCTGGAGCTGGGAGCCCAGGAAGCTGCTTCCTGGTGTGAATAAGGGTCACGTGAATGTCCTGGAAGCAGGATTGGATTCTGGGTGGGATGGTGCCCTGCTCTGCTCCTGAGCTGTTATGTTTTTGGACCCGGAGGGAAATGGTGGGTCGCAGGGAATGGAGGGGAGGACAGGTGTCTGAAAGCCGGGCCCTCCCCCCGCTGCTCACTGCTCCCCGGGAGGAGGTCGGCCAGCAGCCTCCCTTGCAGTTGCTGCTGTTACTCCCGGAAGATGACGGACAGAATTAAGCACACGCACAGGATGGTGGCCGGTTACTAAATCCGCATGTAACGCAGCATAAAGACACCGGCTTGAGGTGCATTCAGATACAGGGTGTATTGTCTCACCGAGGAGAGGGGCAGGGACAGTGGTCCTGCAGCCTTCGTCATCGTGGTCACCTGGTGCCACTCTGCCGGAGGAGCAAACATCCCAGGGAGAGTCTGCACAGGGGCTGCGGGTCAAGCCCACGCTTCCCCCAGGCTGGCCCAGGGACCGGCCTGAAAACCACTCTCCCCGCCCCGCCCCATGGACGATCTTCCCTCCCTCACACACCCCTCCGGAGCTCCGCCTGCAGTTCCCTGCCTGCGTGGAATGGAGAGTGCAGTCCATGCACAGATACATAGGTATTCACTTGGTTGCCAGCCAGTGAGCCCTGAGTCAGTGGTACCGACCCGCAGCCTGCGACTTTATGCGGGTTTTAATCACATCGTGGTTACATAATGCTCTGCTTGCGGGTGACTGCTCCTATCGTGCACATTCTATTTTTAAACTATAAGACGTCATCTTCAGGAGGAACCTGCCTGCTCCCCCTCCCCTGGGGTCCTCGGCTTTGCAGGCCTGAAGCTGTGGCGCGAGGGCACGCGACCGATGGGCAGTGCCTGGGAGCCGAGGCCTGGCCGCGGGCAGCTTCGTCCTGGGCCCAGGGTTGCTCGGCCGTGCGCTGCTGTTTCCAGCCCCCTCTCTTCATTGCATCTTGGCATAATTTGACATGTCACAGCCGAATCCCTCTATTTGCAGAGGTTCTGCCATCTGCGTTATGGGGCAGAAGTCCTGCCAGAGCACAAGGAATTGTTATTACTCAGGTGAGAAGTCAAGAGATGACCAGTTAACTCCCAAAGATGCAGACAGAATAACACCTCCTTTCCTTTCATTTCTGTGCTGATTGCCCAGCCGGCCCTGCGCACGGGGGTAGGGGAGTGGGGGGACCTTCCTCCAGCTGCTAGCCCTCCGGGCTGAGGACCTGCCTTGGGTCCCACCCCACCCACCGAGGTCCTGGTTCTGCAAGTCTGGGCCGTGAGGACCTGCATTTCTAGCGTGTGCCCAGGTGCTGCTGCCGGCCCGCAGCGCTCTCAGAATCACGCCGTCCACCTCCGTGGAGGGTCAGTGAAATGTAGGGGTGGGATAGCCTGCCTGTCGAGAGGCAGTTTGGACGTTCCGAAGGCGGAGAGGTTGCGTATTCTGTCCAGATGGCTGTAAAGGGGGACCCTTCATTGTAAAAGAAATGAGAGTTTAGGGAAAACCTTTATTTTATCATAGGGGCTGGGTATTTCTTAACGGTGTTAGATGAGCTAATGCTATGTCAGTGGGATGGAGGCTGAGCCCTTTGGAGGTGAGGGCTCCCCACTTGGGAGCAAGGTGGAGACGGTGAGCAGGCCGCGTCTGAGAGAGAAGGATGTGGGCATGAGCCTGGGACGCCTGGACGGCAGGTGTGAACAACGGCCGAGCCTGGGGGTGTTCGTTATACTGTTCTTCATACCTTTCAGCAAGTCCAACAGTGGTATCGGCACGTCAAAAGCATCGATAGGGCTTCGGACCCAGCTTTCCTTTCTCGTGGGGCTAAGAGTGGGGAAGTCGAGGCACCGTGGTGTTTGGAGCTGAGCTCTGGGTGTGCCCCACACGTGCGTGGACTCACGGCTTGGAGGTGCTGTTGGTTGTTGATCCAGTTAGTCCTCGGGATGCGATTGTGCTCCTGGCCTGTCTCCTGTGGGCTGTCCTACTACTCCTGGGAGGAAGGCCTCTCCTCGAGCTGGGTTAAAAAACTTGTGAATTCTTACCCCAAATACAAGCTCCCTGCTTCCTGGGAATTACCCTCCCCCCCAAAAATAAATAAATAAATAATGGAATTCCATACATGTAGGGCCTGAGACACTGTGGTAACTCGCCTGTCATTTCCTGCACTGTTAGTGCCTAGACCAGACCACGGTAACTCTCAGGTGAACGAGCGAATGAACAAATGAATGAATGAATGAAGGCATGGGTGAGGGCTGCACCATTCACCCTGCATGGGGTGGGGCTGCATCCTGCTCCTGCCTTTTCCTGTGTGAGGGTTTTCCTTCTGAATTCACAGGTCCAGCCTCCGTACCATGTGGTAGAGCCCGGCAAGGTGCCTGGCTCTCAGAGCACAGTGTGATGTCAGAATGAGATCAAACGCGGGTGAGAAGGGTGGTCAGGAGCCTAAAGGCCCACCTGTGACCCTGAGTTCTATCCAAATGACCTTGGCCAACTCTGAACCCTTTACACCTCAGTCTCCTCACCTATAAAATGCGTGCACGGGCAGGGTCCCAGGCCTGGCCGGCGATCAGGGCCGATCAGGGCCTTCTGGCTGCCAGCCAGCTGCCGGCCGGGGCCTTCCTTTGTTGTGTGCCACTCCCTGGTGGTCAGCACACATCATGGTGGGTGGTCGAACTCCGGTCGGTCGAACTCCCGAGGGGATAATTTGCATATTAGCCTTTTATTATATAGGATTTAAAGGTCCTGGAACAGTGTCAGTGCCTGGCACCTGGTAACTGATATGTAAATGGGAGCTGCTGTGATGATGGTGATGGTGGTGATGGTGACAGTGATGATAACAGATGATGATGGTGATGGTGACAGTGATGTGATGATGATGATGAAAATGGTGATGGTGATGATGGTGATGATGATGGTGACAGTGATGATGATAGTAATCATGATGATGGTGATGGTAATGATAACAGATGATGATGATGATGGTGACAGTGATGTGATGGTGATGATGGTGATGGTGATGATGGTGATGATGATGGTGATGGTGATGATGGTCATGATGATGATGGTCATGATGATGATGATGGTGATGGTGACAGTGATGTGATGGTGATGATGGTGATGGTGATGATGGTGATGATGGTGATGGTGATGATGGTGATGATGATGTGGTGACAGTGATGATGATGGTGATGATGGTGATGATAGTGATGGTGATGATGGTGATGATGGTGATGATGGTGATGATGGTGATGGTGATGATGGTGATGATGATGTGGTGACAGTGATGATGATGGTGATGATGACTGTGGCAGTGATGATGACGGTCACGATGGTGATGATGCTGATGATGAAGGTGACAATGACAGTGATGATGATGATGGTGGTGATGGTGATCATGATGATGTTGTTTTGTCATCGAATTCAAAACGTTGTCAGTGAGAAGAGAGCAAGGACACAGGGAATGTTTGCCAGCAAGTGAATGCTATGAATTCGGACTCATAAGCTTCACGGAAACGGAAAGGGGCTGAAGCTGCCGGCAGGCACCTGTTTCCAGTGCGGCCGCAGCCCAGCGGCTTCAGAGGGTCTTCCAGGGATGCATCTCACACCCTCTGTGGGGCAGGGCCTGTTTTAAAATTTCCAATCGGTTGCAAATGGATACTTTCTTCAGTGTGGAGAGAAACATTGTGACCCTTTTTCCTTAAGGCAGCGGTTCTCAACCTGTGGGTCGCGACCCCTTTGGCGGTCCAACGACCCTTTCACAGGGGTCGCCTAAGACCATCCTGCATATCAGATATTTACATGATGATTCATAACAGTAGCAACATTACAGTTATGAAGTAGCAATGAAAATAATTTTATGGTTGGGTCACAACATGAGGAACTGTATTTAAAGGGCCAGAAGGTTGAGAACCACTGCCTTAAGGGAAGAGTTTGAAGTGGGTTGGTACCTGGGCAATCCTTACCTGGTTGCCACCTGCTGCACACACTTCCCAGGTGGCCGGTGGCCTGGGCACCTGTGAGCACCACCATTTTCCATGTAACTCTGATGGGGCTGTGAGCGTGGCAGCATCCTGTGGTCAGGTGGGGGTTCCCCGTCTGGCTGTGTACCTCAGGGAGAAAGGTTTAGTTTGTGGCTGCTGGGATTTTGATGCCGGATGCTGGCTGATCTCCCTTTTCTAACAAGCGCACCGCCTCAGGCATGGAGCCCTCACAGGGTGTGATGTCTGCCAGGACATAATTACACTGACTTGTTACCTCTGCATGGACTGTGGCCACTTAGCATTTTGGAAATAGACTCTGACATTCTTATCGAAGCAGAGGGGTAACGTTTCTTTAACAGATACGTTTATTTAGGTACATAAGGTCAGTTGACGTAAAAAATAAATCATGCAGCTGATTGTGCATACATTGCAAGAATCGTGACAGCAGTACTCGGATTTCTGACAGATTTGCGGAGGACTCTCGGAGAGGCAGGGGGAGGGGGGGTCCTCTGGCCGGGGAACCCCGTCCCCGTGTGCACTGGGGGGCAGCAGGAAGAAACCACGGGAACCACTCTCCGCAGTCCTGGGGAAGCCTGCTCTGCCTTTGGATTCTGAGACTCGTCACTTGGTCGTGTTTCTTCCTCCCCCGGGCCTGCTCGGAAGCTCAGTGCCAGCCTTTGTTCAGACTTCCGGTCTCTGCATAGACCCTAATGCATGTGTTGTGTGAATTTAAGCCAGAATCACGTATTTTCTTTCCTCCCGGTGTTTTCTCTCTGGCCTTTCCTTGATTTTATCTCTCTTTTTTAAAGTGCCACGGGCAATTTTGTGAGCTACCTCACCCCCTTTTGGAACAAGGTGGGGGTTACGGATGAATGGCGAGTGAATAAATATAATGAGACTCTGTCCTCAAACTGTGATATGGGGCAACTTCGTTACTGGAGATGTTTGGGAGCAATCAGGACGTCGTAGGACACGAGCCTTGGTTCTGGGAGGCTTGGGCTGGGTGACGTCGCGGCTGTTCTGAGCGCTAATTTCTGGTATTTGGTAGTGCTCATCTCTCGGGCCTGTATTTAAGATCAACATAGATTTCTTCAAGGCACACATTTGCATTCTGTGTGGGCTGAGGTGCCGGCTTCTTTCTCTCTATACCCACACATCCCAGGGGTATTTTTAAATGCGCGTCTGAACAGGGCGCAGGATTACCATCGCGCAGGGAGTGTCCAGGCTGAGGGCAAACCTGCTAAGTCGTTGCAGGGAGCTGCTCTGACGCTGCCCCCAGGCCGGGCCCCCAGCGGCAGAACTCAGTCCCGGGGCCGTGCTTAGGGTTGGTGACTGGCCAGAAGGCCGGGGGGACTGCAGGGCAGGTCTGAAGCTGCAGGAAGGACGGCTCTGCCAGGACGAAGCCGGTTTGTCCCACAGCAGAACAGGACAGACAGAGAAGGGCAGGCGAAATCGCTGAGTCCTGTCTTTTTTTCACACTTTCTGGGGGTATTTAAAGTCTCGTGGGGTCCACTGGGAACTGAGGGCCATGCCAAGCTCTCCACCCTGAGTGTTCCATCGCCCCTCTTGTCTGACATGTTTGGGTACCAGGCCTGCGTGCATTGGTTTTGACTCCAGATGTGGCTGATGGAACGAGCTGGAGAACCCTGAGTGGTCCAGCCCCCTCCTTGGACACTGGGGAAACCGAGGCTCAGAAAGGGACTGAGTGCATGCCCTTGTCCGCTGCAGTGTCCCCAGGGCGTGGCACCACTTCCCACCTGCTGCCGAAGCCAGAAGCCGAGTCACCCTGCCTTCACCATTTCCCTCCTCTCCCACTGGCGTCCTGCCATGTCCCTGCCCCCCGCAGACCCTGTCCAGAGCGCCTGCTTCTCCTCACCTGCACCCCCACCTCCACCCCCACGCGAGGCCCAGGCCTCCTGGGCTCTCTGGGAGGGTGCAGCTGCATCCTTACCACCCTGCGTCCTCCAGCAGGCCCACCTCATCGCGTTTCTGCTGGGTAATGAGTGATCTTTTGAAACCTCAAATCTCATTAGGCGGTATCCTTTGTCCACTCCCTGCCATGTTCCCATCTTGCCTAAAATCCCTCAGGGGCTGCTCATGACTTGTGAGATCAAAACGCCCAACTCCTCCTCGGCCTGCCCCTCTGGCCTGAGCCTTCCAGCCTCAGGACCTTGGCACATGCTGTCACCTGCCTCGGACCTCTAGCTTGTGAGCTACCTCCCCATCAACATGTGCGAACACGGGTCTTCCCCAGAGTGACTCCTGCTGCCCCCGCCACATCCGAGCACCACTTCTTCACAGGCCCCGCCTGGTCCTCCTGGCCCTTGGGGCACCCCGAACCATTGCTGTCTGCACTGGGGTTCCGTGTGGCGCTCACTCTCACCCACAAGCTGTCACTCCAGGAAAGCCAGGCTCACCCACCTCGTGCCTGAGTCCCAGGTCTGAGCACAGCGCCTCCCGGAGCAGCCAGTCCGCACAGATGGATGGAGACCCAGGTGCTGTGAAGACCTCGTATTCTGAGGTCCGAGCAGGAAATGGCTTTTCCTCCTGGCCGCCCAGCTAGAAAGCCCTTCCTCCCCATTGGGTCACTGAGGCATCGTGTGTGGGGGAGTTTCAGACAGGGGTCCCCAGGGAAGGGAAGCGACTCAGGCTCACCACCCGCGAGCCCCACCTTTCATCTCTGGCAGAGTCTTGGCGCTGACACTTCTCACAATCAGTACATAACTAGCTACTTGCCGCACTGTGGCCAAAGCCCGCCACCAGCGGCCACCAGCGGGGTCCTGTAGTCACTCGAGCAGTTAGGTTTCAGGGAGCTGGCGGCAGCGCGGGCACAGGCCACCTGGGGCCTCAGCAGCATCCAGCCGAGGGCCGGGGTGCTTCTTATGGAGCCAGGGCATGAGCTGGATGATTCCAGAAAGAATGAAAGAAGCGAGAGCCAGGACTGGGCCAAGAAAGAGGCCTTCCACTGTGGGGTAGCTCGGTGGTTTTTGCTGGGGGGACAAATTGGGGTCAGGATGTCATGGGTGAGAGCCAGACTCCTTCCCATGGAGGGCCACTTGCAGCGTCCACCGGCCTCGCCTGTGTCCTGGTAGAAACCTGTGGCTCCCGTCATCACCCTGCTCAGAGCGTCCACAGGGACGACCCCCCCTCCTTCCCACGGTCACTGGCTTCTTTTTCTCTTCTATTCCCATATCCTCGTGAGCTTAGCGCTTTCCTGAGATAGGAGTTGCACATATTTTTTTCTTGTTCTGATGCTAGTCTTTCAACTTTGCCCATAGTGAGCTTTGACATTTCATGTAGATGAATTTATCAAGATTTTCTTTCTTTTATGGCTTCTGGGTTCCATATAGTTAGAAAGGCTTTCTTACGCCAGGATTACTTTTTCAGTTCCTCCTCACTCCTTTTATGCTTTCCTTTTTCAGTACTGAAAGCTTTGGTAAGTCTGGAGTTGATTCGGGTGGGAAATGTGATGGTCAGACCCAACCTGCTGCTATTCCCGTTTCCCGACTGTCCTCACTCCGTGTGCCGCGCGGTCCCGCTCGCCCCGCTTTCCTCGCCTTCCTTATACGCATGTTAAAGCCCTCGTGTTTTCAGCTCTGTGTTTGGACTTGCCATTTTGTCCCATTGAAATCTGTCGTGTAGCAACAAAACCACGTTTAAAATTATTATCACAGTTTTAGCTGTTTAATGACGAAGAAGTTTGTCCCCTCTTTCAACCTTTTGCTGGCTCCTCGTTTTTAAATTTCACCTCTTCTGCTATGTGTCCTATCAATCGCTGATGACCTCAGCAGGATTGTCATGATGGGAATTGCTGGATTTAAATCCGGAAGGATGCTCGGAGACCCTTCCCTAGCATTTTCTAGAGAGGACGGCGATTTTGCCAAAGTGACGCTGTGAGCTGGTGAAATCCCCACACCTGCCCCTCCCCTGGGTCCCTACCCCACCGGAGCCCCCGGCTCGGCCACTGTTCTTCCCACTGCCACGGTGACCCAGGGCTCCGTGATTGAAACTTGACCCTTTGAGTCCAAGCACCCCTTCGCATGCTGGCCTTAGAGGGAAGACAGCGCTATGGGGTGCAGCCTGGGCTGTCCTTCTGCTGGGTGTTCTGAGGAAAGCTGCAGAGGAGCCAGCACCACCTCCTGGTTTCGGCCTCGGTAGGAAGCTGTGTCAGAGGGTTGGCTGCGTTGACCTTGCGGATGGAATCTTACAAGTGCCCAGGGCCCAGTCAGTGTTCAGCAGGGAAGCAAGCGGTAATCCAGCCCGAGGAACCCAGTCCTCCCAACGGCTCCCAGCGGCTCCCAGCGGCTCCCAGCGGCTCCCAGCGGGCCGTGGGACTGGAGCGTGAGAAACAGAACTGGGAGGAGGCAGTGACTAGGGAGTCCGCGCCCGCACTGGCGCTGCAGGGCTCTGGGGACACCAGGGCTCCCTTCTTCCCTGCAGCTTTCCTGCCGTGGGTCCCGGGCCTGGGCTCAGAGAGGCAGCGCTCCGTGGGGCGTTGGCAACTCCCCCCACTCAGAATGCCCCTCTTCCTTGCAAACTCCCAGCGGGTGGTCGACTTGTGGGGGGAGACGGGGGTACCTTTAATGTGGTCTTGTTTTTATATAAATGCACACACACACACGTTTGTTTCCAAGCAAGGAGCTGACTCCTACATCTGGTCTGGAAGGACTAAGTCAAGGGATTTCTAAGGACAGAGGAGACTGGCCGCTGTTGGAGAGCCAGGATTCTGTCTTATCTCAGCATCTTGAAGACCTAGCACAATGCCTGACACGATGCAAAAATCGATCTGAGGAACTGAACCGTCAACGAATAAATGCTTTTTCCACTGTGGGATCCCATGGGAGAAAGTACGTTATTTGGTCACTGGCTCAGTGTTATCTAAGAGAGAGGCCAGCACCCAGAAGTGCCGTGAGGGAGATGAGCTATTTCATTATGAATGGCGCCGCCCAGGAGGATGGGAGCCAGTGCTCAAAAAACGCCCGATCCCTGATGCAGGCAGGTTACAGATGGAGGCAAAACCATAAGGCCCTGTGGGTTAGGGGTTCGAGGTCGTGCTGGCAGCTGATTGGTAGGAGTGAAGTCAGGGTAGTAAGTCATTTATTCAGGCCTTGAGGACAGTCGTGAGATCAACCCCAGCGTCCCTCCATCTGGTCTCATGGGGAAGCAGCCAGGGGATCTCTCCACCTCAGGGCTCTGGGGCTGAGACATAACTTCGGCCCTGATGTGGTCTTTAAGCCGCCAGAGGTCCAGACCTGTGACCCCAGGTCCAGCTACTGTCTGCTGCTGCCTCGGGGTTGCTGATGATCCAGGGGAAAGGCTAGGTCTCTGAAGGGTCTGGAAAGAGAGGTAATTTCTAGAGTTAGGATTTAAAGCTAAATTTAATCAAAAATCATAAAGACCCTCAGTTTCATGAGACTTCCAGTCTGGAAATTTCTTTTCCCGTCTTTTCTTTTTTAGTTGGCCTATTAGAAAACTCTTATCTGCATTTTTCTTTTTTTAGTCAAAACCTTTTATAGCTGTATTAGTAACACTGCTTTCCTTGGTCTTAACATAGCCTGGAAATCTTGGCCATGTTCTTAAGCTTCAAATATTGTAAGAAATAGAACAATTAAAAATCTGTAGCACATTTTTGTAATAAAAACCTGAAATACAAAGAATCAGCCCAGCCGGTGTGGCACAGTGGTTGAGCGTCAACCTATGAACCAGGTGGTCACGGTTCGATTCCCGGTCAGGGCCCATGCCCGGGTTTGGGGCTCGATCCCCAGTGCGGGGTGTGCAAAAGGTAACCAATCACTGATTCTCTCTCATCACTGATCTTTCTCTCTCTCTATCACACCCCTCTTCCTTCTCTCTGAAATCAATAAAAATATATTAAATAATAAAAAAAAAAGAAATGAAAAGAAGCAGAACTGAGTGAGGCCCCGAAGGCCCTGAGCTTCAGCTCCGGTGCCCTGTGTGCTGTTCCGGGTTAGCATCGGCCTAGAATAGCATCTGGCCAGCGGCCCAGTGATGATGTTGATCCCTTACCAGAGGCCTGGCCTGGCGGCTTGGTTGTGAGTCCGCCATGGGTCTCTGACCTCCGGGAGGAGGGAGGTGGACCACAATGGATGCGGCTGCTGTTAGCAGCCCACGTGTTCGAACAGTGCCGATGCCATTCTCTGCACTCTCCACAGGTTAACCCTTTAGCCCCCAAACAACCCTTTGCAGGAAGTGCTATTTTTATCCCCATTTTACAGATGAGAAAACTGAGCTCTGTGGAGGGGACGGCAGAGCCCCCAATTGCCCACAGCCCCGCTAGGATGTAGAGATACAACAATAAAAACGTCAGCCATGAGCCCACCACCCAGAGACAAGCACTGTGGACATCCTGGTCTGGCTCACAACATACTAGCTCTGTTCATGTGTGTGCAACTTAGATTCCAGAAGGAAGCTGGAGTCAGGCTGTTCATGGCTGCCATCCACATAGCCTCTATTTTAACCTGGTGTCAGTTTGTGAATGCCTTTATCTGACTCTCTTACTGACAGCATTTTGGGGCCTGGCATTTTTTCCTTTTACCTCTGGCACTCAATTTCTATCTAGAAAATGGGGATAATGATAATATCTTCCTCGCAGAGAGGTTTATTTTGCTTTGATCTGGGGATGCCTCCATGAGCAAATGCACTGGGCCTGCTCTGTAACCATCACCCCTACATGTTTATTACACATTTGGGGAGAGAGAGGGGTGCTGGGTTACTTGGAAGGTCAGACATGGGAAGAAATGCTTTGGCCGCTTTGGTGGTAGCACAGAATGAAATACTGTCAGAGTGGGGCTGATGGACTCCTGCTGCAGTGCTCCTGCCGCCGCACAAGCTGTTAGTCACAGACCCGGCCCGCGGCACTGCCCCTGGCTCTCAACATGGCTCCGCCCCCAAAGCCTCTGAAGAGTGGCATCAACATCGATGGAGAGAAGGAGAGGGCCCACAACACCACTTCGCGTGGGGTGACCCGATTGAGGGAGGCCCTGCCCGTTCCCTCGATGTGGCCGAGTGTGGCGGGTCCGCGCCTGCGGCTGCATTTTGCCCCCTCGGCTCGTTGGGATGCGGTTCACACCCCGGGGATTGTGCATTTGGGCTTCGGCATTTGTATGCCAGCCGCTTCGCTGAGAAGTTCCAGCGGCGACATGGCAACTGCTAAGGAGCTGTCCTGCCCTGGCTCGCGGAGCCTGGCTTCCTGGGCAGCTGCCTGCGGAGAGCTCAGCCCCTGCCTTTGGAGAGGGGCCAGCTCTCAGCCACATGGCGTTGACGGGACCCACAGCTGCCCCTCAGGAGCCCGGATCTGCCTGTGGGAGACCTCAGAGGCCGAAGTGCTTTCCTCATTCCGGCTCTCCCTCAGTCCGTGCTGGTGTGTGGTCTCTGGCTCACCAGGTAGATGGACACTGAGTCTGTGAGCTACTCCAGAAACCGCCCCAGGATGGCACAGAGGCCCCGTGCTCGGCAGAGGGAGGAGGGGCAGGGTGACACAGTGAACGAAGATCGTTAACGACTCTCCCGAGGGCTCTAGGAGGTTAGTGCTGCCCCACTTACAGGTTATGAAACTGAGGCTCAGAGGGTTGGCGTAAAGTGCCTGGTGTGGGCAGGAGCCAGCAGCCCTTCTCCAGATGCTGCGATAAAGGACGTGGGCACATGGCACCTGGTGGGGCGCTTCCCTGCCTGCTCTCTGCTAGGGTGTCACTGATGCTGCTGGAAGCCCGGATTCAGAAATCCTGGTGCAAATAGGAAAGGGCACTTACCCTCCACGGTGGCCAGCCCTCCCTTATCCCTGTCCTCACGCACAGGGAAGAGGCGGAGCCAGGAGGCATGGCTGCAGCCCACTCTCCGCCAGGGGGCTGCTGCCAGGCCCTGCCCGCCCTTGGCCTCCGGTGGTGGCCGTCACCGTGAGTGGCCCACAGGGCTGGGGCAGGCGTCACTGTGGGAGGTCCTAGGCCTTGCACAGGCTATAAAGGAGAGAAGATTAGAAGGAAGAGGGGAGAGAAAAAAGAAAGGGCAGGACATTTTCCACCCACGAGATTGACAAAATAATTTTAAATTTGACAATGTCAAGTGTTGGAAACAATGTGGGGAAACAGTGCTCACACTTCACATGTGCATAGCGTGGCCATTCGGAGTGGCCGTTCGCAGCACCAGGTCACATTGGGGTGCGCTGGCTCCCACATCTGTTTCCAGGCGGGTGGAGGTGGGCAAGGAGGCATGTGCTGGGGTGACGTTACGACAAGGACATCGGGTGTGACCTCAGAAAACTGAACACAACCTGAATGGCTGTCTGGAGGACCCATGTGTGTCCGAGGTAGTGTGTCCCGACCCAGGACGCTAGGCAATGGGTAAAGCAGTGAACTAAATTTCCGTGACAAGGGCAGGTTGCAAGACAACATGTACAATGTGATTCCATGTTTGTAAACCTAAACCCACAATTAAATGCCATGCAGATCATGTCAGTGTGGTGGGAGGAAGGGCAGGGAGGGGAGAGTGTCGGCCAGCCCAGGGAGAGGCCCGAACAGACACATACCAGCCCGGGGCTGGAGCTCCCCTTTATCAGTAACGCTTCATTTCGTATAAGTTATACATATAATCACACACACACACCAAGACAGAAGTTTGGTGCAATATATCATACTCTGTGCCTTTTTAATTTTAAAAAACTATTCAGAGAAATTAGATAAAAATTTTGAAAAAAAGAGATTTATTGGGGGAGGCGTAGAGGGGGGCGGAGAAGGCTGGGCAGCTGCAGATTCGTGTTTTAAGTTCAAGGTCTGATCTGACTTGCCTCCCAGAGGATGTCTTGCTCGTTGCCTGGCGTGTGCAGAGGCCATGGAACTGTCTGTGGTGCTGGTTCGTCAGCTGCCAGGCCTGGGAACTGAGTGAGTTTGTCTGGGATGAGTTTGCTGTTTGTTTGCTTTTGTTTCCTGTGTTTGATAAGAATCCACATCGCCCCACTCTGGCCGTCGTCGCCACGGGATGTCGCGAGCAGGCAGAGCCCGGGGGGAGCATGAAGAAGCAGGGCCTTCCCCGGGTGCTCCGGGGCTCTGCCAATCCCAAGTCCCAAGGCCAAATCAGGGGAGGCCACGGCTCAGTGACAGAAACGTCCCCCCTTCCTGCAGCGTTAGGTAGAAAGGGAGGTCTCCTCTTTCTTTCTCATCGGCCCGGAGGACGCCAAGCCCAGAGAAGCCTCCCGAACCAAGTCAGGAGAGTTAGGAGGTGCCCCGCCTCTGGCCGCCTTCTAGGGCGCAGACAGCTTTCTTAAGTTGTTGTAAATCCTCGCCTGAGGATATTTTCCTATTGAATTTTTGGGAGAGCAGAAGGTAGGGGGAGGGACAGAGAGAAGGACACATTGATTGGTTGCTTCTTGCATGGACCCTGACCAGGGCCAGAGATTGCCACGGAGGTATATGCCTTTGACTGGAATTGAACCCGGGACCCTTCAGTCTGTGGGCGGACGCTCTATCCACTGACCCAAACTGGCCAGGGCTCCTTCTGTTGTTTTAAGTCTTGGAACCAATGCGGCTAAATCCTCTAAATCCAAGGCCAGGAGGTACAGGAAACATGGCTCAGCCAGCAACTTCAAATCCACAGTCACCGATTCTTGAGGTCCCGCTGACCCTGAGGTGCCCTGTGGCATGTGGACCGGGTATTTCCTCTGTACGTGATTGAAAAGAAGGCCCGCTGTGTTGACGGCCGCCTCCCCTATGTTACGATTCCTTTCCAGCCTCCGGAGAGGGCCCGCCATCATGTTTAGTTTGGCAAATGTTTTTTCCCCTCTTCCTCCTTCCATTTATTTAAAACAACTGTTTGAAGGGATAATGCACGCATATGGTAAACAGTTCAGCAGCGCGAAAATGTGCCCTTTGCCGTCGCGGAGACGCCGTGACTGTCATCAGCACTTGGGTTGCACAGTGGGAAGTGCCCCTCCTAATCTTCTCCCCCCTGAGGCGGCCCCTGGGATGAGCTCCTTCTTTGGGACTCCTCGCGGAGGTATTCAAGTCATGCTTCATAGACAGGTGTCCCCAGGATGTATGCACACTTTCGCGGCTGATAACTCATGGTGTCACTAGACATTTTTTGGGGGGTACAGAAAAGATAAAGTTTATGCTACTGAACCGGCAACAGTTGATGGATTGAGGGCATACAAATACTGGAGGAAATGGTTCTTGATGCTTGTGATCCCATTGCTTCCCGTTATCAGCAGCACCTGAACCAGAACGGCCATCAGTTTGAAAACAGGCATTGATTTAAAAAAAAATCTTCATTTCATTAGATTCTTTTAAAATCTGAAAATGAGCCGTGTTAGTAAACACTGACTTACTGATCGTTCGACGTGCGCACACCTGTGTGTCATGGTGCCTGTGTTCCTGCTTCCCCGGCACGCGCGTTTGTACCTGTCCTTCCTCGCCAGGGTTTCTTGGTCCCTCCCTGTCTCCGCACTCTTTTTAGGGGCCTGACAGTCTAAGGACAACAGGCAGCAACGCGTTCTCCATCGCCTGTCGGCGGAGACCGAGGCGCTCTACAAGCATCTGTCGTAGCATCGGGTCTCCGTCAGCAAGCCTTTCACCTGGGAGCGCGCCTTTTTTCTCAGGTTCCAGTTTATGTGAAACATGCTCTGGTGACTGTAACCGCTGAGTCAACTGCTAGGTGCATTTTAGGTTTGAGTGGATGGGAAATTTGACGCGAACATATATTAGGCCGATTTCCAGTCACACGGAAGGTGGTGAGGACACTGTTCCTCGGCCCGCACCAGGCCCGCCACTGACGGTTCTAAAGACAGTCAGCAAGAGCAGTGCTTGAACACAGACGGCATTGGAGTTTAAGTTAAGGCCATATTTGCAATCGAAATGATCTCGTCTCTGGTATTTTCTTCAAAATGAGGCAGTGGCGTGTAGGAGAGTGGGGGTCCGCGCCAGAGACCAGCCGCGCCTGGGAGGCCTCGGGGACGGGATGGGTCCCGACACTTCATGTTTTCATGCCTGTTTGTTTGTAAGCACTGATTTCTTTATACTTTTTTAAAAAAATTTTTAAATTATTTCCTATCGTCACCCTAGGAGTGAGGATATTTTTCCATTGATTTTTGGAGAGAGTGGAAAGGAGCACGGAGGGGGAGAGAGAGAAACATCAGTGTGAGAGAGACACATCGATTGGTTGGCTGCCTCCGCCAACTGGGGGCAGGAATCGAACCTCAACCCTCTGGTGCGCAGGCTGACGCTCCAACCCTGAGCCACGGGGCCAGGCCTATACTTTTTAAAACAGACATTTTCAAGTCAGATGTGAGACAGTGTCTCCATCTCACCCACCCCATGAAAAGGTGGGCAGTAATTACGACACACTTTAACTTGCCTGCTGCACGTTGTAAAAGCTTGAGGTGTGGTGGGCAGCAGGCTAAGAACCTGGCCCGGTCACCTCTCCTCGGGCTTCCCTGGGAGATGGGAGGTGATGGCTTTAGCTCCCTTTCTCAGAAGAGAAAACAGAGAGCCCGAGAGATTAAGTGGGTGGCAGAACCGGGGAACCCAGGTTCAGTGAAGTGTCCCTGCCTGTGGCCAATCATCCCTGTGCCAGTGACTGCCCTGAATGTCACCTGCCCGCCCCGCCCTGGGCACTGGTCACTGGAGGGTCTGGTTATACAGGCCCCGCTGGGCAGGGAAGACCAGGACACCTGCAAATGGTTCATACAAGCACTGTAACAGCAACTCTTGTATTAAAATAGGTTTTATTGTATAGAGCAGTTTTAGGTTTACCAAAAAAATTATACAGCCCTAGCTGGTTTGGCTCAGTGGATGGAGCATCGGCCTGGGGACTGAAGGATCCCACGTTCGGTTCTGGTCAAGGGCACATGCCCGGGTTGTGGGCTCAGTCCCCAGTAGGGGATGTGCAGGAGGCAACCAATCAATGATTCTCTCTCATCATTGATATGTCTATCTCTCTCTCTCCCTCTCCCTTCCTCTCTGAAATCAATAAAAATAAGAAATTTTGAAACAAGTGTAGACAGCACAAAGTTCCCATAACCTCTCTCCCGCACCCAGTTTTTCTCAGTTAGCATCTCGCAGGGCTCTGGTACCTCTGTCAGCTGATGAGTCCACGTCGATGCATTATTGTTTACTAAAGCCCATGGTTTACGTCACGGCTCACTCTTGGCACTGTGCCTCCCACGGGCTTTGGCAAATAGGCGGTGTCAGACGTCCACCCTTGCAGTCACTCACAGAGGGTGTCACTGCCCTACGGTCCTCTGTGCTCCCCTCCTTCATCCCTCCCTCCCTCCAAACCCCTGGCAACTGCTGCTCATTTTACTGTCACCATAGTTGGCCTTTTCCAGGATGTCAGAGTTGAAATCATACAGTATGTAGCCTTTTAGACTTGATGCTTGGAAATGCCTTTCTCCCGTGTCTTGATAACTCATTTCTCCTTGTCATTGAACAACATCCTATTGTCTAGATGCACCACAATTTGTCCGTTTACCTGTTAAAAGACATCTCATCCTAAAAATTGGTTGCTTCCGATTTTTGACTTGTAGCCTTTCTACATATTTTCAAAATGGTTAGATTTCACACATAAATCTCATTGCACTTAGCGCTTCATCCCAGAGGCTCCCCTGACCTGGGGCCCGAGTGGCCTGGATTCTGCTGCCCTCACGCCCCCGTCTGGCTTCCTCTATCCCGTCCCCTCCCTCCCACTGTGGCCACTTGCCGGGAGCCGGTCCATCCTTGCTGTTTCAAGGGACCTGGCATATATGGCATACGGTTCTTAATATGTTTGCTCACCTTATTGGCGCTGTGTTTTAACCAAGGTCACCTCTCCAAGAAAGGTTGTTTCCCCAGGTAGGGATTTTCCCCTGAAGTTAGGGAGGGAATAAAACCTCTTAACTGAGTGCCAGGCGGGTGGTTGATCACTTTAACTACGAACAATCATGCTTAGGCTACATAATCTTTTCTCCCTGGAATGGAGATAGGAAACGCCCTAACCTTTGTAATAGAGATTGATAGGATTGAATCAACTGGTATAAATACAGTTGTAACAAGACAGAAACACACAGAACTTAGAACACAGAACTTAGGAGACAGAACTTAGAAGAGAGAACCTACAGACAGAACCTACACAGAACCTACAGACAGAAGAACTTCGCTAGAGAGAACATGGCAAAAGATCCTGGACTGAACCTGACTACAGAAATTGGCAAGAGCACCTGACTAGAACCTGATGACTGAACCTGGCTGGAGAACCTGGACAGAACCTGGCTGGAGAACCTAGCGAGGGAACATGGCTACAGAACCTGGCTGGAGAACCTGGAGAACCTAGCAAGAGAACATGGACACAGAACCTGGCTGGAGATCCTAACCAGAACTTTGCTGGAGATCCAGACCAGAACTTGGCTGGAGATCCTGGCTAGAGATCCTGGCTAGGCTGCTGATCAACTGAACGCTGTCTCCGTGTCATTCCTTCTTCGCCGACTCCGTCCGCACCTTTGGGGACCCCTGGACCCGCTGGGGTTGGACCCCAGCAGCCACTCCAGCCTCTTCCTGTTCTCCCACATGCCACCCGGGTCCTGCATTCAGCACCTTCATGCTTATTCTTCCCTCTGTCCAGAAAGCTCTGAGCCCAGGGCTTCCACTGTCCAGCTCTTAGCTCAAGTGACACCTCCTCCAAGAAGCCCTCCCTGCACCCTCCTGGAAGGAGTCCACACTGCCCAGCAGCTGCCCTTCACAAACTCCTGCTTTGACTTCCTTTATTGGGCGTTTCACTCCTCGAAATGGTCCTGCTGCTCGTTTGTTCCCCGCCGCTGCAGCGAGGGAGGGACCACACCTGGCCCATCGCCAGCCTCGGACAGCACCTGGGCCAAGGTGCAGAGCTCTGCAGACTGTGTGGTGAGCGAGGGACTCAGTGACCACGCTGATGCTCCTCCAGCTGGCGGCCTTCCCCTACGCTGGTCACGTCCTTCCATGAGGAGAGACGGAGAGCGCGGCGTGGGGGGCGTGGTCGCACTCGGGCAGCGTGGGTGGGGCCAGGACATGCTGCCAGGCACCTGCTGCTGGAGGTCAGTCCGCACCCTCCTCCCTCCGGACGAGGCTGGAGCCGTCCGTGTCGGACCATCCTAAACCAGCGTGTTGCAGGGATCACGTTCAGTGAGCCCCTTTCTGAGGGCTCCTCCTCGCCTCCCTCCCTGTCTGTCCCACCTGGACAGTCTCCGTTCCTGAGTGTGGCTGAGCACCATAAATACGTTCGTTTTGAACAGGTCTTGAAATTGCCGACAGAACTCCCATCTTCTTGTCGGTACTTCGGAGCAGGCGGCCTTTTTGTGGTGTGGTGAGTTACCACAGTTGGGGAAGGTTTGGAGGTATTTTTACGAGGACATTTAGTCACTAGGATCACTTGTTTCTGAGTCAGGTTTATTTTAGGTCCAAGTCTTTCGAAAGGTCATTTCGATTTTTCAAATATAGTAGGTGGATCGTTGTCGTAGATTCTTTCCCCTCGCCCCGTCTTGCTTCTAACAAAGGGAATTGTTTTCAGGGAGAGAGATTTAGGTGACGCCAAGCAGCCCAGGAGGGCGGCTCTCGGCACACACCAGCCAGGTGCTCGTGGGAAGGAGTGTGTCCTGGTAGGAGGCGGAGAGGGTTTCAACCAGAGTCTGGTTTCCGTCACAAAAATAGGACAAGTGAGTGATGGAAACGTTTCCACTTAAATGTAAGAAAGAACATCGTTGCCCCTAGTTCTTTAAATACCGTTAGCCTTGTGGTGTATTTTCCTAGTGTGTGTGTGTGTGTGTGTGTGTGTGTGTGTGCGCGCGCGCGCGCGTGCACACGCGCGCTCTTGTCAGACCCTACACCCCAGCCAGGCAGGCCCTCCCTGCCTTGTTCGCCCTCCGGTGTGTCCGCCCTGAGCAGGTGCATGAAAGTTGCGTGTATGTGCATCGCATCTTTGGGAGCAAAATGCAGGTGGTTCTCTGTATTTAGTTTTGCATCCTGCTTTTTTTTTTTTTTTTTTCATTTAAATTCCTCATTTTCAAGAGATTTCTTTAAAAACGTGATTTTTAATAGGGAGTGTTATTTCGCTGTGTGGAAACTTATGCTGGAAACCGCTTCCCACTGGGATCTGAGACCATCTTCGTCCCTTTCCACAGTCAGCCTGTGGCCCTGGGCTCTCGTGTGCAAGGGCCCGAACATGCTCAGGCTGTTATACACTTCCCCTAAGTCACGCTTCAGAGAGAAGATGCCGAGCTTCAATCTCATCAGCAAAGAGTGAAGTGTCTCCTCCAGTCACCCCCCCCCCCCCAAAGAGCGGTGCTGGGCCCACTTACTGGACTGATATGTTCCTGTAAATGTTAAAAAGACTTTCTCCACTGGGTAGCATCCTGGGTTTTTTTTTTTCTTCTTTAGATGGCGTGTTTTCATGGTCAGAAGATTATTTAAAGACTAGTAGCCCTGCGCACGAATCCGAATCCATGTGCCAGTAGCTTGCTGCCGCCCTCCAGTAGCTCTCCGCCCACTGCCCCACCCTCCGGTAGCTTCCCCCACCCCCTCTGATAGCTTGCTGCCCTGCCCCCTCCTGTAGCTCTCCTCCGCCCGCTTGTAGCTCGTAGCTCACTGCCCCACCTCCTGCTGATCCGTGATCTGGTCGTTACGTGATCCAGTCATTACACGGTCAGTTGTGACGCTTCACGGAGTAATGACCATTTGCATATCATATCTTTATTATATAGGATTATTAGGTAAATGTATGAATATTTTTTCTTTAAGGCTTTGTTAATTGCTTCTCTCTTAGATGGTCGTCCCCATCCCCAAGTCAGAGAAGTAGCTGCTCGCTCATTTTTTTTCTGGTTCTTATCTTTATATTTGTCCTTCATCTCACCACATCCTGACCTCCGGAGTCAGGTCAGAGACTCAGCCTGGTCTTTAAATAGTCCCTGTTGCTACAGATGTGAAATGCGTGCTTCACAGTAGGCCCGCTTCTCTTATTCACACTAAGTCCTTCTTCTGGATTTTAATAGCTGCAGCTTCCTTATATATGCAACCACCTAGCCTCCCTCAGTACATATTTAGATATTATCTATTAATTATAATTTTATATCATTATGAGGAAATGGCATGGCTAGGTTCCCAAACCGCAGCATGTTTGAAATGTTTACCCCCTCCTGAGGCTTTTGTGAACATGGGGATCATGACAGTGACGCTCAGACCCCAGCCGGTGGCCAGGCCTGCAGGATGCTCACATGGCCCCTCCCAGGGCCGAGACCAGCGTTCCCGGCTCCCAGAAGCCAGTGCTCCTTGGTCTCCTGCCCAGATCCCATTGGCGTTAATGGACGTTCCGCTCGGGCCTGGAAAGATAATAGTAACGGAGCCTTTCCCCAGAGCTGGTAATTGGGGAAAGAGGTGTTTGTTCTGCTTGCCCCTTCCGGGCTTGTTTTTGCTTCGGAAGTGGACACACAGGGTCACACACATACACAGGAAGCCGGATCGACTAGCGGCCCCTCCCTTTGGCAACCCAAGCTCGACAGACGGGGACGTCCCAGCCCGGCCTGTGTGGTGTGGAGCTGGGCGCTTTCTCTGCCGGCTCGAGCCCCCAGAGGTGCCTCAGATGGTGTGCGGGCCTCCCCGGTGCTTCTCTCAAACCCACTCCGGTTTTCTTCCTACAGAGATGCAGAATCCAAGTGTTGAGAGACAGGTGCGGGGCAGAGATGACTGAAGTGGGTGAGTGCAGAGGGCTCATGGCCTCGCAGAGCTGCGCCCCGGGGGTCACGTGGGCTCTGCGTCGCCCCATGGCGCCGACCATGTCCCCAGGAATCTCTCCCTAAGGCAGTGATGGCGAACCTATGACACGCGTGTCAGGACTTTTTTGGGTTGATTTTTCTTTGTTAAATGGCATTCAAATATATAAAATAAATATCAAAAATGTAAGTCTTTGTTTTACTATGGTTGCGAATATCAAAAAATTTCTATACGTGACACGGCACCAGAGTTAAGTTAGGGTTTTTCAAAATGCTGACACGCCGAGCTCAAAAGGTTCGCCATCACTGCCCTAAGGCCTGCTCTGCAAGTGGCTGGGAAGAGCCCAGGCTGTGTTCCGAAAGCCCAGCGGTCCTGCTATGGGACCAGTGTCAGTCCCAAGTTCCTAGCAAGTCCTGGAGCTCCGCCTCCTGGGCCCAGCCGAGTCCCACCACCACCCGGGGCCGTCACTGTGGCTGGACAGCGCTGCTCTGGTTCCATGAGGCTGGGCCCTGTGTCTGTACACCCGCAGGGGTGTGGGCGGGGGAGGGGCATTAGTCAGGATGAGCTGGGCTCCTGCTGCTGTGACCTCCGGGACATCCATTCCTCTCCGTGCTGTGCGTTGCGCACAGGCAGCAAAAGGACTCTGCTTATGGCACCAGCTTGGCAGGTGCTCCACCCCTACACCCACCCCCACCCGCCTGCACAGCCACCGGCAGGAAACAGGAGCGAGAGAACAGGAACACAGCTCGTGAGGGTCTGTGCACACTAATAGTCTGCGATGAGCTGCTGGTCCCCAAATATTTAGTTCTTATCCCTTCCCCGGAGAGACAACCCCAAGCGCCAGCCAGCCACTGCCTATGGCTCATCGTCCGGGATCTGTATAGCGACTCATCTTTACGTCGACCCCCTTGCAGACCCTCGAATTTCCGATTCTCCTTCCCGCGGCGCCGGGTTACCCGCACGGCGTCTCCCGCATCGCTTGGCTCTGTTACGGAGGGAAGAGCGTGGTGCGTTGCCTTGTCTTGGACGCCGGGTCAGAATGCTTCCTCTGCCCGGCGCTTCCATCTGGTCCCATCGGGAAGTGGGGAGGACGCTGTGGTGGCGGCCGAGCGCCAGCCGGTCCCGAGCCCCGGGCCAGCGCCTCCACCGGCCGGGCCATCTGCAAGGCGCAGCGCCTGGGGAGGAAGGCAGGGACAGTGAGCAGCATGGTGGCACCCACGGACTCAGTGTGGGGGTGAGGATGTAGGAAAGTCTCCCCCAGACGGTCCAGCCATGTTCCCTCTTTGTTCTCCTCGTTATACAGCGAGACCTAGCTTTAACCGACAGCAGGGTCATCTGTAGGAAGTGGATGCTTTTGAAAGTCAGTGACAGCCGCATATTGGCAGTTTCGAATGGTCTGGTCTAAGACAGCCAGGGGGTTAAACCTTGAGGAAATCAGCACCTGGCACAGCTCCGTGTTCAAAAGGAAGCCGCCGTCTTTCAGCCGCGTTCTGTCGCGTGCCGTGAGCAGCTGTGCGTGAAGCCACCGCGGCTGCCTGTGTGGCCTCCTGTCCTCACCAGAGAGCCTGGTGACAGGGACCTCCCCGCTCGAGAGCGCCACTCCTTACCAGATAAGCGCCCATTAGATCTCGTGAAAATTTAATGTGTTGAGTGTGTCGTTCATGAGGTTTTTAATAGATGAGTGTTTAGCCCTCGGTGATGCCAGAGGAATACATTAACGATGGGCCCCCAGGGGCTGGGGCAACAGGTGGCACACTGGGCGAAAGTCACTTTTCCTTATTTGCAGCTTGTCTTTAAAGGGACTTTTCTCCCTTTACTTCTCTTCCCGAGGTGCCCTCAAGTCTGCCAGGTGCTGGGGGGCTTTAACTGGATTCTGTGCTCTTAGCCCGAAGGACACAGCACCCTCCCCCAGAGGAAATGGTTGAATCAAATGAGTACTCCCAACTCAGCCTTGGTTTGGGGAGATCCAGACAGACTTTGGGGGACTTTGTGTCTGGCTTCTCCCCCAGTGTCATCTCGGGTGTGACCGACGTGAACATGAACAAGTCACACATGCGAGCCGACTTCAACAAGGTGGGTGGGCGCTGAGCTTCTGTGAACACTGAGAGTCTGCGATGAGCTGGCATCCCCTGAGCTGGCATCACAGTTGTGATCCCCTGAGAGCCCCAGAGAAGGTGACCTGGGCACAGGGGGCCCCAGAGAAGATGACCTGGGCACAGGGGGCCCCTGAGAGAAGGTGACCTGGTCATAGGGGGCCCTGAGAGAAGGTGACCTGGTCATGGGGGGCCCTGAGAAGGTGACCTGGTCACGGGGGGCCCTGAGAGAAGATGACCTGGTCATGGGGGCCCTGAGAGAAGATGACCTGATCATGGGGGGCCCTGAGAAGGTGACCTGGTCACGGGGGACCTGAGAGAAGGTGACCTGGTCACGGGGGGCCCTGAGAAGGTGACCTGGTCACGGGGGACCTGAGAGAAGGTGACCTGGTCACGGGGGGACCTGAGAAGGTGACCTGGTCACGGGGGGCCCTGAGAGAAGGTGACCTGGTCATGGGGGCCCTGAGAAGGTGACCTGGTCACGGGGGGCCCTGAGAAGGTGACCTGGTCACGGGGGGCCCTGAGAGAAGGTGACCTGCTCAGGTGACCTGGCCACAGGGGGCCTGAGAGAAGGTGACCTGGGCACAGGGGGCCTGAGAGAAGGTGACCTGGGCACAGGGGGCCTGAGAGAAGGTGACCTGGGCACAGGGGGCCTGAGAGAAGATGACCTGGTCACGGGGGGCCCTGAGAGAAGGTGACCTGGTCACGGGGGGCCCTGAGAGAAGGTGACCTGGTCACGGGGGGCCCTGAGAGAAGGTGACCTGGGCACAGGGGGCCTGAGAGAAGGTGACCTGGGCACAGGGGGGCCCTGAGAGAAGGTGACCGGGGCACAGGGGGCCCTGAGATGGGCACAGGGGGCCTGAGAGAAGGTGACCTGGGCACAGGGGGGCCTGAGAGAAGGTGACCTGGGCACAGGGGGGCCCTGAGAGAAGGTGACCTGGGCACAGGGGGCCTGAGAGAAGGTGACCTGGGCACAGGGGGGCCCTGAGAGAAGGTGACCTGGGCACAGGGGGCCTGAGAGCCCTGGAGGATGTGGCCTGACCGCACTCCTGCCTGGTGTGAGGTGGAGCCCGCTGCGTCCCCTGCGTGGAGTCCTGGGCTGTTTCTGAGTGAGACCGCACCCTGAGAAAGCGGCCAGGCTGTGTTTCTCCGAATCGCCGCAGCCTCCAGGTCTCCCGGGCAGCACCGACGCAGGCAGAGGACGGTCTGTGCTGGGTGGCCTGTGCTGGCGGCCTTCTCCAGGGAGAAGGGGCACCGCCTGCCCCTTCCAGCGGCACATGCTGAAGGGCAGCACAGCCTCCACGGGGGGCCAACATCGGGACACCCATTTCCCTGGGGGAGCCCCACACCAAGGGTCCTCACCACACCTGCGGCTCCTGGAGGCCCAGGCTGCTCACACGTACATGTCAGTCAGCATGGAACCACCCTGAGGAGCCACGGGCTACAGACAGCGGCCACGTCCTCTGTGTCTTCATTCCGACCCCTTTGCTCGCTGGGCTGGGGCACCGTGGCGTGTCCTGCAGTGCTGTCTCTGGCTGGACCCTCCAGGACACCCAGCGGACGCATCTGCTCGCATGGGCCACGCTCCGGTCCCCACTGTGCTGGGTCCCGGCCGGGCTCCCCGCGCAGCCCAGCCCTCCCACCAGAGCCTTCCGCAGGAGCCGCACACGCTTCCCTGGTCTCCGTTGAGCTCAGGACGCGGGCTCTGTGAATATCCTTGCTGTGTATTTCTTTCCAGATCTTGGACCGGGGTTGTGGCTCTTCCAAGTATCTTAAGAATGTGCCCTGGGCCACCCCTCCTGGCAGCATCTCACTCAGACCTCACAGGTGCCACCAGGAGCCCCTGGTGGTTTTTCATTCTCTGTGTGTTTCGATGTCGGAAGGGAAAACCCGTTCTGTTGAAAATCAAAGACTTGATCAAAGCGCTGGCTTTTTGTGATTCCCTTGAAAACGGCAACTTTGCCCAGGGCCTCCGTCATGTCTTCACTCACTGACAATATTCACTGAGAGGCCGACGGTGGCCAGAGACGGCGACGCAGGAAGCCCGCCGGGGACCCGGGATGCTGACGAGGTGACGGCAGCTGTGCTGGCCAAACAGCGCGTGGCCAGCACCCCAGGGGCTCCCGTGAGCCCGCAGGCGTTCAGGCCATTCCCAGTGGTGCTAACGCCATCCCGTTTCATAGATGTCAGGAAGCCGAGGGGGGCGGGGGGGAGGGGCCGGGCGCAGGGGATTGCCGCATTTTGTCAGTGCGTGGGGACTTGCGTTCGCAGCCGGTCCGTTCTGGCCCGTGGAACCACTGGGCAGCGCCACCCCGGGCTGCGCAGAACCAGCCCACAGCCGCTCCGTCAGGAGGTCCTGGCTGAGCACTCAGTTTGTGTGGGATTCTGCCTGATTGATGTGGTCATTCCAGCAACAAGTGCAGGGACCCGGCTGTGCCATGGCGCTGTGTGGATCAGCGCCAGCCCAGCCCGAGGGTCCGGTGCCCACACCCTCGCCCGCTCTCGTGATGGTCCCGAACGTCTCTGACACACCCGGTCACACTGCTCTGAGCAGTTGCATGTTGAGTCACAAAGCAAGTGCCCACAAGAGCACCCACCACACTTCCTGTCCCCAGGAGCAGGGCCGCGCAGGGTCGGAGGCTCCGGAGCAGCACCCTCCTGCTCCCTGCGGTGCTCCCTGCGGGCGCTCTGGGCGTAACTTCATTACTTAATGGGCCAGGAGGGATGATGGCTGAGGCCAGACCCAAGCAGTCCCCACGGACTCACTGCTAACAGTGCATTTAAACCACCACAGGGGATTCCTCGTGGGCTGGGAACTGTGACCGAGAACTTCCACCATTTCATGTTTACAGAGGGAGTTGGAGAGTAACGACATTTAAAGAGGCATCTCAGGGGGAACGCTGGGCTCATTTGGGGGCCCAGCCTCTGAAGCAGGTGGACACTGTGGCACTTTGTCATGCTCTGGGCCGGGCACCCGTGGGTGGGTGAGCAGTGGACCTGGAAGCCCCCCTTCGCCTGGGGAGAGGCTCCCGTCCACGGGGAGCCTTTCTGGACTGTACTCGTCGCTTCACCATGCGGCGCCCAAGGAGAGGCAGGCAAGACGAATGGCAGTGAAGCTCTTTGGAGAGAGGTGTGAATGGCCCTTCCCAGGGGATGTGCACCTCTCCTTCCAATGGAAAGTGCTCAGCCCTGCTCATTCTTCTCACCTGAGCTCGAGTCACCTCTTGTAGGAAATGTGTCCAGCCCTCATTCCGTGCTCTCTCCTGGTCCCCAAACACTTCCCTGGCTGCCACGATGCACCTGTGCATTCCATTCATTCATTGATGTCTGAGAGCCCAGGGAGCCGTGAGCCCAGGTGAGCCGTGAGCCATGAGCCCAGGTGAGCCGGGAGCCCAGGTGAGCCGTGAGCCCAGGTGAGCCGTGAGCTGTGAGCCCAGGGAGCCGTGAGCGCAGGGAGGTCAAGCGCCACGTCTAGTTCTGCTCGTCAGCATCCCGCCAGCACCCAGCACCGAGTAGATGCCTGTGTTAGTTTGGGGTTTTTGCAAGGTGACTCCAGGCCAAGGGTTAGAGGGACAGTGCTCCCAGGAGACACTGGTGATGGACGGGGAAAGCCACACAGGGAAGGGGCCGGGGTCAAGGTGAGGGGGTGAGAGGGCAGCTGCAGCTGGGTACACAGGGGACTCGGGTGAGAGCAGCTCCTCAGAGTTTGTCCCACGAGAGGCCAGGGGGCCGGGCGTGGCTTGTGTGATGTCGGTCATTGGCTCAGGCCAGCTTCTGTGCCTGCTACGGGTCAGTGCAGGGCCCGTGCTCTGCTCGGCCCCCAGACACGCCTGGAGGAGCAGGCTGCCACCTCATTCAAAATCTGCACAATTCCTGATGTGCTCCGACACAAGGCGGTGTTGAAGCGTCAGCTACAGTCCGTTGGTGGTCACGGGAGCATGTTTACAATTCCCACAGCCAGAATGCTGTGAAGCACACCACCTTTACCAAATTTCTAATTTAAGGCTAAGTTCAAAGTTTGCACACTGAGCGAACCTTTGTTTTCCTGGCTCATGTACATCTGCGTGAATCACAGTCCTGGTGTGTGTCATCTTGTCGTGTGGTGTCCGCACCAGCCCCCCCTGCACCCCAGGCTCCCAGCTCTGCAGAGGGCTGGGCTGGCGGGAAGGGAGACACCAGGGTGGATGCTGCCGAGGGAGCTGCCACAACAGCGGGAGCTTCAGGGACGTTCTGAGCAGACAGGCTCCGTCTGCAGGGCAGTTCCCAGGCTGGCCTGTCACCCGTGTGACTTCCCAGAAAGCGTGCCCTGCGGACTTGTGGCTTGTTGGGTCGTGTCCATCTCACTCTTCGCTTCCATGACAGTTGCCAGTGGAGCCAGGGCCAGGCCAGGGCCCATGTGAGGCAGGTGCCACGATGGTGACGGGAGCACAGACACCTGCAGGCATGGAGCCCAGCACCCTCCGCTCTGTGGTGGGAGCTCTCCATCAGCTGCCGCAAATCCACTGCTCAGAGCCAGAACGAGGGAGCCAGGCAGGGTGTTGGGTGGCAGAGACTCACCCAGTTCAGGAAGCAGCCAGCGTATGAGTCCCGGGCACCTGCCTTGCTCTGTGGGATCATCATCCCCAATGTGCCTGGACCAGCTGCCCATGCTTAGGGGCTGGGAACGTGAGCAGCGCCTTTCCTCCGGTTCTCAAATGCTGGCTGACGCCTGCGGGGCCTCCCTGGATTCTGTTTCAGAGCCCACAAGCGAGTTCCACAGGGCGCCCGTGGTCTCTGCTTTCATGGTCAGTTAGCTAAGTAGGACATTAAACTAATGAGCACACACATCAATAGCTAATTATAAACTGCACTGAAGACTATGATGGAAAAATAACAGCAAACCTAACAGATGGGTATGGAGGATGAGACTACGCGGCATGAATAGGAGTTCGTCGAGGAACAGTGTTGCCGCCAGAGGGATGGCCTGGGAGGCAGCCCTGTGGTGTGAGAAGCTTGATGAGTCGGAGCAGGAAAGAAAGAGCTACAACTAGAGCACGGTGGGGAGGGCATGGCGTGAGGTAAGCTTAGAAAGCAGAGGCCGGGAGGCTGGGGTCACAGTTGGGTTTAGCGTTTTGTGCTGAGTCACTGTGACATTAAGTGTGGAAGCGGCATCAGACCCTGTTTGCCTAGTGAGGCTGGAATCGCAGACGTGGGGAAACCACGGAGGCAGGCGGCTGCCGAGTTGCTGGGGGAGACTGAGGCTGGCCTGGGCCCCCAGGTTAATGTGGGGGACAGGGAAAGGGATCAGGATCAGAAACCATTCCTGCTCTCCCTCTCCCTTCTTAGAGTGGCCACTGGAGCCGTTTCCCTGAAGACATTGCTAAAGGGACCACTTCAGGCAGGAGTTGGCAAATGCGGGCCCGCAGACCAACTCTGCCTGCCATCGGCTTCTGTAAAAACAGTTGTGTTGAAGTGTAGCCCTGCCTAGTAACGGGCACGCCATCTCAGCTGCGTCCCCCTACAGCAGCCGAGCGGGGGCGTCGCCACAACGTGTGGCCGTGGCGTCTGAGCTATTTACTCTCTGGCCCTTCCCAGAAAACACGTGCCTGTTTCTGACCTCAGCTGCCCGAGTGGAGAACATGTTTCAAAATACAAATCTTTTGGCTCAGAATCTTCCCAGCATTTAAAATGTGTTTAATTTCTCTAAAAAATGCTAAAGTGTGCATATTTCTAAAAAATTAACACTTGTCTGTACTTAGGCTTTGACTGATGTGCTAGAAGAACCTCATCTCACACCTGAGCTTTAGAAAGTCACGGTTGGGCCCTGGCCGGTGTGGCTCCGTTGGTTGGAGCGTCATCCCATGAACCAAAAGGTCACCTGTTCAATTCCTGCTCAGGGCACATGCACGGAGTGCAGGAGGCAGCCCATCAATGTTTCTCTCTCACGTCGATGCTTCTCTCTTTCCCTTTCCCTTCCTCTCGCTCTAAATTCAATAAAACATATTTTTAAAAATTTTAAAAAAAGAGAAAGTCAGGGTTGGGACTCGGGCATTGAGGAAGTCAGACGATATTATTTGTCTAAACTGACACTGCTCGTTGTTAATCTGCTCCCTGAAGCACTCATTTTTCTCACTGTCAAACAGGGTCTCTAGGAGGATGTCTGTCAAAGCAGTTTTTAAGTCTTTGCAGAGTCTTGGGCATCTCCCAAAAACATGTGTGTGTGTGTGTGTGTTAATCCTCACCCGAGGATATTTTTCCATTGATTTTTAGGGAGAGTGGAAGAGAGAGGGAAAGACAGAAAGAAACATCGATGTGAGAGAAACACATTGATTGGTTGCCTCCTGTATGAGCCCCAAACAGGGTCCGGGCCTGGGAGGAGCCTGCAACCAAGGTACGTGCCCTTGACTGGAATTGAACCCGGGACCCTTTGGTCCGCAGGCCGACGCTCTATCCACTGAGCCAAATCGGCTAGGGCCCAAAAGCATTTGTATAAGAATTCGTGTACGTGCAAATACCTGGCGTCCTACTAGGCCGTGTAGCAACAAAGGGCTGGGATGATGCAATGACAAGGCAGCTTTCCCAGGTCCCCTCTTCCCGGACCCGACCTCTTTTTTCTTTTTTTTTTTTTAATATATTTTATTGATTTTAGAGAGGAAGGGAGAGGGAGATAGAAACATCAATGATGAGAGAGAATCATTGATTGGCTGCCTCCTGCACGCCCCCTACTGGGGATCGAGCCCGCAACCCAGGCATGTGCCCTTGGCCGGAACCGAACCTGGGACCCTTCAGTCCACAGGCTGACGCTCTATCCATTGAGCCAAACCAGCTAGGGCCGGACCCGACCTCTTCATGTGTAACTCCTGGTCCGAAGCTCTGCACTGTGCCTCAGAACCGCTTTATTTACGGAGCTAAGCTGATTTTCACTTGGAGAAATGGCCATATGTCTGGCAGGCACCCGGGCCCGTTGGCAGAAGCACGGGGTTGATACTAAGCAGATGGGCCTTCCAGTGAGATGCGCTGTTTTTTCCACCATACATGGGAGGGAAAAGAAGGCACTTTAATCACTTTAATCACATCTTGATTTTTCCACTGGTGTACAGGCACCAATGATGCTGTTATCTGGTCCCAGTTTCAGCATCCTTGCTGGGGGGCGGGGGCACTCAGACGGCTGGAAGAAGCTTAAGGACTTGGGAAAATTTGAGGCCCAACCTCTCCTACGATCTTGGAGAATCCTGTTATCTTGGGAACACAGATATCGGGGAGGATCTTGTATATTCCAAAACTGCGTCGTCGTCGTTAACACTGCTCAGCGGGAGTGCGTTCCTCAGGTCTATTGCGCCAGCTGCGTTTGACAGCTTTCGTGTGGTTATTGCTATCTGGGCACCAAGGTGTGAATAGGGTTGCCTGGCCCATCTGTTTAGGAAAAGCTGGCTCACCGGATGAATAGGAGTGCCCCCTGCAGGATCTCTCAGAGCCTTTCCTCTGATACATGTGGTGGGACTCTTCAGGGAAGGCTTTGAGAGTAGATAGTGTGTTCCATCCACAAAGCATCGCTCATGATAGGGTTCCATGGAACACACTTTGGGAAACGCTGGTGCCATGCCCAGATGGTGAACATTAGTCAGTGAGCCTGGATGCCAGTCCCAAACCCGCCACTTAAGAGCTGTGTGGCTCCGCCCTCAGTCTCCACTTCCTGACTGCGATGGAGCGGAAAAGGCCATCCCTGCCCCCTGGGGTTGTCTGCTCGAGCTGGAAGAATTCGGCACCCACCCCGGGACATTTAAAAATCTCATCTACATTTAGGCGGGATCCCGACCCACCGTACTCCAGGGCCTTGCTTCCTCCTCTGCGTTTCTTAGCACCTCCACTAATGAGCAAGGGAGAGGGATGCCATCCGAGTTAAGGGCGGCTTAGGTGGCTGCCGGGAGAGGTGATGGCCAGCTGGAGGCCTGGCGGTTGCTTAGGAATTGCAATTATTCCGCATTGGGGGGCACAGAGGTGAGCCCAGGTGGTTGTTGATAACCATGGACCTGCGTTTCAATTTTGTTTCAGTTTTCCTATCTCAGGATGAGTCCCTCTCATTCATTCATTCCTTCATTCACTCACTCACTCCTTTCCTCCACTCCATGTGCCAGGCACTGTGCTGGGTGCCAGAGGAGGAGGGAGAGGTGCTGTCCGGATCCTGATCCTCGGCACCGGGAAGGTAGCCATCTTCTGACATGGGCTGTTATTGACCACGGGTTCTGATGGGTGTGCTCTCAGCCCAGGACAGCCTGCAGAGCCCCCAGGAGTTCTCCCTTTTGAATGAATTAGCCCTTCTTGCTGCCTCCGCCTGCCCCACCCGCCCCACCCGCCCCGCCCAGTTCAGTTCCTTCATGCTGAGAAGCCACAGTGCTCCTTCCTGGATGTGCTCACGTGGAGCCCTATTCTGTTCATATTGATCAGTGCTCCCAAAGTATCCCCTCTCCCGTGGTTACTCAAGAATCTTCCAGGAGGAGTGGGCCAGGCCAGGCAGGGATGCTTACACATCTGGGAGACTTCAGATCTGTTTTGAAAATGGCTTGGGAGGTCCAGACAGACCCGTCCTGGCAGCGGGGTGATTGGAACGCCCAGCACTTGCTTTGTAGACGCCGTCGAGCTGTGTCTTGCAGCCGGGACACACGCCACGGGCCTTTGGACCCGAAATGCCCTGACTTTACCCAGATGCGGCTTGAATGATCTCAGCCCTCCCTGCTTCTCCTCCCCCGTCCTGTGTCCCTGATGACAGTATCTGTTCCCTGTGCTCTGACCGGGGGTCAGGATAAGGGCTCTGGCGGTGTGACCTGGGAAAATGATTTCACTTCTCTTTGCCTCCATTTTTGCCTTTGAAATGTGGGCAATGAATACAGTCACCCGTCCTCTAGGGTCTGGTGCCTGACCTCACTCCTTCCACTGTGCTGTAAGGCCAGTGTCCCGGGGGTGTGGAAAGAGGAGACAGGGATGGGTCAGTGGTCAGGAGGCAAGAAAGCAGAAATGCCTGGCATGACTAAGGGGTGGACTTTGGACTCAGATGGACAGGGCCAGGTTCTGGCTCCCGCACTCACATCCCAGGCTCACAGGTTGAGCAGGCGTGTTTATTGGAGCACTGCGTGGGTGCGGGCATTGGTGAAGATGCCAGAACACAGTGATGGGCAAGACAGCCACAGTGCCTGTGCTCTGGAAAAATAACAATAAGCCCTACACCCAGGATGATACCAGAGTGACCAGGGCTGGGATGGAAGGGAATATTATGAATAAGGGAGTTGGCCCTGCGCCAGGCTTGGAGGTGAGCTGTAAGCTCAGTGGGTGAGGCTGTGGCATTGGTGCTCCTCGCTGCCTGTTCTAGAATGTGCCTGACTTGCAGGTTTATGGGATCCATCGATGCAGAGGTGGGTGGAATTGGGCACTGGGGACAAGCTCCAGCTGCCCTGAGCCTGATAGGGGACTGGGAGGAGCGGCACCTGCGTCTTCAGCTGGATGCGTAATGTCAGCAGGTGCCCTCCGCTGGCCCCATCCTTTGCCTGGGCACCCGGGGCCCCGCCTGCCCCGTGGCTGTGTGTTGTACCTCCTCACGCCCATGTGGGGAAACATTTTCATTAATTAACTGCTAATGTATCACAGGCAGCAGAGGTGCGGGAACTTAGCACCTGAGCTATTTAGAGGACAGAGGGCCTGCTAATGTGTCTGCCCCGCGGATCCTCCCAGGGGGGGAAGGGCAGGGCGTTCCTTGGCAACCCCAAAGACACTCAGAGATTCAGAGGCTGAGACAGAGGGAAGCAGGAGCATGCCCAGCCCGCCCTTCTCTCTGGGCACACATGTAGAGGTACATGCACACCCACCCAGGTATGGACATGCTCACCCACACACGTAAATGCCCACCATGCAGGTGCACACATTCCCACACACCCATCTCCTACACACTCACCCACCCACATTCACACCCACCCTCACGCGTGTGGAGCCCACTCCATGCCCAGAAGGACCCATGCCCACCTCCACTCACTGGGACCTCCATGCCCACAGTTGTTGACACACTCGTGCCCTTTATAAGGAATTCCTTCATTGAATAGCACAGCCTGGCTCCTGAACTTTCTATTCTTGGGTTGCAAGTCACAGTGTTCAGAAGCCCTCACCCACCTGGCCCTGGTCCGAGCCACCTGGGGAGGTGGGGAGCAGGTGTGTCCTCCTTGAGGCCCCTGGGCTTGGGGTCTCTGCTCCCTGATGAGAGCAGGCCCCTACCAGTCCCCCAGACTAAGCATGCTGCACGCCCAGCACATGAACGAATCAGGCCTTTGGAACTGAAGGTCCCATGGCCCTCCTGAATGTGGAATCAAGTTCCAGCCCCTGCCTGCCTCCCCAGCTGCACGCAGGACCCTCGCGGCTGCATTCTTCCTCCAAGCGCTTGACCTCACCCTTCCTGTATCTGGTGACCTGGCCCAGGGTCTCAGCAATGCAGGTAGCAGGTGGGGTGGGATTTGTGGTCCGATCTGTGGTTTGTCCTTCGTGCTGCTCCTTTTCGCTTTGCCTACCAGGAAGCTCAGAGCTGCATGTGTGCCCGCCTTTGGTGCGGTGTGAGGTCTCTACCCCTGGCTGCGGCGGCCCCGTCCAAATCCCCTTTCTCCGGATTTCCTCGATGTTCATTTTACCTTGTTCGGCGTGTGTTTCTCGTACCTGCCCCCTCCTTGGTGGAACCAGGCGAGGTGGTATAAAGAAAGGGGTGCTAATGCCCTGTCATCCCCAGCTCATCTCTGGGGTCTTGTCTTTATCTACAAATGAGCCCCGGCTTGGGGAGACCTGGCCAGGTCTTTGCAGATTGCGCCCACATGCCTTCAGCCCGCCAGCGCTCCCGCAACGGGTGGTACTGGCCGCTCCGCTCCATCTGGTGCCTGTGGGCGCGGGAAGGAACGGCGCGGATCAGGGAATAAACTGCCTCCAGGAAAGGAGGACCGGCTGCATCCTGCACGCCTGGCGTGGAGCTGGGCAAGGATGGTGGGGGGGTCCTGCCTGGCGTGGAGCTGGGCAAGGAAGGCGGAGGGACCCTGCCCGGCACCCTCGGGTCCCCCTGGCTCCATCATCCCTCACCTGCATGTCCCAGGCTCCTGCTGGGTGAGGGTGTCGGGATCACAGCGGAAACAAGTGGAGAATGTCATTCCTTTGGTGCCTTCCTGGTTGCTGAGCCTGGAGGGAGAGGTGCTGAAATAAGACGCCCAAGTTTGTCCTGGATGAAATACCTCCCACCCAGCCAGGGTTGTTCTATGGACCAGCTGTGGCCGCAGCCCCCGCACACATGATTCATAAGAGAGAGAGAGAGAGAGAGAGAGAGAGAGAGAGAGAGAGAGAGAGAGAGAGAGAGAGAAAGAGAGAGAGAACACACCCGTGGCCTGGCCCGTCCTGGCTGGTGTCCCATCCTCAACCCCGCCCTGGGTGATCCATCGACGCGGTCACCCTAGGATCAGCTTAGAGACCCGAGAGGCGTCTCTGGGGTCAGGCCGCCCGGGCACACCTCTCCTCAGTGTTCCTCGATCCGTGAGTCGATACAATGGCTCCCTGCTCGGAGCCTCAGCGTGCTCGTGGGCGAAGTGGATGTAATAACAGTGTCTACCCTATAGACTCACAGTGCGAGTACAATACCCGCCCCATGAGGCATTGCGCTGGGCCCGACAGTGACGGTCCATCACGGGTCCCTGCCCCTCTGGCTGCAGGTGGCCTTGTTTAGCCGAGTGACCCGGGGGGTTAAATCTGAGAGCCTGCAGGGGCCTCAGGTCCTCGCAGGGGTTGGGGCAGCTTGGCATTGCTGTCTCAGTCCTGCCACAGCGACGCCTGAACTCGACTCGGCTCTGCCCATCGGCGGGTGCGTGAGCCACGGGCAGCACTGTGCCTTCAGAGGTCCGCCTTTCACCATTGCCTTAGTCCTGCTTTGTTTTCCGTTCTATCTGTTAAAAAAGTACGCCTCCCACACGGCCTGTGGGGAGCCCACGCCACCCTCTCTCCCAGTCCCCGCCCCCCCCCCCCGACTGTCCCTGAGCCACAGCAGGTGTCTGCTCACACCCTCTCCTTTATCTTCCCACGTCTGTGCATGGTTCACAGGAGGGACGATGACCTAGCTGCACCCTGTCCACGGGCATGTGGTGGCCACCAGTCTCCTGTGTGGCGGCAACGCCGTGCGCTTCCTCAGCCTGTCTCTCTGCTCCCTGCTGAGCGTGCCAGTCGCTTCGCTCTGTCCACTCCTGGACTTAGTCATTCTCTGCTGTCCACGAGGAGCATGGCCAGGCCTGAGCCAGGGCCGCGGCAGAGCTGGCGGGGGGGGGGGGGGGGGGGCGGAAGGGGGTGAGAGGGGGCGGGCGCCAGATCATTGCGGCTCCTTGGTGGCCGCGTGGGTCCCTTCAGGAGCTGGGGCCGGGGCTGGACCTCACCTGGGACAGGAGGAAGACAGACTTCCTGGGGAAGCCAGGCTCAGCTGAGCAGCTGACGGGCACAGAGCACAGAAGCAGCCGCAGGGCGAGAGGCATGAGTGGAGGGCGCGGCACAAGCAAAGGCCCTGGGGCGGGGAGGTTCTGCCTTGGAACTCGCTGTCTGCAGACTGCTGTGCTGCGGGCAGAGCCCGGCTAGGGCTTCCAGCGGGCTGTGGGAGGCCTGCAGGGGAGGGGCTCACAGAAGGGACATGAAACCCGCTCCCTGAGGGCCGGCCCGGGCCACCCGGGACACACTCGGCTCTGCAGAATCGCAGTGGCTCCTCAGGGAGTCACGTGGGGTTGGTGACCCCTGAGCCCCCTCGGTGTTGTCTTACAGATGAGATGGACCCCACGCCCCCAGTGCGCTCCGAATATCTGGTCTCAGGGATTCGCACACCCCCCGCCAGGAGGAACAGCAGGCTGGCCACCCTGGGCAGGATCTTCAAACCCTGGAAATGGAGGAAAAAGAAAAATGAAAAACTGAAGCAGACGACGTCCGGTGAGCCCGGGAACGTGGTGGTGTCACTGTTGCTGTGCTTTTTGTGGCCGATGTTGTCTCCCCAGCCCCACATGGGGCAGGCTGCCCGTGGCCTCTGACAGCCAGGAGCCGCTCAGCCTCCCTGGGTCGCTCCCTCCAGGGGGCCTTCAGGCCCACCTGCCTGCTGGGACAGGTCAGCACCATGACCCTCTTACCACCCAGACCCTAAGGGGCACACACGTCACCTGGGACCTTGTGAAAAGGCAGGGCCAGGCTGCACCGAGACCCTGGCTTGTCACCAGCTCTCCTGGCTGACCCCTCTCCCCCGAGGAACAGGCACCCGGCCCTCCTGCACGGGAACCCACTTTGACAACGCTGGGCCCGGGGTCCCCAGGAGCCCCCTGGAGATTTGGAGGGCGGGCCTCACCTCTGCGCTTCCTGAAGAGGCTCCCTGCAGGGGTACAGACTTCAGCACCACCTGTGGCCAGTGCTGTTGCTGCGACCTGCCCGTCTTAGGGAAGGACAGGCTCCGAGGGAGGACGCACTTGCGGGCCAGGCAGCCCGGAGTTCGGGGTGGCGGGGCGGGGGGGGGGGCTGGGAATAGCCCAGAGGCCCTGCTCAGTCCGGCCCCTGGACCACAGCGTATCCTTGGTGAAGGGACGGTCGGCCTTGAGAAGCAAACCCGGGGGAGACAGCGTCTCACACACAGGCCCTCGCTGGGCGCACCTCTCAGCTCTGCTGAGAACCATTAGTGAGCGGGTTGCTCCTGTGGAATCAGCTCTGGGCCTTGGGGACTTGCCTCTGCGGTTTCGGGGTCTCCATTTCCTTCCCAGGGCTCAGAGGCTGGCAGAGACAAAGCCAGTGGGGGGACTGCTCATAGTAGCAGTTGGTCCTCTCACCTTTTTATACTTTTTATGTAAACATTATTATTATTACTAGTGGCCCAGTGCACAAAATTCATGCACAGGGGTGGAAGATGTCCCTCAGCCCAGCCTGCACCCTCTCCAATCTGGGACCCCTCAGGGGATGTCTGACTGCCAATTTAGGCCCAATCCCACCCACAGGGATCCGGCCTAAATCAGCAGTCGGGCATCCCTCTCGCAATCCTGGACCACTGGCTCCTAACTGCTCACCTGCCTGCCAGCCTGCTCAGCCCCAAATGCCCCCCCGCTGGCCTTCTTGCCCCTAACTGCCCCCCCTTGCTGGCCTGATCACCCCCAACTGCCCCCCCCCACCCCCCGCTGGCCTGATCACCCATAACACCTTTGCCTCGGCCCTGCCACCATAGCTTTGTCTGGAAGGACATCCAGAAAGTCTCCTGGTCTAATTAGCATACTACCCTTTTATTAATATAGACTAGGGGCCTGGTGCACGAAATTCGTTCACTGGGTGTGGGGGCGGGGGGGGAGTGTCCCTCAGCCCAGCCTGCCCCCTCTCACATACTGGGAGCCCTCAGGCGTTGACCCCCATCACCCTCCAATCACAGGATTGGCCCCTTGCCCAGGCCTGACGCCTCTGGCCTAGGCGTCTGGCCCAGGCAGCGGGGACCTGCAGTGGCAGCGGGGGGTGCCGCGATCGCGCGGGCTCCGCCCCTGCCCCTGCAGGATGCCTCTGGCTGAGGTGTCCGGCCCGGGCAGCAGGGACCCACAGCTGCAGCGGCCCCGCGATCGTGGGCTTCACTTTAGGCCCAGGCAAGGGACCCCTAGCTCCTGGGACTGCCAGCTTCGACCGTGCCCAGCTCCCATCGCTCGCTCCACCCCTACTTCCTGCTATCACTGGCCAGGGCGGAAAAGGCACCTGATTCTCCGATCATGGCTCGGGGGCAGGGCAAAGGCGGCCCCAGGGCCGCCTTTGCCCTGCCCCCCAGCTCTTAGCTCCCCCCTGGGTTTCCAATCACTGTCAGTGGCAGGGGGCTTCTTCCTGCTTTCCCTTTCGCCTCCCTGCATTGTGCCTACATATGCAAATTAACCGCCATCTTGTTGACAGTTAACTGCCAATCTTGGCAGTTAATTTGCATATAGCCCTGATTAGCCAATGAAAAGGGTATCGTCGTACGCCAATTACCATTTTTCTCTTTTATTAGTGTTGACTAGTGGCCCGGTGCATAAAATTTGTGCATGGGGGTGGGGGGTGTCCCTCAGCCCAGCCTGCACCCTTTCCAATCTGGGACCCCTCGGGGGATGTCCAACTGCCTGTTTAATCAGGCCTAAACTGGCAGTCGGACATCCCTCTCGCAATCCAGGACTGTTGGCTCCTAACCACTCACCTGCCTGCCTGCCTGATCACCCCTGAACCACTCTGCCTGCTGGCCTGATTGCCACCAACCTCCCCCGCTGCTGGCCTGATCGCCCCTAACTGCCTCTTCCTTGGCCATGCCACCATGGCTTTGTCTGGAAGGACGTCTGGAAGCTCTCCCAGTCTAATTAGCATATTACCCTTTTATTAGTATAGATTATTATTGGTTTTGTTAATCTTCACCCAAGGATATTTTTTCCATTGATTTTCAGAGAGACTGGAAGGGAGAGAGGGAGAGACAGAGGCAGAAAGAGAAGCATTGATGTGAGAGAGACATATCGATTGGCTGCCTCCCCCATGTGCCCCGACCAGGACCTAGAATCAAACCTGAAGCCCAGTATGTGCCCTTGACCAGGAATCAAACCTAGACCCTTTGGTGTGTGGGGGCGAGGCTCTAACCACTGAGCAACCGGCCAGGGCTACATAATAATTTTTATTTATTTATTTTCTTTATTGATTAAGGTATTACATATGTGTCCTTTTTCCCCATTGCCCCCCTACATGATAATTTTTTTTAACCACCCATAAAGTTGATTGACGAGTTCTTCTTGTCCAGAATGAAAGCAACAGACACTGTTATTCAGCAAACCTGAGTGCAGGTACAAAGCAGCTGGTCAGCCGGGCGCGCCCACTTAGAGCTTCCCCTGATGTCCGGCACAGACCGGGAGCCATCATGACTCTGGCGGGGCCTCGCAGGGGCTGTGCAGCTGCTGGGGAGGAAGTGGGCAGGGTGGGCATTGCTGGGGGTGGGTGGCCTGAGAAGATGCAGGTGAGGAGGTGACATTGAGCTGAGACATAATTGGTCCCCTTGAGGAAGGCAGGGAAAAGCATTGTTACAGTGGGAACAGCCCATGCAAAGGCACTGAGTTGGGGAAGACATGTCCGTGCATCAGTGGAAGGCCTAGGGAACCAAAGCCAGGTGACCTCTGTGACCTCAGGGGAGCCCCGGACACTCTCTGGGTTGGATGGCCACAGCTGTGGGATTGGAGAGGTGAGCTGTGTGCTGTAAGGACTCCATGCCATGGGCCCTCAGCCAGCGGGAGAGGGGCCTGTGAGGTCATCGGGATGCTGAGTTTCCCTGCAAGGGCATGGAGGGGCTCCAGCTTAACCCTGCAGGACCCCACCTTCGAACAGGCGTTCCCCACCTTCAGGCCATTTGTCCAAGCATCTAGGGATCCCAGGAACGGGATGCATCCTGGTTCTGGTGGGCGGTGGTCCTCTGTCCTCCCCAACCCGCTGGTCCTCAGGCAGAGGCCTTGCCCGTGGTGCTCTGTGCCTGGCACACAGCAGATGCGAGGGAATGCTTTCTCAGTGGGAATCCATTGAGGAGCCTCATTTTCACTGCTGTGCCCTGAAGGGGGCTGAGTTGGTTCTGCTTCCCAGTGACACCCCACGCACTTGTTTAGCACCTGACACATAGTAGGTGCTCGGTCAGTAATTGCGAACAAATTAAATAACTTGGTTGTCGCGACCTCTGTGTCCACCACTGCTGGACTTCAAGCTCGGACAGGTGGCGGCTCTGTCCCCTGCAGCCAGCGCGGGCAGGGCTTGCACACGCGGGCGACCGGCCCTCTGCGGCCCAGGCTTCACCGCCGGCTCTGTCTGCGTCTTTTAAAGAGAGGGCCCGAGAATTACGTAGGTTTGTACTTGGAAACTGGGTGCAACTGTGGGCGATAGTATGCTGGACACTTAGAGAAAAGAAGGGAGCAGGTGGGTGAGTTGCTGAGTCTGTGCTCAGGCTGCAGGTGGGAAGGGCTCTCCCAAGGAGGAGCTGAGAGCTATGCGGGGGTCTGTGGAGGGGCCAGGTCTCCTCCTCCCTGTCGCCTGGTGGCTCTTTGGAAGCATAAGCTGGGTGCACGGGGAAGCTCTGGGGCAGCAGAGGCGGCCTGTGAGCAGAGAGTGGTCAAGGAGTGTTTCACTGACAGGAGGAACCGCAGGGAAGTGCCCCAGGGCATGGGGGCGGAGAGAAGAGGGCCCAGCCGGTTCACTGGGAGCATCTGGTGGACGGCAGAGTGGGCAGCGGGGGCCAGCTGAGAGAAGGGCGTCATGCCAGGCGTTGCTTCTCAGGTGCGACACTTGGCAGCCTGGTCAGTGAGAGCTTGGGGTTCCCAAACTGGGGGCCCAGGGGACCAGGCCCTCTTCCCCCACCTCCTGGGCCCCCTGTGTCTCCTGGAGGCCCCGCCCTGACTCACCGGCTGTTTGTGTCCCTGCAGCGCTGGAGAAGAAGGCCGGCCGGCAGGGTCGGGAGGAGCTCATCAAGACCGGGCTGCTGGAGATGGTGGCGCAGGGTGAGTGGGGGCAGGGCAGGGGGGGCAGGGTGAGTGGGGGCAGAGGGGGCAGGGTGAGTGGGGGGCAGGGTGAGTGGGGGCTGCTCGAGATGGTGGCGAAGGGTGAGTGGGGGCAGGGAGGGGCAGGGTAAGGGGGGGCAGGGTGAGTGGGGGCAGGGCAGGGGGGGCAGGGAAGGTGGGGGGCAGGGTGAGTGGGGGCAGGGCAGGTGGGGGCAGGGTGAGTGGGGGCAGGGTGAGGGGGACAGGATGAGTGGGGACAGGGTGAGTGGGGGACAAGGTGAGTGGGGGCAGGGCAGGTGGGGGGGCAGGGTAACTGGGGGCAGGGTAAGTGGCAGTGCTGAGCCCAGGAACACAGAAGTGGGCGCCTCTAGTGGGCCCAGGAAGCCCGTCGGGTGGAGTGGAAATTGGAGCAGTCTGGTGTCCTCCTGTGGCTGCTGGACCCGAGTGGGCTCCATGGCTGCAGGATTCCCGGAGTCCGGACCCACGGGTCAGCCCCAGGCCTCTGAGAGCTGCGGGGAGTTTGAGGCCCCGCCCCCAGGCACAGCTAAGAGCAGCCCCTCCCCTGGGAGGCTGAGGCTCCCCGATGAGCGGTGGGGTTAGCTGTGGCTCCTCCCTGAAGGGGTAGCGGTGGCTCTGTTACTTCATGTTCACATTTGATCCTTGACTCAGGCGAGTTGTTTTTACTGCCACCTACCACTGCCGCTAGCATTGTGACCCCCCTGACGGTACGCCCGGTGCTGCGCTGGGCGGTGGGCCGCCTTATCCCTTTGGTACTCGCAGCATCCTGGGCCGGTGCGTCCTCCCCGGCGTGCAGGTAGCACTGAGGGGTCCGGAGGCGGCCGCCAGGGTCATGCCGCCGCAGGGCCCAGACGCCGTCAGCCCCGGTCTGGGGGCCTTCATCGTGGGAGAGTCTATGTGGCCGCCTGTGTTTGCGTCTTTGAGAAACATCGGTCATTATGGATAGCTCCGTTCATCCATGGGATCCCGCGTTCCTAGTCTTCCTCTCTCTGTGACACCAGAAGGCCTGAGGCCCCGGACGGGGGTCCCTGGTCCTCTGACACCCCTGGGCTCAGGGAGGGGTCGCACACCTCATTCTCAGGAGCTGGGCGCTCTCTGTCCTGACCGAAGGAGCCTGGCCTCGGTGGGGTAAGTGGGGGGTCCTATCAAAACTCCTCTCCCCGCTGGTCGTCACTTTAGATTCAAAAATGGAAGTGTTCTGATGATGTGTTTCCGAGCAAACCCACCTGGGCACATACGTGGCAGCGGTCCTCAGACTTGCACGTGAAAGGAAAGCTGTTCTGACTTAGACCTGCAGGGACGGCACCGCTGAGCGAGGCATTGGGACTGTTTTCATCTGATGGGACAGAGCAAGGCAGTTTGAATGTGTGGCCAACAAGCCTTACTTCAGATCTTGGAGAAGTGAAAATCCTATGTAATAAGGAGGGAATATGCTAATTGACCCTCATGCTATCACAAAGATGGCGGCGCCCACAGCCAATAAGGAGGGAATATGCTAATTGACTGCCACACCCTCAAAGATGTTGGCACCCACAGCCAATAAGGAGGGAATATGCTAATTGACTGCCCCGCCCTCAAAGATAGCGGCCCCCACAGCCAATAAGGAGGGAATATGCTAATTGACTGCCACACCCTCAAAGATGTTGGCACCCACAGCCAATAAGGAGGGAATATGATAATTGACTGCCACACCCTCAAAGATGTTGGCACCCACAGCCAATAAGGAGGGAATATGCTAATTGACTGCCACACCCTCAAAGATGTTGGCACCCACAGCCAATAAGGAGGGAATATGCTAATTGACTGCCACACCCTCAAAGATGTTGGCACCCACAGCCAATAAGGAGGGAATATGCTAATTGACTGTCCCGCCCTCAAAGATGTTGGCACCCACAGCCAATAAGGAGGGAATATGCTAATTGACTGCCATACCCTCAAAGATGTTGGCACCCACAGCCAATAAGGAGGGAATATGCTAATTGACTGTCCCGCCCTCAAAGATGTTGGCATCCATAGCCAATAAGGAGGGAATATGCTAATTGACTGCCACACCCTCAAAGATGTTGGCACCCACAGCCAATAAGGAGGGAATATGCTAATTGACTGCCACACCCTCAAAGATGTTGGCACCCACAGCCAATAAGGAGGGAATATGCTAATTGACTGCCATACCCTCAAAGATGGCAGCGCCCACAGACACAAGATGGTGGCACCCAGTCCCCTCAGCCCCGCGGGCCCAGCCTTGCACACATCTGTCTCTGGAGTCCCCCAGTCCCCTCAGCCCCCCAGTGCCCAGAGCTGCCCGAGGCTCAGGTAACCAGGGCCGCCTGAGGCTTGTGCTTCTGGCCATGGCAGCAGCAGAGGTGTGATGGGGCCATTGCCTTCCCCTGATCGCTGGGTCGCCTCCCGCCCCTGAGACTCCCGGACTGTGAGAGGGGGCAGGCCGGCTGAGGGACCACCCCCCTCCAGTGCATGAATTTTCATGCACCGGGCCTCTAGGTAAAACAGAATTAAGGCCTATTTATCAGTTATACAATGTGGCTGCTGGCGAATGAAGACTAGATACACATGTGTGTTGTTGCCTCCTGGAAGGAAAAGGGAGGGGATGAGGAGGAAAGAACGTCTAGAGGGCAGCTTGCCACTCCTAAACACCGAGTCTGGTGACCATTTTGCTTGACGGCTAAAAACAGACTCGATGGGGCTGACTGTGGCGGCAGCCAAAGTGTCGGGGTGACTGCCGCGTGGTGTTGCGCGGAGGAGGCGCTCCTGGCCTCGTGGATGTGTTGTGTCCCCTCCAGCTCCATTGGGCCGGCAACCTTTCCCACGGAGGATCCAGTAGCAGAGTTCAGGCTCTGGGGCCGTGGGCCAGAGGGCAACTGCTGACGGCACTGAAAGGCAGAAGCCAGTGATGTGTCTCAGCGAAGGCCTAACTGCCAGGACTCCCTTATTTGTGGACTTTGAAATTTGAATTTTCTATAGCTCATGTACTACTCTATTTCTTTATTTTTATTTTTAATCCTCACCTGAGTGAGAGAGAAACATTGGTGTGAGAGAGCCACATCGATTGGCTGCCTCCCACATGTGCCCCCTGCCCCGGACCAGGGTCAGGGATCGAACCTGCAACCCAGGTATGTGCCCTTGACTGGGAATCAAACCCACGACCCTTTGGTTCATGGGCCAGTGCTGTAACCACTGAGCAACCGGCCAGGGCTACTATATTTCTTGTTATTTTTTCAACCATGTGAAGGCGAGGAGTCCCCTCTTTGCTCAGGCATGGAGCAGGTGTGGGCTGGACTCGGGCCCAGGTGCAGGCAAGCACAGCCCAGTCTTCCTCTCTCGGGAGTGATTATGGAGCAGGAACTAGAGGGGCCTGTGACACCATCTCTTGCCTCGGGAGTTGAAACTGCATTTTTACAGCATTTCAGAGAGGGGCACCTGCTATGTGCAGCGGCATGCCCGCTGCCGAGGGCACAGGTGAGCCCGCACCATCCTCCCAGAGCTCAGAGCCTGGGGAGAAACAGCCCGTGTTGGTAACTCGGCCCAGGTGTCGGGAACCAGGAAGGGCTGTGAGAGCCGCTTTGTAAAATGCCTGCCATGTCCAAGCCACCACTGAGGTGAGTGTGGTGAGGGCAGGCACGTGGCCTAGGAGAGTGTGAGGGCCCCGGCCGGCTGGTTCTCCATGCGCTGCGCACGAGGGTGACCGGGCAGCTCGGAACTGAAGTGCTGTGGGGCGGCTGCCATGCATCGTAAGCCGCCTGGCACTGTCGGCCGAGATTGAGGACCTGAGACCCAGGGGGAAGGGGAGGGGGAGGGGGAGGAGGGGGGGGCAGAGGTGTCTTTACCCAGAGGAGCAGGGCCCGTGGTGGGAAGAAGCAGGCGCCCCGTGAAGGAAACTGGAGAAGGTGGGTGGGTGCAGTGAGGTCAGAAACGGGAAAGGGAAGGCGGTCTGAGTCCAGTAGATAATTGTATCTCCTCTGCCCCTTCTCTCTCTCACGGTCAGAGTCAAGACAATTCGAGTCCCCAGGCAGCGGCGGGGCTGGGGGACAGGCACCTCCAAGCCTCAGTGGGTGCAGGGCAGCCGTGGGCGGGGGTGACCTACAGCGAGACTGTCCCAGGCGCTCCCTCTGGAAGGGGCGTGGTCAGGGAGGGAGTGGAGGCTCTCTCAGCCTCTCCTGGCCGCAGGTGGTGACAGGGCCTGGGGACAGGTATGCAGCAGGTGCCTGGGGTTGGCACCTCGCCCTGTTCTTTCTGTTGTCACCTGCTCAGAAAATGCCTTTTCTCACTGGGGGTGGAGTCAAGCTCGGCCAGGCCCTGTGCACCCCTAATTCTTGCTGATGTTGGGGTGACGGCTCCTGCTGGGTTGTAGGATTCTGTGGCATCTCCCTGAGCCCAGAATGGTGGGCGGTGAGCACCAAAGCTCCCTGAGTGGGAACCCCAAGTGGGAAGGCAGCACCCCCTCCTCTTCCTCGGGTGCAGCTGTGGTGTGAGTACCTGCCCCCCCAGGAAGCAGCTATAGTTTCCTGGGTTTGGGTTAAGGGGTCGCTCATTGGCGAGCACCTGCTCCTAACCAGGAGAACATTCCTGCAGCCAGGAGCACCCCCTGTGGCCCTGCGCTGCCACCAGGACTCCGCACAGGGCTGGTGCCTGAGTGGCTGAGTGGGTGACAGTGATGGAGGGGCCCAGAGAAGTCCCCACAGGCTCAGGCCACAGACCCTCTCAGAGCTGCCTGGAGCCCTTAGCAGCTCGAGAACTCATACTTAAGCTTCGAAGGCCTGGAAGGGAGGACCCTGTGCCCTGCACATGTGCACATGCACGCATACTGTGTGCGCACACACATGCATGCACACACATGGTGTGTTACCACATGCAGTGCACGCACAGTGAACATGTGCATGCACACATATGGTACGCACATGCACGTGTTACACACATGATGCGCGCACACGCATGGTGCACACATGTGGCGTGCGTGGGCGTACAGTACATGCATGTATGACATGCATGTGGTGCATGCACACGTGTCACATGCATTCAGTGCGCACCGTGATCATCAACATGTGGTGCATGCACGCATATGGTACACACACGGTGCACATGGACATACAGTACATGCACACATGTGGCACATACATGGGGTGCACTTACACAGACACACGTGTCCCCCACATGCACATGATACCACCCACGCACCCCCCACATGCCCCCACGCACACCTGCCCCCACACCTGGTGCACACACAGGCATAAGTCAATCTGGAGTTTGCCCACACAGCAGTCACCAGCGCAACAGTGGGAGCCGACCCTGGAGACGTGTCCAGGACACAGTCCGCCTTCCACACTCACGGGGGTGGGGTGGTTTTATGATATTGCTCACCCTGTGTGTGACCCCTCTGGTCCCTGTGCTCTGGCTCCTGGACGTCAGGTGACCCTCTGAGCCCAGGCGGGGCCACCTGTGCGCCTGTGGAACAGATGAGATGGGACTGGGTCTGTGTGGGGAGGGAGGAGGTGACTTTTTTCTCTCTCTTCACTGCTGTGGCTGTTCTTCTCTGCCACATATTGCCATGAGGGCCGACCAGCCTCCCAGCCCCTCCACCGGGCCCCACCCAAATGCTGGGTGTGAGGACAGGAGCCCATACGTGTCTCCACGCCAGACACTGCGTGTTCCCGGGTCACTGTCCTCCATCTTCCTGTTCACGTCCACGTGGCATTTTCTTAAATAACTTAAGCAGCTTCGTACTCCATGGTGGGCTGTGAGAGGAGCTGCCACCCCCGCTGCGCTCACGACCCGAGACGCGCGGCCCTTTCCTCGGGACATGGGCAGGGCAGCGGGTCTGTCTGGAACACCAGGGCCAATGTGAGCATGTGTGTGCTCTCGGAGTGGGTGCTTGCCTGCACACATGTGTGCACATGTGCACTTGTGTGGGTGTGCTTATGTGCATGTGTGTGCAGGCATGTTCCCTCTGTCTGGCTCCTCTGGATGACACAGGCTTGGCCTCGTGCTCCCCTCTGTGGCCCTCAGAAGGGAAAGGGCGGCGATGGAAATGGGGCCGGAGAGGGCCGCCCACAGCTCCCCTACCCCAGCCAGTGTTTCCTAGCAACCGCCCTGCCACCAGGGCTATTTTGGGAACTGAAACTGTTCATTGAACAAGATGCTGAGCTGCAGCTCAGAGCCTGCTGGAAGCGGGGGCAGCCGGGCCTGCATGCTGGTGGCAGCTCCGCTGAGGCCTACGGAGGCCGAGACCGTGGCGCCCCCCGGGCCAGTGTTCTGACCGGCTTATCACTGATGTTGATGAGGAGGGAGAGGGGTCATTGTGACAACAGCACAACAGTGGTGGCAGCAAATGGCCGCGCCTTCTAAAACTGGTGTCCGTGTCTGGAAGCGGTGGTGGCAGCCCCACAGGAAGCACGAGGCCTGGGGAGCCGGGGCTGGCGATGCCGTGCGCGTCTCAGCCGCACTCCCTCGCTTGGTGCTGCTGTCATTCTCTTCCTCACAAGGCCCAACCGAGCGAGCAAGCCAGCGGTGAGGCGGTCACAACTGTGTGTCAGGCATGACAAGCCAGTCCTGAGAGGGGCGAGGAACGAGTTTTGAGCCTGTGACATCAAATTTTGTCCACTAGGCAAGAGACCTGTTGGCGCTTGTCTGGGTCAGAGGTCAGTGGCAAGCTCTAGTTGTGGTCACAAACCATAGCCTGTTTTTATAAGGCCCTGAGTGGAGAATGGTTTTTAAACTTAAAGGATTTTTGTAAAAATCAAGGAAGAAAATGCAGCATGGACCATATGGCATATGGCCCACAGTCTAAACGATTGTCCCTTTCTAGGAAAAGCTTGCCGGCCCCTGGCCTGGACCCCGGTCAGGCGACATGGCTGTGCAGTGTGAGCTTTCTAGTCCAAATCTGCAGACTCCCCCCTCCCCCAGGAGACAGGTGTGCCGCGGAGGGGATGTGATGAGCCGTGTCGCAGCTCAGATCCCTCGTGCGCTGCATGCATGGGTCTGGCCAGTGCCCTGGGCACGGGGCGGGCCCTGTAAGGGAGTCTATTGTTATCACCTGGGCACGTGGACCTTGGCCTAGTGACCAGACCCTCACCACCTCCTCCCCATCGAACACTCTCATCATCACCCGTGGTGTGGCTCGGTTGGAGTATCATCCTGTGCAACGAGAGGTCGTGGGTTCCATTCCCCACCAGGGACAAACCTAGATTTCGGGTTTGCTCCCCGGTCAGGGCTTGTACAGGAGGCAACCGGTTGATGTGTCTCTCTCACATCGATGTTTCCCCCACACCCCTAAAATTAACAAAAACATATCCTCGAATGAGGATTTTTTTAAAAACCCTCATCAACAGTGATAATGGCAATTGCTGGCAGCCTGCAGGATGCTCTCGAGTCCCAGTCCAGGCCGACGTCCCTGCCCTCACCCTGCTGCCTCCGGGCGGCGCGAACCTGTGCAGGTCACGCTGCCGCTCTGCACTGCGATGGCCTGATGGCACGGCTATGGGGACGAGGGGGTCCTACGGGGACTGTGGTGTGTGTCTCAGAAGGGGCATGTTTTCAGCTGCCGAGTCTCCCAGCCTGGACTGCTACCTGTGGCTGTGGGACCAGGACCAGTTACTATGCTCCTGAGCGCCGGGCCCCTCATCAGTAAGATGTGACCCTGAAGGGCCAGGGGTCAGATCCTCAAAGGCTCCACAGCTGAGCCCCAAGCAAGGGTGCCCAGGACCTCCTCTCATCCCTGCTAGGTGCCTGGTGTCATCCTTCTGGGACCCCTGCTCTGTGATGCTCCTGGTTCTTGGCAGCCCCCCCATTCCTGGGCTCTTGAGCCTCAGAGTGTGAGTTAAAGGGGTAAGGGTCACGGCTTATTGCTCTCTGCCCTCCTGGGGCCGCCTGGTGCCGGACACACAGTGGGTACTGAGAAACATTGTGTAGTGGAGACCCATGGGGCAGGGGTGCGGGGGTGAATCTGTTCCTGTAGCCACAATGTCACCTAACAAACAACCCCAGACCTTGGGGCATTTGTTGTCACCTGTCTGGGTTGACCTTGGCTGGCAGGATGGAGGCAGCTCAGGCCCACCCCCCCAGCCGCAGGTCTCCCAGCGCTAGCCAGGTGTGTCCTCGAGGTGGGCCCAGTACAAGGAGCAGCAGGCAGGAGTGCGCATGGCTCTTGAGGCCGCTGTTGTGTCAAACCTGCTGGTGTCCCACGGACCAAAGCAAGCCACAGGGCAGAGTCCAGGGTCAGGGGGGAGGCATCCAAAGGTGCAGATATGGGTGGGGGTCATTGTCCAGTCTCCACCGGTGTCGGAGTGAGAGGGCACGGCAGGTTGCAGAGGCTGAGGGGTGTCGCGATGCTCGGTGCTGCCTTAGGAAGACAGGGTGTGCGCAGGGACTCTGGGCCCAGGCAGGCACATGCCCAGCAAGGCTTTGGCAGGGATAACGCTGCAGAGCTCTGGCCAGAGTTGCTAAGTGGTTAGAGCATCGACACTAAATGGTCGCTGGTTTGATTCCAGGTCAAGGATACATACCTCGATTATGGGTTCCCACCCTGCCCCCATTCAGGCATGCGCAGGGGGCCACCAGTTGATGTGTCTCCCTCACATCAATGTTTCTATCTCCCTCCCTCCCTTCTACTCTCTGATAAAAAGCAATGGAAAAAATATCCTCAGGTGAGGATTAACCAGAAAACATATAGAGCATGCAGGGAGGGAGGACAGGCTAGGCCAGCCGTGGGCAAACTACGGCCCGCGGGCCGGATCCGGCCCGTTTGAAATGAATAAAACTATTGAAAAAAAAGACCGTACCCTTTTATGTAATGATGTTTACTTTGAATTTATATTAGTTCACACAAACACTCCATCCATGCTTTTGTTCCGGCCCTCCGGTCCAGTTTAAGAACCCATTGTGGCCCTCAAGTCAAAAAGTTTGCTCACCCCTGGGCTAGGCTAACAGTGCATCTCCTTGCAGATGCTGAAAGCAGAATGGGCCACCGAGCCACACAGAGTGAGCCGTCCACTCCCAAGCAGCAGTTTCCAGAAGATGCCCAGCCAGGAACCCCCTCGGCCACCGGGACGGACCAGGCTTCCCTGGAGGAGCCGCTGTCCTCAGACTCCCTCTCAGAGGATGCAGGTACCAGCTGGAGACCGTGTGGGGTGGAGCTGCTCCCAGGATGGCCATTGGCCTGGGTGGCAACTGGGGTCCCCGGCCTGGGCCTGGGCTCCATCAGGAGCTATCCTCGAGGCACAACCGCGGCCCGGCTCGAGCTCCGCCACACTCTGCCATGCGGTTGGGTTTAAATGTTTGCCGGAGCATTTTCAGACTGTGTTCTCCCAAGTCCGGCATAGCCGGTAAATGGAAGTGCTCACATGCTCGCAGGTGGCCCCCATGCACCTTCCTCTGGACACCTTTGCTTCTTCACTGGGAACTTTAGGAAATTTTCCCCAAGGAGCCAGTGTCCAGTGGGAGCGACGTCATTGAGCCCACGACCATAGGGCAGAACGGAGGTGGAGGGGCCCACAGCATCCTCCACAGGTTGTAGCCTCCACAGAGCCTGCCTCTGTCAGAGACGGGACTTCAGTGCCCGCCGCGTGGTGCCCTGGCAGGGTGGCTGCTGGTGAAGCCCAGCATGCCAGCTCCTCCAATGGGGAGGTGCTTCTCGCCACTTCTCCGCCAGGTGTGCTTGTTGCACTGCTCCAAGCTTCATTGGTTCCCTCTGTTACAGGGACTAATGTTGGGGCCTGTGTCAGGTGGAAGGACTCTGGTGTTATACACACATGGTGGCAGGAACTGTGCTGATTGCTGGAGATGGTGGTGGTGGTAGTGACAGCGGCGGTGATGGTGGCGGTGATGGTGGTGATGGTGCTGGTGGTAGTGGTGGTGGTGATGGCAGTGATGGTGATTGTGGTGGTGATGGCGGTGAGATGGTGGTGATGGCGGTGATGGTGATAGTGATGGCAGTGATGGTGATTGTGGTGGTGATGGCGGTGAGATGGTGGTGATGGCGGTGATGGTGATGGTGATGGCAGTGATGGTGATGGCAGTGATGGTGCTGGTGGTAGTGGTGGTGGTGATGGTGGTGAGATGGTGGTGACGGTGATGGCAGTGATGGTGATGGTGATGGTGATGGTGATGGCAGTGATGGTGATGGTGATGGTGATGGCAGTGATGGTGATGGTGGTGGTGGTGGTGGTGATGGTGATGATGGTGGTGGTGGTAGTGGTGGGGGTGATGGCAGTGATGGTGATTATGGTGGTGATGGTGGTGAGATGGTGGTGATGATGGTGATGGTGATGGTGATGGCGGTGATGGTGATGGTGATGGTGATGGCAGTGATGGTGATGGTGGTGGTGGTGGTGGTGGTGGTGATGGTGATGATGGTGCTGGTGGTAGTGGTGGGGGTGATGGCAGTGATGGTGATTGTGGTGGTGATGGTGGTGAGATGGTGGTGATGGCGGTGATGGTGATGGTGATGGTGATGGCAGTGATGGTGATGGTGGTGGTGGTGGTGACTGCGGTGATGGTTGTAGTGGTGATGATCACTGGTTTAATTGAATAGACTGGGTCATTGGCAGCTGAGAAAGGAGAGACAAAGGGGATGATGGAGGGGAAGGCAAGCATGAACCCAGCAAAGACACCTGTGGGTGCTTTGAGGTGACCAGCCCCTGCTCTCTGACCTCTTAGCAGTGTTTGTAGAGATGTCTCCCAGGAGACTGCACTGTGGAGCAGGAAGCCTGTTCCTCGGTACAGCTTCAGCTGTAAACATGGCAGGCACCGTGTGAGGGCTGGAGCTTCAACTGTGTCCCTGCGGTTGTGGGATGTTGGAAGTCCAGGCCACGAGGACAGGCTCACCAGGGTTTTTGTGGATGGCGAGGTCTTCTGCTTCACAGCTGGGCGAGCATCTGTCCTCGGCTGCCTCCTCCTGCCCAATGAGGCTCTCCCTGTGCTTCTCCCCATGGCCCCACCCACAGCGTCCCTTCAGCCTTTGTAGGCACCTGCCAAGAGGGGCTGGTTGTGCCTCTCCAGTTTCACCCTGACGTGGGGAAACAATGAGTTTGGGGTCTGAAGAGTCATGGCTGGTGGGACACCCTGGCCCCTCCTGCAGAGGCCCTTTGGGCACCGGGGTCCTGCCATCCCCCAGGCACCAGCCTTCAGTCAGGGTGGAGGTTGGTGGGATTCCCGTGGCCTAACTCAGCGTTGCCCTCGGCCACTGAGCCTGCTGCTCTGCTAGGCAGCTGCCCGGCCTGCTGCCGGCACCCGGCGCTCCTCTGTGGCAGGGTCTTCCTGCTTGTTGGGCTCTGAGGAATGTGCCGGCTCCCATCAAGGCCTGTTAGCCCCAGGCGCTCTTGCTGTCCAGATGGTTCGGGCATGGATTTCAGAGCAGACTTGGTTTGTTGAGCACAAATTTGTTCCTAAGAATCTTTTTGTGGGAGGGACATGCTATTGAGTCTGGGTCATCCTCCCAGGGTGATGGGAGAAGGGTTGCATCTGTGGCTTCATGGCTAGATCTGAGCCCTGCACTGGGGTTTGCTGAGTGTTCGGTGGGTGTGCAGCTCCCTCTGCTGGCCAGGGCAGGACAGAGACAGCCCTGAGGGAGGCTTCCCCAAATCAGAATACCCAGAGCTCTATCTTCTAAGGTATTTTCCCCCCATACTTGAGATTTGAAGGGGTGTTAACATTTCAGTTTCGACAAGATTCCCAACTATCATGGTAGCTACACACACTCTCACAGGCGATGCAGAGGAAGATGCAGGCTGAGAGAGGAGGAGAGGCAAGCCCCTCAGACAGGTCGGGGATCACGGGGTCTCTGTGCAGTGAGTGTAGACTAGGTTTGTGGAGAGGCATTGGAGGAGGACTTTGAGCGTTGCTGGTGTGTGGAGCCCCAGGGCCTTCTGAGCAGAAGGAGGGTGGCATTCCACCTCTGCTCGTGGGGTGGGACACCTCTGTGGAGCCGTTAGAAACCTGCCCTCTGAGGCAGAGCCCAGGCTGCCTTCTGCAGTCGGGGAGGAGGGGGGGCCCTTCTCAGGTTGTGCTCCGAGGCCAGTGGGAGGGCCGGCCCTTCTGGCAACGTCTCCATTTCCACAAGCTTCACAAGAGAAAGGGCCTGGCCTGAGAATTTGCCACTTCCAACACGGACATTAAAATAATAGAAATGGTGTTAAGTAATGGGATCCATGGGACATAACACGCATGCTCCCAGTGTCTGTGGACGTTCCCTAAGGGCAGGGATCCCACCCCGTCCGCAGCACGTGCTTTCAGCACCGCGGACAGCACCCCACCCGCGCCTGCCTGCCTGCCTGAGGAGGTCCCATGGATGGGTGGATGGGTGGGCCCACTCTGATTATAGGGTTCATTCTGAAAGGTTGTTCCCGGATGTTAGTATCCTCAGGTGGTTGTAAAAACGAAACAGCCAGGGCCTTGCACAGGCCTGGGCACCTGGGGTCCGAGGGGGGTACAGGAGGTTGACTCTCACATCAGGGAGGGAGGAAGGGAGGGAGGAAGGGGTGCAGGGACAGTAGATTTATGTTTGAGACAGGATTGCTCCTGTCTGATGGCCTCAGTTTCCCCTGTAAACCTGGAGGTGAGGCTGCATGGCAGGAGGGAGGTGGGAAACTGGAGCAGGAAAAAGCCAGGAGAGGTGTGAAGCAGTGACTGAGGGTGGAGGCTGAGCTGCGTGCGGGGTTGGGGGGAGGTCCTGGGGCAGCTGGGGCTGGGCCTTCTGTGGCACCTCCACAGGGGTGGGATCACGGAGGCTCCATCCAGAGATGGGGCTCTTCCAGATTTAAATGGAAAGGAAGTCAGGCAGAGGACCTGGGGGTGTGGGTGAGAGCCTTGCTGTGGTGGATGGTGGAAATTGAGCTGTATGGAGAGGGTGGAAGGGGGAGGGTTGATGGGTTGGGAGAAAGCAGGGAGCATGGTACTCAAGGGAGTTGGGGGGGTCCCTCCTGGGGGAGCCTGGATATGCAGGTGGAAGAAGAGGATGGGCGGGGTCTGGGCAGGCTGACCTTCCCCATCACTCACCTGGCTGGTGTGCCAGGGGGCAGGCCTGCTGAAAGCCAGACCTGAGAAGTCAGTAGCTGCTAAATTTGAGCATCTGCAACGTGAAGGCACACGTCACCTCTTTTATTGTTATTATTTATTTTCTTATTTATTTTAACTATATTTTTATTGATTTCAGAGAGAAAGGGAGCGGGAAAGAGCAACAGAAACATGAATGATGAGAGAGAGTCACTGATCGGCTGCCTCCTGCACGCCCCCTACTGGGGATCGAGCCCGCAACCTTGGGCATGCGACCGGAATCGAACCCGAGACCCTTCAGTCTGCAAGCCAACACTCTATCCATTGAGCAAAACCAGCTAGGGCCTGTCATCTCTTGTTTAAACATCACAGCTGTCTTTTGAGGGAACCCCGTTATTAGTTTGATGTCATGCGCGGGTAAATGAGGCACAGCGAGGCTTAGTAACTGATCTAAAGTCACAGAGGAAGTGCAGGGTCAGCTGCAGCTCAGGCGTGTCTGATCCCAAAACCTGTGACTGTGACCTCCCCGCCCTCCTTCCCCCAGGCCAGGTAGGAGCTTTGGCACCACCCAGTGAGTGAAAAGGGAACTGAGCCACTCACACTCGAAATGATTTCCTCCTCTCTGCTTCTGACAGCTCTATTGATAGTTGAACTCACAGGAGGTCAAGTGTGTACGTGAAGTGGCCCCTGTGGCTTCTGCTCCCTGTCGCAGTCCCACCCACCCCTTGCTGCCCTCGCTCACCGTCACCAGTCGGAGGGACCATGGTTTGTGAACTCTCTGTTTTGTCTTTGAATCAGCCAAGACGCCCTCAGCATCCAGAGGTGAAGAAGCAGACCCCACCAGCAGCCTTCCACCTACCACGGATGAGTCCTCTCAAGCCTTAGCTGGGTCCGACTCCCTGGACAGTCCTCCCAGAACCCTGGAGAGATCCGTGGGCCAGCTCCCCAGTCCCCCGCTGCTGGCCATCCCACTGCCCAAGGCAGGCTCCAAAGCCACAAAAAATGCCACAGGTGGGTCCTAACGCATTGTCCGTCCACCCGTCCATCTCCCTTCCTTCCATCCATCCATCCTGATGGGGATCCCTCTGGGGGTTGCTTATGCATTTGGGCTCTGAGCAGGTCCAGGGAGCAGAGCTGGGGCAGGAGGGCTGTTCTTACTTAGCAAGGACCTCTAGTTGTCAGAAGCAGACCACTCAGGACCCCTCTAGCAGGCAGTGCAGTCCCCTTGCAGTGGGCTGAGGTCTTCTGAGTGCAGGAGACAAAGCTCGCCCCCAGACGAGGTCTTTCTGTCTGTCTGGGTGTCCAAGTGTCTGCCCTGTGTTTCTCTCTCTTCCTCTCTCTCCCTTCCCTCCTCCTCTTTCTGCTCCCTTCCTCCTCTTTCCGCTCCCCTCCTCCTCTCTCCCCTCCCCTTCCCCTCTCTCTCAATCTCTCTCACTGTCTCTGTTCTTCTGTTTCACTGATTATCTCTCCCTCCTGTGAGCTCTGTCCTGGAAGGCAGGTTAGGGTGGTGGTCAGAGGGAAGCATGGTCGGACAGAGGCCCCAGGCCTCCCGTCTGCAGCGTTGGCTGCGCCGGCTGAGCAAGTCCAGGTAGCTGACACATTTCCTCTCCAAGCTGGTGCGTCTCTTGGGCCATAATTGCTGGAACAGGGGCGGCGCTGATCTCGGGAAGGGCAGGCCCTTCCTAGGAGGGGTCGCTTTAGGAGCGAGTCCTGCCAGGCGGCCTTGAGGACAGAGATGGCAGATGACAGCAGAGAGGCCAGAGGTCTGCTCCCAGGCCTTGACCTCCACCTGTAATACGACCGCTTACCGTGTGTGGGTGCACCAGCCCAGGCACCCAAGGACCCCAAGGGCACACAGCCTTGAGTGGAGGAAACAGAGGCTCAGGCACTCCAGCAGCTTGTCCAGGTCCCCCAGCTAATGGAGACTCGAGCCGTTTAGGGCCAAAGCTCAGACCCTCCACACGCCCCCCACCCCCACCCCCTGCTTTCCCTGCTAGAATGTTCTTTCCTCTCACTTCACCAGGTCAGTGCATCCCTGTCCCCTCTTCCAGGAGCCTGTCCTGACCACAGCCCTCAGGCGGGCGCGCGGTGCTCTCAGCATTTACCCTGTCAGTTCACCTTGTATAGAAGAGCACCCGGGGCATAAATCAGATATGTCACCCGGTCACCCACAGATACGGGGACTGGAACAGGAGCGGAAGGGACAGGAGGGTGGCCACAGAGCTGGGTCCTGGCGCTCTCACAGCTGAGGGACATTTGGGAGAGCGTCTTCATGTTCTCCACGGTCCTTTTCCCTTTTCTTTGGGGAAACTTGGCTTCATCCTGTGAACTCCAGGTGGCAGCAGGGCAGAGAAAGACCCTCATCTGGGCTTACCTGGCACAGGGGACAGCACACAAGCCAGTCCCCTGGGCTCTCTCTGGCCTGAGACCCAGCAGCCTGTCCAGGACTGCCGGGGTCCAACCCCAGCAGGTCCAGGGGTCCCCAAAGGTGTGGACGGAGTCGGCGAAGATGGAATGATACGGAGACAGTGTTCAGTTGATCAGCAGCCTAGCCAGGATCTCCAGCCAAGTTCTGGTCTGGATCTCCAGAGAGGTTCTGCTTCGGATCTCCAGCGAGGTTCTGTAGCCATGTTCCCTCGCTAGGTTCTCCAGCCAGGTTCTGTCCAGGCTCTCCAGTCAGGTTCAGTGTCCAGGTTCTAGTCAGGTTCTCCTGCCAATCTCTGTAGTCAGGTTCAGTCCAGGATCCCTTGCCATGTTCTCCCGCTAGGCTCTGTCTCTAGGCTCCGAGGCCAGTCCCTCTCCAGGATCCTCCGGCATGCTCTCTCCAGCGAAGTTCTTCTGTCTCTAGGCTCCGTGTAGGTTTTGTCTTCTTGATTCTGTTCTAAGTTCTGAGTGTTTCTGTCTTGTTACAACTGTATTTATACCAGTTGATTCAATCCTATCAATCTCTATTACAAAGGTTAGGGCGTTTCTTATCTCCATTCCAGGGAGAAAAGATTATGTAGTTTAAGCATGATTGTTCGTAGTTAAAGGGATTAATTACCCGCCTGGCACTTAGTTGAGGGGTTTTATTCCCTCCCTAACTTCAGGGGAAAATCCCTACCTGGGGATTCAACCTTTCTCGGAGAGGTGACTTTGGTTAAAACACAGCACCAAGAAGGTGAGCAAACATATTAAGAACCGTATGCCATATATGCCAGGTCCCTTGAAACAGCAAGGATGGACCGGCTCCCGGCACAGGACATCCTCACCTGCCCCAGATCCCACTTCGGATGTGCTGTGCTGGGCTTATACGGTGTTTGATATTTTTTAAAAAATGGGTTGCCAACATTTAAAACATATTAAAGTCTATTGAAGTATTAGCTATTAGTATGTATAAACACAGAGGAGAATTTTCACCTGTAGTCCAAATTCCTGGCTTTTTTTGAGAAGTTCGTATGTGGCAGCCCCGAGCCGCAGCAGCCCCCTTAAGCTGGACCCGCTCTCCTGTTAGCCACAGTCCCCACCCTCCCTCTGTATGAATTGCCCCTTGACTGGCCTGGACCCTGGAGATGCATGACCTACCCCTCAGGCAAGCTTTCCTGCCCCGGCCCAGCGGGTGACGGTCAGCTCCTTGTATGGGGTCCTGTGGCCTCAACTACACCTGGGTCACCTGCCAGGTTCCCTTCCCAGTCCCCACCACCTCCTGAAGGTGCCCGACCTGGAGTTGGCTTCTGGGCCTCAGTTTCTCACCTGAGAGAGAGGTGGTGAAAGGTCCCCTGGGAAGGCACAGCTCGGCCGGCGGCATTGCTCTGTGTGGCTCTAGTGGACAGTGGGGCACGGGCACCAGGGGGACCCCCAGCCACGCCGGCATGGGCAGGCTCACCCAGCAGGGACCTGCGTCCTCTCTGCTCCTTGGCTCCTGTCGCCTCCCTGCCCGTGAACTCAGCTTCTCCTTGGCCTCTCACTCCCCAGGCCAGGCTGTGCTCCTCCAGGACTCCAGCGGGAAGAACACTGACCCTCCCCCCCGAGGACAGCTTCCCACGCCCACAGGGTCTCCGCATCCCACCACCATCCACCGGCCGCTGCCCCCCAGCCGCGTGATCGAGGAGCTGCACCGGGCACTGGCCACCAAGCACCGTCAGGACAGGTAGGCCCTGCCTTGGCCGAGGGACCTGTGTGCCAAATTCCCCGCTGGCCGCTTGTGGGGCGCACCTGGGAGGTCTCCGGGCTGGCTCACTGCTCTGTGTCACCATCTTGAAGTTCTCACTAGTTTTTTTGGCAAAGAGCCGGCATTTGCATTTGCACCCAGCTCTGCGGCTGGTTTGTGGCTGGTCTTGGTCACGCTCTGTGAGGGGTCCCAGGTGGCTCCCGAGGCTCACCCTGGTCTTGATCTCCCGAGGTTTGTCGCATGTGAAGGAGAATCAAGTTGTTTGCGGGCAACGTGGGCAATGGGCCCCCCAGGGCTTGGCGGGAACGCCAGACACCGTGCCCTTCTCGCTTCTCAGAAGCCTTGGCCTGAGCACTTGCTGTGGGCGGTGAGGCAGGTTTTGTTACACGCGTGACTGCTGCTCATGTTCTCAGCGGCCCCTGCCGCGGACTCAGTGCCGTGTGTGCACGCCTCTCGCTTCTGGTCCTGTGAGTTCGGGACAGAAGCCGAGACATCGCTCTGGTACTGGGTCATTACGGTGCCCAGACAAGCACCCCTGCCCGTCCACTTTGCAGCTTTCCCAGGTGAAGAGACAGCGTCTGACCTGAACTGCCTTTCTGATTCAGTTTTCAAGGGAGGGACAGCAAAGGGTCCCCGAAGAAGCGGGTGGACGTCCGCCTGTCGCGAGCATCCAGCATGGAGCGGGCCAAGGAGCGGGAGGAGGCCTGGAGCGTGGAAGGCGCCTCAGAGGGCAAGTGGGCGGCAGCCAAGGTGTCGGAGGAGAACAAGGAGAACTTGCTGGTGCACTCGGAGCTCCAGGACGACCTGCTCCTGTACCAGGACGAAGAGGTGCTGAACGACTCCATCATCTCCGGTGAGCGGGTCCTGCCGGGCCAGTCCCACGAGGCCGTGTCACTGGGCACAGAGCCTGAGCGTGGGGTGGCGCTCCTGCCACAGCCCGAGGAGGACAGGGCGGGTCTGTACCTGTGAGGGCGGGAGGGAGCCCCCTCCAAAGACGAGCAAGGGGGGTACAGACGGGCTCAGGCACCGAGACGTGAGTGGGCTGGTTTTGTTTTGATAATTGCATGTTCGCGTGTGCGAGGAAAGATAGCTGCGCCTCGGCCGGCGGCATTGACGGGACAGCGGGCACGGGTTGTGCTCAGGAGTCCGGGTTGGGGAAGGGAGCAAAGTGCTAACGGAAAGCGAGATGAGACCTACGGGGAGGAGGAGAGGGGAGAGGGATTGGTTCCAGTGTCAACGAAACAGTGTCTGCGTGACAGCCCGCACCCTGGAAGTCCAGCTCTATCAGCCTGCACAGTGTTCAGGGTCAAGGTCACGGTGGCTGCTCTGTCCTACCCTGGAGACTGGGGACTTGGGGAGACAGCTCTGTAGACACCCCTTTGATGGGGGGGGGAGGCGGTGCCCAGGCCAGGGCAGGCCGGCTGAGCGGCACTGTCGCTGCGGAGGGTCCAGGGTGGCCTGGCTGCAGGCCTTCCAGGTGGGTGACGGCTCTTTAGTGACATATCATCGTTCTTCCTAGAAGCACCTCCTGGTGAGGTCGCAGCCGTGGATAGAGGTGGGGCTCTCGGCAGTGGGGCCCGTGGCCGGACTCAGGGGGACCAGCCCCCGGGGCCCTGGCAGGTCCCAGTCTCCCCGCGTCCTCGTGACCGGCTTACCCTGGGCTCCAGGACGGCACTGGCATGTCCCTCAGAGCTCCAACACGAGTTTTTGCCATCATCTCACTAGTTGCCCGTCTCTCCACTAACGTATCAGTTCCTGAGCATTTCCGTTACCTCACATATGCGTCTGACCGTTGTCCACACAAGGGCAGTGCCTACGTGCTCCCCTGGTCCTCACAGGGCCTGGGTCCAAGTTAGAGTCGGCAAGCAGCCGCTGGCCAGTGGCTCTGCATGCTGCCTGAGCACCCACGGGTCCCGGTCACTCCTCCAAACCTGGACTGTGCCCTGCCCCTGGGAACAGGGACATGGTGCCTGCAAAGCAGGGCTATTGTGGCCCCCGGAGCCCTCATCCCGGTGTCATGAGAAGATGAGCCGTGTCTCCAGGGCGCGTCCAACTTGAGTCTCCTGGGCTTGTCTCCTACAACCTGGTGTTTTTAAGTGAACACGGGTTCATGGTCTGACAAGGGTGCAGGGAGGGTCGGCTGGTTCTAGAAGCACCACTGTGGCTGCCATGCCCTGCTCACTGCTGCTGACTGTGCCAGCCAACTCCCAGCAGAGTCTCCGCCAACAGGGCCTCCTGTGGGCACCCGGGTCCAGGCTCACGGTCAAGGCTCACGCTCAGCCCTAAGAACAACGTGCAGAGAGCTGGGCCCGCTGCGCGTCAGGCCTGCTGTGAGTCCTGCCGTCTCACCTGAGCTCCGACTGCCGTCCGGAACGTGGGTCCCTGAGCCCCTGCGGCCGAGCCAGCACGCAGGGTTAGCTCTGGTCATGTTCTCGGTCACCGCTCCCTCACCATTAGCCACGTCTGAGACACAACGCTTGGTTATAGAAAAGTCTATACATGAACTGCCACTGCGGGGGAGCTGTGCACAGGAGAGCCCCAGGAACGACTCCGCGCTGCCTGGTGGCACCAGCAAGGATCCGTGGTTATTTGCTTCTCTCGGGTCCAAGCCCGCTCCCTTGTCGTGGCTGCCTCGTCGTGTGTGGGGCTCTGTGGTGCCGAGGCCGAGGGCAGCACATGCAACTTACTCATCATGAGAACTGTGCTGCTCGCTACTCACTTCCCTACCCACTGAGCTTTCTGTTCCGGAGCCTCTGCAGGCTTCGTCCCACCCGCTGGAGTCCTCTAATCGTCAGCATCAGATGCTCCATTTCTAGGGCTGGGGAGGCCCCTCCCAGCAGCCGGCCCTGTGAACCCACCGGACGGCGTCCTGCTTGACCAGGTTGTAGTGAGATGTATCTGTTTCACGCGGAGTGTGACCACTGGGTTTCCATGCAGGACACGTACAGTGTCCTGGTCAGTGCGGAGAGGTGCGTGTGCCTCGTGCAGTCGCCACGGCCTGCAGTGCACACACACACTCTGCAGCATGCTTGCACACGCACATGCCCGCACATACAGGTCCCCACCACCTGCAGTGCACACACACACACTCTGCAGCATGCTTCCACATGCACGTGCCCGCACACACAGGTCGCCATTACCTGCAGTGCACACATACACTCTGCAGCATGCTTGCACGCGCACATGCCCGCACACAGGTCCCCACCACCTGCAGTGCACACACACACTCTGCATCATGCTTGCACATGCACATGCCTGCACACACAGGTTCCCACCACCTGCAGTGTGCACACACACTCTGCAGCATTCCACACACACATGCCCGCACACACAGGTCTCCACAACCTGCAGTGCACACTCTGCAGCATGCTTGCACACACACATGCCCACACACACAGGTCCCCACAACCTGCAGTGTGCACATGCACTCTGCAGCATGCTTACACGCGCACATGCCCACACACACAGGTCGCCACAGCCTGCAATGTGTACACATGCTCCACAGCACACTTACACACGCACATGCCCGCACATACAGGTCGCCACAGCCTGCAGTGTGCACACATGCTCCACAGCACACTTGCACATGCACATGCACATGCACATGCCCATGCACAGGGCACCTTTTGCGTGTGCCGTCAGCACCAGGAAAAAGCACGGCAGGGTGGGCATTCTCAAAGACAATGTTTAAAAAGGTCTTGTTTTATGGAGCAGTTTTCGGTTCTGAGGAAAATTAAGTGAAGGGTACAGAGACTTCCCGTCTACCCTGCCCCAGACCCGCATAGCCCCCCATCACCAACACCCCCACTGATGAGCCTGCATGGACGCGTCACCACCTGAGCCTGTGGTTTACATGAGGTTCGCTGTCGGTGTTGTACATCCTGTGGGCCTGGACAGATGTATCACGACAGGTGTCATCCATCATTGTAGCATCGTGTAGGGCATTCTCTCTGCCCTAAAAGCCCTGTGCTCTGCCAATCCAGCCCTCCCCCCAGCCTCTGGCACCCACTGATCTTCTCGTGTCTCCACAGTTTTGCCTCTCCAGAACGTCACAGAGGTGGCATCATGGCATTGGCCTTTCAGATTGGCTTGTTTCACTCGTAATGTGCCGTTAAGATTCCCGCACGCCTTCGCATGGCTGGACGGCTCATTTCTTGTGAGCTCTGAGTGACAGTCCATTGTCTGGATGGACCGCTGTTGATTTGGCCCTTTACCAGCGGAAGGACATCCTGGTTGCTTCCAGTTGCTGGCCAGTTGTGAACAAAGCTCTGTAACATCCGTGTGCGGGTTCTTCTGTGGACGTCGTTTTCAACTCCTTCGGGTAAACCCCACAGAGCACGATTACTGGATTGTATGGTGAGAGTATGTGTGCTTAATTTTGTAAGAAACCTTCAAACTGTCTTCCAAAGTGAGTGTATCGCTTTGCGTTCCCACTGCTCCGCGTCCTCGCCAGCACGTGGTGGTGTCAGTGCTCTGGGTTCTGGCCGTTCCGACAGGTGTGCAGTGAATCCCATTGCATTTCCCCAGTGACGTGGGCTGTGGGGCACCTTTCCATTTGCTTGTCTGCCACCTGTGTATCTTCTTTGGTGAGGGGTCTGTGAAGGTTTGGGCCCATATTTCGATAGGGTTGTTTGTTTTCTTATGGTTAAATTTTAAGAATTTTTATATATATTGGCTAATAGTCTTTTCTTTAATATATGTTTTTATTGACTTTTAGAGAGGAAAGGAGAGGGAGAGGGAGAGAGAGAAACATTGATGAGAGAGAAACATTGATAGGCTGCCTCCTGCACACCCCCTACTGGGGATCGAGCCCACAACCTGGGCATGTGCCCTGACTGGGAATCGAACCGTGACCTCTTGGTGCATGGGCCAGTGCCCAACCACTGAGCCACACTGGCCAGCCTGGTTAGTAGACTTTTATCAGGTATTTCTTTGGCAAATATTTTCTCCTAGTCTATGGTTTGTCTTCTCATTCTCTTGACACTGTCTATTGCAGAGGAGAAGTTTTTAATTTTAATGAGGTCCAGCTTATCAATTCTTTCTCTCACGGCTGGTGCCTTTGACAGTGTTACATAAAGAGTCACCTCCATATTCATGTCACCGAGGTGTTTTCCTTTGTTAAATTAGGAGCTTTATAGTTTTGATCTTACATTTAGGTCTGTGATCCATTTTGTAAAGGGTATGGTCTGTGTCTAGAGTTATTTTTTAAGCTGATTTGCTTCTGGTAGCTGCCCACCACTTACAAAACTGGGTGGGGGGTAGGAGCCCGCTGTAGGGGCGTCAGACAGCAGGTCATGCGGGGCTGTCCTCCATGAAAGGGGAGCCCCACGTGGACTGTCCTGAAGCCTGGGGAGTTTTGTGGGGGTGCAGGGCGGTGGCTGCCAGCAGATCGTGGTCTCGCCCCGATGGCAGCCCGGGCTGCGCGACAGCTGGGGGTTGTGGGACAGGGACCTGGACAGGCGAGTGTGTGATGGGTGTTGGCCAGGCTGGGCTGTGCCTGTGTAGTCCACGAACTTGGCACCTGTGGGCGTGGCAGCTGACTGGTGACCCCAGAGCTGAATGGCGACCCCAGCCCAGGCAGTGAAGAGACCCCCATGAGCACAGTCAGTCTCTCTTTTTTCCTCCCCGGGACCCTGGGGGAGGTGGTCTCTGAGACTCTTCCAAAAGGCTCTCAAGTTCAAAACTTTTCATCGCGGCACTGTAACTGTACTTGCCTTTCCACCCGCCTGCCTCACGAGTGCAGAGGGAGTTTCCCGGGAGCCGGCGTGTGGACGCAGCTGCTTCTACCAAGCCCGCTGTGACCAAGAGGTCAGGCCCTCTCTGGGAACCTCAGAAAAACCCGGCCTGGGAGCATGTCCAGGGTCTTCAAGGACGAGGTGCACGAGCAGATGGAGGATCTTCGCAGAGAAACAGAAACTGTCAGAGAGAACCCGATGCAAATTCTAGAATTAAAAAGCATGACCTCTGAAATGAGGATTTCACAGCAGCTGAAGATGGCCCCACAGTGTCCCTGCTTGTGTGAGGACTGGAGTCCCATGCGGGGACTCCTGTGGCCAGGACAGGGCGCCAACCCTGCCGCCCTCCTCTCTCCTGGCACCCGTCCCTCCTCCCACTCAACGTCAAAGGCTGGCACCTGAGCCCACACGCCTGAGCCCACCAGGCTCCAGCATCGCCGTTTCGGGTGGGAAACAGCTGCCTTAGCAATGGGAGGACGCGCTGGCATCCTTGCCGCTAGGACTTCGCGCATCTCCGTGATTTCCTTAAAGTGCATTCCAAAGTGGGCCTAATTGAGAGGAAGATGGCGAGTTCCTTTCTAACTCCAGAGCCCCTCGGCCTCCTGTTCCCATTTGTACATTATTTCCTCCTCCTCCCCAGAGGGTGCCCAGGACCGGTTCTGGAAGCGGCAGCGGCAGGACATGGGTGGAGCAGGGCCAGGCGTGCCCATGGAGACCTGAAATAGGCGGTGGCCTTGGCCCGCAGTCCTGCTCTCCCAGGGATGGGGCTGGTGGAGTATTCATACATGTGCAGGGAAACGCGGAGAGAGGACATTCCCTACAGCTTTGGTTAAAAGAGCAAAACCAAACAGCCCCCGGATGTCCATTCTCAGCGGCTGGACCCACAAGCGATGAGGCAGCGTGGCATCCACACTCCGAACATGCCACTGGGAACCCGAGCCCGACGCCTGAGCTCGCCCACTGCGGGCCACGGTGCGGCGTGGGAGCCCGGTGGGACGTGGAGAGTCAGGGGACTGTGAGCGTCCGTTGAGCAGACGCAGGTCTGGAAGGAGAGGGGGTGAGCTCTGGTGGTGGTTGCTGGAGGTGCGAGGGGGTGCGGGGGGTGATCTTCCACCACAGCTGTTAGCCGCGAGCTGTTTGCCATGAGCTTGTGTAATTTCTGTGCCCGAGTGAGAAAACATGCTTCTCTGAGCCAGACCTCTGCTGGGACCCAAGGCGGCTCACGTCTGTCCCTCCCCTTCTTCCGGCGTGAAGTCTCCTGGGTCCCTTGCAGCTCCGGGGCCGGGGCCGGGCCGGGGTCAAAGCATGGCTTTGAGGTCAGCACATGGTTTCTCCTTTGAAGGTTGTTGATTTGGGGAGTGACGGTGGTTGCTTTTCAAGTGCTCGGCCGCCTGGCTCCCAGCTGGTCAGGCTGGGTTAGCACTTAGCTGTCGAATTTGATTTGCTGAAATTTTGTTTAGAATTTTACATCGATGTTCATAGGAGCTGTTAGTCTTTCGTTTTCTTTAATTCTCTTTTCTGGCTTTGACAACCCAGAGAACTCTAGCCTGATGGCATGAGTTTTAAGTGTCCCCTTTGTTTTGATGTTTATCTAGATTCTAGAATAATGTGTATAGAATTGGTGTTTACTTCTCAACGTGTTTCACGGAGTTTATGAGAGCACCCATCGGGCCCTGCAGGGCTTCTGTTTGTGTGTGGAGGAAGGCTTTTAACTGGAACGTACATCTGTTGGTAGATGTAGGCCTGTTTGGGTTCTATATTTCTTCCTGAGTGAGCCTCGAGGCTGGCACGGAACCAGAGGCAGCTACTGCCCTCCGCTTCCTGACATGGGGTTCCTCATTCACCCGCCTCCCCGATAAGTCTGGCTACAGTTTGATCAAATGGTTTTTTAAAATATCTTTTTATTATAGCCGAAACCGGTTTGGCTCAGTGGATATAGAGCGTCGGCCTGCGGACTGAAAGGTCCCAGGTTCGATTCCGGTCAAGGGCATGTACCTGGGTTGCGGGCACATCCCCAGTGGGAGATGTGCAGGAGGCAGCTGATCGATGTTCTCTCTCATCGATGTTTCTAACTCTCTATCTCTCTCCCTTCCTCTCTGTAAAAAATCAATAAAAATATGAAAGAAAATCATTAAAAAAAATAATAATAAAATTAAAAAAAAATAAAATATCTTTTTATTGATCTCAGAGAGGAAGGGAGAGGGAGAGAGAATCACTGATTGGCTGCCTCTTGCACGCCCCCCACTGGAGATCAAGCCCACAACCCTGGCATGTGCCTCGACCGACGGAATCGAACCATGACCTGCTAGTTCCTAGGTCGACACTCAACCACTGAGCCATGCCAGTCGGGCAGTTTAATCAATTTTATTGCTCTTCTCAAAGAACCAGCTCTTGGATTCTAATATTTTCTTTGTTGTTTTTCTATGTTTGATTTTATCGGTTTCTGCTCTGATCCTTATTAATTTTTCTACTTCCTTGATTTTAATTTGCTCTTCCCTTCCTAGTTTGTTGAGATGGACTCTGAGGGCACTGATTCAAGTCCTTTCTTCTTTTCTAATAGCCGCATTTGATGCTGTAAATGTTTCCCCCAAAACCCTTATGATAGGTTGTATTTTTATTTACTTCAAAATGCTTTCTAATTTCCCCTTCGATTTCTTCTTGAAACTACGGATTATTGAAAAGTTTTTTTATTTCGTTTCCAAAGAGTTGGGTATTTTTCAAGAGATATTTTTATTATTGATTTCCAATTCAATCGCACTCTGAGCAGAGCACATGCTTTGTGTGACTGGAGTACTTTTAAATGTATTAAGACATCGAACGGTCCAGAATATGGTTCTCTTGGTGAAGGTCACCGTGCACTTTAAAGAATGTGTATTTTTCGGTTTGGGGTCGCACGTTTTTAGAAATGTTAACCAAATCCAATTGCTTGAGAATGATGTTCACACCTGCCTCACCTTCACACGTCTGCCTGCCCATTCTGCCTGCTGCTTGGAGGGTTCGCCATCTCCAACTGTCTCTGACCTGTCAGTTTCTGCTTCAGTATTTGAACCACTTAACAGGGCCGTAAGCATTCAGGATCAGTCTGCCCTCCTGACGTAGTCCCCTTATCGCTATGAGAGATCTGTCTGTTCCTGGTAGGGCTCTTTGCTCTGAAATCTACCTTGTCTGACAGTAGCAGACACTGCAGCTTTCTTCTGATTAGTTTTAGATTAGAATATCCTTCTCCTGTGTCCTTTTAATCTATTTGTGTCTTTTTGTCTTTATTGATTAAGGTATTACATATGTGTCCTTATCCCCCCATTGCCCCCCACCCCTTACACGTCCCCCCTCCCCCCCCCCCCCGCCCCAGTGTCTGTATCTGTTGGTTATGCTTAGATGCTTGCACATAAGTCTTTTGGTGGTTGATCTCTCCCCCTTCATCCCCTGCCTTCCCTCTGGGTTTTGACAGTCTGATCGATGCTTCTCTGTCTCTGGATTGAAAGTTTTTATTTTAAAACAATTATTTAATTTCAGAAAACTGTAATTCAGGGTAAAAAATACAGGAAACTAAACTTTGTAAGTTTAATGATTCATTTCTGGCATTACTCTGCCGGTGTATAGTAAGATCACATGTATGCTTACACAATTAGATACACAACTGTATTCCTGTACGATACACAGGCATGCCTTTCTACACGTCGCTTCTCACAGCCTCATCGTGGCTGGCCTTGTTCCTCAGGGACACCTGCCCCCGCTGTCTCCCTGGGCTCACCATATTCAGGGGTACAAGTCCCCTCTTGTGGGAAATCCAGGTGCTTTCATTTCTCACACTCATAAATGAGGCCGATGGTCACCCTGGAGGTGTCTTTTATGTGCTCCTCCGTTTGTTTCGGGAGGCAGACTCCTGGCGGTAAGACTTCTGGCCCAAAGCTCAGCCAGCAGGGGTTTCTGGGAGCCTTTGGGAGGAGATTGCTGGCCCCAGTCTGGACACAAGGATGTCCTGGCTGGTTCTCGCCGCCTGCCTGCCCAGCGCGCCCTGGGCCACGTGCTGGCCAGGCACTCGCACCAGTTGGGAAGGTGCACGTTCCATTCATGAAAAGCGCTCGTGTTAAGGTACATGTTTGGAAATGTCCTTCGCTGACTTTTAAGTAGCAAAACCTGGTAACCTCCTGATGCCTTGGGAAGACCTGAGGTGTGTTTGTTGCAGCCCTACTGTGTGCTCAGTATGCTCATGGAGGCTGGATGGTGAGCAGAGGAGGGCTTGGCCCTTGCACAGATTTCACGTGGGTGAATGATCAGTTGCATCTGGAGCTCTCTGGTGAAAGGGTCCTCAGTTACGGACAGTGGGACTGAAGTTTGTAATGACACACCTGATATATTTGCAGAGGCTTAGGGACTTGATCGGAAGTGGAAACGGTTAGCCACAGTCAGCATAGTTTTGTGGTTAAGCGTATTCTAGTTCTCTGGGAGTGGCAGTCCCTTCCCGCCATGGGTTAGACCAGTGGTTGGCAAACTCATTAGTCAACAGAGCCAAATATCAACAGTACAAAGATTGAAATTTCTTTTGAGAGCCAAATTTTTTAAACTTAAACTATATAGGTAGGTACACTGTCATTAACTTAATTAGGGTACTCCTAACCTGGCCTAAAAACGTCCTCATTTTATAATAATAAAGCCACCAACACAAAATAATAATTACAATTCTTAAATTGATGACAAAAATACCTGTAGGATTTGCAGCTGGTTGGAAAAATACAGGTAACTTTATGCTTCGAGTAGGTACTTTTGTCACCTGCCAGCAATTTGCAGATGCGACTAGCACTAACCACTGCACATGAGACTGCTGACTGACAGGCTCACTCAACTCGTGCATGAATCGTGCGGGCCTCCCCCGCGCTGCGTATCCCGTGGCCGCCTGCACCGCGTCTCCAGTCGCCCGACCGACCAACACCCCCCACTTCTTCTAACGCCACTTCTTCAAAATAGACTCGCCCAGGCCGAAAACCGACTTCTGCGCATGGGCCACGAAGTTTCGATCGCACTGTACGTGTGCGCCCGCACATGGTATTTTGTGGAAGAGCCACACTAAAGGGGCCAAAGAGCCGCATGTGGCTCGCGAGCCGCGGTTTGCCGACCACTGGGTTAGACCCTTGACATTCACGACGGCTTGGTCCCTTTGAGGGGCCTTTGACTCCTGATGCCACCGTAGCCAGTCTCCCCCAGAGCACACGGGCAGGACCCACTGAGACAAGCACGCAGCCCGCCAGGGTCTTCGTGGTTCTGTAAGCACAGGGCCCGTGCCCTCCACGGAGCTGGGACGGCAATTCAGGCTGGAGCCCTTGCTGACATGGTTTTGGGGGGTCATTATTTTTCTCTTTTCTCTATAAAACACATAAATAAGTTCAGATTAGAATCCAAGCCTCAGCTGAGTCCAACTTTTTGTCTTACTTCATCCCAACCTTCTGTGAAACAATAGTGTTATTAGACTTATTTCTTTGAATTTTCATCTCCCACACGAGGAATTGACTTTCTTTTGGGAGCCTTTTTTCTTAAGAAATAGTTTGTCTTCAAACTATTGTGGGAGAGACCACGTGGGGTGATGGTTTGAGCCCCAGGATTTAAATCTATGCTCCTAGCAACACATGCCCTGCACACCTGTGGTCTGCATCACCCGCTGTGAGGCAGGTGGGGCTCTGCTGTTCAGGAGGCTGTGAACTGGACGCCCCGTTCCCGGCCGGGTGACCCCGCCTGTGTTTGCAGCCACACTCCAGTCCTGCTCTGAAGTGAGTCCAGACATTCTGTCCCCCAGGACCCTTTTGTAAAAAAATATATTTTTATTGATTTCAGAGAGGAAGGGGGAGGGAGGGAGGGAGGGAGAGAGAGAGAGAGAAACATCAGTGATGAGGGAGTCATTGATTGGCTGCCTCCTGCATGCCCCCTATTAGGGATCGAGCCCACAACCCAGGTATGTGCCCTTGACCTGGGAATCAAACCTGGGACCCTTCAGTCCGCAGGCCAACATGCTATCCACTGAGCCAAACCGGCAGGGCATGTCCCCCAGGATCTTACTCCTGCCCGGATTCCACCCCCTGACGTGACATGTGCAGAAATAGGATTGCCTCCACCTCCTGGACCCTGAGCCAGCCCCACCCCATCTCTTCACTCAGCAGTGATCACTAATAACCTACTTTGCCAACACTATCCTGGGACCTGGAGAGCAGACAGCAGTTGAAGTTAAAGTCTCGTGGGAGAGACAGAATAAACTAACAAACAACGGAGAGGCATGTGAGGGCGGAGTTAATAGGGTGATAGTGATGGAGCCCGGCAGACCTGTCTGAGGAGACGGTTCGAGGCTGGCACAGGGCTCAGCAAGAGACCAGCCCCGGACGATGTGGCAGAGCAGGCACCGGCAGAGGACAGGCGCTGGTGTGGCCCAGGGGGGACATTCCAGGAACTGAAAGAGCCACCTGGCCAGAGGGTAGCGGGCAGTGGGGAGGGTTGCCGTGGGTAAAGAAACTGTAAGTTATGACCCAAACGTGGACACTTTTGAAAAAAAAAGTGGGTACTATTAATAATCAGCTGGGGCAACTGGTGTCGCCCAGCACTGGCCCTGAAGACTTGGCCATGTGACCGACCCGCCACCATAGAGGTGGGAGATGGCACCATTGCCGGCCCTGTCACTGCTGTTCCCCTGGAAGTCACCACAAGCTGACAGCACCCCTCGCTCTGTCCACACCCTTTCCCCAGGCAGGTGGGGGCTGCAGGGACACGCTGCCCGCACTCCTAACACTGTCTGTGCTGCACCTCCCCCGGCTCCCCCAGGAACTCTGCCGAGGAAATGCAAGAAGGAGCTGCTGGCCGTGAGACTGAGGAACCGGCCCAGCAAGCAGGAGCTGGAGGACCGGAACATTTTCCCCCGGAGGACGGATGAGGAGCGGCAGGAGATCCGGCAGCAGATAGAGATGAAACTCTCCAAGTAAGTAAGCTGGGCGGGCGGGGGCCAGAGCCGAGGCTGGCCGCAGCGGAGCCCCGCGAGTCTCCGTGGGCTCTGAGCGCGCGCCTCCGTGGGTTGCTGGGCTCGCCACTCCCCACACTTGGCCCTTGTTGTGGGGCTGGTCCTTTGCAGTCACGTGCTCAGCGGCATCCTTGGCCTCTGCACATGTCCTCCTGCAGGAGTGGCGGCACACAGCGCGCTGCCCCCTCACCAGGCCGTGCTGCGGTGCTCCTCGAAGTAGCGGTCCTGGTTCAATCTCTGCCAGTTAGGGGTGGGGCTGGGGTTAAGGTTGGGGTTGGGGTTAGGGCTGGGGCTAGGGTCAGGACTAGGGTCAGTCTTCCCGGTTCCTGCCGCCCAACCTCGTGCCGCTCACTGTGTCAGCGCGATGAGCCGGGCTCGCTGATGCGGGTGCAGTCACATAAGTTTCATTTGGTCACTTCTCGTTTTAGTGAGATGGGGCAGTTTTTTCAGTGTGTATCAGCTCTTTTGGCTTCTTCTTCCTTTCACGTTCCTTACCTGCGGTGGTCTTCATTGTCACATTGTAGGGGTTACTGTGGAAGTGCTGGCTCTGCCCCTGTCTCAGCTCTCTGGATGATGCAGTCCTCCTGTGAGAGACTTGCATTTTTGTTTTGTTCGCTTCCCTTGGATGTGCAGCATTTGGCACTTTTAAGGGCACAGGTCACCAATCAGATACTTTAGGCGTCGGCAGACTTTTGCTTCGAGGGGCCAGGTCGAGACTCTGTGCGCTGGGTTAGGGGGCGGCATGGACTGAGTGTCATGCAGTGATGGTGAACCTATGACACGCGAACTCATTTTTTTGGTTGATTTTTCTTTGTTAAATGGCATTTAAATATATAAAATAAATATCAAAAATATAAGTCTTTGCTTTACTATGGTTGCAAATATCAAAAAAAATTCTATATGTGACACGGCACCAGAGTTAAGTTAGGGTTTTTCAAAATGCTGACACGCCGAGCTCAAAAGGTTCGCCATCCCTGGTGTGATGCATAGCTGTGCCAACAACACTTTGTTTACACACACAGGCCCACAGAGTTGGCTGACCTCTGTTATCGTGCATGGCTCACCCGTCTCTGCCATGTTTCAAAAACCCTTCGCTACTCAGAGGTGAAAACTATATTTACTCCCCAGAGTATTTTTGCAGTGTCTTCCAAAGAGGCCACTGCACAGCGGTTTTCTGTTTCATAAAGGAGCCGTGTTCTCCTTTCACGTAGAATATTAAGTGAATTAATTTAAGGGAAGATCGTGAGACCCCATGATAGTACCTGTGATTCAGATGCAGGGACGGGGTTGGCAGTGCTGCTCTGAGTGCAGAGGCGGGACCCGCCCGCTGTGGTGCAGAGGGCAGCCGGGCGCCAGGAAGCCCTCTGTTACCCAGAGACCGTAATTTTACACATTGAACTAGAATGTAGTAATAGCTCCTTGGATGTTTGTCCTCGTGTTAAAAATGGAAAAGCACCCCCCAACTCCATGCGGAGCAGCCAGTGAGAAATCGGAGGACGGACTCCGCCCGCCCGCCCGCCCGCCCGCCCAGTTGGTTGCCCTGCAGAAAGGGTTTAATGGATCCCTTTGTCTTTGTTTTGCCTCCTTCCTGAGGTTCTCCCGCCAGCACTTGCTGACTAAGTCAGCCTCTGGTTGCCATGGCAACGTGCCATTCCCTCCACGTCCGGAAGGGCAGTTGGTGTTTTTGTTTTATTTCCAGATCCTTAAAATTTGATTCTTCGAGTGCTCCCGGGGCTTTTCTGGTGGAAGTGGTCACGGTGTTCCCCCACCCCCGCGACACCCTCTGTGCCGGACCTGGGGACCCCAGTACGTTCAGTCCCCTTCGGAGGAGTGAAGCTCTGCGACCAGCCCCACCCCCTCTGCAGGGCCAGCTCCCTCAGCACCTGTGTAGGTGACGGGAAGTCGGGGTCCCCAGCTCCCACGCCCCGCACAGTAGGCGTGCCTGGAGTTCAGCACCGAGGCGCACACACCGTTTAAGAGGCGTCTGCGGTCGGGGTGCCGCCGTAGTTTTCAGGGCTGACCCTGTGCACAAGGGCTGGGTACTTTCCCTCCTTTACTTTAATCCTTACAGAAACCTGCAGAGTGGGTGTTATTGTCATCACTATTTTACAGAGCAGAAAACTAAGTCTATTTCTTTCTTTATAAATTAAAAAATGTTTTTCAATTACAATTGACATCACTGTTACGTTAGCTTCAGATGAACGGCATGGGGTTTGGACATGACCTCCCTTACCAGGTGTCCCTGAGAAGGCTGGCCCACCTGCACCATCACATCGTGACTGCGAAGCTGTGGGCTGTATTCCGTGTGCTGTCCTTTATACCCCGCGACTGCTCTGCAGCCACCAATCTCAGTTCCTTCACCCTTTTCAGCCCCCCCCCCCGACCCCCTCCCACCTGGCGATCATCAGTCTGTTCTCTGCATCTCTGAGTCTGTTTCTATTTTGTTTGTTGATTTTGTTCTTTAGATTCCACATGAGCGAAATCATATGGTCTTTGTCTTCCTCTGTCTGGCTTATGTCACTGAGCAGGGCACACCTAAGTGTTTATGTTTTCATGGCCCAGTGCTGTTCCATGGTATGTGTGCACCACTTCTGTATCCACTTGCCTGCTGATGGCTGCCCCCACATGTTGGCTGTTGTAAACAACATAGCAGTGCAAGTGTCTTTTCAGGTTAGTGTTTTGGATTTCTTTGAACAAGTACCCCAAAGTGGGATTGCTGAGTCATATGAGAGTTCTGTTTTTAATTTGTTGAGGCGCCTCCATACTGGGCGAAAACTAAGTGTTACTGAGAGGTTAAGCGACTTGCCCGGGGTCCCACGCCAGGTGCCTCGTTCACGTTAGTCACAGCGTTGCATTTTCCTTGTGGTGAGTTAGCTTCTCAGGGGTGCACTCAGACCTGCAGCAGGTGCTCGCCTCTGGGAGCAGAGTGCTTCGGGCCTCTGTTAGGGTGGGTGGCAGGACATGATGCCACTGTCCCCGACAGGGAGCCGTGGGAGGTAGTGAAGACACCCGGGAAGATTCCCGGCTGAGCACAAGCTTTGGGGAAAGGCTGTGAACACCGTCTTCCAGTCTCCCTCCTCGTTGGAGTGGTGGCCCTTTGGAAGGTTCCAGGCAGTCCCTGTAAAGACACATAAAGGCGTGTTCCTGGCAGGAGGTGCTCCAGGGCACGGCTGCTGAATGGTTCTGGCCCGGCCACTCCTGGGCTGGTTGTCACCTGTGTGTATGTGTGTCGGGGGAGGGACGGGGGGATGCCTGCCGCAGGCCTCAAGAGGATGAAAGGAGCTCCCTGGCCGAGCAGCTCCTGGGGCAGGGGCGCGGCCGGCAGGCCAGGTCGCGTGTTCTGCTGTTGTTGATGATAAGATTGTGGTTACTCCTGCCTGAGTGGTGCTGGAACCTCCTATTACCTCTCCCCGGGTGGTCCTCCTCTCTGGGGCCTATGGCTTTGTGCAGAGCCCATTCACCCTAGTGTGTCCTTCAGGAGAGGCACTTAGCATGTGAAACAGGGGCTAAGTGACCTGGAGCCCATGCCTTTGAACATTCCGTTCTGCAGCTGAACAGGCTGCCCACACTGGGCCTCATGCAAGTGCAGGTCCACAGGCAGAGTGCTGTGGGCGGGGAGAATGCTGTGGGTGGGGAGAGTAGTGTGGGTGGGGGGAGTAGTGTGGGCGGGGAGAGAACTGTGGGCGGGGAGAGTGCTGTGGGCGGGAAGAGTGCTGTGGGCGGGGAGAGAACTATGGGTGGGTGGAGTAGTGTGGGTGGGGGGAGTAGTGTGGGTGGGTGGAGTAGTGTGGGTAGGGGGAGTAGTGTGGGTGGGGGGAGTAGTGTGGGCGGGGAGAGTAGTGTGGGTGGGGGGAGTAGTGTGGGTGGGCAGAGTGCTGTGGGTGGGGAGAGTGCTGTGGGCTGGAGAGTGCTGTGCGCCCACCAGGCCCGCACCAGCAGGTCTCCAGGAGGAGCTGCCGCTTGGAAGGGTGGGGAGAAGGACAGCTTGATCCTGGTGGCTGGACCCCAGAGCTTTGACTTGGTCCCTTCATTCTACGGAACCTTTGAGAAAAGCTGGGCACAGAGCTGGCGTCTTGGTTCTGTGGACACAGAGTTTTGAAAATACAGAAAACTTTTTTTTTCTGCATTTATCAAAAAGAGGGAGGAGACTTTTAATTGCCAGAAAGGAAGCCACACCTTGGGAAGTGTAGATGGCCATTGTGGGGGGTGCAGGCTAGTGGTCTCTTGAGAACTAGTTGCTCATTTCCCTCCCCCCAACCTGCACTGGCTGGGAGCTCAGCTCGTCCCCAGTGACTCAAATCCAGTCCCTCGGGCGTCACCCAAGATGGGGACAGAGAGCGGTTGTTAGTAGTTGAGGAGAGGTTGCAGGGGGAAGGGGGCATGCCTTCTGTGAACCAGCTTTCTGCTGAGCGCCCGCGTGTGTACATGTGCATGTACATGTGTCTCCTGGAATATGCTAATGGGCCTGTTTCTCAGACGAGGAGCCTGGCTCAGAGCAGTGCGGCCATTCGCGCCTGCTCACACAGCAGAAACGTGGGGGTAACAGGTCATCTGACCCACAGCAGTTTCCGCTTCTGACTGTGCATCCAGATCACCAGGGAGCTCTGTGCGAACACAGGCTCCTAGACCCCACTCCAAATCTCCGGAGTAGGGGCCGACACTTCAGCAGTTTTCTCTCCCGTGTGCCCCTGCTATGTCCTCCTCAGGACCTTGGACTGCGAGGCGCTAGGCTCAAAATAAGCTGCGTCTGCATCATAGCCGCCTGTGGGTATCTTAGCAAAGCAAACTCTGTAATTGTGTTTCCTCTTTTGCTTTGGCCACCAGGCAGCTCACAGCACCTATGGGAACTGTGTGGTATCATTTTGGGTGTGTGCCTGTGTTTGGCCTCAGTTTCCTCAACTCTTAGCTTTATCTTTATGGGGTATACATGGTTTCAAGTCCATTTCTAGATTTTATTATATATATAGTGTTCATCCTCACCCAAGGATTTTTTTCCATTGATTTTTTAGAGAGTGTGGAAGGGAGGGAGAGGGAAAGAGAGAAACATCGATATGAGAGAGACACATTCATTGGTTGCCTCCCGTGTGTGCCCCAACCGGGGCCGGGTATCAAACCTGCAACCCAAGTGCATGCTCCTTGACTAGGAATTGAACCTGCAACCCTTTAATGGGTGGGCCCATGATCTAACCACTGAGCACACTGTCCAGGGCTAGATCTTATTATAAAGATACATCTATTTTATGGTGTCCTTGTTAGCATGTGAGATTTCCCCACACGATCCAATTCACAAGAGTTGTGTATCCATCGCCACGATTTTAGAACATTTTCCTTACCCACAAAGAAGCCGTCACCACTTGCCTGTTTCCCACCCCTGGAGCAGCGCCCGGTCCTGTGGACATTTTCCCAGTTACTGCCCCCAGGTGGAGGGGGCACTACGCAAACATTACCAAGTGTTAGGGTCACCATTGTCATTTTCATCAGCTTTGTTTTCGTCACCATCTCCACCTTCTTCCTGAAGCTCTTCATTATCATCACCCTCTTTATCTTCATCAACGTCTTCACCACATTTTTGCCAACATCTTCATCACCTTCATCTTCCTCATTATCTCCTTTGTCTTTACTGTCAACATTGTCATCCACATCTATATCATTATCTTCACCATCTTTGCCTTCCGCTTCCCCTTCATCGTCCTCTTCATCACGATCCATAATGTCTAGTCCTTGAGAGGTTGGTGGGAAGCACGTGGGAAACGTGGGCTCTCAGCCCTCTGGACATAGGAGGCTTCCTCTCTCCGCGGCCCAGGGGAGTGAAGGCCACATCGACGGCCGGGCCGGGGGCTCCTGCGGACTCCCGCCTGGACAGAAAGGGAGACTTGAAAGTGGTGGGCAGCAGAGGGTGGGGCAGGACCAGGCTCTCACAGACCTGCAGGTCCCCCTGGGACCTCAGTCCCCAGCAGTGACCTGGTGGATGGTGAGGTAGGGCCACCCCTTGGCTGGCCTGGGCAGAGTCCCGCTCTTTGGATTTTGAGCTTCAGGAACAAAGACCATTTGTGTTTAGTAATTTCTCTGCTTTGCCTCCTTTGGTGATGAAGCACATTTTACCCCACTTGCTCCCCAAGCCCTCAGGGCGTCCAGTGAGTGGCTAGCGATTCAGTCTCCACAATATAAAACCTCGGGGCACACAGCGGTCAGGCCTGTTCTGTCCAGATAAACCCTCCCAGGCCCCGACTCGACACCGCCTGCCCGCTGCTGCTGTGGCGAGGCGCATGCCCTCGAATACTGCACAGCCTTCAAGGTCTGTTAAGGCACTTTCCAGGATTCTTACAAAATGCAAAGGAACCCGAGGGCCCTGTGCAATGTGGTGGGGAGGGTGGGACGGGGCGGGCCCATGGGCGGTGGTGGGGAGGGTGGGACGGGGCGGGCCCATGGGCGGTGGTGGGGAGGGCGGGACGGGGCGGGCCCATGGGCGGTGGTGGGGAGGGTGGGACGGGGCGGGCCCATGGGCGGTTGTGGGGAGGGTGGGACGGGGCGGGCCCATGGGCGGTGGTGGGGAGGGCGGGACGGGGCGGGCCCATGGGCGGTGGCGGGGAGGGCGGGACGGGGCGGGCCCATGGGCGGTGGCGGGGAGGGCGGGACGGGGCGGGCCCATGGGCGGTGGCGGGGAGGGCGGGACGGGGCGGGCCCATGGGCGGTGGTGGGGAGGGCGGGACGGGGCGGGCCCATGGGCGGTGGTGGGGAGGGCGGGACGGGGCGGGCCCATGGGCGGTTGTGGGGAGGGTGGGACGGGGCGGGCCCATGGGCGGTGGTGGGGAGGGTGGGACGGGGCGGGCCCATGGGCGGTGGTGGGGAGGGTGGGACGGGGCTGTGCGCGGGCTCTGGGAGGTTGTGGGGACAGTGACATGACCCCTGCCCTGGAGGAAGACAGGTGAGGCCAGTGCAGTCCTCGATATGAACTGTGGCTTGTACACCTTCTACTTTTATTTATTTATTTTTGTTAGTCCTCACCTGAGGATTTTTTTGCATTGTTCTTTAGAGAGAGTGGAAGGGAGAGGGAGAGACAGAGAGAGAAAAACATTGATGTGTGAGACACATTTGATTGGTTGCCTCCCTGCATATGCCCTGATCAGGGCCAGAGATCGAGCCTGCAACCGAGGTATGTGCCCTTGACCGGAATCAAACTCGGGACCCTTCATTCCATGGGCTGATGCTCTAACCACTGAGAAACCGGCAGGGCACCTTCTGCCTTTAGGTGTAGCAGCTAAGCAACAGGAAACAGCTCCTGAATGGGAAGGGTTTGACAAAACCTAAGCCTTGGAGCACATCAGCACAAGCCTTGGCGCTGGCGCAGCACTGAGGGTGCCCGGGAGGCAGAGCGCGGGTGGGGCTGTGGCCCCTGCAGGGCAGGCTCGGCTCCCTTGTTTGGTGCTGATGTGGAGCACGCTTAGTCCTTCGAGTCCTCCCCGGGTCAGCTGCTGTCTTTTTTCCTCAGTTGCTTGGGAATCTGTCCAGGAAGGTACAGTATGTTTTGTAAGAAAATGCAAGACCACATCCATCTCCCGTCAGTGTCTATAAACATGACTCCTGACCTGGGGGAGCAGGTGGCCTGCTGGGTTTGAGGTCGTCAGGCTAGAAGTGAGGACTGAGTGAGCCCCGAGGAGTCACCTGGCCTGCCTGAGCGTGGCTGTTTGCAGGGACTGACTGTACCAGCCTGCCTTACCCGGACAGGGCTCATGCTGTGTGAGCAGCAGTCATAGCAATGCTAGTGCAATGACAGCTAACATTTACTAACTCATGTTCCATGCCAGGGACTGTGCTGCACCTGCATTCACTCAAGTCTGAGATGTAAATGCTCAGAGAGGGTAGCTAAGATGTACAAAGTCACACAGCTGGTAAGTGATGGACTGAGATTGGACCCAGCTGGCCATCTGGCTCTGGATGCCAGACCTGGAACCACCCTGCTTCATGAAATAGTTGTAGACAGTCAGGCCTGGCCTGGTGGTTCCACAGTCTCTAAGGATCCAGGCTCCTTTAGCTCCCTGCTCAATTATCCTCTACTAATGGCCTGGTGTACAAAATTCATGCACAGGGGCAGGGGGTGTCCCTCAGCCTGGCCTGCACACTTTCTAATCTGGGACTCCTCAGGGGATGTCTGACTGCCGGTTTAGGCCCGATCCTACAAACCAGCAGTCAGACATCCCTCTTGCAATCTGGGACCACTGGCTCCTAATTGCTCACCTGCCTGCCTGCCTGATCACCCCTAACCACTCTGCCTACTGGCCTGCTCGCCCCCAACTGTCCCCTCTGCTGGTCTGATTGCCCCCAACTGCCCCCACTGCCAGCCTGCTCGCCCCCAACTGCTCCCCTCTGCTGGCCTGCTTGCCCTCAACTGCCCCCCCGCCCCCGCAGGCCTGATCACTCCCAACTGCCCTCCCCTCCTGGCCTGATCACCCCTAACCACCTCTGCCTTGGCCCTGCCACCGTGGCTTTGTCCGGAAGGAAGGACATCTGGAAGGTCTCCCAGAAGGTCTCCCGGTCTAATTAGCATATTACCCTTTTATTAGTATAGATGGTCCAGTGTGGCTGCAGGAGCCCCAGATATCACGTTCAAGTCCCCAAAGTGCAAACATCCCAGCCAAGACAGCTCTTCAGGAAGGATCCCCCCAGAAGCTCCTCAGCACACCTGTACCTGCAGTCCCTGGGTCACAGCTTCCTCATGTGACCATCTTCGCTGGCAGAGAGGCTCCGCTGAATAGAGTCAGCTTTCCGATGCCCTTCCGGAGAATGGAGATTGAGCTGGAAGCCAGCAGCTCTGCTGCTGCGGGAGTGCAGGTTCACTGTGTGACTGGACAGATCGAGGGAACGAAGAAGAACTGAGCAAACGAGCGAGACACATTCCTTGTCGGGTCGCAGCCATCTCCCAAGCAGTGTGATCGGAGGCCACACGGGGCATTGTCCTGTGCCCCACACCCCCGCTGTCCAGTCTGGGCCTGGGGCAGCGTGGCCGGTGGTGGCAAGCTGAGGAAGAGCGGGGAGGGGGTAACTCTGAGAGCCCTTGGGTGATGTGGACAGCTAGGCCGTCCCCTCCTCAGGGACGACTTCCTCCCCGACATTTCCGCTCAAGGACAGACACGTCCCGGCAGCCTCTGTGTGCCACGGTCCGTATCAGATCCTGGGGAAGGAGGAGGAACCAAGTGGACGTGGGCACTGCCTCCAAGACAGGGGGCCAGGGAGGAGGCCAAGGTAAAAAAGGGCAGGTGACGTGCACAGGTGTGGGGCATGTGGTCAGGGACACAGGGAGTGCTTCCAACAGGCCCTGGGCACGGGCGCTACCTCCCTCGCTGGGCTGGAGGGGGTCCATGTCCTGCAGGCGTTGGTGGGTAGATGATGCTGTTTCTTTAAAATCCAGGACAGATAGGAGTCTGTGTCTCTCTGTGCCTCGATATCTTATTGTCCAGGATTCTCTTGCTTACCCGCGTTGTTGGGCCTCTGCCTTGTGCCTCAGGCACTGGACTGGACCCCACCCCACCATTGCCCCCAGACTTGCTGAGCTGGGGCAGGCACTGTGGGAGACCCCGTGGAGGAGCCTCTTGGCCCGCGAGGGGGCTGTCAGGCTTCCCGAGGTGAGGGGCAGAGAGGGGAGCCCGTGAGGCTGGCCCTCTGCCCAGGAGACCTTGCCCAGGCAGGAGGGGAGGGCGGGAAGGCCTGGAGGGGGCCACCTGAGCAAAAGCTCGGAGGTGGGGATGCAGTGACCGAGGAGGGACGGAGGCCAGGCCGTGGACAGCAAGGGGCAAGGCGGGGCCAGGTACCCACGGGCGCTCCATGAGTGCTGTGCACCGCCAACCAGATGGTCTCAGTGCCGGGGCACAGGCAGTGGGGTGCTTCCCTGTTGTTTTATGTTTTAAAATCAGAATAAGGGCCAGATATACATGGTGAAAACCAAACCGTCCCACTCCCACCCGCCACACCCTCCACCCAGAGGCAGCCGCTCACTGTTACAAACTGATGCTTATAACCACTCCAAAGTGGACACGAGGGAAACAACCACGAGGCAGTCAGTGTGCACTCACCCCCGCTGCCGAGTGGCCTGTCACCTGGAGGGGGTCACAGTCCCCTCAGGAGGCGGGCAGCCCTCCCTGGTGAGCCCGGAAGCAGATGAAAGGAGAAATCACAAACGTGATGTGTTCATGCTCTGAACACCTGACTCACACCCTCCGAGCTGGAATCCAGCCTGTCTCATGGGGCGGTGGGGGGGAAGGGGGGGAGGGCGGTGTCCTCTTGTGAGACACTCGGGGGCATCATCTAGGACTTCTAGAGGCGGCTCTTGGAGATGAGGGAGACTTTAAGGACACACGGAAGACACCTAAGGCGGCACCTTCCCAGTAGTAGGGTTTCCTGCTTCCACGCGTTTTCCTCCCACACAAGCCGACAGAGTATTTTAGCTTCTTGCCTTGACTGGCTCCAGGGCCTTCCACTCAGTTCCCCCTGAATGGACGTGCAGAGGCTGAATGAACTCACCTGACCACAGGCACAGCACGGCCAGTATGGCCACTGGGGAGCCCGGGCGGGCAGGGGCTGCTGGGAGGAGGAGGGTGGTGGTGTTCCACGCGGACTGGGCGTTGGTTAACCGGAGCTGAGTGAGCAGCGGTAACGTGGGTCAGACAGCAGAGAGACAGAACCAGCAGGAGAGGAACTAGAGGTTGTCGTAAGGTGTGGGCTTAGGCTACTGTGGGGCCAGCGAGGCAGGTCTGGGATCCTGGGACTGGGTCTTCGGGAAAGGCTGGACCCCGCCAGCCAAAAAGGCCGGACCCCGCCAGCCACAAAGGCCACAAAACAGAAAATATGCACTGAGAGTGAATAGTGCAGAGAGCAGTTGGCTACTTCAGCTGAGCAGTCAGGGCAGGCTTCCTGGAGGAGGAGATGTTAGGCTGAGCCATGGGAAAGCCTAGAGAGGGACCAGCACAGGTAGAAGCTCTGAGGGAGGAATAAGCGTGGCATGCCAGCGTGACGAAAAGAAGCCGCGGTGGGAGGAAGTGGGCGAGGGGAGGGGAAGCCCAGGCAGCAGAGGGGCAGCCCGGCCTGGCATTCAGCAGGTTCTGCCCAGGCACCAGGTCCATGTGAGCGAGGACCTCACTGAGTGTCCTGCCCAGCAGGCCAGAGGGCAGCAGCCCAGGCCCCGGTCATCGTGGGGTCGGTGTCTTGGTTCTGGGCTGGGCTGGCAGCTGGGCCCAGAGGAGGCCAAGAAGGGCATTGGGGACCCCATCAGGCTCCTTCCTGTGCGAGCTCCCCCTGAAGCCCCGTCGTCTCTCCTGGTCTCTGGAAGGGCCTTCCTCCAGCACCGCCCCACCCTGCCCTCACCCATGGTCCGTGACGGGTTACTCAGGCGTCTGGCTTCTCCTTCACGCCCCCCCCCCCCACGTGCTCTGGGACTCCTGCACCCTGCCCTCCGCCTTTCAAGCCTTTCAAACTGGGCTTGGGGCAGGGCAGGAGGGGAGGGGCGGGGCAGGGAGGGGCAGGGCAGGACTGAGTGGGGTGGGGTGGGGAGGGGCGGGGCGGGCCAGGGTGGCAGGTGGAATTCCCTCTCTCCACTGGGACTGAGAATAGGAAGCACCTGACACATAGGCACGTGTATGTCCTGAGAGCCTGCGGCCGGCCGCCCTTCCGCAGGGCCAGCCCTTTGGCCTGCGTGACCGGCTGGTGGCCTGCACACTGGGACCAGCCCCAGCAGAGAGACCAGAGGCTGGCCGCCAGGGGTCCGTGCTCCGGTGTGGTGGCGCTGTGCCACGGGGTTCCACGTGCATCCATCTTGCCATTCTTGCCACCAACCTGCAAGGGGGACCGTGGTCTCCTGCTTCTGGGCACACAGACAGACTGCTGCCCCGCAGGGGAGGGCTGAGGCCCACCCCAGAGCCCAGCGCTGCCCCTGCCCGCAGTGCGCCTGCCTGGAAGGCCGCCTGGGGGGACAGCGGGGGAGAGCCGGGCCTGTGGCTATCTCACTTCCTGGGTGTCAGGAAGCCCACAGTTGGTGGTGAGAGAAGGGACCCTGCCGGGGGGGGGGGGGTGTCCAAGAGCAGGTGGGGTGTCTGTCCCAGGGTTCAGGGTTGGGGCAGCATCCTGTGGCCTTGGCGGACCTGAGGAGGCCATATGGGTTGTCCCTCCTCCCCCTCATCTCCTTCCTCCGCCCCCCATCTCCCAGGCCGGCCCACTTGCCCCTGGTCACCTGCTGGCCCTGACAGCAACCCAGGGGACCCCTTCCCTGAACCCTGCACTCAGCACGGCTTGTGTCTGGCAGGAGGAATCACTGTTGAAGGGGTGTGACGCCGCCCCCTGGGGAACCCCTTCCCTGGCAGGCTCCCTGGTGACTCAGGCTGTGGTGGAGCGGATCCCGTCCAGGCCGTGGGAGTGGGCTGGCTGTCGCTCTGAGGCTTCGCTCCCCGGGAAGGCGGCCTGCCTGAGTTGCTGCTGGGCCAGCTCCCCGCTGCCGCTGCTGTGGCCTCCGCCCAGGAGGAAGTGAGGAGGGCGTGTGCACCCAGTGGGGCGAGGCCCAGCCTGGGCCCATCATGGAAAGCGCTCCCTGCTTTCATGTTCTGGACCCCTCAGTGCCCCTGGGCTCATGGGCCAGGGGATGGGAGGCTCAGATATGGGAGCTGTTATCCTGGGTCCCCCCCTCCCCGCGCCCCCCCCCCCCCACCGGGCAGATGGCAGGGCTGGGACTCAAATTTGGACTCAGTGCCCCTGGGTGGCCTCAGTGCTGGTCCCAGGGAAATCTGACAGCCTGAGGAATGTGGATGGGACAGCACATCGTTTATTCTCCGGACCCGCTCTAGGGTCCTGGCCACCCAGCTGTCAGGGGTCCTCTCCTCCATTCCCGGTCACCTCCCGGGTCCCCTCTATCCCCGGTCACCTCCCGGGTCTCCTCTATCCCCAGTCACTTCCCGGGTCTCCTCTATCCCCGGTCACCTCCCGGGTCTCCTCTATCCCAGGTCACCTCCCGGGTCTCCTCCATCCCCAGTCACCTCCCGGGTCTCCTCTATCCCCACTCACCTCCCGGGTCTCCTCTATCCCCACTCACCTCCCGGGTCTCCTCTATCCCAGGTCACCTCCCGGGTCTCCTCTATCCCCTGTCACCTCCCGGGTCTCCTCTATCCCCTGTCACCTCCCGGGTCTCCTCTATCCCAGGTCACCTCCCGGGTCACCTCTATCCCAGGTCACCTCCCGGGTCTCCTCTATCCCAGGTCACCTCCCGGGTCTCCTCTATCCCCAGTCACCTCCCGGGCCCCCTCTATCCCAGGTCACCTCCCGGGTCCCCTCTATCCCAGGTCACCTCCTGGGTCCCCTCTATCCCAGGTCACCTCCCGGGTCTCCTCTATCCCCGGTCACCTCCCGGGTCTCCTCTATCCCCGGTCACCTCCCGGGTCTCCTCTATCCCAGGTCACCTCCCGGGTCTCCTCCATCCCCAGTCACCTCCCGGGTCTCCTCTATCCCCACTCACCTCCCGGGTCTCCTCTATCCCCACTCACCTCCCGGGTCTCCTCTATCCCAGGTCACCTCCCGGGTCACCTCTATCCCAGGTCACCTCCCGGGTCTCCTCTATCCCAGGTCACCTCCCGGGTCTCCTCTATCCCCAGTCACCTCCCGGGCCCCCTCTATCCCAGGTCACCTCCCGGGTCCCCTCCATCCCCGGTCACCTCCCGGGTCTCCTCCATCCCCGGTCACCTCCCGGGTCTCCTCTATCCCCACTCACCTCCCGGGTCCGCTCTATCCCCACTCACCTCCCGGGTCTCCTCTATCCCCGGTCACCTCCCGGGTCCGCTCTATCCCCGGTCACCTCACGGGTCTCCTCTATCCCAGGTCACCTCCCGGGTCTCCTCTATCCCCGGTCACCTCCCGGGTCTCCTCTATCCCCGGTCACCTCCCGGGTCTCCTCTATCCCGGGTCACCTCCCGGGTCCCCTCCATCCCCGGTCACCTCCCGGGTCTCCTCCATCCCCAGTCACCTCCCGGGTCTCCTCTATCCCCGGTCACCTCCCGGGTCTCCTCTATCCCCGGTCACCTCCCGGGTCCGCTCTATCCCCACTCACATCCCGGGTCTCCTCTATCCCCACTCACCTCCCGGGTCCGCTCTATCCTCACTCACCTCCCGGGTCTCCTCTATCCCCGGTCACCTCCCGGGTCTCCTCTATCCCCGGTCACCTCCCGGGTCCGCTCTATCTCCACTCACCTCCCGGGTCTCCTCTATCCCCACTCACCTCCCGGGTCGGCTCTATCCCCACTCACCTCCCTGGTCTCCTCTATCCCCACTCACCTCCCGGGTCCGCTCTATCCCCACTCACATCCCGGGTCTCCTCTATCCCCACTCACCTCCCGGGTCTCCTCTATCCCCACTCACCTCCCGGGTCCGCTCTATCCCCACTCACCTCCCGGGTCTCCTCCATCCCCGGTCACCTCCCGGGTCTCCTCCATCCCCGGTCACCTCCCGGGTCTCCTCCATCCCCGGTCACCTCCCGGGTCTCCTCTATCCCAGGTCACCTCCCGGGTCTACTCTATCCCAGGTCACCTCCCAGGTCTCCTCTATCCCCGGTCACCTCCCGGGTCTCCTCTATCCCCGGTCACCTCCCGGGTCTCCTCTATCCCAGATCACCTCCCGGGTCTCCTCTATCCCCGGTCACCTCCCGGGTCCCCTCTATCCCCGGTCACCTCCCGGGTCTCCTCCATCCCCGGTCACCTCCCGGGTCTCCTCTATCCCCACTCACCTCCCGGGTCTCCTCTATCCCAGGTCACCTCCTGGGTCTCCTCTATCCCCGGTCACCTCCCGGGTCTCCTCTATCCCCGGTCACCTCCCGGGTCTCCTCTATTCCAGGTCACCTCCCGGGTCTCCTCTATCCCCGGTCACCTCCCGGGTCCCCTCTATCCCCGGTCACCTCCCGGGTCCCCTCTATCCCCGGTCACCTCCCGGGTCCCCTCTATCCCAGGTCACCTCCCGGGTCTCCTCTATCCCAGATCACCTCCCGGGTCTCCTCTATCCCCGGCCACCTCCCGGGTCCCCTCTATCCCCGGTCACCTCCCGGGTCTCCTCCATCCCCGGTCACCTCCCGGGTCTCCTCTATCCCCACTCACCTCCCGGGTCTCCTCTATCCCAGGTCACCTCCCGGGTCTCCTCTATCCCCGGTCACCTCCCGGGTCTCCTCTATCCCCGGTCACCTCCCGGGTCACCTCTATTCCAGGTCACCTCCCGGGTCTCCTCCATCCCCAGTCACCTCCCGGGTCTCCTCTATCCCCACTCACCTCCTGGGTCTCCTCTATCCCCACTCACCTCCCGGGTCTCCTCTATCCCAGGTCACCTCCCGGGTCTCCTCTATCCCCTGTCACCTCCCGGGTCTCCTCTATCCCCTGTCACCTCCCGGGTCTCCTCTATCCCAGGTCACCTCCCGGGTCACCTCTATCCCAGGTCACCTCCCGGGTCTCCTCTATCCCAGGTCACCTCCCGGGTCTCCTCTATCCCCGGTCACCTCCCGGGCCCCCTCTATCCCAGGTCACCTCCCGGGTCCCCTCTATCCCAGGTCACCTCCCGGGTCCCCTCTATCCCAGGTCACCTCCCGGGTCTCCTCTATCCCCGGTCACCTCCCGGGTCTCCTCTATCCCCGGTCACCTCCCGGGTCTCCTCTATCCCAGGTCACCTCCCGGGTCCCCTCCATCCCCGGTCACCTCCCGGGTCTCCTCCATCCCCGGTCACCTCCCGGGTCTCCTCTATCCCCACTCACCTCCCGGGTCCGCTCTATCCCCACTCACCTCCCGGGTCTCCTCTATCCCCGGTCACCTCCCGGGTCCGCTCTATCCCCACTCACCTCACGGGTCTCCTCTATCCCAGGTCACCTCCCGGGTCTCCTCTATCCCCGGTCACCTCCCGGGTCTCCTCTATCCCCGGTCACCTCCCGGGTCCCCTCCATCCCCGGTCACCTCCCGGGTCTCCTCCATCCCCGGTCACCTCCCGGGTCTCCTCTATCCCCGGTCACCTCCCGGGCCTCCTCTATCCCCGGTCACCTCCCGGGTCCGCTCTATCCCCACTCACCTCCCGGGTCTCCTCTATCCCCACTCACCTCCCGGGTCCGCTCTATCCCCACTCACCTCCCGGGTCTCCTCTATCCCCACTCACCTCCCGGGTCCGCTCTATCCTCACTCACCTCCCGGGTCTCCTCTATCCCCGGTCACCTCCCGGGTCTCCTCTATCCCCGGTCACCTCCCGGGTCCGCTCTATCTCCACTCACCTCCCGGGTCTCCTCTATCCCCACTCACCTCCCGGGTCGGCTCTATCCCCACTCACCTCCCTGGTCTCCTCTATCCCCACTCACCTCCCGGGTCCGCTCTATCCCCACTCACATCCCGGGTCTCCTCTATCCCCACTCACCTCCCGGGTCTCCTCTATCCCCACTCACCTCCCGGGTCTCCTCTATCCCCGGTCACCTCCCGGGTCCGCTCTATCCCCACTCACCTCACGGGTCTCCTCTATCCCAGGTCACCTCCCGGGTCTCCTCTATCCCCGGTCACCTCCCGGGTCTCCTCTATCCCCGGTCACCTCCCGGGTCCCCTCCATCCCCGGTCACCTCCCGGGTCTCCTCCATCCCCGGTCACCTCCCGGGTCTCCTCTATCCCCGGTCACCTCCCGGGCCTCCTCTATCCCCGGTCACCTCCCGGGTCCGCTCTATCCCCACTCACCTCCCGGGTCTCCTCTATCCCCACTCACCTCCCGGGTCCGCTCTATCCCCACTCACCTCCCGGGTCTCCTCTATCCCCACTCACCTCCCGGGTCCGCTCTATCCTCACTCACCTCCCGGGTCTCCTCTATCCCCGGTCACCTCCCGGGTCTCCTCTATCCCCGGTCACCTCCCGGGTCCGCTCTATCTCCACTCACCTCCCGGGTCTCCTCTATCCCCACTCACCTCCCGGGTCGGCTCTATCCCCACTCACCTCCCTGGTCTCCTCTATCCCCACTCACCTCCCGGGTCCGCTCTATCCCCACTCACATCCCGGGTCTCCTCTATCCCCACTCACCTCCCGGGTCTCCTCTATCCCCACTCACCTCCCGGGTCCGCTCTATCCCCACTCACCTCCCGGGTCTCCTCTATCCCCGGTCACCTCCCGGGTCTCCTCCATCCCCGGTCACCTCCCGGGTCTCCTCTATCCCAGGTCACCTCCCGGGTCCCCTCTATCCCAGGTCACCTCCCGGGTCCCCTCCATCCCCGGTCACCTCCCGGGTCTCCTCCATCCCCGGTCACCTCCCGGGTCTCCTCCATCCCCGGTCACCTCCCGGGTCTCCTCTATCCCCGGTCACCTCCCGGGTCTCCTCTATCCCCGGTCACCTCCCGGGTCTCCTCTATCCCCTGTAACCTCCCGGGTCTCCTCTATCCCCGGTCACCTCCCGGGTCTCCTCTATCCCCACTCACCTCCCGGGTCTCCTCTATCCCCGGTCACCTCCCGGGTCTCCTCTATCCCCACTCACCTCCCGGGTCTCCTCTATCCCCGGTAACCTCCCGGGTCTCCTCCATCCCCACTCACCTCCCGGGTCTCCTCCATCCCCGGTCACCTCCCGGGTCTCCTCCATCCCCGGTCACCTCCCGGGTCTCCTCCATCCCCGGTCACCTCCCGGGTCTCCTCCATCCCAGGTCACCTCCCGGGTCTCCTCCATCTCCGGTCACCTCCCGGGTCTCCTCTATCCCAGGTCACCTCCCGGGTCTCCTCTATCCCCGGTCACCTCCTGGGTCCTCTCCTCGAACCTTGGTCACCTCCCGGGTCTCCTCTATCCCCAGTCACCTCCCGGGTCTCCTCTATCCCCAGTCATCCCCCGGGTCCGCTCCTCCATCCGCAGGACAGAGGGTCGGGTGCAGAGCGGGCTTCACTCCAGATCTGAGCAGAGGAGAGGCGAGGCGGGCCTAGCGAGCCACGGGGGGTCCCATGTCTCCAGATGACTCCCACCCACACATGCCACCCCTACCCTGCCCTTCTCCAGGTGCTCCATACCTGTACCTCCTGTTCAAGTCCCAGGCCTGTCTGCAAGGCACCGGCCCCTAGCCCCTGATCCCTGCGTCCTCGGTGCGCTCAGGCGGGCCCAGGCTGGGAGACGGCAGGTGCCTCTCTACCTTCCTTTCTTTTCTCAGTCTCTCCCACTTCACGTGCCCTGTTGGGTTCCTCCTCCTGGCCTGGTCCCCACTGAGATGCATGGATGCTTGTGTGACAATAGAGGCAGTGTGTGTGTTTCTCTCCCCCCGCCCCCCCCCCCCCCCCCCGGAGCCTGCTCTCCCTGAAGGCAGGCCTGGGCAGCTCCTCTCTGCTACCTCCCCCGGCCATGCCTGTCACCAGTGCTCAGGAGACACCCGATGAAGGAAGGTCGTGTTCCCCACTGCAGTTCCATGGAGCGGGTCCCAGGTTCAGGGTGGTCCTCCTGGGGCGGTGTCACTGGAGCTCTGGATTTGCCGATCCCCTTCATGCTCCTCTCCTTCCCAGTGACCTAGATCCTCTCTCCTGAAGGAACTCACCTGGAGGCCTGGGTCCTCTCCTTCAGCCCTGGCTCCGGGCTCCCTCTGCTCACCACTGCGCACCTGCTGCTGCCTCCGCCCAGATGATGCCCTTTCTAGCTCACTCACAGCCTGGGTTCCCCCCTCCCCCCCTGCCTGGAGGGGCCGGGCAGCCACCCAACCTGCACATGTCTGAATTGGATGACAGGTCTTTCTGGGAACTCAATTTGCAGGTTCCGTTTTCTTGACACTCTATCCCAAGCACCTGATGCGACCCTTTGACATGTCATCTTCATTTCTTGCCTCTGGGAAGAGGCATTATTGCTCCTCACTCTGAAGGAGACAAGCTTCCGGCCAGGAAAAGGCTCTGGGGGCCACGTCCTCGGAGGTTTGGGGAGTCTGTGGCCTCCCTCCTCGGGTGTCCCTGTGGGCACCCCGCTGGCCACCTGGCAGTCAGTAGGCACCAGGCTGTCCTTACCGATTCCGTGCAACTTGGTGGACGTCTCCTCTTCCGTGAAGCCTGCCTTGATCACCCACCCTCCTCCTCCTGGGGGCAAGCCCAGCACATGAGCAGTTAGGAGACACGGTGTCTAGGGGGTGATCGTCCCATGGCCACCGCCTCCTCTTTTGGGATCTCAGCAGTAATGGCTCTCCCATGAGACCCCCCATTCATCTCCCCCATGACTGCTGCCTGGATTGCTCTTGTTCACTTGTTTTCTGTTTGTCTGTCTCCCTGTGTAGACTGTGAGCTTCCCAAGGGCAGGGCAGGCTGCTCGTGGGCCTCCCTGTGCCCTGGGGCTTGGGGCAGTGCCGGGCCTGGGCACATGCTCTGAGCGCCTGAGTGAGTGGCATTTGGGGAATCTGACCGGGCTGAGGGAGCCTCACCCACTGAGCTAGGCTTCGTGCTCCCGGCCCTGGGCAGATCTGGACTTGTGGGGGCAGCTCATGTCGCCTCAGCCATCAAGTCAGGGTGTGCACGCAGCCACCCACAGAGCCAGGCCACACACAGCCCCCAGGGGCCACTGCACACTGTCCTGTTTGCGTGGAGGGAGGAGACGGCGCCCTGGGGCCGCCCTGGGCTTTGTGCGGGGACAGGGTTATAAATAGCAGACAAGTATTTCTGGGGGCAGCATCCTCTCTGGGGCAAAGCGTTGTGCCCCAGTGGCTGAAAGATCCGGAACTGGGGGCTCTGGCTGTGGCCCAAGCACAATGTTATTGGAGTTACAAAACCAGTTGGAGCTTGGCATTGATGTCGGCTAATTACGCCTCCTTCTCCTGACAAGCCTTGCATTTATTTATGTGTCGGGGGCTGCATCCCGCAAGCCCTCCATGAGAAGCCGCGGAGAGGAAATGATAATGTGTCCTCAGGTTGCAGAAACCCGGGTCTGGGCGGGGCGCTGGGGCGGGCTGCGCACCAGGAGATCCCGCAGGCGCTGGTGGCTGTGCCCTCCCTCGGGCTGCGGGCTCCCCGGCGGAGGCGGGGCGCGCTCAGTCACGCTGGCGCGAGGCTGGTTCGGCGGCAGGAGCGCAGGAGCCACCCGGAGGGGCAGGCGCAGGTGTCCGGGACCCAGGGGAGGTCGCAGCTCCGGCAGAAGCTGAAGGCGGGCGCCCCTCCCTCCCACCGGCCGGCAGCCTCTCCTGCGCGGATCTCCGTGCCTGCGGCTCAAACGCGCGTCCCTACGGGACCCTCAGGACCGCCAGGCTGGGCGCGGATCTGGACATGAGGAGCCGCCCCTGGAGAGGGGGCGCCTGTGCCTCCCCCGCTCCCCCCAGCGCCCCTTGACAGCGGGGACCTCCCTCCCATGGGGAGGTCTGGCTGGACCTGCTGGCAAGAGGCCGCCACCAGAGGTCCCCTTCTCTCCTGCAGCTTTTGGGGAGCGATCTTGAGGGGTGCACCAGCCACCTCCGACCTCGCGGACCCCGTGCAAGGTGGACTTCGCAGGGGCCGCCATGGTGCACAATGTGATTCTGGTGTTTTTCCGCAGACGGCTCAGCCAGAGACCTGCCGTGGAGGAGCTGGAGAGGAGGAACATCCTGAAACGTGAGTAGCTGGGTCCCCGCGCCCCTGCACCTGTGCTGAGCCGCTGCCGGCCAGCCGGGCGCTGTCCCCTGGCACTGTCCCCTGGCGCCCTCACTTCTCACAGCCCAGCTCCTCTGTGTCCTCCGTGAAGATGACAAGCCCTGGGGAGAGCCGGTGCACCCAGAAGCACCCCCTGAAAATCCGGGAGAGTGCCTCCTGGCACAGCGGAAGGTGCTGGGTGGGGCCATTAGTTCTGGGTTTCAGGCAGGTTCCCGGCAGATTTGAATGGCGCTCCTTGGTGATGGCCACAGCCTTCACAGGCAGCGCGGACAGGGCACTGTCATAACCCACAGGGACACGCCCGTCACACCTGGGGCAGGCCCACAGCTCAAAGGAAGAGCGCAGAGTGCACCAGGCGGCTCCACGCTCCCGCTGGGGTCCCGGGACGGGTAGGACATCACCGTGTCCCGCAGGGTGTGCACAGGTCGCCTCCACAGCGCAGCGCAGGCCCCTCTCACTTTGGTCACTGCGATGGGGGAAACCTTCCGAAAGTGGAAAGTGCTCTCCGCGGGTCTTCTCTCGGCTCCCCGGGCTCTCCTCTCCAAAACATTTTCTGCAAAGAGTGGCGTCTTCGGGCCTGGATTCTCAGTATTTCCGTTTCTTCTCCTCTCTGTGTGATCAGCACTGCAGACATTCTCTGAGTTTGGTTTTTGACCCGTGAGCATCTTTTCACAAAGTTATGAGCTGCCTTCCGGTCAGAGAGCAGACGGCAAGGCCCTGGCTCTGGGGCCTGAGTCCCACCTGGGTTTCTGCTCCTCCTTTGCTCAGCCAGCCCGCTCCTTTAGAGACCGTTAGAAACATTTAACCGTAACATTAAGACTTCTTCGTTTTATTTTTTAAACGTAAGTTATGACAACTACATTCTCTATTGTGTGTGCTAGGCTGCGTGGGAGGACATACAGAAAGCTTTCCATGCCCTAGCCAGTTTGGCTCAGTGGATAGAGCATCGGCCTGTGGACCAAAGGGTCCTGGGTTCGATTTTGGTCAAGGGCACGTGCCTGGATTGTGGACTTGATTCCCAGTAGGGGGCATGCAAGAGGCAGCCAATCAAGGATTCTCTCTCATCATTGATGTTTCTATCTCTGCTTCTCCTCCTCTCTGAAATCAATAAAAAAAATTTAAAAAAATAAATTAAATAAAAACACAGAAAAGCTTTTTGTTGGTAACATGCTCAGTCACATGGGCAGCTAAAGGAGTCAAATACTCAGTTACCAGCCTGGCCGGTGTGGCTCAGTGGTTGAGCATTGACCTATGAACCAGGAGGTCACGGTTGGATTCCCAGTCAGGGCACAGGCCTGGGTTACAGGCTCAGTCCCCTGTGTGGGCCATGCTGGAGGCAGCTGACCAATAATTCTCTCTCATCATTGATGCTTCTATCTCTCTCTCCCTTCCTCTCTGAAATCAAATAAAAATATATTTTAAAAAATATTAGGTTACTACTTTTTTTTTTTTTAATCCTCACCCAAGGATATTTTTCCATTGATTTTTAGAGAGAGTGGAAGTGAGAGGGAAAGACAGTGAGAAAGATCGATGTGAGAGAAACACATCGATTGGTTGCCTCCTGCACGTGCCCAAACCAGGTCCCAGGCCAGGAAGGAGCCTGCAACATGCCCTTGACCGGAATCGAACCCAGGACCTTTCAGTCCACAGGCTGATGCTCCATCCACCGAGCAGAACTAGCTGGGCAGGTTACCAAGTATTTGAATTTCTAAAAAGTAAGTCACTCATCTATAAAGCTCATAAGTCACAGATGTCCTGAGGGTAACAGTTCAAGACAGGAAGGCCCAAGTTAAAGACCAGACTCAGAGGGGTCTGCTGCCCACGGCCAGCGGAGCCTTTGTCCAGGGACCGCTTCCCCTGCCGTGGTGCCCTGTCCCTGCGGTGGTGGCCTGCCCGGGCCCCCACCAGCCAGCGCTCCTGGCTGTGCTGGTCTTTGCCAATCGCCGGGCAGCCTCACAAAGAGGGTCGGCGCTCAGTGACTAGAGCCGGCGAGGTGACCGACTACGCGGGGAAGGAAGGCGTGGGTCTCCTGCATGTGGTCTTGGCAGTGCCGTCCTCCTCGCCATGGAAGCAGCGCCTGTGCTGGCAGCTCGGAGCCTCTCGCACCCTGAGCCGCCGGGCTGGCTGCGGGCTGTTTGTTCTGGGAGGATGAGAGCAGTCAGGTCTCTGGTCAGGGAGGAGCCTCGCACTCACAGGCCCCACCCGGGCTCCCGGGCTCCTGCTCTGTCTGCCATTTCTGCTCAGGAGGGTTCTGCACCTCCCGTTGCGTGGGCTCCCCTCGGAGGGTGCAGGACTGAGGGCAGGAACACTCCCAGCTCTGCCTGCGTCCTCAGGGAACGAGAGCGAGTGGCACCGTGGCCCCATCCTGCAGGCGGCACCGAGAACCCTGGTTCTGCCCCTGGCTCGCTCTGTGCAGGCAGCGGACTCGGCGCTGGCCTCATTCCCTCGTTCCACCTTCACGGCAAAGTTGTGAGGCTTGCATGCCGTCCCCACCTTCAGGGAAGAAGCTAGAACTCATGGGGTCGCAAGCAGGCCTCCTTAACATGAGTGTTGGGAAGGGACGGAGCCCGAGTCCTCACCCAGGTCGCCCTGCTCTGTCGCCCGCGCCCTCGCCCTCGCCGCTGCACCACGAGGGATACCACTGCCCTGCCAGCTGCCGCTCCCAGCACTATTTCCGGAAAATCTGGGGATGGAGGCTCCGATCAGGGCCCCTCACCTCAGATGAGCTCAGAGACCCCAAGCCCATGGCTGAGTGGCGCTCAGGCAGAGCGCCCGGCTACGGGCCAGGTCGGGCTTCCTGGAGGTGGTGGCAGCAGAGCCCTGGCCCTGCCGCGCTCTCGCAGACCCGCTGCCCACGCACCGGCAGTGCTCACGTCACCTGGTGGCGATGCTGACCGTGCTCACAATTGAAAAAAGAAAGATCCGATTTTGTTTCGGTGCTTCCGACAGAGGCTGTCCTGGGCCTGTCCACGCCTGGAGAATTAGTTTGGCATCATCACTGAAACCCCTCCTGGTTGGCCTTATGTGTGATCCTTCTACATTCCCCCTAAGTGTGTTGTCAGCTTTCTAATTAGAGGTTGGAACTATGGTTTCTTCTGGTTTATTTCTTGGATTCCCTTTATAAAACACCCAAATGCAAGATGACGCTTCCTTTAAAAAACAATTTTATATATATACTAGGGGCCCGGTGCACGAAATTCGTGCACTGGGTGTGTGTGGGGAGGGGAGTGTCCCTCAGCCCAGCCTGCCCCCTCTCACATACTGGGAGCTCTCAGGCGTTGACCCCCATCACCCTCCAATCGCAGGATCGGCCCCTTGCCCAGGCCTGACGCCTCCGCCAGAGGTGTCAGGCTTGGACAGGGAACCCCCATCTCCCCCCAATCACTGGCTCTGGCTCCCGCCCAGGCCTGAGGCCTCTGGCCCAGGAATCATGCCTGGGCAGGGGACCCCCATCTCCCTCTGATCGCTTGCTCCACCCCCCGCCCAAGCCTGAAGCCTCTGACCCAGGCTTCAGGCCTGGGCAAGGGGACCATCATATCCCCCCAATCCCCGGCTCAGCCCCCCGCCCAGGCCTGATGCCTCGGCCAGAGGAGTTGACCCTCATCACCCTCCAATCACCAATCACCGGATCGGCCCCTTGACCAGGCCTGAGGCCTCCGGCAGAGGTGTCAGGCCTGGGCAGGGGACCCCCAGCTCCCCGCGGTTGCAGGCTCCGCCCCTGCCCCTGCAGGATGCCTCTGGCTGAGGCATCCGGCCCGGGCAGCGGGGACCCGCAGCTGCAGTGACCCTGCGATCGTGGGCTCCGCTTTAGGCCCAGGCAAGGGACCCCTAGCTCCTGGGACTGCCAGCTTCGACCGTGCCCAGCTCCCATCGCTGGCTCCACCCCTACTTCCTGCTATCACTGGCCAGGGCGGCAAAGGCGCCTGATTCTCCAATCATGGCTGGGGGGCAGGGCAAAGGCGGCCCCAGGGCCGCCTTTGCCCTGCCCCCCAGCTCTTAGCTCCCCCCTGGGTTTCTGATCACTGTCAGTGGCAGGGGGCTTCTTCCTGCTTTCCCTTTCACCTCCCTGCATTGTGCCTACATATGCAAATTAACCGCCATCTTGTTGGCAGTTAACTGCCAATCTTAGTTGGCAGTTAACTGCCAATCATAGTTGGCAGTTAATTTGCATATAGCCCTGATTAGCCAATGAAAAGGGTATCGTCGTACGCCAATTACCATTTTTCTCTTTTATTAGATAGGATATATATATTGATTTTAGAGATGAAGGGAGAGGGTTAGAGAGATAGAAACATCAATGATGAGAGAGAAACACTAATTGGCCGCCTCCTGCACGCCCCACACTGGGGATCAAACCTGCAAACCGGGCATGTACCCTGACCAGGAATCGAACCATGACCTCCTGGTTCATAGGTTGATGCTCAACCACTGAGCAATGCCAGCCACACAATGCTTCCTTTAAAAACAAATACAGGCCAGTGGCTAATACATGAAACCAGTTCCCCAAATGCATGATGTTTGAAATGCTTTAAAGGAAGGCAGATCATGCGAGATACATTACGCGCAAGCCGCAGGGTTCCCTCTCTGGAACCTGGAGGCGTTTCCAGGAGCTGAGAGAGGCCAGGGAGCTGTGGCTTTATTTAGCAGCAGAGCCAGAAATAGGGCATCCATCACCTCGTATCCTAGGGCGAGGCAGAGGTTTCCACTACACCTCAGCCTCCGTTCTATTTTTAGCTCTCACAGGAGCTGTGAGTGCTGCTCACGTCACACTGGGGAGCAGAGCCAATGTTGGTGAGAGACGGCCCCTTTAAAAGGAGTGATGCGGAGTCGTGTGAGAGTTAGGGTTCCTGCCAGCAGTCAGCTGGGTTCTGGGAGTGTTTGCATTGGAAATACCCTTGAAAATATAAATTCCAGGCAAGCATATGTTGCCCAGAATCTGAAGAGGGTGTTCCTCGGCTTATATTGCTTGGCTGAAAATAAAAGTATGTCTGTCCTAGTAAATGGAAAAGAAAAAAAAGCGAGCAGGCACGGTCCTATTCGTATTCGTTCATTGATGCGTGTGTGTGAATGTGTTCTATATAACTTACCCTCCACGCTGTCTGTCTGCCACCTCTGCCCGTGGATGGAAGTCTGCCCACAGGGAGATTGGGGTGGAGGGAGCTGCTGCCTGTGTGCCCTCAGACGGCCCAGAGCGGCCTCAGCGCAGTCACTGTGCCCCCGGAGGCCGGGGGAGGGTCGGTCTCCTGAGCAGTGGCCGGCAACCTGCAGAAACGAAGCGCGATGTGGACAGGTGTCCCTGCCAGGTGGCCTCGAGAGCCCATGCGCTGCCAGAGATGGAGAGCCGAGGGCCCTGCCCGCAGAGAGAGCAGGGTCTCACCCGTTCTTCCCCTTCCTTCCCGTTTTCCACCTTTCACAGAAAGGAACGACCAGACAGAGCAGGACGAGAGAAGAGAGATCAAGCAGAGGCTGACGAGAAAGGTACTGTCTGCTGAGTGTGACGGTAAACGTGGGTGCGAGGGAGCTGGGCCGGCGCAGGCCTGAAGGGCGGCGACGCGGGCCTCACCGCACGGTCCTGAGTGCGGGTTTCCCGGCACAGCGAACGCGCCAGCAGGCGCTGCAGACACCGTGCCTGAGTGCGTGCATGCCCATGGGTGCCCCTGGCGCTGCCGTCCTCCCCCGGGCCGCCTGCAAGCAGGACCACCCAGGTGGCCTTCCCCTTTGCTTCCGGGAGCCAGGTGTGGGCTGGCGTGTTCCTCACCGACGGGGCTCTACACGCGATGCCCCGGGCAGCACACCTGATGGCAGGGTTCGGGTCACCTTTAGACTATCTGGAAACCTGGAATTTGTGTGGAAGCTCCTGATGGCAGGAAACTCCATTAGCCCTGAGGGTTTGGGTGCGGGACTCTGTTAAATTAAAGCTCGCGGAGGCCCATATAGGTGTGACTGCACCTGGGCCTTAGAACCCAGATCCTCTCTAAATTCACATGTGCTGGTGTTTCCCTTTCTGCTGCCTCCACTGTGCTTCGTAATAATGACGATAATAATAATGACAATAATAAATCTTGTCCTGCTTGGAGAGGATACCCTTTCCTAGCTTGAGCTTGACTTATGAATACTAGTTGTAGTTAGCACTTTATCTTTAAGTTGTAGTTAGCACTTTAAAAAAAAAAAAAAAAGCTTATCTAGTGAGAGTTGAAAAGAAGCCACTTCTGCCCAAAAATGTATGCGTCCATTCACCAACCCGTCCCTGAGCCTGTGCTAGGTACACACTGGGAGCTGACAGGGTGCATGAGCCCTCCGACCACATAGGCGTCAAGGGGAGGGCTGGGCTGTTAGACGCGTAATCTAAACCAGCGGTCACCAACCGGTGGTCTGCGGGCCGCTGGTGGCCGTGAGGCCCGAAAGGCTGGCGCCCACTGATTCTAAACCCTTCTCCTCCGAGATGGTTTCCATTAGGGTGACAGTTCACAGTTGCAGTTTTCTGTTCCTTTATAAACATGTGCTATTTGTCCCAAGTCCTTTAAGAAAGCTAGTTTGGCACAGGATACCTCACAGTGATGACCTTTTATTCCAGCTTAATCAGAGACCCACCGTGGACGAACTGAGAGACAGGAAAATTCTGATACGGTTCAGTGATTACGTGGAAGTGGCCAAGGCCCAGGACTACGACAGACGGGCGGACAAGCCCTGGACGAGGTTGTCGGCGGCAGACAAGGTACAGGCAGACCTGTCTGAGCTGGTCGGGGGCAGCCTTGTGGGCAAAGGCGCCCGGTGCTATGGGGGGGGGGGGGGTGTTCTTACAGTGGGGCCATCAGCCATGAAATAACGCTATGCCTTGGCCAGATGTTGGCTTCACAGAGGCAGCCTGGATCAGGGTCCTGTCTACAATTAGGGGACAGTTTGGCCAGGTACATTTGGCAATGTTTGGAGATTTTTTAGTGTCACCAGTGGGGGGCGCTACTGGTGTCTAGTGGGAGGAGCCCAGTGCACAGGACAGCCCACAGCAGAGACTCCTCAGGTCCCCAGTGTCAAGAATGTGGGAGCAGAGACCCGAGCCTGGGGATGAATCAGGTAGGCAGGGCTGGCGGAAGAGACTGGGTGACACGGGCTCATGGAAAGCCAGCAGCAGTGGGGCAGGGAGGAGAGGCCCAGGAGGCACTGAGGAGAGCTGACAGCCAGAGCAGCAGGAAGTAAGGAAGGAGGTGGGGGTCCCGGGGCTGCGAGGTGAGTGAGCCTCCACCGAGCCCCGACTCTGCCCTGTATTGAGCCCCCTGTCAGCTATCGTTCCATGGAGTCCTTAAAAGAACCCCTGCAAGAGGCGTTGCTACTTCCCCCAACAGATGGCTCGGGAAGTGCTGGCCGTGGCCAGTGCTGTGTCCTGGCAGGAGTCAGACAGCGGGTGTCCGCCTCTGCCCACCTGCCCACAGCACCCCTGCCTCTGACTCTTGCAGCCTTAGGGAGAGGTTGGAGAGTGCCTGCAGCCAGGGAGTCTGCGGGCTGCTCACTGTCCCTCCATCTGTGCTGAGCAGGAATGCGAGTGGGTTTGCACCAATTTGGAGAAACGCAGACACGTGCGTGGACTGATGCTTGGTTGCCCCTGTTCCATCAGCTCTCAGGGGCCTGAGGGGCAGGGAAAGTGTCTGACAGCCACTGTGGAGGTGGGAACAGCCCCCCTGGAGTCCTCCCCTCAGAGCCCGTCCTCACCCACAGGCAGGCTGTGCCTGCTGCTCCTGGGTCACCTGGCCCCGGAGGGTGGGCCTTGGGCACTGGAGGAGGTCCAGGCGAGAGGCAGTGTCACCCACGGGCAATGACCGTGTCCTATTTCAAATGACACGAGACACAAATGCTCACTGAAGTTAGAGTGACTCCTTTGTAAGTTTCCCGAAGCTGCACTTGGCGCACAACGGACAGGGTTCCTGCTGCGTCCATGCCCTGCGCTCCCGGCAGGTGTGGGCCCCCCCTGCGCCAGCCCAGCCTGTGAGCCCCCAAACCCTCCTCAGTCAGCCCTGGCCGCCCTGCCCTGGCTTGGCAGGGCCATGAAGATGAGTAAGAGTCTAAATCTGAGCAACAAGTTGTTTCTTCCTTTCTGTTTCGGAGCATGTTACCAAAGCACAGACGGCAGCACGGTTAGCGTGGGTGGTTAATCCACAGCCATGACACCACCTTCCCATGTTAACTTTACTGTCCTGTGACCCAATGTGCTGTTTTACATTCCAGGCAGCGATTCGCAAAGAACTCAATGAATACAAAAGTAACGAGATGGAGGTACACGCCTCGAGCAAGCATTTGACAAGGTCAGATTTCTCTCTGTGCGAAGTTCATACTTTATAGCATGGGATTCATAAAAGAAAAGGAAAGAAAATGCCACAAAGAAAGAACTCTGTGTTCAGGTGAACAGAGTCGGAGCTGCAGAGAACTGTGTGGGACAGTCAGGATGCGCCTGGGCTCCAAAGGGAGTTCACTCCCAGGGCTCCTCCCAGGGCGTGGTGAAGGGTGTGGTGATGTGGAGCAGTATTGCAAGGCCATTGGCTAATCTACATAGTTAATGTACATTTAACAAAACTAGTCTCCAGGCACTGAAAGTAATTGGCTTATATATTTGCTTACCCTCCTGGCGTTCCTGACACTCCCGCTTACAGAGCTCCCTAGGTATCCGCTGGGAGTGCCACGTAACTGCTCTCCACCCTCCCGTTCCCTTTCCCCTCTCACTCACATTGATGCTCACGTCTTTACACACACTCACGCTCCCCCGCTGCTCAGAGGGCACTTACTTCCTCTGCAGATATTTGAGTACCTACTGTGTGCCAGCCCCATTCGAGGGCAGAGGCGAAGGAGTGCCCATCCCCACAGAACGTACATTCCAGTGGGAACACTCTGGCCGGTTCTTCCAGAATCGAGACCTCCCCGCGAGGCGCATCCTGCTCTGTCCACGGGGTCCACTGAGATGACTCGGGTCTCTTGGTGGAGCGTGGAGATCGGCTTCTCTTTGCTTCTGGGCCGCATGTTCTCTCAGCACCCCTTCTTTCCCGTGGCCGCCACATGCAGTCCCCTCTGAAGTTCTCCTAGGGCCTTCATCCCTCGGCAGCAAGCCCTCCCCTCCCAAGCAGGTGTCTGTCCTCTCCCTTGGTCTAAAGATGCTCGAGCCGGGATGGGAGGAGGAAGGGGAGCCTGCCTTACACTAGAACAGTAGGTCCTCCCGCCCCGTCTGTCACAGAGCGGCCTCAGCGCTGTCATTTAGCAGGTTTACCCTGCCAGGCCAGCGTAGCTGTGGAACTGCGACCGGTGCCATAGGATCCTGTCCTACCAGCCATTTTTATGATGAAGAGATTGAGGGAAGAAGAGGAGGCTGCTGGGGCAGGAGAAAATGAGGAAGTAGATAATCTGTTTAAGTTTTTTTGAAGTTTCCCCCAGGACTGATGTATATTTAGGAAGGAATGGATCATCTTGTTTTCGATTATTCAGAAATCAAAAACATTTAGGGAAGAAAGTCTCCAGTCAACGTTCAAAATTATTTTTAATGCTCACTCTGTGTTAAGAGGATATAATTCCCACGTGTTTTATGTATGGTAATGTAAAAGATTTAATACATTTTCCCATCGTACTTATTAAAAGAAATGTTGACTAAAAGGTGTGTTTTTCTCTCCTAAGTTCTTGACAGCTGTCTTAGATGATGGGATTTTGAGAGTGAGCCCAAAACTTGGACATCAGGAAATAATTATTATAAGATTTTTATACTACCACATTTTAGGATTTACAGTCCACTTTTAAAAGTCTGAACAATATTTTTAGTCATATGAGATTTTCTTAAGTGAATTAAAGCACAAACACTTTAGCAACTGTAAAAGCAAACAAAACTCTAACTTCCTGTAATTTCCAATAACTGGTCTCCTCAGCCCATTACTTCTGTTTTGCAGTCCTGGCCTTTCTGAGTGCCTCAGGATTTAGCGAGCTGCTTTCCAACTAGGTGGAAGGTAGTCTTGAGACTTGGGGGTATCAATCCTTTGTGGGTACAAGGGAGGCTGAGGGTTGGGGGGCCCCCTGAGGTGCTTCACACACTTGAACCAAAACAGGTTTTCCAGGTTGGACTAAAGAGACACTAAATAGCAAAAGATTTCTTTGTGGGAGGTTTTGGCAATTTCAACTTCAAAATGTACGACCTGAAATAATTGTGCTTTTTAAAATAATTTCTAGATTCCACAGGCCGTAGAGATTTTCTTCTGAGAAGAATCTGTGTTTAACTTTTGATACCAACACTGGATACTCATCAGGGGACTCTCCTGAATTTAACTCAAGACTCCCTGCTGTGTCGGGAGGAGCGAGCATGCAGGGAGGTCACCCTCGCTGCTCTCGGGACACGGACCCAGACACAGACACGGACACGGAAGGTCTCGCTCTGACGTCCCAGGAGTGAGCTGTCGGATCCTCAGAGACCCGGAGTGACTGCAGAAGAAAACTGTTGGATGCCTTTGAGCCTTGTTTTCAGTTCTGCGGTCGACAGCGGGTGGAGATTCGCAGGTGCAGGCTCGGCACTCCAGACCTCGGGCCTGGGGGCGCGGGACGCGGTGTCATCTGTGTTATGTTGAAAAGACATTTTTACTCCGATCACGATTGAGTTGAGAACTCTCTAAGTTCATGTTATACAAAATTATTTCCTGTATTATATTTCTCCTTTTTTTATATAATGTCTAACAGAAATACAGCTGCAACATTTTGATTCCTGTTAATTTTGTTCTTTAATTAAATGATTACTTATTGCAGGAAATTCACCTGCGCTTTATATTTTCTTGGGGTTGGAATAAGAGTTTTGTGTGAACAGTTGTCTAAGAAACAAGTTTTATTTTCGAGCCATCAGAATCCAAAAACATAAGAGAGAATTTCCATTTTTTTTATATTTTGTTTTATAAACTGTTAGTGCCTATGGTTTATGCCTTGGAAAATCAAATTGTCTTTTTCAGATTAATTGAAATTTATGTATCACTGAGTAACAAACCTAGAAATAGGTACTGATTTGCTGAAAAATTCTACCAAGATGAAAAATCTGCCCTCCTTAAGGCTATTTTTAAATTCACATGAAAAGTAGTAAAAGTTGTTCTAAGAGACAAAGGTTTAGATGGAGCGGAGATTATAGGGGGGGTGCACCCAGCACACGGGTGAGAAGCAGTCCTGGCACAAAGCGGGGAGCGTGTTAGGTGGGACGCACGGTCCCTGGAGGGGACTTTTATGTGGGTTCTGGACACATGTCCTCACAAAATGAGCCCTTCGTCCGTCCCTCCCTCCCTCCGGGACACGGGGCCTTTGGGAGCTGGGGGGCCCGTGCCACACCCACGCCTGCCCTCTTCAGCAGCACACTTATTTTCTCTATAGGGGCATCATCTCTGTGTCTGACAACATTGCTGTATTTTTTTTATTATTTTTCAACCACAGTTTACATCAATGTCATTCCTCCCCAGGTTCAGATGGACCACAAAGTGGCCAGAAAACCATACCCTCTAAAGAGGGCCCCGTCCCGCCCCTAGCACCCACCTGGCCCCGGACCCCATTATCTCAACAGTATTGACTGCATTCTCCATGCTGCAGTCTGCATCTCTGTGGCTATTCTGCAACTACCAATTTGTACTGCTCAGTTCCTTTACCTTTTTCACCCAGCCCTAAACCCTCCTCCCCTCTGACAGCTGTCAGCCTGTTCTCTGTGTCTATGAGTCTGTTTCTATTTTATTATTTTACTAGAGGCCCAGTGCATGAAATTTGTGAACTGGAGGCGGGGGGGGGGGGGGGAATCCCTCAGCCCAGCCTGCACCCTTTCCAATCCGGGACCTCTTGGGGGATGTCCGACTGCCTCTTGAAATCCGGGACCACTGACTCCTAACCGCTCGCCTGCCTCCCTGCTTGATTGCCCCTAACTTCTATGCCTGGCTGCCTGATTGCCCCTAACTGCTTCCCTGCTGGCCTGATCGCCCCAACCACCTCTGCCTCGCCCCACACCCAGGACTCAGGATTCCCTCCTCCAGCCGGTCGTAGGCACCCGGGACCTGGGCTTCCCTCCCTCTGGCTGGCTGCAGGCACCCAGGACCCAGGTTGACTTCATCCAGGCCAGCCACAGTCGCAGGGGATTGTGGGTGGGCGGCTTAGCCCAGGCCGCAGCCACTGGCGCCCGGGACCACAGGGCAGGTGGCTTGTCCCTCTCCTGGGCCACAGCCTGGCTGGTCCCCATTCCTCTCTCCCCAGTGTTGAGTGTCTGAGCCGTTCCAGTGTGACAGCGTGAGGGCATGACAACCATTTGCATATTAGCTCTTTATTATACAGGATTTTGTTCTTTAGATTCCACATATAAGTGAAATCATATGGTGTTTTTCTCTGACTGGCTTATTTCACTTAACATAATACCCTCCAGGTCGATCCATGCTGTTGCAAAAGGTAAGATTTCCTTCTTTTTTACGGCCGAGTAGTATTCCATTGTGTAAATGTACAGCTTTTTTATCCACTCGTCTGCTGATGCACTTGGGCTGTTTGTAAATAATGCTGCAATGAACGTAGGGGTGCGTATATTCCTTCAGATTAGTGTTTTGTGTTTCTTCGGATATAGTCCCAGAAGTAGAATCCCTGGGTCGTAAGGCAGTTCCATTTTTAACTTCTTGAGGAATCTCCATACTGTTTTCCACAGTGGGAGCACCAGTCTGCATTCCCAAAGGGTTCCCTGTTCTCCACACCCTCGCCAACACTTGTTTGTTGATTTATTGATGAGAGCCCTCCTCCTGCTCCTCCTCCCCAGGCCTTCAGTGCACTGCCTGTGTGCATGGGCTATGCATACATGCATATACATTCCTTGGTTTATCTCTTCCTGCCTCACTCCCTCTGAGATTCCGTCTTCTTTTCAGTGACATACACCATATCTGAGTGGTCAGAATTCTTCATTCTTAGTAGTCATTAACGAGGCTCCTGTGCATCCACTTTACAACTCATTTGTTCATTTTCACAAATTAAAATATAATTAACTATTAAAGGAACAATGAATATTAAAACATTAAAGAAGCTCTTAAGGATTTTTTAGTTTTAAGAAAATATAGTGGGTAATTTTGTGAAAGACAAATCACTTCCAGAAGCATCCATTAAGTTTTAAGCCAATCTGATAGGGGGAAAGGTAGATCATGACTTTTTGTAAAAAGTACATTTAAAAAGTTTTAAAGGTACTCTGCAATTATGTAAAATTTGGACAATTGAAATGGATAAGGAAAAACACCAAACATCAAGAGGCCCACCTTGTGGACATATATGGTCATTACAAGTCTAAATTTATTCTATTCTATATTGGAGGTGAAAGCATTTTTAGTTACATGCCCACAGTTCTTCAATACCAAATTCAAGTCCAAAAATGCAAATTCTAATTGTAATGTTAAAATAGTTAGTCCAATATGCTTCCAACACCCATTTTCCCAGTTCTTTTTCAGATATTTTTTTGTTTCTCATATGAAAAATTTCAGAAGGTGCTCATAAGCAACTGAACATCTTGAAAGTCAAACTGAACATATGAAAATATTTTGAAAAGTAAATGAGTATAAATTATATATTTAGTTTTCTGTAAGTTCATTCATTATGATAGTAGAGACATATCACTAATTCATGTTTAGACAATGTCTTGCTAGAATGAACACTGGGAAAGCTGCCAGTTATCACTTCCATAGCTCTTTGAAAACAATGGTGTTTTGTGTTTAGGGTAACAGAGAGTAATTTGTCTTGATACCACCTATTAACCTCCTTAATAAGAGTGGGAAATCCTTTAAAATCATATTTTCTTGACAACGAGCAATGGTAGAGAATTCTGGATAAGGCATCCATGGTACTAGTTTTTAGAGTTGGTACCATAATTTAGGCACCATTATTTTTTAAATGCCGTTTATTCACCCTTTTCAAAGATGCATATACTGAAAATGTGTCTACAATTCTCTATCCATGCAGCCACACTGGCCAGGGCCATTTTGCTCCAATTTTTACATTCCAAGTTACATTTGTTTGTTACTATTATTTCCTGGCATGTTATTTTGCTCAACATTCTACTTTAGTTGCTTATACATAGCATTAAAGATTCCTTCCATACTCAAACTTTTAATTCAAGAGGTTAAGGAACTTAGAGGTGTGAAAACATGTGCAGTAACTGTGACTGGGTCACCTGGTGGCAGGTGGTGGTAACAGAATGGCTGAAGAACGACCACTAGCAACTGGGCAGCTTCCCACTAGGCCCTGGGTTCTGAGTTGGCAGGACTCGTCATTGTGGTCTGCCAGCTTAACCCAAATGCAATAAAAACCAGTCCATGCCTAATCAAGGGATCAGCTGGGCATCCCAGGCATCAGGATATGGGTCATTTAGGTCTCTGTAGTGATGCCTGTGGAGTCCAGTACTTAAGTCTCTGCCTGGCTATGTAATACTTCAACATTTCCTCTTTCCATGTCTTTTTCCATGTGTTCTTCTGGGACTGTTACCACTTTCAGGCTCAATTTGGCTGATGGAGTGCAGTAACCTACACCAACGTGGTGTGGAACTGTGATTCAGGTAAGAAATACGTCATTGGCTACAATGATCACTTGTTTTAAGATGTTTGACAGGAAAATCAAGAAGTTTTAGCTATATTAGTTAACAGTCTTCAGCCTCTGCTAATGCAAAATCGACTTAAGTCACTATTTTTGTTAAATAGTAAGATAAGTTGAGGAATATATATGGCTAATATGCTATGTGTCCCTCCCACTGTCGGACTGGTCACTATGATGTGCACTGACCACCAGGAGGCAGATACTAACGCAGGAGCTGCCGTGATGTGCACTGGGCATTTACAAAGAAATGGCACCACCTCGCACCTGGTGCCGACAAAGCAACACTCGGCTTCCCCCAAGTGGGACACAGGCCCTGCCACCACCCTGGAGTGACACCCCACCAAATCACAACCAACCCAACCGAGACCCCATGGTGCAAAATGTGGCCCACAGCCCAGCCCAGCCCAGCCCAGAAACGGTCGCTGTGGGCACCGGGTAATGACGTCACGTAGCAATGCCTGGCTTCCTCTCCCTAGCGACTAGCCTCCTTGCAGTTTTTTCAGCCCAGGAACACGACTTGCTTTATAGCCAGGTGCAAACATTTTACACTTTAAATGTCTGTGAAGTATTTTCCTGTGCCTCATATCATTTGATCCTCACAGAAGTCCTGGAGTAGGTAGATAGGAGACTCGGTGGAATCCTATTTTCATTAGCCAGAAAACAGACTTAGAAAGTTTAGAAACTTGACCCGACTGAAAAGAAGTAAGAAATGGTGGAACTTGAAAATGACTTCAGGTTTTCTCACTGTGCAGAATATAGTCAAACACTGCTAAAGTTAAACATTTTACCCTTTGTTTTCCCTGGGGGATCTACAATAATAATCTGCTTCATGTTGATATTTACTGCTGTGTTGTTGACAATTACCTGAAAGAGAAGTTGGGGTGCTTCACTGGGCTGGAAAAAGTTTAGCTACATCAGAAGGCAGGTCTAATTAAGCAAGTTTATTCTATACCTATAAAGGGCTAAGTTGACTCGCACATGCACGATACATATGAAGCACTCACTGGCGCCAATCACACACATGTGTTTCTATCTGTCATTGTCGATCGTGAATTTGGTTGACACTTCTATTAGACAGAAAGGGCAAATGATGATATTAAAATATTTCTTCTAATTAATTTCCTTTCAATGTGCATGAATCCGTACCCTGGGCCACTAGTTTTATAGTAAAGAACAGAGATCTGATCTTTAAACTTTTTCTTGAAAACTCAGGGTCTTGCGAACTACAGCTCACAGACCAAATCTAGCCCACTTTCTTTCATGGCCTGCAAGGTAAGAATGGTTCCTACATTTTTAAATGGTTACATTTGCCATGTTCATACAAGTACCTGCATGATAGCCACCAGTTCACCTTTTGGCTCAAAAGACTTAAACATTTACTAAACAACCCTTAAGACAGTTTGCCAGCTCCTACTCTAAAATTTTTTCCAAAAAGTTTAAGTAATAGAAAATGGTAAAAATGAATTACACAGAACAAACTCAAACAGTTAAATTTTGTTTATAAATAAGCTTAAAAAGTTTAACATCAAATCTGTTCCAAGTCCAACATCATTATAAACTCTTGCTGAGTCGCCCGGTAATTCACATTTACCTTTTTAAGGAGCGGGCAGTTTTCCACAGCAGCTGCATTATTTTACTCTCCCCCAGAAACGCACGAGGGTTTCAGCTCCTACACATCTGTGGGAACCCCAATCAGAGCACGCCAATGTTCAAGGCCAATTTGCCATATGCAGGTGCAAAACCAAGGACACAGCCATCGTACTGTATGCACTGCGCAGGCGTGCCTTTCTATAGCCGAAATGTTGATGTCATTATTTGGCAAGAAGCCTTTTTTGCCTAAGTTGGTATAAAGATGTGTTGTTGACCAGCCGGCGCACGGCTGCTTGGTCAGGCTGCTTGTTAACAATGGCTCCTGTGTTTGCTACTGTATTAGCAAAGGTTGCTTTGTGCAGCTACTTTTTAAGGCTACTTTGAAGAACTGTCTGATGACTCCCTGTTAGCAGTGGCTACTGGGTCTGCAATAAAACTCTCCTATGTGCCTATTACTTCTCATGTCTTCTCCATCTAATAATTGGCATCCATGGGGATAGAGCTCCTAGCAGAGAAGGACCTGTGTTCCCACAGTTGGTGTAGTCGAGCAGGATCAAGGAAGGACTTGCTCCCGCAGTTGCTGCAGCGAGCAGGATTCAGGAGTAAGTACTCCAGCAACATCTTAGTGAAAACTTTTCTTGTTCGATTCTAGCCATCCTAGCGGGTATGAAGTGGTACCTCATTATGGTTTTGATTGCATTTCCCAATGACTCATACTGCCCAGTATATTTTCATGTGCTTGTTGGCCATTTGTGTAGCTTCTGTGAAGAAATGTTTATGCAAGTCCTTTGCCCGTTTTTTAATTGGGTGTTTTGTCATTTTGTTGTTAGCTTCAAAAAATTCTTTACATATATTGGATAATATACCCTAATCAGATATATGATTTGCAAATATTTTCTTCCATTCTGTCGGTTGTTTTTCACCTTTATGAATGCATTCTTTGATGCACAAAAGTTTTAAAATTTTTTATGAAGTCTAATTCACCTTTTGTTTCTGTTGCTGGTACTTTTGTTGTTACATTTATGAATCCATTGCCAATTCCAAGGCCACGAAGACTTACTTCTATGTTTAGCTCTTACTTTAAGTTTTTGATCCTTTTGGAGTTAATTTTTGTATATGTTGTAAGGAAGGGTTCAACCTTATTATTTTGCCTGTGACTAGCCAGCTGCCCCCAAACCATTTGCTGAAGAGAGTATCTTTCACTATCAAATGTCCTTGGCACCTTTGATGAAACACAGTTGACCATAGGTGAATAGGTTTATTTCCGGACTCTCAATTCTATTCCATTGGCTAATATATCTATACTTCTTTAGGGATCACACTGTTTTGATTAATTTAGTTTTGTAGTATTACACTGGGAAGTGTAAATCCTCTAACTTCATTATTCTTCTTTCAAGAATGTTTTATTATACAGAGTCCCTTCCATTTCCATGTGATTTTTAGGAATGGCTTTTTCATTTCACAAAAAGGCCATTGGGGGTTTTGATTGTGATTGTAATAAATCTGTAGCTTGCTTCATGTGATACTATTGTTTTAATAATATTACCTCTTGCAATTAATGAGCCTAGCCCATCTTTCCACTTACTTAGGGTTTTTTCTTTTATTTCTTTCAACAGTGTTCTGTAGTTTTCAGTGTACAGTAAATCCTACTGTCATTGATAAGAAAGATTTTGCCACTTCAAGTGAAATGAGGTATAATATAACCAATTTTACCATGGGCTAATCGGTATAACAGGAGTTAAGTTCCTAAGGCATCTGATTGTTAAAATGAAACATTTAACAAAAGGTCATTCAAGGCCTTGCTGCACAAATCTTGCACCTCCTTCATTAAATATCCTTTAACATGGTGCTGAATTCAGTAGGCTAGGATTTTTTGAGAATTTTTACATGTACATTCATAAGGGATACTGGTGTGTACTTTTTTCTTGTGATGTTTTCATCTGGCCTTGGTCCCACGGTAATGCTGGCTTCATAAAATGAGTTAAAGGTGTGTTCTCTTCTCCTATTTTTCTGGAAGTCTTGGAGAAGGACCGGTATTAATTGTTCTTTAAATGTTTGGTCGGATGCTTTGTTAGGTTTGTGATTGCTGATTCAATCTCTTCACTTGGTACAGGCCTGTGAGTCAGTTTTGGTAGTTTGTTACTGGCAAGTCATCCATTTCCTCTGAGTTATTCAGTTTGTTGGTATTAAAATTGTTCATAGAATTCTCTTATCTTTTCTATTTCTGTTAGATCAGTAGTAATGTCCACATTTCTCATTTCTGATTTTAGAAATTTTAGTCTTCTGTTTATTTTAGTCAGTCTAATGGTTTATCAATTTTCTTGATGTTTTCAAAGAATTGTGGACGGGGGGGGGGGAGGCCACATGCTGACCTGTGTTAACATAAAAAAACCATTGAAACCTGTAAAGAATTTTTGTGAGTTTATTTGAGCCAAACTGTCGACATATGCCGGGAAGCAGAACCTCAACGAATTGAGATAGTGCTCCGGAGAATGGCAGGGTTACATTTGTATTTCTACATTGCAATCAAAGGAGGGACGTAGGTGGGTGACATGAAATTCATTGGTGATAGATTAAGGAGGTGGGATAAAGCAAAGCAGGGGAAACCCCTGGGATTGGATAAAAAGTAAAATGATGGACACATACTTAGGTGGGTGCAGAATCAATTAACATGATGATGAAGGAGTTTGTGGTATCTGTCCTGGCACCCAGCACATTTGGTTGTGCCCCAGGGGCTCCAGAAAAAAAGGGAAGTTACAAGTTACCCAGACATTTCAAGGGTATGTTATCATAGATGCAAAAAGACAGATAGGCTCAGTTAAGGTAAAGGTTGACCTTGTCAGTGAAGATACTGGCCTAGGAAGTAACTGCTCACCATAACTGCTTAAGTTAAAGTTTAATTTCAGACCATACTTTGTGGTTACTTTAGGTCTCTGAGTCTGCAAGACCGCCATGCAGGCCTCCCCTGAGCTTGTCAGGTTAGCATGTGGCCCCTTTCGTCCACACCTGACAAGCTCAGGGGAGGCCTGCATGGCAGTCTTGCAGACTCAGAGACCTAAAGTAACCACAAAGGATGGTTTGAAATTAGAACTTTAACTAAAAGCAGTTTATGGTGGGTGGACACGTCCTAGGCCAGTATCTTCCCTGACAACCATCCTAGGCCAGTATCTTCCCTGACAAATGCCAATCTTTACCTTAACTGAGCCTATTGTCTTTTTGCATCTAAAATAACACACCTGTGAAATGTCTGAGTAACCTGTAACTTCCCTTTTTCTGGACCCCCTGGGGCACAACCCAATGCCCTGGGCACCAGGATTGAGACCATAAATTCCTTCATTGTTATTATTATCATGTTAATTGCTGACTCTTAAGGATCCTGCACTCAGCTGAGTAAAAGAAGTGTCTAGCATTTTATTTTTTATCCAGTCCCAGAGGTTTTCCCCCTCCCCTCCCCCCTTTGCTTTCTCCTGCCTCCCTAATCTATCACCAGTGGATTTCGTGTAACCCACTTGTGTCTCCTCCTTTGATGTAATGTATAAACAAGGTGAAGACCTGCATTCTCCAGAGCACTACCCCAGTCCTTTGAGATTCTGCTTCTCGGCAATTGTCAACAGTTTGGCTCAAATAAACTCACAAAAATTCTTTACAGGTCTGAATGTTTTTCTGTGTTTAAGGTGTTTGTTTTATTCTGATTAACAGAATCACCTTTTGGTTTTTACCAATTTTCTGTTAACATCCGGGTGCATGTGGTTGTGACCCTAGGGGTTCCGAAAAAGGGAAGTTACAAGGTACCTGACATTTCATAGCGATACGTGATTTTTGGACTGGAACATGCAGTGTTCCCTGATTCTTTGTCCATTGGAGTCGAAGAATGAATCCACGGACTGAAGATGGTATAGCAAAGGCGGAGATTTATTGAAGAACAAGTACAGACTCCCACATGGGGAAGGGAAAAGAGTCCTGCTGACTTCCTGTTTCCATGGTTTATAAAGGCTGCAAGTCCCTGTGTCCTGATATCCCTTCTGATTGGTCAATATTCCCTTTTGAATTGGTTACTATAGTAACTCCTGAGCTCAAAGATCAAACCACATGGGACATGTGAGGCCCTCCTCCCTCATTGTTCTCCTATCATTCTGGGCTTGCTTCCTCTTTATTTTGTAAATATAGACCTTTTGGCTATTCCCAGTTCCCATGTCTTATGGAAATGTAACTGTTGCCTCTTCCTTCTCTTATGGAAATGTAACTGTGGCTGCTCCCTTGTCTTATGGAAATGTACCTGCCACTGGGTTCCCTGTGTTATGGAAATGTGCTTTCTCCCAGCTCTTTTGTCTTATGGAAATTTAACTTCTCCCAATCTGTAGCCCTGTGTTTTTTTTCATGGACCCCCAAATCTAAAAATTCCCTAAACCTGCCTATATCCCCCTAAAAATTCCTATTTTAATAGGTATGTTATCTTAGATGCAAAAAGACAACAGGCTCAGTTAAGATAGAGATTGAAATTGACCTTGTAAGGGAAGGTACTGGCCTAGGACATGACTACCCACCATAACTGCTTTTAGTTAAAATTTTAACTTCAGACCTTCCTTTGTGGTTACTTTAGGTCTCTGAGTTTGCAAGACCACCATGCAGGCCTCCCCTGAGCTTGTCAGGTTAGCATGTGGCCCCTTTCATTTACACTTTTTTTCTATCCTGTTTTATAATCAACAGTCTAATATTTATTATCTCCTTCCTTCTGACAGCCTAGGATATAACTTGATCTCCTTTTCCTAGTTAAAGTTTAAGGTTAGGTTATGATTTGAGAGCTTTCTTCACTTTAAATACAAATAAATTTCCAGCGATAAATCTCCCTCTGAGCACCACTTTCCCTGCAGCATGTAAGTTTCCATATGTTGTATTTTCATTTGTTCCAAAGCATCTCTAATTTCCCTTGTGACTTCTTTGACCCTTTGGGTATTTAAGAATGTCTTATCACTGGAGTTTCAAGAAGGGGGTGGATTGTATTGAAAGGGGCAGAAATAGAATATTGAGAATGAGCTATAATTATCCTATCTAACAAAAGAGAAACATGGTAATTAGCATACAACCGCTACCCTTCCCATTGGCTAATCAGGGTGATATGCAAATTAACTGCCAGCCAAGATGGCGGCCGGCAGCCAGGCAGCTGGAAGCGAACATGAGACTTGCTTACTTCAGTGACGGAGGAAACCAACGTTCCCCGCCTGCCGCTGCCGGCCTCTGACTGCAACTCTAAGCAACTATGTTACAAATATAGAAGCTAAACAAAACCCCAGAAACCTGCTTTAGTCGCCGGGCTTCAGCCAACAGGATCGCAACATTGTTTCAAATACAGAAGGTAAACAAAGCCAGAAACCTGCTTTCAGCAGCGGTGGCCTAAGAGCTGGAGCCTCAGAGCTAAAGCTGGCCCAGAATAAAAAAAGAAAGAAAAAAAAGGAGCGGTTGGGAGCTTCAGTCACCCGCCAGCCTGTAAACAGCCCTCAGCCCCTCACCCAGACTGGCCAGGCACCCCAGTGGGGACCCCCACCTTGAAGGGTGTGTGACCAGCTGCAAACAGCCATCAGCCCCTCACCCAGGCTGGCCAGGCACCCCAGTGGGGACCCCCACCCTGGTCCAGGACACCCTTCAGGGCAAACCAGCCAGCCCCCACCCATGCACCAGGCCTCTATCCTATATAGTAAAAGGGTAATATGCCTCCCAGCACCGGGATCAGTGTGACAGGGGGCAGCGCCCAAACCCCCTGATCACCCTGCGGCTCTGTGTGTGATAGGGGGCGGGGCCACAACCTCCCTATCCGCCCTGCTCTGTTTGTGACAGGGGAAGGTACCCCAACCCCCTGATCAGCCCTGCTCTGTGCCTGATAGGGGGGAGCTCCCCAACCCCCTGATTGCCATGCAGCTCTGTGTGTGACAGGCTGCGCTGCCCCAACCTCCTGATTGGCCCTACCCTGAGCATGACTGAGGGTGGCATTGCAATCTCCCAATCCGCCCTACTCTGTGCATGACAGGGGCGGTGCCCCAACTCCCCAATCAGCCCTGCTCTGAGCCCAACCAGGGGCTGCACCTAGGGATTGGGCCTGTCCTCTGCCACCCAGGAGCAGGCCTAAGCCAGCAGGTCGTTATCCCCCAAGGGGTCCCAGACTGCGAGAGGGCACAGGCTGGGCTGAGGGACGCCCCCTTCCCCCTGAGTGCACAAATTTTTGTGCACCGTGCCTCTAGTCCTTTATAATTAAAGCCTAATATGCTAAGTGTCCAGTTGTCCATTCAACCAATCAAAGCATAATATGCTAATGATATGCTAAGGCTGCTCAACTGCTCGCTATGACGTGCACTGACCACCAGGGGGAAGACAGTCGACTGGTCGATCAGTCACTATGATGTGCATTGACCACCAGAGGGCATATGCTCCAACCGGTAGGTTAGCTTGCTGCTGGGGTCCGGCTGATCAGGACTGAGTGAGACGGACTGGACATGCCCTAGAGCCCTCTCATGGTCCCTCCCTGGCTGACCAACCTCCTGAGTCCCTCCCCGGCCCTGATTGTGCACTGGTGGGGTCCCTCGGGCTGGCCTGTGCTCTCTCACAATCCAGAACCCCTCAGGGGATGTTGGAGAGCTGGTTTCTGTCTGATCCCGCAGGCCAGGCCGAGGGATGCCACTGGTGCACGAATTCGTGCATCAGGCCTCTAGTAAGAAATATTAATCCTGCTCTGTTAACCTGTTTGTTTTATTCTGATTAAAGAAGGCACATTCTAACCTGACTGGGAGTTGCCTGTGAGACCTGGGAACTCACCTAGAAATGTGGCCCATCCTCTCTATTCAGGAGCTGCCTATTGTCATGGAAAGATTAACAGCCTTATTGCAGAAACCAGAGCTGCCAGCCCTTTGACGACCCCCAGGTATACCCACAGGACCTTCCATACCCGCAGGACTTCGCAAATCTCCAGGCCCCATTACCTGTAAACTGCCCATTTGGCATACCTTTTGCTTACTTCCCCAAGTAATCTTTGTCCTTCTATCCAATATAAGCAGCTGTCTTATGGTGGGGCACAGAGCAGATTTTTGGGGATAGCCTGTGGCTCTCCCGTATTGCCAGCATTATTGGAATAAACACTCATTTATGATTTAACCCTGTCTGCTTAATTGGCTCAGGTAGTGACAAGCAGCCCAGACCCGTTGATTGTCTGGTTACAGTATGATCTGAGTTAGCAAACACAGGTTGCTGCTAAGTAGATAAAGGTTATGAATGCTGGCGGCTGTTGGAATTGTGTGGAAAATGATGTTGACACTGTCAAAGGCAGTGACAGTGGAAGTGACAGAGAGTATACATGTGGGACATATTTTGGTATTAAGTCTGCAGGACTTGTCGATCAACTCACTGGTCAAAAGAAAGAAATCAAGAATTACTTCTAAGTTTTTGGCTTGAGTAGTTGGGTGAATAAAAGTGACATTTACTGAGATGGAAGAACAAGTCTTATTTTACTTCTTTGCTGATGACAAAGAATGTGGAGTTGTTTTGAAAACTATAAGAAGTAAGGCGAGCCCCCAGTCCGGGGTCCCGGTAGAACGCAAAGCATGCTCGGGAGCCTGGCAGCGCAGCATCTTTCCTCCCGCAGGAGGGCGCACACGGTCTGGGAGCATGCGCACTGAGAGGCGGTCCGCTCGGCTTTTTAATCCTGACGCGTGTGCCCTGTCCTCACTCCTGATTGGAGCGCAGGCACATGGTCGTCCGAGATTGGCTAATTCAGAGGGAGGGGTGGGCCTTTGCCGTTTCAAGATGGCGGTCCCCAGGGAGCTGGTCATGGGGCCAACTTGGGGCTGTCTAAACTGTTCCTTGACAGGAAAGGTGGCGTGCTCATTCTCACAATCCCCCTTCTCTTTATTCAAACTCTTCCTTCAAACTCGCTGACACCCACTGACTTCCCTGCCCTGCAGCGTCCAGGAGGAGACTAACTGCTGTTGGGCCAATGCGGTTCCGATTCGGTTCCGATTCGCCCTGGCTAAGACCCCCCCACACGGATGCTGCGACACCAGCACTGCAGCGCCCAGTCAAAGGGCGACGTGGGCACCATCGCCCAGGGGATCGGAGGAGCCGCGGTCCGGCTCCGGCTCACTCGGCGCTGAAGCTGCCGGGCCTTAGGCTCAGCAACCGTCCGCGCCGTGTGGTCGGGGACGAATGGGCAGCACTGGCCCCAGCACGACACACCTTCCTCCTCCTTCTGCCGGAATCAGGTCCAAGGCCGACCTGCTCTCCCGGCACCCTGCTGCCGGCACCCAGCTGCTCACTATCCTTTAGCTGCGTCTCTAGTGTCGTTAACAAGCCTTTGCTGGTTCTAGAAAATATAACGAATCCACCGCATTCTTGTTCACAGTGGCCACCAGCACAGGACAGACTCACACCCTGCGGCAATCTGACGTCTAGCCTTAGACTCCGTGGCACCCCTCGGGGAACCCCAGTGGGATCTGTGTGTATATGGGGATCAAAGGGCCCCCCCGGACCCTCTCTCATCCTCCTAGTCTTTCTGTCCATTGAAAAAGGTTTAGGATGTGCTGAAGGGAAAGGGAGAGCCATTGCATCAGAGCGCACGGTCCACTCCAACTGCTGGGCAAGGCCCAAGCCAGGGTCCCCATGACACCACCAGACATTGGCGGGAGCACCGGCAGTGCAGCACGATGGGCTTCTGAGGATGCTCGGCCATTCACGCACCCGGATAATTTTCTCATAAACTCCGAGCACTGTTCCCCCTTGAGAGGCAGGAGGTCATACCGTCAGCAACTAGTACAGACTGTTAGGTCAGAGAGAGCCCAGGATCAGATACATGCAGACATGTGATGAGACAATGGACTTCCCCTGGAATTTCTCACAGATCAACGTGCCAGACACAGATACTGGCTTCTTCTCCCTGAATCCACATACCCCCACACAGATACTGGCTTCTTTCTGAATACCCCGCCCACTCCCTGCTGCAGAGAATACCTGGGCTCATGTCCCCGCCCCTCACCCAACTGCAGTATAAAAAAAGCGCCCCCTCCCTGTTGGCGTGAATCCATGTGCCCTGTCTTTGGGGATGCAGAAATAAACCTTTTCCTTTTCTTTCTTTTTCTGATTCACTGGACTATCTTTATTTCCTATGCTGCCTCCTGAGCCACCTAACCTAACACAGACCTTATTTTTCTTTAAAATAGTATTAGAATTCTTTATTCTTAGAAACCTTAATTTTTCAGTGATTACTAAAAAGTAAACAGCCAGCATTTTTTTTTCTTTTTTTAAAGAACGTTCTTTTTTTTTTTAATTTATATTTTATTGAATTTTCTACAGAGAGGAAGGGAGAAGGACAGCGAGCCAGAAACATTGATGAGAGAGAAACATTGATAAGCTGCCTCCTGCACACCCCCCAACTGGGGATGTGCCCGCAACCAGAAGGTACATGCCCTTGACCAGAATTAAACCGGGAACCCTTCAGTCTGCAGGCCGACGCTCTACCCACTGAGCAAAACCGGTCAGGGCCAGCCAACATTTCTTAGATTAACATGTATGAACGTACTTTAAATGCACTTTTACTTTAAAGAAAATATACCTTCAACAAAGTGTTATGGGTTGGCTCAACGAGATAGACCACTGACTCAGAATTTAAATTTAAGAGCCTTTTATTAAGCTGGCCAGCTGACCACAGCGCCTATCTCCCCCTCTGGGAGATTCGGAGCATGTGGCAGAGATCAAGGGTGCAGTATGATCCTTTATAGCACAACAGTGTTACCTTAGAAGTTCATGGAAAGTTCATAAGAACAAAGGGGGGGTAAACAGAGTCACACCTGGCTGGAGCGTATCATAACACATTGTTTTTCTAAGACAATCTAGCAATTTTTCTTCTATGGTTCCTAACCCTGACACAATCCTCCATACGTCAGTCCCCCCTCCCAGCACATTCTGTAACATTCTGTAACCCTTCCATGCCGCAGTCCCTCACCCTAGCACAAAAGTACAAGAGAACTTCTGTGATAAAAACTAAGAGCAGGCAAATTAAAACGTGTCTAGAAATTAATGCTTCAGTTTTTTAAAAAATATTTGCTGTTTATCATTTAACCCAGCAATGCTCCAAAGCCTTTAAGTTATCAAAGACTCTGGAAAATTATGTATAGGCATATGCGGCTGGAGAAAAGGCAGGGGGAGGAGGGAGCAGGCTGTTCCCAGGCCTCTAGCCACTTGGATTTAAACTGCCAGATTTTCCCTTAGAGATAACATGTTAAGGTTACTGCTGTGGCTTCTGTTTCTGGCCCTCCAGGCCAGCCCTTCCCTAGGCCACTTGTTTTAAAATTGTGAACATTATGTTAGTTTTCTGTTTTTGCCTTTTGTATTCTTATGTACGTAGATCTTCTGAGCCTCTTTTAACAGCTTCTCTGCATTTCTATGCTTCCAGTTCTCTATCTTTGCAGTTTCCTTGAAAGGTCAGGCCAACTATTGGTAACAAAAGGTAATTTTTAATGTTCCTTGGCTCAACAGGTTCTCAGGGTCTGGCCCAGCGCACTTTCTCATTTGATCTTTTAGTCTTGGTACAATTCAGAAGGCCCTTCTTTTCCTTGCTGAATATTGAAGGCTTTATTTAGGTTCTGAGTCCCCCTGGGGCTCCTGGGTTTGGAAATCTTACCTCTGCTGGAAGCACACCAGGGCCAGCCAGGTGCTCCCTTTCCCAGATAGCCATAGCCGACTTTCAAATCACTCCTCTGGTTGCATAGGGAGGGGAAGGCAGGACAAGTGTCTCATTCCTGTCTGCCCTTATTCTCCTTTAGGCTTTTTTCTTTTTCTTTTTTCTTTTTTTGTAACAGGCTGGCACTTTCTCCAACAGAGAGCACAGTCTGTTTCCTCTTGAGTGATTGGACTTTCATTATTAACATATTTGTAATTATTACTGAAAAGGCTTTATCCAAATTCTTCATTTTAGCTACATCTATTTATTATATCTTAACAACTTTGAGATTTTAAAGCCAATTATTACCTAAAACATTTTCTTGACCAATAACCATGATTGCCCTTTTTGTTCAAGGAAAGGACATGCTAAACTGGCTCTGAGTCGTATGCCCCCAAGCAAGAACTGCCCATTATAATGGAAACATTAATCTTGTTACCCAACCCAGCCTGCATAGCTTACTTCCTTATGTAATTTCAAATATATTGTATTGGTCTCATTTAGTCCAAAAAATATTTCTTTTTAGGGAGAGAGTAGATATTTGTGTCACTTCAGGGCCCTTGAGATGTCACAAAGCTGTCTCTCAGTTAAATTCTCAAAATATTACATTAGGAAAAGCTGTCATATATACCCAATTTAAAGATTATTAAAACTTAAACCAGTTGTAACATTAAAAATTTGGTCTTGACCACAGAATTAATTATTTTCAATTTGGCTATTAAATTTTATATTTTAGTAACATCACAGATACAATATACTTTGAATGTCTCAGGGAAAACACTGGGAGGACATGCCTACCACCGCCCATTTTCTTGCTGCCCTGCCCTCCAGGGCACAGAAGCTGCAAAGTTGTGACTGCTTCATAGCCGGTCTTAGTTCCACCTTGGCTGGCCTGCACAGGTTTGTGATATCACAAGCAGGCGTGGGCCACCTGCTTCTCACCCATGTACTGTCCCGTTCTGGTCCTCTCCCAGTCCCTGTTCCAGTTAATACTAATGCTGCCAACGGATGTTTAATGGACATGATGCTGGGAGGGGTTTTGCAAATTTCTCCACCCTGCCAAGTTAGGCAACTACTGCCTCCCTTTCTGCCACTTGGAAACCTCCAGGCTTTTGCTCAGAGTAAAATGGCCTTCTTTTCCCCCTCCCACTTTGCCTCAGGTGGGGAACATAATGGTTTGTTAGGCTTGGAATTAGGTGGGCCTTTGTTTTAACTTCACTGGGTTGCAACCTTCACAAATTTTACACTTTTATATATATATATATATATATATATTTTATTGATTTTTTACAGAGAAGAAGGGAGAGAGACAGAGAGCCAGAAACATCAGTGAAAGAGAAACATCAACCAGCTGCCTCCTACACACCTCCCACTGGGGATGTGCCCGCAACCAAGGCACTTACCCCTGACCGGAATGGAACCTGGGACCCTTCAGTCCGCAGGGCGATGCTCTATACACTGAGCCAAACCGGTTTGGCACAAATTTTACACTTTTAATTTAACCTCAGAAGCTTAAAATTTTAACTCACCATAGCAAAATCATAACTCTGGGAAGAGCAAATTAAAGTCCCTAAAAGTTAGACAAAATTGCATCACAGACATACAGACAGAAATCTCACTAAGAGTATCTGGCGGGCCAACACCCTGCCTGGGAGAGCAGGGTGAATCCCCAAGAATAAGGATACTTGGCAGCTGCTGGGACATACCTGCAATCTCTGTCATGGGTTCAGCCTCACCACACATAACTGGGCTTCCCCAAAGCAGGACCTGCCCCATCTTTAAACAAATTAAACAAAAAAATTAAAAAACAAAGAGACATAAAACATCAGCAAACACTCTCATATAGGTGTGCACAACACTAAAAGTTTACACGAACAGCAATGTCTTCTGTTCCTGGTTAGGGAACTTACCTCCCCAGAATCTCAGCATTCTCCCAATGGACTATTTTGGAGGAATGTATTCCCTAGGCCTAGCATTTCTGCTTCCCATCCTTGGCAGGTCCCTTGTGACTATGTACTCAGCCCCCCATGTTGGAGGTTTCTCGTACTCCCCGAGATCTGCTTCGTCCCTCTCTGCCGCTTCCCTTGCAAGAGAATGGAACCACAGATCAGAACTCCACTCTCAATTTATGTCCAAGACACATCCCAGTCACATATGCCTGACCTCCAAGGACACCCAATCATCAAAGTAGTGCTTAGTCCAATTCCCACCTTGGTTCATGCATGAGGTCACCTGATTGCTGAGGGTCTTGCTTGGACCCTTCCTGCATTGCTGGCTGACTCTCGATTCTGAGCTCGTAGTCAGCCCAGGGGTGATGGCTGACCCTCCTCACTGAGTCCGCCACAACTTGGCAGCAGGGTGCACCTCCTCAGGAGAGGACTTCAATTTCCCTGTGATGACTAACAGTATCCCAGATGAGCCCCCAAATTATTAGAAATAAGGTGAGCCCCCAAATTCAGGGGTCCTGGTAGAACACAAAACATACTTGGGAGCCAGGTAGAAGGGTGCACACACATGGTCTGAAGCACATGCACCAAGCAGGTGGTCTGCTCTGCTTTATAATCCCTGATGCATGTGACCTGTCCCTCACTCTTGATTAGAGCTCAGGTGCACAGTCTTTCCCAATTGGCTAATTTAAAGGGAGGATTTGGCCTTTGCTGTTTCAAGATGGTGGCCCCCAGGGGAGCTGCAGGCCATGCGGCCAGTGGGGACTGACTGCCACTTGCCACACAGCATCCTTGGGCAAGGTGCATTCTCAATGTTCCCGAACTTCTGCTTTCTCATTTGTAAAAAACAGAAATACTAAGCCCATCTGCTAGGATTGCTGTGGGGATTATGTTGAAAAGGAAAATGGGGGGAGGGGCTAGCAACCTATTCAGTATCTAGCGAAAACTTCCCCACTCCGATTTGGGCAGAGCTGCAGAGCCTAACCCCAGGGCCCGGCCACAGTTAATTTGGGCGGAGCTGCAGAGCATGCCCCCAAGGCCGTGCCAAGACTGTCTTGGGCGGAGCTGCTGGGACCCTCAGGGTCCACCACAGGAGGAGATAGATGGGTCAGAGCCTCCCCAGGAGTTCAGTTCAGACTTTGGATCTGGAATTCCCCTGGACCAGCAGATCTGCAAAATAAAGGATAAACTTTCCTCACTCAGAGTGCTGGCTGATCGTTCCCTATGCATTCTGCCACAACAATGTGCCTGGCACCCAGTTGGTCCTTCCTCAAGTGGACAGATTTGTGCAGATATGCCCCTCCCTCTCACCCTTGCCCTGCCCATCATCACCAGGCTGATTGGAGAGCAAGATGCCACATTCCTGGATTCCTGGCCTCCCTGGCTCTAACATCCAAACCTTGAACCAGACTCACACTTCTGTGAAGACCAGCTGAAGAGCTCCATTCCTGGCTGCCTGAGTCAGGGTTCACCAGGAACTTCTGTCCCTCTCACCATAAGCTCCCTGCCTGAGTGACTGACCTGAGTCCTCTGGATGAAAAGGGCCATATGCTAACCTGACTAATTCAGGGAAGGCCTGCATGGCGGTTGTACAAACTCAAAGACCTAAAGTAACTACAAAAGATGGTCTGAAAATTAAATATTTACTACAAACAGGTTATGGTGGGTAGTGATGTCCTAGGCCAGGATTTTCCCTGACAAAGATCAACTTAGACCTTTACTGAGCCCATTTGTCTCTTTGCCTCTAAGATAACATATCCTTGAAATGTCTGGGTAACTTGTAACTTCCCTTTTTTCTAGACCCCTCAGGGCACAACAAATGGCACCAGGACATTCCCTCATTGTTATCAAGTTAATTGTCAACTGTTAATTATGTAAAACTATTCTGTATTTGATAGATCCTCCCTTCCCCCAACTGGTGGGCGGAGTAGGAGTGACTAACCATATACCTCATATGGACTATACATTGGACCAGCAATCCACACCTGCCAAATACTCTAAGCCCTTGTTCCTATATGGACCATACAGTAAGCCACCAATCAGTGTGCACCGAGTACACAAAACCCCCATCCCTTCTCATTCCACCCCTCAAAAGGTGTGCCCACCTCTGCATGTGCGGCTGTCCTTCCCTTGGGAAGACAGCTCAGCAGGTCCTTCTCCTCTAATAAAGCCTGTAGTCCTGGTTTTTCAGCCACTGTCTGATTTTTCAGTATTCATCTGTGTAAAAGAAGCATATATATATCTATCATTTCACTTTTTACCCTATCCCAGAGCCTGCCCTCCCCGCCCCCCCACCCCCCCCGCTTTGTTTTATCCTACCTCCTTAATCTATCACCAGTGAATTTCATGTAATCCACCTATGTCCCTCCTTTGATTGCAATGTATTAATACAGATGTAACCCACCATTCTCCGGAGCATTATCTCAATTCGTTGATGTTCTGCTTCCCGGCATATGTTGACAGTTTGGCTCAAATAAACTCACAAAATTCTTTACAGTTTTCAATGGTTTTTTACATTAACAGTCCTAAAGTGAACCCCACAGGAGCAGAAATCTGCAACCTGAGTGCTAGTCAAAGGCCTCCGCCTTCTGGGGGCTGGGCTGGGGTAGAAGTTGGGTTCCCCATTCCATTTCTGTCCCCATCTTTAGGCATGTGGCTGTCATCCAACTTCCTCACTGGCACAATGAAAGGGGAACGTGTGGCTGAAACCGGTTTGGCTCAGTGGATAGAGAGTCAGCCTGCAGACTGAAAGGTCTCGGGTTCGATTCCGGTCAAGGGCATGTACCTGGGTTGCGGGCACTTCCCCAGTGGGGGATGTGCAGGAGGCAGCTTATCGATGTTTCTCTCTCATCGATGTTTCTAACTCTCTATCTCTCTCCCTTCCTCTCTGTGGAAAATCAAATAAAATATATTTTTTAAAAAAATAGTGAAAAGGGAACATGTGAAGATAGATATGATTGTGTCCTGAAAGAACTAGGGGTTCTTCCACAAAGGCCCTTTACCCACAGTTCCTGAGAACTTCAGTATTCCCATCGCTGGAAGGCAGAGTTGAGCAGTAAGAACTGTTAATGTAAAAAAACCATTGAAACCTGTAAAGAATTTTTGTGAGTTTATTTGAGCCAAACTGTCGACATATGCCGGGAAGCAGAACCTCAATGAATTGAGATAGTGCTCCGGAGAATGGCGGGGTTACATCCATATTTATAAATTGCAATCAAAGGAGGAACATAGGTGGGTTACATGAAATTCATTGGTGATAGATTAAGGAGGAGGGATAAGCAAAGCAGGGAAACCCCTGGAATTGGATAAAAAGTAAAATGATGGACACATACTTAGGTGGGTGCAGGATCAATTAACATGATGATGAAGGAATTTGTGGCATCTGTCCTGGGCCCAGCACATTTGGTTGTGCCCCAGGGGCTCCAGATAAAAGGAAGTCACAAGTTACCCAGACATTTCAAGGGTATTTTATCATAGATGCAAAAAGACAGATAGGCTCAGTTAAGGTAAAGGTTGACCTTGTCAGTGAAGATACTGGCCTAGGAGGTAACTGCCCACCATAACTGCTTTTAAAGTTTAATTTTAGACCATCCTTTGTGGTTACTTTAGGTCTCTAAGTCTGCAAGACTGCCATGCAGGCCTCCCCTGAGCCTGTCAGGTCAGCATGTGGCCCCTTTCGTCCACACATCCCCCTTTTGGTCATAAATCAGTCCAAAGGATGCATCGATGACCAACCTTTTGGTTGGATAATGGAGTCCCACGGTGCTAGGAAGGCTCATTCCTAGGATGTCTCAGTGTCAGCATGTCTTGCTGAACAGGTGGACCACTGGGGATGGGGCAAGACCATAACCTTAGATGGCATTTAAGGTGGAATTATTATTATTCAAAAAGGGCAGGTAAATGGGAGGCAGTAAGGTCCTAAACGTCCTTGTTAACAAAGTATTCTGGATCATTTCTAATTTTTGAGCCACCATGATCCGAGTCTTTTTTTCTGTTTGTCAAGTTTTGTTTTTCTGCATCTAGTATAACATTTACATATCGAGAACAAAAGTAACAATACTGAACCAGCATTGATTAGGAACAGAAGATGTCTAATACTAGACGAGGAAACGTCTGAGGGTAACAAGCATCCCAGCCAACCGAAAAACCCTTTACATGTATCATCATAAATTTTTATTAAGCTAATTATGTTTTCCTCCTTCATCCACTGTCACTTGTACCTTATGATACATTTGGCCAGATGAATTAAGACTCTCTACTATTTCATTATCTAGAAGCTCTAATTTTTCGTTTGTCTAGTTAGTTTCCATAGAAATGACTTCATGGGGAGAATTAAGTTCAATTTCCCAATACATTGGCTTTTCAGTATCAATATTATCAGAGGTTTTATGAACCTCAGGCAAAGTTATTCTGCCTATAATTTCAGTATTACACCATATTCCAGTATTATTTAATGCAAACTTGGTGGTGATATTACAGTAAAAATCGCTTAGTATAACAGAAGAGTTATTGTTTTTTAACCCTTCCCAGCAAAAACGTCCCTTTCCCATATACCATATATTGTTATTTGTTGGGGCAGATACAATAGGCCAGGACTGGGTGAATTCAGTATTCCATATGGATTGGGGGCACAATCATTCACCTTTCTGATTTTCACAATTAGGCAGTGAGATGGGTTCCATTGTTTATTATTTTTAAATATGGCCCATCTACTTGCCGTTGGAAGTATTCTAGTATTATTGAGGATGGTCCCTATGCCGGCCAATTGAACTACTGGGAATTTAAGCTTAGGATCTAACTGAGGCACCTGGGCTTTTAAGACACAATGTCTTAGATCGCATTTCCCATCTAAAATTTCCCAATTCCTGGGGGACCATATGAATCCCATGAGTGTCTGGCCTGGGCTTAGGGTACAGACATGTTCCCATTGTTGGGTTTGTGCATGAGTTTTTACAATCTGTCGTGTCTGTTCTCCATGCTTGCCGGGAGCCGGTCCATCCTTGCTGTTTCAAGGGACCTGACATATATGGCATACAGTTCTTAATATGTTTGCTCACCTTCTTGGCGCTGTGTTTTAACCAAAGTCACCTCTCCGAGAAAGGTTGAATCCCCAGGTAGGGATTTTCCCCTGAAGTTAGGGAGGGAATAAAACCCCTCAACTAAGTGCCAGGCGGGTAATTAATCCCTTTAACTACGAACAATCATGCTTAAACTACATAATCTTTTCCCCCTGGAATGGAGATAAGAAACGCCCTAACCTTTGTAATAGAGATTGATAGGATTGAATCAACTGGTATAAATACAGTTGTAACAAGACAGAACTCAGAATCTAGAGACAGAGACAGAACTCAGAACACAGAACCAGACAGCAAGAGACAGAACTTCAGACACAGAACTGAGAACACAGGGCTTGGAAGACAGGACCAAGAGAGACAGAGCCTAGGCACAGAACCTACACAGAACGTTCTCTACGGACAGAAGAACTTCGCTGGCGAGAGCATGCTGGAGGATCCTGGACAGGGACTGGCCTCGGAGCCTGGAGGCAAAGCCTGGTGAGAGAGCATGGCAGGGGATCCTGGACTGAACCTGACTACAGAAATTGGCAAGAGAACCTGACTAGAACCTGGCTATTGAACCTGGCTAGAGGAACCTGGCTATGATGATCACCCGAAGGCTGCCTCCGTGTCATTCCTTCTTCGCCGACTCCGTCCACACCTTTGGGGACCCCTGGACCTGCTGGGGTTGGACCCCGGCATCTGGCGCCCGAACAGGGACCCCTAGGTAAGCGCCCCGCACTCGGGACGGATAGGACTCCACCATAGGAAAAGGGTGGATAGTCTTTGCCGACTCTGTCCACACCTTTGGGAATCCCTGGAACAGGATTCCCTTAGGTAAGCCCCCCCCCCCTTTGAAAACCCCCACACTCGGGACGGATAGGACTCCACCAGGGTGCTACAGACCCCCCTATAGAGGATAAGTAGGGTAAGAAGGTGGATAGTACAGAACTTAGATTGAGAAGATGTGCCATACTGAGTCCAAAGAAAGAAGACTCTGTATTGATCTTTAGATTAAGAAGATGTGCCATACTGAGTCTAAAGAAAAAAGACTCTGTATTGATCTTTTTAACATATGTGCTTGCTAACAGAGGAATTAAGGTTACTCCCAGTCAGACAGAACATTTTATACAAGAAATATGTCCATGCTTTTCTGAGGAAGGAAAGGTGCCAGAAAGGTAAATGTAGAGGCATGGGAGAAGGTAGGCCCAAGGAGCCTTATCCTTAACCCCACTGCAGCCTTTCCACCCCGGGAAAGTGCAGGATTGGCAAGCTCTCCCTGGGGTGATAGATCAGGACTCAGGTAATAGCAGAAAGCGCCAATCCTACTCTTAAAATGGATACAAGAGAGCGTTTCAGGTTTTTCTTTTTAATGCTTGCTTTTAAAAAATAAAAAAGGGGGAATTTGCCGGGAGCCGGTCCATCCTTGCTGTTTCAAGGGACCTGACATATATGGCATACAGTTCTTAATATGTTTGCTCACCTTCTTGGCGCTGTGTTTTAACCAAAGTCACCTCTCCGAGAAAGGTTGAATCCCCAGGTAGGGATTTTCCCCTGAAGTTAGGGAGGGAATAAAACCCCTCAACTAAGTGCCAGGCGGGTAATTAATCCCTTTAACTACGAACAATCATGCTTAAACTACATAATCTTTTCCCCCTGGAATGGAGATAAGAAACGCCCTAACCTTTGTAATAGAGATTGATAGGATTGAATCAACTGGTATAAATACAGTTGTAACAAGACAGAACTCAGAATCTAGAGACAGAGACAGAACTCAGAACACAGAACCAGACAGCAAGAGACAGAACTTCAGACACAGAACTGAGAACACAGGGCTTGGAAGACAGGACCAAGAGAGACAGAGCCTAGGCACAGAACCTACACAGAACGTTCTCTACGGACAGAAGAACTTCGCTGGCGAGAGCATGCTGGAGGATCCTGGACAGGGACTGGCCTCGGAGCCTGGAGGCAAAGCCTGGTGAGAGAGCATGGCAGGGGATCCTGGACTGAACCTGACTACAGAAATTGGCAAGAGAACCTGACTAGAACCTGGCTATTGAACCTGGCTAGAGGAACCTGGCTATGATGATCACCCGAAGGCTGCCTCCGTGTCATTCCTTCTTCGCCGACTCCGTCCACACCTTTGGGGACCCCTGGACCTGCTGGGGTTGGACCCCGGCACATGCTGCTTCCCACCCTTTACAACTAGACAAATGCCTCAGCACACAACATAGGGGAATTTTCTGGGAGCTAGGTCTGCCTCATGCAGCTCTGGCCAATAGCGGCTGGGTGGTTTGGATGGTCTTGCCAGCTTCTTCTGGCCTGCTCCTGTCCTGCCTTCCTCTTCACTCCTGCTACTAAACCTTACTCTGTCCCTTCTTCCACACGCAGAACGGGACTCAAGGTGGCAAGGTTTGAGCAACTTTAAAATTCCTTAACATACATTCTATTACTCATGTTGCAGGGAGGGACCAGGTTGGCTCCTCCTGAATAAAAGAACTAATCAAAATAAGGCTTATTTTCTAACTTCATTTGTCCTTGGGTATGGACAACAAATGACACTAATCAGATTGATATAAACTATTTAAACTTTGTTTAGGGGGGCAAATGCAAATCATTTACTCCCAAGTGTCCTTGGTTTAGGGAAGATAGGATTTCTGCTCAGTTTCCCTATTCTACTTGTCCCAGCTTACTGGCCTATCATGCACTCAACTTTCTTTCAACATTTCTCTTTTCCTTCTCATCACATAAAAAAACCTTAACAAATTTAACACTTTCAAATTAGCCTTCAAACCTTCTTTCTATGTCCTTCAAAAATGCATAACCATGCCTCAGACCTTCCATTAAGTGTTTTCTCTCTACCTTCCTCCATCACACCGAAGCTGTACATTCCAGTTAGTTAGAACTCTGAGCCTTAATTTTTTTAGGTGACATGTAAGTAATTAACATTCCTCAGAGTAGCAATACATTCATATTTTTTAAGAGACACAAACAGAAATTTCACTAGCTAAACAATTTTAGACAACAAAGACACATATTTAAACAACAAAGACAGATAACATTCCCCATTAAAAACTTTGAATCACCAGGGCAAGCAATATCGGTTTGTGAGCATACAGGCCTTGTTGATGGTGTCTTGGGATAGCTGTCTGCCTCCAGCGACTTCTCATCCTCGAAGGTTCTCAGCTGTTTCTCGTCCTTGAAAAGTCTCTTATCTCCGTTGCAGATGGAGATGGGTGTCAGAGATGGGAGTAGATGTCCATTCACAGTCAGGTGCCCTTTTTAAATGAGAAATGTGAATCCAGAGCTAACTCCTTTAAGTTTAGCTGCACATGGGTTAGTTAGTAATACTTGGTACGGTCCTCTCCAACAAGGTTGCAGAGAGTCTGTTATTTGGTGTCTTTTCCAAGACACCAAATCTGGTTGTAAGCCATGATCTTTGAAATCTTCGTCGCCCGGGAGTGCACTGTGAAATGAATCTGTTACCACTTTGTTAGTTCCTACAATGCAGAATGTCTGCTCTTTACTTTTCCTTATATTTGGGAAACAAAAGATTTAAAAGTCAACAATATTTTAAACAGTCATAAGAATAATTATCCTCAATTCATTTACTCCCATAGTTATTTTTGTTTATCCTGATTATTTGCCAGTAGTTTTTGGATTCAGTTGTTCCTTGAAGTTCTATAAATCTTCATCCAGTTCAAAAATATGACCTGCTTACAAGCCTACAATTTAGATCAAGTCAGAGTCCTTTTCATGGATTTTTTCTAAACATATAATATACCTACAAATGCATCAGAATAAAGCTGTCCACGAATGACAAAATTTAAAAGTGGCACGGTTATAGAGTTGATAAAAAACTTTGCTTTTCTATAAAATATAAATATGTAAGATCTTAAAATGAGGCACATGGCTTCCTGCAAGCAATGTATTCAGCATTGAAAATAATTCATAAACTCCCAATCTGTGAAACACAAATACCCAGGGCATCACTGGCAGACGCCCCCACGGGGATCCTGACTCTTGGCTGCCCCTTCCCTGCCGGGACACATGCCACCCTACCCCACTGAGAGTTTCCTATTTGAACTTGGCTCTGAATCTCCGCAAGTTTCTTTCTGATGCAGATGCCTTAACAACCCAGGGACCCGTCCCTTACCCCTGACTGGAGCTCAGGCGCATGGTCCTTCCTGATTGGCTAATTCAAAGGGAGGGGTTGGCCTTTGCTGTTTCAAGATGGCAGCCCCCAGGGGAGCGGCAAGCCATGCGGCCATCATGGCGGCTGCCAAGTCAGGCAGCCCGAAGTGGTGGCTGTCTGCACTGTTCTTTGCAATTAAATTTAAACTGGTTTTTGTATTAAGAATTTCAGTTGAGATCACAGAGTTAATCCACTTTTTTAACCAGAACAATAAGCAGCATATTTTGAATTCCTAATTATTTCAGAGAAAGCAAAAATTATTTTCTAGAAATTAAATTTCTACACTTTAGGCCAGTCAAATATTTAGCATTTCTCAATCAGTAACATTTTTAAGAATAAACTTCAAAAATACAAGACACAATCAACCAACAGATTCAATTCTATCCTCTAAATTTCGTACGAGGCACACTCAGATCAATATTATGTATTATGTCACTTCAAAATACATAGACATAAGTTTTTATCATTTGATTCAGTAAACTCCAAGGTCCCAAGGTCCCAGCAGCTCTGGAAAACCACACTTGAGGCTGGCAAACAAGCCTGGCCCAGCCCTTGACTTTAAAACGACCTTTTTTTTTCTGGGAAAAGTCAAGAAGCAAACTTGTAGCTACATTGTTTCCTGCTGGTTGCTTGCCTGCAGGGGAAATTTCAAAATTGGCCACGAGATCGCGGCCCTGGGGTGTGGGGGGGGGGGGGCGGCGGGGGACAGTTTTCGGCAAGTTTGGTCTAACCTGGTCCGTTCAGATGTGAATTGACCACATTCTTTAAGAATTTGCTAGAGAAATTCTTTGCTTAGAAAGCAACTAGCCCCTTTCTCCATTAGAAAGGCGTGGCTAGCCTTTTTAATTAATGAAGGGCCAGGTTTTTTTTACCCAGCTACTTAGATTTTTATAATTAATACTAGAGGCCTGGTGCACAAAAATTTGTGCACTCGGGGGGGAGGAGGGGTCCCTCAGCCTGGCCTGTGCCCTCTCGCAGTCTGGGACCCCTCGGGAGATAACAACCTGCTGGCTTAGGCCTGCTCCCGGGTGGCAGAGGGCAGGCCCAATCCCTAGGTGCAGCCCCTGGTCGGGCTCAGAGCAGGGCCGATTGGGGAGTTGGGGCACTGCCCCCTGTCACACTCAAGGCAGGGTTGATGGGGAGGTTGGGGCACCGCCCCATCACCCACAGAGCAGGGCTGATCAGGGGGTTGGGGCACTCCCCCCTGTCACACTCAGGGCAGGGCCGATGGGGAGGTTATGGCTCCACCCTGTCACACACAGAGCAGGGCCTATCAGGGGGTTGGGGAGCTCCCCCCTATCAGGCACAGAGCAGGGCTGATCAGGGGGTTGGGGCGCCTTCCCCTGTCACAAACAGAGCAGGGCGGATAGGGAGGTTCTGGCCCCGCCCCCTGTCACACATAGTGCCGCAGGGCGATCAGGGGGTTTGGGCGCTGCCCTGTCATGCTGCTCCAGGGGCCAGGAGGCCTCGCAGCTCCGCTGATCCCGGTGCTGGGAGGCATATTACCCTTTTACTATATAGGCTAGAGGCCTGGTACACGGGTGGGGGCCGGCTGGTTTGACCTGAAGGGTGTCCTGGATCAGGGTGGGGGTCCCGCTTGGGTGCCTGGCCAGCCTGGATGAGGCGATGATGGCTGTTTGCATCTGGTCACACCCCCTTCAGGGTAGGGGTCCCCACTGGGGTGCCTGGCCAGTCTGGGTGAGGGGCTGAGGGCCATTTTCAGGCTGGCAGGTGACTGAAGCTCCCAACCGCTCCTTTTTTCCTTTTTTTTTTTTTATTCTTGGATTTATGGCTATCACTGGAGCTGAGAGCCGGCTTTAGCTGTGAGACCTCGCTGCTGAAAGCAGGTTTCTGGCTTTGTTTACTTTCTGTATTTGAAACTTTGTTGTGACTCTAGCTCTGAGATCCCGGCTGATTGAAAACAGGTTTCTGGGGATTTGTTTAGCTTCTATATTTGTAACAATGTTTCTTAGCAGCTCAGAGCCCAGCAGCGGCAGGCGGGGATCATTGGAGTCCTCCATCACTGAAGCAAGCAAGCCTCCTGTTCATGTCAGGACGCGGCTGTCTTTTTGAATCGGGTGGGAGTCACAAGCCCCCGACTGCTCTGAACTCCAGTTCTGGGTGAGTCTCTGGTGACCCAGACTCATACAGGAGGAGACTGGACTGTCTGGCAGGGGGAAAACTCAGAACTCCAGGGCGGCTTTCTCTGGGGGGGGGGGGGGTGTGTGCTTGCAGGACCCCTTAGGGCAGGGCTGAGGATCAGCCATTGCTGCTTGCTCCACCCTGTTGATTCACTGAGACCCTGCCCCACCCTAGCTGCAGCAGAGGCTTTTGCATATGAATGCCCTGGCCCTTTGCAATCTGAAAATTACCTAACAAACTGCAGCTGGGCCAGACAGTCCCAGAACTTCCAAGAGAAGGCCCAAGGCCCCACAGCAGCTTGCATTGCTTCATAGATGGACCTCATTTGGGCACCTCCCAACCCCAAACAAGGAAGGGGAATCTGCAGATCTCTCCATAGCTCCTGCTGGGTAGCCTCAGACAGAGGCTAAATTAGCACCTCCTTAGATCCAAGAGCCAGTGTACCTAGTGGACAGAGTGGGACCATCCAATTACAACTCCTCAGATCCATAAGGGACACACTCAGGGGGCAGACTCAGTGAGCACCAAAGCCCCACTGAAGCAAGTCTTACCTCATAAGGGTGTCTTCAGCCCAGAAGTTCTCCCACCATAGACACAGCTGACTCTCACAGCCAATTGTCCTGGAGGTCAATTCCTCCCAGTGTTGCCTACAACAATCAAGGCTTAATTACAACAAGACTGTGCACAAAGCCCACAAAGGGGTGCACTAAGAGTGTCCATCTCAAGTAATTGGGAAGGCTGAGCCACTGGGCCCTATAGGACACCTAGCACAGAAAGCCACTCTATCAACACAGGGACGCAGCCAAAATGCGGAGACAAAGAAACAGGTCACAAATGACAGAAATGGAAGAAAGCAAACTACTGGATATAGAGTTCAAAACCACACTTTTAAGGTTTTTCAAGAATTTCTAGAAACCGCCGATAAATGTAGTGAGACCCTCAAGAAATCTAGTGAGACCCTCGAGGTTGTGATAAAGGACCAACTAGAAATTAAGCATACACTGACGGAAATAAAGAATATTATGCAGAGTTCCAACAGCAGACTAGAGGATCGCAAGAATCAAGTCAAATATTTGAAATACGAAGAAGCAAAAACCACCCAACCAGAAAAGCAAAATGAAAAATGAATCCAAAAACATGAAGATAGTGTAAGAAGCCTCTGGGACAGCTTCAAGTGTACCAACATTTGAATTATAGGGGTGTCAGATGAAGAGAGAGAACAAGATATTGAAAACCTATTTGAAGAAATAATGACAGAAAACTTCCCCTACCTGGTGAAAGAAATAGAGTTACAAGTCCAGGAAGCGCAGAGAACCCCAAACAAAAGGAACCCACAGAGGACCACATCAAGACACATCATAATTAAAATGCCAAGAGCAAAAGACAAAGAGAGAATCTTAAAAGCAGCAAGAAAAAGGCAGTCAGTTACCTACAAGGGAGTACCCATACGACTGTCAGCTGATTTCTCAACAGAAACTTTGTAGGCCAAAAGGGAGTGGCAAGAAATATTCAAAGTGATGAATGCCAAGAACCTACAACCAAGATTACTTTATCCAGCAAAGCTATCATTCAGAACTGAAGGTCAGATAAAGAGCTTCACAGATAAGGAAAAGTTAAAGGAGTTCATCACCACCAAACCAGTATTATATGAAATGCTGAAAGGTATCCTTTAAGAAGAGGAAGAAGAAGAAAAAGGTAAAGATACAAATTATGAACAACAAACATGCATTTATCAACAAGTGAATCTAAGAATCAAGTGAATAAATAATCTAATGAACAGAACAAACTGGTGATTATAATAGAATCAGGGGCATTGAAAGGGAATGGACTGACTATTCTTGGGGGAGGAAAGGGGTGTGGGGGATGTGGGAAGAGACTGGACAAAAATCGTGCACCTATGGATGAGGACAGTGGGTGGGGATGAGGGCGGAGGGTGGGGTTGGACCCGGGTGGAGGGGAGTTATGGGGGGAAAAAAGAGGAACAATTGCAATAATCTGAACAATAAAGATTTAATTAAGAACAAAATACAAAGTTAAAGCTAGCACCCAAGGTTATCTTAGAGCCAAAATTTGGTTATCATAAGATGTTCTCTGGTAATTTTTAAATAAAGCTAGTCTTTTTGCAGGCAAGCCAATAGCTCTGCCCTCTCCTGCCACCTTTGAATTTCTCCTCACCAAAGGCAGAGTTGGCAGCAGGGTTTCATTTCTTATTACAGTTTTTAGATTCCAAATACAAATTAAGATTTTGCTTTGGACAAGAAACCACATTGAGGTGACCATGGCACTCTTTTTTTTCCAGCCTGATTTAAAAGACAACTAGGCTTCCCCAAAGCGGAACTCGCCTCCTCTTTAAACTAATTAAACAACAAAGAGACACAAAAACATCACTCTTATACAGACACACAGAGCACACTAAAAGTTTACACCAGAGAATGTCTAACATTAGAAACTACCAAAGCAGTGTCTTTTGTCCCTGGTTAGGGAACTTCCCCTCTCTAGAATTTCAGTATATTCCCAATGGACTATTCAAAAAACAAACAAACAGTGGGCTAAGGGAAAAACAGGGTGTAGACATTAATTAACTTCAGAATAGTTCTGAGACAGTCTCTAAAATTTCATTAATTTCCATCTTATTAGAAGAGATTTTTTCTATGCTTTTCTCTAGAACAGCCGTGGGCAAACTACGGCCCGCAGGCCGAATCCGGCCGTTTGAAATGAATAAAACTAAAAAAAAAAAAAAAAGACCGTACCCTTTTATGTAATGATGTTTCCTTTGAATTTATATTAGTTCACACAAACACTCCATCCATGCTTTTGTCCCAGCCCTCCGGTCCAGTTTAAGAATGCATTGTGGCCCTGGAGTCAAAAAGTTTGCCCACCCCTGCTCTAGAAGCTTCTAATTTCCAAATCAAGATATGCTTCCCATGTACTCATTCAGTTTAATTTCAGAGCTGGCATTTTCTAATTTCTTCATGCAAAATATTAACATAGGTACCCCAAACAAACTGCATTTTAGCCATTTCTCAGTTAATATTTTCTAGTTAAATCTTCCCATTTCTGTAAAGTACTTGCAAGTAAAGGCTTCCTATCAGGAGTATTAGATGAGGGCTGGGGTCACGGGAGCTTCTGGCCTTGGAGGCACAATTTCCCATGTTAATTTTTTTAATTTTTATTTTGGATATCTGTAGTCTGAGCAAACTTTCTAGACATGTTATGCAGTGGGTCAAACGTGGCCTCAGTTTCTCTCCTGGCTGTCTAAATCCACAGGAAAGGTTTAGTGCCCGGGCAGACCCAGACTTAATGAAGCCCCCTAGATGAGCCATTTAGTTAATTACAGTTGCGTCGGGACGTCCCTATGGGGCTCCAGCATTTCTGAAACCTCCACAAAAATTCTTAATCACCTAAGAACACCCCAGAATCAGACTATTCTAAAAAGAAATGTTGCCCCTTTATCTTTGGAGCTGAATGAGTTCAGTTCATTTATACAGCGAAGGTTTTCTTTTTTGCTCAGACTCTCAGAAAGCAGTTCTAATTGAAGAGCCGAAATCAAAACCAGCCACCCATTTTTTCCTCCAGTCCTGCCTTAACCTGGGTTCTGCTGTGAACCCTTAACCTAGGGTCTTATCAACCCTGGTTCCACCTCAAGGATTTTAAAACAGCTCAAATAAATTCCGACTTTCGACCAAAGGAAGGGAAGGTTTTGGATCCAAGAGAAAAACTCCCCCACGTTCACCCAATGGGCGGGGAACTGGCGGGCTCAATGGGCCCTTTGCTGGATCCTAGCACTGAGTCAAAGTCCAAGGGATGGTCCTGGGTGAGTGTCTTTGGAATCCTGCCGACTACGCCAAGTAATATTAACATAAAAAAAACATTGAAACCTGTAAAGAATTTTTGTGAGTTTATTTGAGCCAAACTGTCGACATATGCCAGGAAGCAGAACCTCGATGAATTGAGATAGTGCTGCTCCGGAGAATGGTGGGATTACATTCGTATTTATACTTTGCAATCAAAGGAGGAACATAGGTGGGTTACATGAAATTCATTGGTGACAGATTTAAAGAGGAGGGATAAAGCAAAGCAGGGAAACCCCTGGAATTGGATAAAAAGTAAAATGATGGACACATACTTAGGTGGGTGCAGGAACAATTAACATGATGATGAAGGAGTTTGTGGTATCTGTCCTGGGGCCCAGCACATTTGGTTGTGCCCCAAGGGCTCCAGATAAAAGGAAGTCACAAGTTACCCAGACATTTCAAGTGTATGTTACCATAGATGCAAAAAGACAGATAGGCTCAGTTAAGGTAAAGGTTGACCTTGTCAGTGAAGATACTGGCCTAGGACGTAACTGCCCGCCATAACTGCTTTTAGTTAAAGTTTAATTTCAGACCATCCTTTGTGGTTACTTTAGGTCTCCGAGTCTGCAAGACCGCCATGCAGGCCTCCCCTGAGCTGTCAGGTCAGCATGTGGCCCCTTTCGTCCACAGAACTCACCATAGGTGGCAACACAGTCATCAGCCTACCCCTTCCTCACCCACATCAGTGGATTTGGAAACAAGGTGAAAATGACTGCAATTTGCATCAAAGGATCATTTGAATCTAGTGTCAGGTGGTGGTGGTGGTGGTGGTGGTGGTGGTGGCGGGGGGTTGGTCCCTGGGCAAGTCCTTTGATCTGAGTCTCAATTTCCCTGTTGTAAAATGGGAATAATACTGGAGAGACTCATTAGTGTAAAGATGAAATGAAATGCAGCAGATTTTATTTTTTAATTCAACAACAAATATCCAAGACCTACTATGCGCATGGTCTATATGCTACGGACTAGTGGGACATTAATAAATAAAACAGCCGGTGTAAAAAAAAGAAAAGAAAAGAAAACTGAGATACTTGGTAGTCTGAAGGTTTCCCAGGTTTGATTCTGGCCTGGGTTTCGGGCTCAATTCCCAGTAGGGGATGTGCAGGAGGTAGACAATCAATAATTCTCTCTCATCACTCATGTTTCTATCTCTTTCTCATTCTCTCTTCCTCTCTGAAATCAATAAAAGTATATTTTTTTAAAGAAAGGACATTCTAACTTTGCTGGAAGTTGTACACCCCCCCCCCCCCACCGCCCCCTCACCTGGGAGTCAGCCTTAGAGTGTGGTCTATTCTCATTCAAGAGAATTATCATGGGAAGATTAACAACCTTGTTGTCCAAACAATGGAGTCCCTCCCTAGCCCACATTGTAATCCTGGTCCTACCTTATATATGGAGCTGCTTATGGGGGACTGCAATGTTTGTGGATGACCTGCTACTCTCCCACACTGCCCTCAGTATTGGAATAAATGCTCATATAGGATTCAACCTTGTCTCCGCTTAACTAGCTCAAGTAGTGACAGGCAGCCTGGACCCATTGATTGGTTACAAAAATGCAGTCAAGTGAGTTAAAGCGGGTGAGCAGTGGTTCTCAACCTTGGCTGCACATTAGAATCATCTGGGAATCTTTTTAAAACCCTGATTTCTGGGCCTCATCCTCCGGAAATTCTGTTTCTTTGTTACTAATGTTGTGGCCCCACCCCATAACAAAGAAACAGAATTTCTGGAGGATGAGGCCCAGAAATCAGGATTTTAAAAAGATTCCCAGGTGATTCTAATGTGCAGTCAAGGTTGAGAACCACTGGGGTAGAGGAAGGATTGCTGAGTGTGAGAAAGGGCTCACCTGTCCAAATTTCAAATTATGGGCTTGGAAACAAAAACATGGAGAAAATGAGAGTTTTAATACACTTTCGAGAGTGTTGTACAAGAACACAGGAGGGGCAGGGAACGTAGCCTATTTATGTAGTCCCTCCTCCAGTTCCTCATTGGCTGAGTCCTATGAGATCACCTGTTTCCTCATACGTTGCCTAGGGCTTGCTGTCTCCCATTGGGCCATTTAAAATATTGGGCTGAGACCTTTCTAGCTGTCTCCACCTCCCTTTGTTTAGGGGAATCTTCCTGCAAAATGTGCTATCAGCCATGTGCACAGCTCTCATACCCTTCCCCACCCCCACATCCTGTTTGCTCTGAGGAAATTCAGTAACCACGTGGCCACATGCTGTTTCTCTTCTATGAAGATTAATCAAAGGCATGTTCCTTTCAAATTCCGTCCTCTTTCTCTTACACTGATTCTGTCTTCATTAGCTGTTCTAAAACCTATTGGCTTTCTTAGAGGAAGGGAGAGGGAGAGAGTCCACACAGGTTCCTTCATTGCCAACTTCAGAGCAGTTGGAGTGGTGAGAAGCACGTCTCAGGGTCCTGTCCATTTCTCCTTCAGTGGGTCCATGGTCCTTGCTCTCCTTATGTCTGTCTAACTGTCTACCACATCCTCTCAAGAATCTTGGCTCTGATTCTGTCAGGTAAAGGGTGTCGGGTCTCTTAACTACTTCCATGGTGAGGAGGAATAAAGGTTTCTCTCAGAGCCAAGAGATCCTTGCTCTCTGTCAGGGACAATGAGGCCTGAGCATGGATGGAGGTAGGATTATAACCTGGTGGAAACAAACTGTTATAAAATTTAGTATTACTGGGCAAAAATTAGAACAGTAAGAATTACAACAAATGGTCTGGTGGGAGGAAAAAACATTTCAGTTCTAATAATTCCCTATTGAAATATAATTTTTCTCCCTAAAATCACCCTTATTTTTATTAAAGAGCCAAATTAAGACCAATTTATCTATTGCATTAAGTCTAGTTTGAACTTGGCCTGATTGTTTGCATAAACACAACAAGAATAGCCATTGACTGCCTTTGCTGGTGAGAAGGCTAAAAAGGGCTAATTCAAATGTAACCCTGATATTTTGGGGGCTAGCAATTGGAATCCATGCCAGCAAGCTAACCTGTAATTAAGTCATTACCTCCTTCCCAGAAACTGGTGTGGACGAAAGGGGCCACATGCTGACCTGACAAGCTCAGGAGAGGCCTGCATGGCGGTCTTGCAGACTCGGAGACCTAAAGTAACCACAAAGGATGGTCTGAAATTAAACCTTAACTAAAAGCAGTTATGGTGGGCAGTTACGTCCTAAGCCGATATCTTCACTGATAAGGTCAACCTTTACTGTAACTGAGCCTATCTGTCTTTTTGAATCTATGATAACATACCCTTGAAATGTCTGGGTAACTTGTGATTTCCCTGTATTTGGAATGAGTGGAAGGGGAGCTTGATCACCTCCCAGGGAGCCATAGAGCTCCCTCAGGTTTTGGGAATCCCTCAGGAATCTGGAATCTGTTTTGAATTTGGAATTTGTTAGAATTTGGAATTTGTTTGGAATTTGGAATTTATTTGAATTTGGAATTTGTTTAGCATTTAGGAATTTGTTTAAGCTCTGAGTGAACAGCTGTTTGTTTGTGTGGGACTAGCCAATTTGCTACCAAGAAGGGGGACTGGACGCAGTCTTAACTCCTCTGGTAGGTTCTCACCAAGTCATTGGTTGAGAATTCTATTCTGGGACATGGGTGCCAGGAGTGCCCCCATGCCCATCTGGGGAGTTGGGCATTGTTTTGTTTATCTGCTCAGCTCCAGTCTGGCCTAGTCTACTGAGAGAGTGTGAATACGAGTGTTTGTCTATTTTGGCTGCTCATTAACTGGTCTGTGTAAAGTAAAAGCTACTTAGATTTATTTTGCATTTCTGTTAATTCATCTGGCTGAACGTTTGGACTGGACCCGCGATGGGCTGCAAGAGTCTCTAGCAGTTCTCAGAGTCTTTTGCTCACCATTACAGAAGGAATCAGCCCACTTTGCTAACAAAAATTTCTGTCTATCAGTTGCTCTTACCTGGGTTGTAAATTCGCTGTATTAAATTGAAATTTTGAAGTGCTAGGGTAGATTTAAAGGCTAAAATAAAGGCTGGCTAAGTTCCCAGATTGCTTGTAAAAAAGCAAAAGAGAAGTCTTTTCAAGTTAACTGTTTGCTTAGCAAATTAAAAAAAGTAGTAAATTTCAAAGAACTTGTTATTTATGGCTTTCTTATCTCTTTTGTGGACACAAAGGGCTTATAGCTCCGCAGGGCCAAGAGATTTACTGGCCTGACCCTAAGGCTGAAGTTATTATTAACTGTCTATAGACCCCGTTAACCCCTGATTGTGTGTCTCGTGTGGTTTGTTGTCTTTGTCTTTGTGATTATGTGTTTTATTTAACTTGCCGTTTTCAGTTATTTATTAGAATCCTCATAGAGGACATAACCTGGTCTTTCCCTTCCTCTCTCATCCTGATTCTGAAAGCATCTGTAACTGGATTTCAGGTGGTCTCCAGGCTTTCTGTCTGCAAAAATCTCCCTATGTACCCATTATCTTTACAGACTGACTAGAGTCATGATTACACACAGATCGGACCCCAGCCTCCCGGAGGGAGGCCTACTATAGCAGTGGTCTGCTTTTCTCCGAAACTCCCACTTTTTAAAGGGAGACAAACAACTGGACTGGAGGACAGGGGAATTGGTCGGAGAGATCAAAACTAAAAAAGGAAATCTGTGAGGGAAAGCAATGGGCTTGGGCTGAAACAAAGAAGGGGGGCTGGATGCCTGAGCTGCCTGCTGTGGCCCTGAGGGAAGAAGCAGTAGCAAGAGAAGTGGGGAAAGCAGAAATTTACCTACCACTAAAGCTGCCTCTCTATTGCCCTGAGAGTAAGGAGTACTTACAACAAGCAATACAAGACTTAGGCCTTTGGCTTTCTGGCTACAGCAGTTAAAACAGAAGCTAGTGACTGCCCAGGATCTATAAAAGCTGCAGATAGCGCTAACGAAAGCTCCCTGTTTGCAAATGTACTGAAAGGGTTTGGTACCTGTTGCTGCTGGAAGAGGAGGGGCTAATATCCCCTTCCAGTGCACTCCCTTGGAAGAGGCCTGATTATTGCTCTGCCACAAAGGGGACTGGTAGGAAGTCAAGGATAGCAGGGCCCTATAACTAATAAACAGGGTTAACAAAAGGGCAAAGAAAAGAGCACTCTCCCTGAACCTGGGAGCCATCAGGAGTTTGAAATTCTCCAAGAGTGGAGGAGTCTGACTCAGAGACTGGCCAGAACTTCGTTGGGTTAGGAGGACCAGAGGCTGCATATTGAACTTATAGACTGCAGTTTGCTAGGCAAAGGTCCAAGCCCAGTTATATAGGGGTTAAGCTACCTGTATACAGCAAAACAACCTTCTCCTGTGCCAGAATACATTTTAAGAAAATTGGACAGACTATGTTTATAGATAAAATGAAGAACTGGTTGCAATGCACAGCTCTGACAGTGGCCTACAGAAAATTGTATAATAAACTTAGATGATGCCTGCATCTTCATGGACATGGCTCCAAAGAGACAAGGACAATTTTGCCTTATATAGGAAGGTCAAGAGTAGACTTTAGTCACCTCCCTAAGATGTTTATATAGCCCTACCATATCTCATGTGTAGTAGCAGAAGATTTAGCTGCTTGAAGCGGCCATGGTGCCAATATTATGTTTCATTGTATTAATATGTTATATTAATTTTTGATTCTCTTACAGGTTTGAATGTAGCTGTATCTGCCAAGAGGGCAGGTGCCCAACTGGGCAAAGAAGAATACCCATCAGGTTTTCGTCTCTATTAAGAGACAGTTAACAGTTGGCAGCCTGTATACTGTCTTTCAGGCCTGTGTGACCATGCCCATGTCAGGGGTGGTACAAACCTCAACTGTAGGAAACTGGGGAAGGTCTGTTTGGAACAGAAGGAAGTAGTAAAGGGATAAATAGTAGCCTTCTGTTACAGGAATTACAGACCCTGTGAGGTCCTGTGACATGTGAGACCCTGTAAGGAAATAGAGCTCCTTTAGTCCGTTCTGAGAAAACAAGTCAAGTGAGGGGAGCCCTACTACAGGGGGAGCTATAACTATCTATTTGAATATAGACATATTGTAAATTTCTTCTTGCCATTTAAAGACAGTTATATTACTCTGAAGAGTCCATGAAAAGGGACTGGCAAGGAAAATCAGAAAATCTTAGAGCACATCAGTATGTTTTTCTCCTTACATAATTCCTCTGAAATTTGGCAATGCTTAATAAATCATGGCAATATATTTCTTTGCATAAATTCAATAAGACTGGTTCCTAATAGTGGTTTTATTAACGGAAAACTTTGACTGGAGTATCATGTTTTAAAGAGACCTGTCTGGACTCTGAAGACTTGAAGCCAATAAGAGTGCCACAGGAAAAACCTGGTATCCTACTTGGGAGCCCTGAAGATGGCTGGCACTGGAGCATCAGGCCCATGTCCTACCATCACTGGCAGTTGGTCAGAGTAGAAGGGGAGCAATAAGGATGCCGCTGCATCCCTGCAGAACCCCCACTCACTCTGGGCTACAACGAGTAGGAGGGCTACTGAGATGGGCCTTAAAGCCTAGAGCGTGGGCTCAGGTGGAGTTTCTACAGGTGAGGGATTCACCTAACTCAGCAGATACTGCAGGCAGGCCTGATGGCTGCTGGATGGCTTGGCTTCCTGGCCCTACGGGGCACACTAAGATTCAATCATGAGATTCCAGCAAAGGTAGTCAGTTACCATTCTTGTTGTGTTTATGCAAACAATCAGGCCAAATTGAATACAGTAGATAAATTAATCTTGATTTGGCTTTTTGATAGCCATAGAGGAATTTTAAGGAGAAAAATCCTATTTCAATAGAGGTTGTTAAAACTGAAATGTTTTCTTTCCCTTCAACCGGACCATTTGTTATAGTTTGTCTCTGCCAGGCCACAAGCCCAGCTCCTTCTGTGCCCAGGACAGCAAGGAGCCTGACTGGAAGGTGACTTCTGACCAGACACACCTGCTGTAGATCAACCCTCAAGAAGACAACGGACCTGGCCAATCAACCTGCTCCAAAGGATTCAGATAACACCTTGCTGAATTCTTCCTTACACTTTCTTCCTTATCTTCTCTTAAAGGCAAAATGCTCTGGTATTTCTGGATAATCATTGTTTTTATCTTTCTAGTAATTCTCATTTTGTCTTTTTATGAGTGCCGCAGGAACCTGAGGCTAGTCCCAGGAGGAGAACTCTTCTGCCTTGCTGGAATACAGAAGCACCATAAAATTACTGCTTCCTGTTAGGTCGGAGAGAGCCCAGGATCAGATACATGCAGACATGTGATGAGACAATGGACTTCCCCTGGGATTTCTTACAGATCAACGTGCCAGACACAGATACCGGCTTCTTCTCCCTGAATCCACATACCCCCACACAGATATGGACTTCTTCTGAATACCCCCGCCCATCCCCTGCGGCAGAGAATTCCTCAGCTCATGTCCCCGCCCCTCACCCAACTGCAGTATAAAAAAAGCGCCCCCCTCCCTGTTGGCGTGAATCCACGTGCCCTGTCCTGGGGGTACGTGGGTCTCCCGGGGACGCAGAATAAACCTTTTACTTTCCTTTCCTTTCTTTTCTGATTCACTGGACTCTATTTCTTGCGCCGCCTCCTGAGCCACCTAACCTAACACTTCCTACATAAAAAAGAAACAAGATGAATAAAACAGGAGTTATCTGAGACCTGGGCTGCATGGGGGGGTAGGGGGGATCTGGAAATAGCTCCTTCCATTGACAGGACAACTGTTAATGCTACTCATGGCCATAATCCTAGGACAATGTCTTCTAATTCTGTTAACTCACTTTATCTCATCCCATTTAGATGCCTTTAAACTTCAAATGGTCCTGCAAGCCAGAAGAATTCCCTACAAACCTCTCCAAGAGGAAGAAACGGGATGTTAACCCCTTGGACGTCACCCTTTTTCAGCAGGAAGTAGTAAAAGATCGGTCAACGCCCCTGTTCACCTTAACATACCGTGGCTGTTGTACCACGAGGCTGAAAAGCTTGTGTGACAAGGGGGTGGAATGTAAAGGAAAACCCCTATTCTGTAAAACTACTGTTTGGAATTCTCTGCTATTCTTTGGACGGCCTCTTATTCTGAAAAAGTAACTTTGCTTTCTAGCCTGCTTGAATAGTGGGGGAGATAAACTTAGCTATCTGACCTGGTAGGCCTGAGACTAGATACACCCAATGCCATGCCAGGTGCATTTTTTAATTGGATAGAACTGTATAGTTTTCAAGGCCGCTGCCAGCAAGCACACAAAGGGCTGGCTCTTCTATAAAAAGGGAAGTTCTGCTTGTAGTTTTGCTTAGATTTTGGATTCATTTCCCTAAGCCCGCTGTGGTGAATATAGTGTAACTCCAAACTCTCAGAGCGCTGTCTGGTTCTTGTCCGGTTTTTCTGTAACAGTAAAACAAAGACTTATATTTTTGATATTTATTTTATATATTTAAATGCCATTTAACAAAGAAAAATTCACCAAAAAAATGAGTTCGCGTGTCACCTGACATGCGTGTCATAGGTTCGCCATCACTGGTTTAGAGCATTATCCCTATCTGTTGAGACACTGCTTCCTGGCAACTGTAAACAGTTTGGCTCAAATAAACTCACAAAAATTCTTTACAGGTTTCAGTGTTTTTACATTAACAGGTTTCTATGTGCCTGTCAGGGCAGAAAAGACAAGCCACCCAGCTGCTGTCAGGCCTGCCTGCTATATCTGCAGGGTTAAGCAAATTCTTCACCAAGATCTGTACCTATAGCAGCTCCACCTAGCCCCTCGCCCTAGGCTTCAAGGCCCACCACAGCAGTCCTCCTACTGATGCTGAAAAGCCACTTGAAATATGTGGTCATAAACTAAAGCTTGATTATGTGTTTTCCCTAGTGATGTTCAGATTGAGGAATGAGGAGTGTGAATTAGTGGATCACATTGAGGAGAAGGAGGGAAGGCAAGAGTATAATTTTGTAAGGAGTCTAGAATGGGGAAGGGAGAACAGGAAGGGTAACAGGCATAGCAAACCACACGGAACAACTATAGAGAGTGTGGACAAAAAGGAGCCACATGCTAATCTGACAAGCTCGGGAAAGGCCTGCATGGTGGCCTTGCAAACTCAGAGACCAAAGTAACCACAAAGGATGGTTTGAAATTAAAACTTTAAAAAGCAGTCTATGGTAGGTAGTCATGTCCCTGACAAAGATTAACTTAGATCTTTACTGAGCCTATTGTCGTTTTGCATCTAAAATAACATACCTGTGGAATGTCAGGGTAACTTATAACTTCCCTTTTTCCAGACCCCCTCACAGACAAGCAAGGCACCAGGGCAGAGATCATCAATTCCTTCATTGTTATTGTTATCCTGTTAATTGTTGACTGTTAACTATCCTGTACCTGCTGGAGGCTAAGTCCAGCAGGTCATAGTAAATGTGAGAAGTCCTCAAAAGGTTGAATGGACTCTTTCAGCAGGGCTGAAAGTGTGCATGTTATTACCTGCTGCTGGAACAGCTGAGGGCAGTTCCCCCAACCTGATAATACTTTGTTGTTTACCAAACCTTCCCTTTGATATGTATATCTGCTTTGCTAGAGGGCAAAATGTGTGAATAAAAAGCCCTGGGTGCAGAGATTCAGGGAGCTTAGTTACTAAAGCTAAGCCTCTCCTGGATCCCCCAAAATGCCTCCCAAGTTTACATTTCATGTCTAGTCTCTTTATTAATTTACGTTGCAGCTCCTTCTCCAGATTCCTGAACCCTTGTAGATGCGGAAAAGACCCCGGCATGTACCCACCTATGTAAAAGAAACATGTGTCTATTTTACTTTTTATCTACTAGTAATCCCAGAGGTACCTGCCCCTCTTTGCTTTCTCCCACCTTCCTAATCTGTCACCAATGGATTTCATGTAATCCACTTACATCTCCTCCTTTGATTGTAATGTATAAAACAAAGTGAAAAACCACCATTCTCTGGAGCATCATCTTAATTCGTTGAGATTCTGCTTCTTGGCAATTGTCGACAGGTTGGCTCAAATAAACTCACAAAAATTCTTTACAGGTTTGAATGTTTCTTAGGATAAAAAGAGCAAGCTGGAGAGCTGGGACGGTAGGGGATAAGGATGTTGGAAACTGATATTCACAGGGGCAATGACACGGGCAATGACATGGACATAGCAGCAGGTTAGGAAGAGCAGGGAGGAAGTAGGAACCTGGGCTGGATTACACACACAGTGCAGTAAGGGAGAAAATGTGATGTATGAGTTAGAGCAGTGGTTCTCAACCTGTGGGTCGCGACCCCTTTGGGGGTCGAATGACCCTTTCACAGGGGTCGCCTAAGACCATTGGAAAACACATATATAATTACATATTGTTTTTGTGATTAATCACTATGCTTTATGTTCAATTTGTAACAATGAAAATACATCCTGCATATCAGATATTTACATTATGATTCATAACAGTAGCAAAATTACAGTTATGAAGTAGCAATGAAAATAATTTTATGGTTGGGGTCACCACAACTTGAGGGACTGTATTAAAGGGTCGCAGCATTAGGAAGGTTGAGAACCACTGAATTAGAGTCTTGTATGTCTGGCCACGGATGAGGTAAACATGTCCACAAAGTGTTCTAAAAGTCTCTCAGGCAACATGGAAATGCAACTCCTGAATAGTCTTTAATAGTGTAGTAGACTTGTAACTATCTCTGAAATAGGATCCCTGGCATCCTATCAATAAATCTTAGCTGACAGTAATAATTGAATGAAGCTAAGAACAAGGCACTTTGCCACTGAATTGAAATACTGGTAGTGTCCATATACTCTGCTACCATTAGGCAGGCAAGCAATAGTGAGTAAGGCTGATTAGTATTATATTGTACTTTAGATATCTGATTAGAGAAGGATACTTTGTGTGACCCAATGTTTATAAAATAGGAAAATAATAATTATAATATTTATCCAAATGACATGGCATTTATTTCAACTTTAATATACTATGCAATTAAAGCAAATTAAATGTGTACTCATTTTTATAGAATAATCTTGAAAATTACTGCAGTGAACAGCTTAATAAGTACTTGTCAAAACAGCCTGCTATGAGTTAAGATGTCTACCTAGAATTAAAATATTGACAATATAGTAATTGTTTTAGGCTATTTAGTACTTTGGAGTCATAATTGAATAAATATATTCTCCCACAGTGTGCTGAAAGTACCAATTTACACTTACACATTTTAAATCAAAGACTTCTCCAAGTGTGGCTTAATTTTTTTTATTACTATAAATATTCTGAACTAGTAGACAAGTTTAATACATCCTATATAATAAAAGGCTAATATGCAAATTGTCCCCTCGAGAGTTCAACCAACCAGTTTGATCACTCGCTATGATGTGCACTGACTACCAGGTGACTTGGAATGAAGGAAGGCCCTGGCTAGCAGTCAGCAGCCAGGGGAAGGAAGGCCCCGATTGGCCCTGATCGCCGGCCAGGCCTAGGGATACTACCTGTGCATGAATTTCATGCACTGGGCCTCTAGTAGTAATATAATATATAAAACTGTATATGTTTAAAATACTTTTTATGTGATAAATTTTAGTTGATTAAATTAGTTTATAATAAATATAATTCAGTATAGTTAACAGTACTATCTGCCTAATGCTAATATTACTACAAAAGAAGCCAAAAAACAAACAAACAAAAAGAGCAGTATTGTACAGACAAGGTTGGGGGTTTGTAGTATTATTATAATGTTTGTTTTCTCATCCATAAGATCTTTCCTTGAATCCAGAGTCAAAGGCACTCTTTCCTGGGGAACATGTATTTTTTCTTTGTATTTGGTATTTCCTCAGTTATACACAAAAAGGAATTGGATAGAACTTGGTAACAGCTAGAGCTCCACATTAACATTTGTTTCACAAGCCATGAATAATGACAGCAGTCCTTTGCGTACATTAAGAAGCTCCTCTTCTTGCTATGGCCAAGAAAGAAAATTATGTCATTATTAGGGATTCATTTTAAAACAACCCCTTCCATAATGCTATAACAAATGTACTCATTCTCTGCTCCCCCAGCATCTAGTCCTAGATATCTACAGCACTTGATGATCATCACTGATCACCAATTGAGAGAAGACTTTCAGTCTTTTCAATCCCAAGTCAATGAAATTTATATTTAATATTTAAATAAAGTAAAGTAAGTATAGGCTAGGAAACAATTTCAAAAAGGATCAATCTAGTTAGTTAGCTTGTCTGCTTCAAGCTCAACATCCTGATCTTCAACTATTTCAGCATGTTGAGCTTCTATTAAAATTTATTAAATACATTATGGCCTATATAAAAGGATTAGTACCAAATATACAAAAACATGTCTACTCTCTTTGAGAAAAAACCGGACACGTTCACTTGGAACAGTGCCTTTAGCCCCCATACAACTGTACTTTCCCCCCAGAACCAGCACTGGTCTAGACCTGTAAGAAGCACTTATTTTATCCCCAAATCTATGTATACAAAGTCTTGTTGTCCAAGTGGATAATAATTTTTGGGGGGTTTCCTGATACCCCTTCTCCTGGAGAAAGCAGAGTTCTACTGCTCTGCATAGTGCTTAGACTCATTCTCCTAGAGACTGTTCAAGTGGGAAATTGATAGTCTTTTTTCTTTTAGGAGGGTCTCTATTTATTCACTATTTATTTATTTATTTATTTATTTATTTATTTATTTATTTATTTATTTTTAACACATATTTTTTATTGATTTCAGAGAGGAAGGGAGAGGGAAAGAGAAAAACATCAATGATGAGAGAGAACTGAGCCCCCAATCCAGGCATGTGCCCTAATGGGAAATCAAACCGTGACCTCCTACTTCATGGGTCAATGCTCAACCACTGGGCCACACAGGCAGGGCAGGAGGGTCTCTTTTAAATCACCTCTAGTATTTTACTATAAATATGCTCCCATTATTTTAATTTACATACCAAAGTCAACTAAGCTAAAACTGCCTCCTCTCAATCTAAAAAGAAAACCTGTGAAACAATTTACTGTTAAAAGAAATAAAGGCATATTTATTCCATTTGAAAAACCCAAACTAGGTAATTGATTTACCATTTTCTTAAGAAGCTTGTCTTGCAGAATTTTCATGTTTTCTTTCATGGAACACATCTGTAAAATCAACATATGTATTTTCCCCATGAAATTTACTATAAAATTTTCACAAAGATAGACTAACCAATATTGAAATTATATAAAAAATATGAAATTGATACCTCAGATGTACAAATAGTTTCTTCTTGACCCGTGCCATAGAAGACATTTTTGTCCAAGGAAGCTTTCAAACGGTGAAACCTAACAAGTAAAACAATGACAAGTTACAAAGGCATTTATCAGGAAGTCAAATTAAATCTCTATAATATAGTATATAAAGTAAACATTATAAATAATACAAACTAGTTTTATAGATTCCAGTCCTAGAAAGTGTCATACTAACCTCTCTTGTTCACTTTTTTGATAGGCACTGAACTTCTGAACCATCTTTTCTCCAAAGTCCTAAATTTTAATACAAAAACTAGTTATGCTTTAATAGCATTAAATATTCAAAGTTGACAGTAGAATTTTCTATATTTCTATTTCTAATTTAAATAAACAAGCTGGCTACATGCTAAGAATATTCCAGATGTTATAAACTCTTTCTAGATAAAAAATATTGAAAGTAAAATCTCTCTTGATTTCTCCCTCATCATAAATTTAAAGTCTATAATTTAAGTGTGTTTATAAGAAATCGACTAAAAATATTTATGGAGGCTCTAAAAGCAGGTCACCAGAGGTTTTCCTGAGTGTAGCTCTTTAAAAATGAGGTTATACAATTATTTTTAAATTCTTAAAACACAAACCGCGAATTCCTTCTCCAAATCTTTTAAAGACTGTGAATCTTTTTCAAAATTCTCCAACTCTTTTATGATGCTGAACTGGAATTTATCAAGTTTTTTTATCCTATTAAGGAAACAAAATAAGATTATTTTTAAAAACTACAGCACTCAGAACATACAGCGTTCAAAGGAGATTTTTATTACATACCTGTATTCCTGAATATGATGGTTCATTATTTTCAGATGTTGTTGAGCTGTTTTCCAAGACTGCATAGTAAAATTATCCATCAATTTGTGGTGACTCTGAAAAATATTTGTTAACAAAATAAAAAACAAAGCCTTTTCCACAAAATGTAAATGACTAAGAACTTAGAAAAGTGAAAAATTAACAGCTCATGATTGAGCCGGAAGTGTTAATGAGTAAGCTCAGGCAGAGGAATGTCTGCTTCCATCAGAAAGGCTTTGACTAAGGGCTGAACTGGCAACTAATCATTTTCATAAGGACACTACACTGTACAATATTTTTTAAAAATGCGAGTGATTACAATTCCCTTCAGGAATACAGCCTCAAAGTCAGAGTCAGAATTATTTATCACCATTTTTCACAAAAACATGCACAGGCAGTCCTCAGGTTACGTCGGACTCCATGTACATCATTTCGTGGTTACATCGCTATCTCCCATCTATACTAATAAAAGGGTAATATGCTAATTAGACCAGGAGACCTTCCCAACATCCTTCCGGACAAAGCCATGGTGGTGAGGCCAAGGCAGTGGCAGTTAGGGGCGATCAGGTCAGGAGGGGAGGGCAGTTGAGGGCTATCAGTCTGGTGGGGGGGCAGTTGGGGGCAAGCAGGCTGGCGGGGGGGGGCAGTTGGGGGTGAGCAGGCTGGCAGGCAGTGATTAGGGGCGATCAGGCAGGCAGGCAGGTGAGCAGTTAAAAGCCAGCAGTCCTGATTGCAAGAGGGATCCCAAATTGGAGGGTGCAGGCTGGGCTGAGGGAACACCACTCCCCCCACCTCCGTGCACAAATTTCATGCACCGGGCCATTAGTTTATTTATTAAAAAAAAAGTTCCGTCATTTTGATGTATGTACATATGTGCTTTATGTTTTTTATCATTTATTTACCACAAGTAAAGGTTAGGAATTGTTATCTTTATTTTAAATTTTTTTTACTGTTTCACTTCATTACTGCTGTGTATGTGTGCTCCATGTGCGTGATATAGGTGCTTATGTAGGTGGGTTCCGACTTACAGTGAAAATCGCATTACTTCATGCCATAGGAATGGATCTCTGATGTAACCTGAGGACCTACTGTATTCACATCTAGCCAGATGTATAATACAGGGTGTGGCAAAAGTAGGTTTACAGTTGTGCATAAGGATAATAAACTGTTTTGAGTACTCAGAACTGTAAACCTACTTTTGCCCCACCCTATATACAAGTCAGGGCTTCTCTATTTTTTTAAAAATATATTTTATTGATTTTTTACAGAGAGAAAGGGGAAGGGATAGAGAGTTAGAAACATTGATGAGAGAGAAACATCGATCAGCTGCCTCCTGCACACTCCCCAGTGGGGATGGGCCCGCAACTAAGCAGGCTTCTCTATTTATACTAGGTCAACCTCAAATAAATCAACATGACCACATTGGAACCTCAATAACTAAGGATAGATATATACTAGTAAGTACAGAGCTGGTCAAAGTGAAATGGGATTTCTCTGACAGGCTGCTCATCCCTTAGTACCCTCACTAGCTGTCACCTCTGAGATTAAAAAAAAAAGAACCACCACAGAAGAGTCAAAATGTTAAACCAATCTACTTATATTAAAAACCATGGGTGATGTTCAACACATCCAGAAGAACAGCCACGACCAACCGGAAGGAAGTCAGTCCTACAGGGGTTGTCTTGGCAATGGCTGCACGCTCCCCAGCTGTTTCCTGGAGCTGTTTCCGGCAAGGGCGGGGTTTGAGGCAGGAACCTGCCCTGGGAGCGTGGTTCCCTGGGAGTGTGCCACGACAGCACGGCCAGGGGTAAACCTGAGTGGGGGCGGCTGAAACACTTAGAAAGGCAGACAAGAGAATGAAAGCCAGGTCTCGGTGGGACACTGCTTCTCTGAGAGACAACGACCCTGCCCACAGCCATGCCTTTATTTTATAGCAGATGCTACAAGGCAAAATAAGGGCGTGACCAAGTTGTTTACAACATTCTCCTAGGTTTCAATCCTACTCAACAACATGCACCTGAACTCTATCAAGCCCACATCACTCAGGCACATGGGGCCACGTGTTCGGACCATAGGTTCAAGCTTACAGCAACAGCTGTTGGCTATAATTGTGCTGAGAGGGCCCTGCCCTCCAAGCTGGGACCTGCATATGGCAATGAGAGGACTGTGCCCTCTCCTCAGTCTAAGCCTTGAACCTGCCCAAAACACTAGCGGCTCCCCACAATAAAGTTTTAATTCTGTTTCTTTGTTACTGATGTTGTGGCCCCACCCCATAACAAAGAAACAGTTTCTGGAGGATGAGGCCCAGGAATCAGGATTTTAAAAAGATTCCCAGGTGATTCTAATGTGCAGCCAAGGTTGAGAACCACTGCTATAGATAATATTAAAAATTAATATTTATAACGTGCAATTCTTTGTCCAAAAAATGAGCATGTTCAAAAATTAAATGAAGAAAATTTGGATATACTCGGAGATTTTCACACATATTTGAGTGATGATTCCATTGATTCCACAGATGATGCTGAAAAGGAAAATTTTCCCATCGAATTTCTTAACACATTGTATGCGGGAAACGTATTTATACGTTTTACGTATTTATATGTTCTACCAGTGTAGTAGAGCGCGGGACACGTTTTTTTATAGACTAGCGGTAGAATGCGGGTAATGTATAAATACGTAAACTAAAGTTATCGTAATTTTACTGAACGTTGCCATTTGCACAAAAAATTAGCAAAAATGGCCCGCGCCATCTGTTAGCGCGCGATAAAAACTACCCGCAAACAATGTGTTAATAGTATTACTCCTTCGGGAATGCCATATCATAAATTAAAATTGAAAGTGGGTGCAATAATCATTCTATTGAGAAATCTCAATAGTAAATAGGGTCTTTGTAATGGTACCAGATTTATTTTCAAAAGATTACGACCTAACATTATTGAAACTGAAGTATTAACAGGATCTGCAGTGGGAGAGGCTGTTCTGAATCCAAGAATTAATTTGTCCCCATCTGACACTGGCCTCCCATTTAAATTGATTCAACGACGGTTTCCCGTGATGCCAGCATTTGTGATGACTATTAATAAATCACAAGGACAAACTCTAGACAGAGTAGGCATATTCCTACCTGAACCCGTTTTTGCACATGGTCAGCTATATGTTGCTTTCTCTCGAGTTTGAAGAGCATGTGATGTTACAGTTAAAGTTCTAAGTACTTCATCACAAGGGAAATTAGTCAAGCACTCTGAAAGTGTTTTCACTCTTAATGTGGTGTACAGGGAGATATCAGAATAAGTTTAATCACTTTATCAGTCATTGTTTGCATCACTGTTGTTTTCATATCATGTTTTTGCCATTTTTATATCATGCCTCTGTTGTTGTTATATCCTTTTGTTACTGTTTATTAATAAATTTATATATGATTTTCATATACATTTTACTAATTTCCTTTCATCTCTCACACTTATTATAGAGAAAGGGCAAATAGCAATATTAAAATATCTCTGCTAATTAATTCCCTTTTTAAAAATAGATTTTATTGATTTTTTACCGAGAGGAAGGGAGAGGGATAGAGAGTAGAAACATTGATGAGAGAGAAACATTGATCAGCTGCCTCCTGCACACTCCCCACTGGGGATGTGCCCACAACCAAGGTACATACATACCCTTGACCAGAATCGAACCTGGGACCCTTGAGTCCGCATAACAATGCTCTATCCACTGAGCCAAACCGGTTAGGGCAATTAATTCCCTTTTAATGCGCATGAATTTCATGCACTGGGCTACTAGTTAAAAAGAAAAATAGGATAAAGAGAAATAACCTGTAGGAAAAAAAAACAATAGGGAAAATGCATGGCTTTTAGAAGAGAAATACACTCATGAGATAAAAGGTTTTCACCCAGGAAGCATTCCAATTTTTCACCAGTGCATGAGGAAAGTTGAATTCACAAATGGGTGTTTTGTTGCCAAAAGATCAAACAAGTGGATAGTCTAGAACAGTGGTTCTCAACCTTCCTAATGCCACGACCCTTTAATTCAGTTCCTCATGTTGTGGTGACCCCCAACAATAAAATTATTTTCGTTGCTACTTCACAACTGTAATTTTGCTACTGTTATGAATCATAATGTAAATATCTGATATGCAGGATGTATTTTCATTGTTACAAATTGAACATAATTATAGCATAGTGATTAATCACAAAAACAATATGTAATTATATATGTGTTTTCCAATGGTCTTAGGCGACCCCTATGAAAGGGTTGTTCGACCCCCAAAGGGGGTCACGATCCACAGGTTCAGAACCACTGGTTTAGAAGAAAGTAGGGTTACTGGGTATAATTATAATGTTACTGGGTATAATTTAAATAACTCACATTATATTTCTTCTTAAATTCTGTATTGAACTGCTTACACACCATGTCTACATCTGAAATTTCAGTTCCCCAGTTCTTCACAGGAACAGAAGAGTCATTTGCTGATAATGGACATGTACTTTCAGACACTAAAAAATGAAGGCAAGCAACCAAAGTTAAAAAACACTTTACCAATTTAACCTTACTTGTCATGAGCTGAGAACAAAACCTTATTTTCAGGTTCTATATGTAAAAAAAGGCAGATATATTTTTAATTTAAAAAGTTGATTTATAAAAAATCTTTTGGCAAGGGTATTTAAAGCAGGAATGGTAACATTAATATGGAACATTTTAGATTATTTTTAATGGTTTTAGCTACTTCCATACTCCCCAGTATCTAGTAACACACTAATTTCTCAGTAAGTTCACATGCTAGTACAATTTGTATGAGGTAATCAGTAATTGAAAGATGAAGGATATTTATGAGTAAAAAAGACTCTTACTGCATTATTCACATCAATACACTTGTGACAAAACATGACCCTTCTTGGATTTGACCAAAGTTGTCTTTACAAAGGATTTGTTTTGTAGATAGAGTCACTCAAGATCTAAGAAACTACCTTCCCAAATAGCTACATTTTGACAAACACATTTGATCTACCTACTTTTGTGACTGTGATGATCTGCATTTTCCATTTTAGACAGTTTTTTGGGAAGCAAGTTTGCTCTCCCTTCCTCTTCTTCTTCCAATCCTACTTCAACAGGATTAATATCTTCTATGTACATTCGTTTGCGATTAAGATGGTGTGTAGGGCCTTAAGAACAGGTAAAAATTTAATAGTGCTATAATCTTGATTAAAATACTTAATATGTTCTTGCTTTTATGAAAAAAGAATTTGTTTCATTAATTATTTATGTCATTTTAGGCAACTGTGCATTAAATTCTATCTAGTTCCTTGTTTTCATTTTGACATGAACTAATGAATAATTTAGTATGACTTAAAATATATAACTCCTTTAGATGAACTTTCACAGCATTTCAGTAACTAACTTAGAAACAAAAGCAAGGCTGTGAGTCAAACCTGATAAATGAGCAGAGTCACAGGGCATGTCACATCTTATTTTCTCTCCTTCCTCACTAGACATGGATAGTAGAGATGCTGAATGACTTTCCTAAAATATATATCAAAAATTGAAAAAAATACCATAAGTATTCTTGGACTCACCTTTGACCATCTCTCTCAAACCCTAAAGTCAGGAAATTACAAAAGCTGTAAATTCTTTTTTTCAGATTGTCTTGTTTCTCTCCCTGTCTTTTCATCTTTGACAGTATTATGCATTAATCTAAATTCCTAGGTGAACCTCAATCTTAAACTATGGTAATAATTTTGAGCTGGCTTTTGTGACTACTCCTACTTTTCAATTCTTCCTTATTAGGGTTTTAATTTATTTGAGTCAGAAACTGGGGAAATGTAATAGAAAATAATTCTAAACTTTTTTTCAAGCTGTATCTTTAAGACATCTTTTTCATCTAACCTTGTGTTTTACTGTTTCAACATACAGGTTTCTTTCTTCCAGTCAAATTTCATGAAAGTGTCCACTTCCAGTTCCCTTCCTTTACGTAGTTTACTGTTCTTACTCCATTTAAGTCTAGGGCGAATCCCTGCCCCTCCATGCTTTAAAATTCTGTTTTAACTTTCTGTATTTTACAGATTAAAATATTTTTGTTGATGGAGTGACAGACTTTTTAGTGGCAAAAAAATCAACCAAATTCCTATATAATCATGAAGCCTATAAAGTCCTAGTTATAAATATATAAGTCATTGGTTCAGCAGCTATATCCTCACTATTTAAGACCTTATTTCTTCTCATTTTAAAATTTTTTGCTTTTTGCCCTAGCCAGTTTGGCTCAGTGGATAGAGCGTCGGTCTGTGAACTGAAAGGTCCCAGGTTCAGTTCCAGTCAAGGGCACATGCCTGGATTGCAGGATTGATCCCCAGCAGTGGGCATGCAGGAGGCAGCCAATCAATGATTCTCTCTCACCATTGATGTTTTTCTCTCCCTCTCCCTTCCTCTCTGAAAGTAATATATATAAAATAAAAGCCTACGTGACCATTACAGCAGAGTGACCAGAACCAGTTGCTATGATGCGCACTGACCACAAGGGGCAGAAGCTCAACACAGAAGCTGCCCGCTGGTGGTCAGTGTGCTCCCACAGGGGGAGCACTGCTCAACCAGAAGCCAGGCTCATGGTTGGTGAGTGCAGCTGCAGCAGCACAAAGGAGCAGTCAGCCGAGCTTTAAGGAGCAGTGAGCAGGTGGGTGGTAAGGAGTGAGGGGTCCCAGACTGCAAGAGGGCGCAGGCTGGCTGAGGGACCCCCCCCCCCAGTGCACGAATTTCATGCACTGGGCCTCTAGTATATATGTAAAGAAAGTATTGTATTCTGTTTTAGAAAAAGGAAAATAAAAATTTCAGTTTTCTATGATCCAATTAATCTTACATATTTTAAACATGAGATTTACAGATAATAGTTGAAAATATTAAAATATTACAATAATTATTAAAGGCCAATAATTGATTCTTATCAGACCACCTTAGTTTAGGGAAAGTTTTATGGCCATATTACCATATATACCTCTCCCTTTTGCTTTGTATATGATTGTTATTGATATTTGGAGGTTCAATATCCATAAACTGTTTTTTTCTGAACTATAATTGTTTACATCTGAATAGCTATTGCAATTTTATGTTTCTTATTTAAAAACAACAAAATTTACATTTTTTCTATTCACAATAGTATTATTTTTAATAGGAGTATCCTGGGCTATGAATGAGCAAGACATATAGAAACCCAAAAAATTATTTAAAGCCAAAACTATTAAACCAAAACTATTTAAATTTTGAGGGGATAATTCATTTGCTGCTAAAAGTCAACATCTATTCAAAATTATAAAAGAAATCCTTAGATAACAAGAAAATTAATTTGATAACAAGTATCTACCAAAAACCATGGCTAAGCATCTGCTAGCACAATATCTATTTAACATCGCTCCAGAGATCATAGCCACCTTAACAAACAAACAAACAAACAAATCCCAGAAAGAATAAGGAGTGGAACAGAATGCAAAATTATCAGGTATAACAGTTTGTGATTGGCTATCCGCAAAATCCAGGAGAATCTAGATTGGCAGGCAATTCTGGTGGAACTGTCAAAGTTGTGGGAGATATAAAGGCAAGATAAATACTGGAAAAAAATTTTGTGTTGTATATAACCAATACAGAATTAATGTCCAGAGTATATTAAGAACTTCTATAGATTTGTAAGAAAAATCAAACAACGCAATTTAAAAGTAAGGAAAAAATAGGCAATTCACAAAATGGTCAAAAAACATATGAAAACACTAGATACTGTTAATCGGGAAAATGCAAATTAAAGTGAGAGACATTACATAGGCATCAGGTTGGCAAAAACAGAAACATTTGATAACAGACAGTTAATGAAAACTATAGAGAAATGGGCACTGTTGGTGAGGGTAAAGTATGCAAGCTGGTACAACTAGCTTATAGAGCAAATTTCCAATATCTAATTAATAGCACACAGTAAGTAGGAAACAAAATGTCTCATATAAATGTCCAGCCAACAAATGTAACAATTTAAATTCCATCTAGTACAAAGTAGCATCAAAGAAAGTGGGCGATTACCTAGGTTTTAAGATTTGAAAAACAGGATACCGAAAGGATAAAAGATTCAGTGAAAGTAAGGCTGATAGAGTAATACTGACAAAGGACCATGGGATGATAGTCTAGTGCAGGGGTGGGCAAACTTTTTGACTCGAGGGCCACAATGGGTTCTTAAACTGGACCGGAGGGCCGGAACAAAAGCATGGATGGAGTGTTTGTGTGAACTAATATAAATTCAAAGTAAACATCATTACATAAAAGGGTATGGTCTTTTTTTTTTTTTAGTTTTATTCATTTCAAACGGGCCGCGGGCCGTAGTTTGCCCACGGCTGGTCTAGTGGGAAACTGTTTTTCAAATTGTGGTGTGCAAAAATTGAGTCCTGCAAAAGTCCCTTGGGTTACTGGAGAGAGGCTGAGTAGGCTAAGGTTTAGATCAGGGGTCCTCAAACTTTTTAAACAGGGGGCCAGTTCACTGTCCCTCAGACTGTTGGAGGGCCGGACTACAGTTTTAAAAAAACAAAACTATGAACAAATTCCTATGCACACTGCACATATCTTATTTTGAAGTAAAAAAACAAAACGGGAACAAATACACTATTTGTATTTGCATGTGGCCCGCGGGCCATAGTTTGAGGACCCCTGGTTTAGATCTCCTATCTGCTCTAAACAGCATAGTTCATTTTTATCTGTTTGGCACATTGGAGGTTTCATATAAAATTCTGTTTGAAAAATATGGTCTGTGAAAACTACTGGTTAAACAGAATAAAAGGACCTTAAAACATTTCTAGGAATAAAAACACTGTTTGAAGTGGTAAAACACAAGGTTGTTTTTATTAGAGGTTGTAGATCTTGGCTATACGTGTTCTGAACTGTCATTAATTCCACTTTATATACAGAGGTTAGTACATATCAAGAGAATTTCCTATGTAAATATTTGAATATTTACAATGTATCAGGTATTATGCTTACATAATCAGCCTATTTTTCACAACCCCATTTGACAGATGAGAAAACGGAGGTGCAGAGGGAATCATCAACTTGTAAAATGTTACATAGGCAACAAATAATGGAGCCAGGCATGGTTTGATTCTGATCAGGGCACATTCCTGGGTTGCAGGCTCAATCCCCAGTGTAGGGGATGTGCAGGAGGCAGCCAATCGATGATGCACTCTAATCATTGATGTTTCTCTCTCTCTCCCTTCCTCTCTAAAATCAATTTTAAAAAAAATAGTACATGTAACAACACATAAAAGGAATTTTCAATATATTAAATTTAATATTCATAGTATTTACCTACCAGTTTTAAAGTTCCTTACAAAACTCTAAAGCAGCGGTTCTAAACCTGTGGGTCGCAACCCCTTTGGCGGTCGAATGACCCTTTCACAGGGGTCACCTAAGACCATCCTGCATATCAGATATTTACATTACGATTCATAACAGTAGCAACATTACAGTTATGAAGTAGCCACGAAAATAATTTTATGGCTGGGTCACAACATGAGGAAATGCATTTAAAGGGCCAGAAGGTTGAGAACCACTGCTCTAAAGCAAATACTATAGTCATACTGTTTTCCTTCCTTTTTTAAAAAATTAATCTTTATTAATTTGAGATTATTACAGATATCCCTATTTTTTCCTGCCATAGACCTTCTCCATCTGGTTCCCACCTCGCCCCAGGCCCCTGTCACCCTATTGTCTGTGTCCATAGGTAATGTATACATGTATATAAGATCTTTGTCTAATCTCTTCCCTCACCCTCCTCCCCTAAAGCCCCATTCCTCTGAGAATCGTCAATCTCTTCTATTTCCATGCCCAATTCTATTCCATTCACCAGTTTATTCTGTTTATCAGATTTTTTCTTTGTGTGGAGAGTGACTACAGTGTTTGGACAGGTTCAAGCCTCATGAGAGGGCACAGTCCTCTCATTGCCATGCGCAAGTCCCATCTTGGAGGGCAGAACACTCCCAGCACAATTATAGCCAACAGCTATAGTTGTAAGTTTGAACCTATAGTCTGAACATGTGGCCCCATGTGTCTGAGTAATGTGGGCTTGATAGAGTTCAGGTGCATGTAATTGAGTAGATTAGAACAGTGTAAACATCTGAACCACGCCCTTACTTTAACTGGTGGAATCTGGCTATAAAATAAAGACTTGGCTTGTGAGTGCCAAGACTGTCTCTCCATCAGAGAAGCAGCGTCCCACCGAGACCCAGCTTTATTCTCTTGTCTGTCTTTTCTAAATCCTTCACCACCCTGACTCAGGTTCACCCTTGGCTGTGCTGGCGTGGCACATATTCGTTTGATTTTTAAATTCAATTGTTGATACATATGTATTTGTTGCCACTTTGTTGTTCATATTTTTTATCTTTACCTTTTTCTTCTTCTTCCTCTTCTTAAAGAATACCTTTCAGCATTTCATATAATACTGGTTTGTTGGTGATGAACTCCTTTAGCTTTTTCTTGTCTGTGAAGCTCTTTATCTGACTTTCAATTCTAAATGATAGCTTTGCTGGGTAGAGTAATCTTGGTTGTAAGTTCTTGCTATTCATCACTTTGAATATTTATTGCCACTCCTTTCTGGCCTGCATAGTTTCTGTTGAGAAATCAGCGAAGAGTTGTATGGGTACTCCCTTGTAGGTAACTGCTTTTCTCTTGCTCCTTTTAAGATTCTCTGTTTGTCTTTTGCCCTTAGCATTTTACTTATGATGTGTCTTGGTATGGTCCTCTTTGGGTTCCTCTTGTTTGGAGTTCTCTGTGCGTCCTGGACTTTGAAGTCTATTTCTTTCACCAGGTAGGGGAAGTTTTCTGTCATTATTTCTTCAAATAGGTTTTCAATATCTTGCTCTCTCTCTTCTTCTGGCACCCCCATAATTTGGATGTTGGTATACTTGAAGTTGTCCCAGAGGCTCCTTACACTATCTTTATATTTTTGGATTCTTTTTTCTGTTGTTTGGGTGTTTTTTGCCTCCTCATATTTCAACTCATTGATTTGATTCTCGGGACCTCTTGTCTACTGTTGAATCCCTGTATATTATGCTTTAGTTCAGTCAGTGTATGCTTAATTTCTGACTGGTTCTTTTCCATTTTTTTTGGCATTCTCACTAAGATCTTTGAAAGTCTCACTAAGTCCCTTGGAAGTTTCTACAAGATTCTTGAGTAACCTTATAACTGTGATTTTGAACTCTATATCCAGTAGTTTGCTTTCTTCCCTTTCTTTCATTTGTGACATGTTTCTTTGTCTCCACACTTTGGCTATTTCCTTGTGTTTGTTTCTATGTACTGGATAGCTGCTAAGTCTCCTTGAGTTGGTAGAATGGCCTTGTGTAGTAGGTGTCCTATAGGGCCCTGTGGCCCAGCTTCCCCAATCACCTGAGGTGGACACTCTATGTACACCCCTTTGTGGGCTGTGTGCACAGTCTTGTTGTAGTTGAGCCTTGATTACTGATGGTGTCACTGGGAGGAATTGACCTCTGGCCAGTTGGCTGTGGGCACCAGCTACAACTACAGTGGGAGAGCTGCTGTGCAGCAGACACCCTTATGAAGCAGGACTTGCTTCAGTGGGGCTTTGGTGCTCACTGAGTCTTCCCCTTAAGTGTTTTGCTTATGGATGTGTAGAGTTTTAATCCGGTATGGTCTCACACTGACCACTGGGTACACTGGCTCTTGGGTCTCCAGAGAGGTGCAAAGTCAGCCACTGCCTGGGACCATCCAGCAAGAGCTACAGAGAGATCTGCATATTCCTTCTTTTTGTATTAGGTTTGGAAGTGCCCAGAGGAGGCCCAGCTGTGAAGCAAAGCAGGCTGGTGCTGGTGCTGGGTCTTGGGCCTTTTAATAGGTTTGGGGCTCCCCAACCCAGCTGCAGCTTGATAGGTTTTTAGCCTGATAAAGGACAGGGGATTCATATGCAAAAGCTGCTGTGCATAGCTTGGATGGGGTTGTAAATTGGGTGGGGCAGGTCTCAGGGAATGACCAGAGCAGAGCAAACAGAAATGGATGCCAGTCAGTCCTGCAACTGGGGAGGTCCCTGCACAGGAACAAGACCACTGCAATACCTCCATCTGGAAGAAAGCCACCCCCGAGTTCCTGCCCTGATGCCAGACAGTCCAGTTTCTCCTCATATGTGTCTGGGTCCCCCAGAGCCTCACCCAGCACTGGAGCTCAGAGGAAGTGGGAACTTGTAATTTCAATTCATGGTGCTGGCCTTTTAAGAGGAGCAGCTGGGTCTCCAGCAGCCTGTGTCACTCAGCTCCAATCTGCGCTGGTTTTTATAGCCCATAGTTCTTACTGCCTGTAGGGACTTCTTTTCCAAGCTCTGGGACTCTGGGCTGGGCATCTGGTGTGGCACTGGGACCCCATGCTCCTGTGGGTGGCCTCTGCAGAGGCAATTTCCCTCCCGACTAAAAAAGCGGCACATGTGGGTATCAGTCCAGCCCCTTCCATGCCTCCGCACTTCCTACCAGTCTCAGTGTGCGTTCTTCTTTACTTCTCTAGTTGTAGTACTTCCATTCAGCCAGCTTTCTGGCAGTTATGGATGATGGTTGTTCTGTATTTTAGTTGTAATTTTGATGTGGTTGTGGGAGGCAGCGAGTACAGGCATTTGCCTACACTGACATTTTGGTTCTCCCCCAGCATACTGTTTTCAACTGCAATTCTTGGCAATTTGCTTTGTCAACCTGTGATTTAGTAACTAAAGGTTACAAACTTCGAATTACGGTAGAATCTGAAACAAGTGTCAGTGTTGCAGGACTAAGCTTATTCAAATCTAGAAAATAAATTATGTAGTTTTGATGTATAGACAAATAAGCGTGCCTCTTTGGAAACAAGCCTTCCCATCACAGCACTCTTGCCAGCACTCTGTGCTTCTCATACCACCACTTTCCTGCTGTCTAGCAGCTCTAATCAGTCTATTAGGTTTATTGAGGCTATTTTACTTATTGGTAGGATCCTCTTCTCCCCCAGACCAGACACAAAAGCTTAAGCTATAGTAGATAAACAATGTGTATTTGATTAGAGGAAAATGATTTACTAACTATAAATATATCTGATTAAGGAAAATATTCTATAATCTTACCAAAGAGAATGATTGTGGAATTGGTGAACAACTTTCTCTTGCACACAGTAAATTTTTCACACTGTTTTTCAGTGACTTTACTGGTCTTTCCACTCCATATTTACTGTTGAAGGATTCAGGTGAGGAAGTTTTTGTATTAGATGATATGGATTTTGTTATACAGTCATGATCCTGAGTAAAATCCCTTCCTGTTATTTTTTCTGTGCCTATATTTCCTCACAAGACACAAATAAAAGAGAGATGGCAGGTTTTAATGATGTCTGTTTTAGAACAGCATGATTAATTTAAGTTCTAAAGAATATATAATTTGTCAAATTCTCAAGTCTTAGCTGTATTTAAAAAGGGTAAACTTTCACTAAATCAAGACCAAATTATGTTTAAAATATTATATAAGACTTTGAAAAATATTAAATGGGTCCATTTAAAATGTAATTGTAACCATAAGAATAGTCCAAATATTTCTAAACAAAATTATCTATAGTATAAGCTGCACTACTATAATGAGCAACCAGAGTATTTGACATCAGTACCATTATATATAAGTCACAGAATTTTATGGTTGGAAAGACTTGGCAAATCATTTGGCTTAAATCCTTCATATATATACTAGGGGCCCGGTGCACGAAATTCGTGCACTGGGTGTGTGTGTGGGGGAGTGTCCCTCAGCCCAGCCTGCCCCCTCTCACATACTGGGAGCCCTCAGGCGTTGACCCCCATCACCCTCCAATCGCAGGATCGGCCCCTTGCCCAGGCCTGACGCCTCTGGCTGAGGCATCCGGCCCGGGCAGCGGGGACCTGCAGCTGCAGCGGCCCCGCGATCATGGACTCTGCTTTAGGCCCAGGCAAGGGACCCCTAGCTCCTGGGACTGCCAGCTTCGACCATGCCCAGCTCCCATCGCTGGCTCCACCCCTACTTCCTGCTATCACTGGCCAGGGCGGAAAAGGCACCTGATTCTCCGATCATGGCTGGGGGGCAGGGCCGCCTTTGCCCTGCCCCCCAGCTCTTAGCTCCCCCCTGGGTTTCCGATCCCTGTCAGTGGCAGGGGGCTTCTTCCTGCTTTCCCTTTCGCCTCCCTGCATTGTGCCTACATATGCAAATTAACCGCCATCTTGTTGGCAGTTAACTGCCAATCTTAGTTGGCAGTTAATTTGCATATAGCCCTGATTAGCCAATGAAAAGGGTAGCTCGTACACCAATTACCATTTTTCTCTTTTATTAGAGTTGACTAGAGGCCCAGGGCATGAATTCATGCACAGGTGGGGTCCGGCCAGGGGGAGGGGCCACAGGCAGTTGGCTGGCTGGCCCTGCCCCCTGGTTGAACTCCAGGTTGAGGGGACAATTTGCATATTAGCCTTTTATTACATAGGATGAGGAAATTCATGGCTAAAATAAATCAATATAAGTGAATTCTCAGTTTTCAGAACAAATTAGGGCATGTGCGTCTGTCTTCGTGAGTATATGCTTATCTGACAGCATTCCCAAGCATTATGAAAATATTCTAGAAAAGAAAAAATAGTCACTTTAGAGGAAGTGTATATGTTAACTGATGTAAGTCTTGAATTTTAACTGAAATTATAGACATTTAGAAATGCTTAAAACACCCTTTAAAGAAACTGAAAGTATAAAAAGTGCAAATATGAACAACTTCAGTGTCATAGTAACATTGATCCCAAGTCTACTTATACTTAGCAAAGACCAAGTTCTGAGCATTAACTAGTTTCAAAATAAAATTTTGACTACCTATAATCTTAATACACCTCTCAAAATTAGTCTTCAAATTATATTTTCATGTAATTAGTTATAAGGTTTTTAAATATTCAACTAAAGAAATAAGAAGATACTGACATCTCATTACTTCTATAGAGGGTGAACTCCCAGGTAAAGACACAGAAGATAAGTCAAGGCTGTTGTCTCTTATAGTAGTACTTTTTAGGAGAGATGAGTTTGCCCATTCTTTTGATATATCCTTTTCTGTTTCCGCAGAGCAGGCATTCTGCTGTTTCTTTGGCAGCTTCATGGTTTTGCTTCTGGAATGGATATTCTCCTCCTAAATGTATTAATAACTTTCAAATTATACTATAATACAAGTAATTTAAATTACATTGAAATATTTATGAAATGTCTTATATTACTACATATGAGCATAGCAGGGGCTGCAACATGAGTAGTGGAAGACTCTAATATCCCCAAAGACATATGGGAAATTCACCAGAAATATAATATATACACTACTAGAGGCCCAGTGCACAAAATTCATGTTGGGGGTGGGGGTCATCCCTCAGCCCAGCCTGTACCCTCTTCAATCTGGGACCCTTTGGGAGATGTCTGACTGCCTCTCGCAATCCAGGACCACTGGCTCCTAACTGCTTGCCTGCCTGCCTGCCTCATCATCCCTAACCACCTCTGCCTGCCTGATTGCCCCTAACTACCTCTGCCTGCCTTCCTGATCACCCCTAACTGCTCCCCTGCTGGCTGGATTGCCCCTAATTGCCTCTGCCTTGCCCCATACCCAGGACCCAGGATTCCCTCCTCCAGCCAGTTGCGGACACCCGAGACCCAGGCTTCCCTTCCTCTGGCCAGCCACAGGCACCCAGGACCTGGGCTGGCTTCACCCAGGCCAGCCAAAGTTGCAGAGGACCATGGGTTGGCGGCTTCACCCAGGCCACAGCTGCAGGTGCCCAGGACCGTGGTGTGGGTGCTTGTCCCTCTCCTGGGCCACAGCTGCAGGCACTGGCACCCAGGACCATGGGGCAGGCAGCTTGTCCCTCTCCCAGGTTGCAGCCTGGCTGGTTCCCATTCCTCTCTCCCCAGTGTTGAGTGTCTGAGCAGTTACAGTGTGATGGCATGAGGGCGTGAGGACCATTTGCATATTAGCTCTTTATTATATAGGACTAGAGGCCCGGTGCACAAAATTCATGCATGGAGGGTAGGGGTGTCCCTCAGCCCAGCCTGCACACTCTCCAACCTGGGACCCCTTGGGGGACATCTGACTGCCGATCCCTGTGGGATCGGGCCTAAACTGGCAGCCAGACATCCCTCTCACAATCCAGAACTATTGGATCCTAATCACTCACCTGCCTGCCTGCCTGCCTGCATGCCCCTAACTGCTTCTGCCTGCCAGCCTGATCACCCCTTAACTGCTCCCCTGCTGGCCTGATTGACACCTAACTGCTCGCCTGACTGACGCCTAACTGCTCCCCTGCCGGCCTGATCACTCCCAATTGCCCTCCCTTGCCGGCCCGATGGCCCCCTACTGCCCTCCTCTGCTGGCCATCTTGTGGTGGCCATCTTGTGATGGTGACACCACCTAGGCTTTTATTATATTGGATAATAAATACCACAAGAGATAACAATAAAATAAAGTTCAGGAGATTATACTCAGTTTAGTGAAAGCAGAGAGAGTTCCTGGGTTCCAGGGCTCAGGAGTCTGGAAAGGAGGGTGGGGAGAGAAGGAGCATTGAGGGGATGGAGGCCTGCTGTCAAACAGAGTAGACAAGTACAGGTCTCATTTGGAAACTGCAGGTATTCTGACTGTCACAGCCCTGGGAGTACACTAGGGAGGAGAGGAAATAAGCTTGGAAAGGTATTTTGATGCTTTGAATGTCTGACTACATGGAGATAGATACTCAAAGTTTTCCTTTGAAGATGGAGAAGATGAGAAGGTGGCCTGGGAAGACTGACCTGACTACATGCATAGTAAACTAAAATAAGACATTACCTTAATGTCTTCCAGGAAAGAGATAAGGTTACAAACAAAGGGATATGGAGGTTTAACGATTTAAAATCAGAACAGTGTAATGGCCAGAGACACATACTTATAGTGCCAAACTCTTTAGGTTCAAACCATTTGTTTACCACTTCCTAGCTGTGCTGATTTGGGCAAGTTCCTTCATCTCTCTGTGCCTCAATTTTCTCATTTGTAAAATGAGATGTCAGTAACAGTACTAGTAAAGGGAACACTAGTTCACTGCTGGTGGGAATGCAGACTGGTGCAGCCACTATGGAAAACAGTATGGAGTTTCCTCAAAAAAATTAAAAATGGAACTTCCATTTGACCCAGAGATCCCACTTCTGGGAATATATCTTAAAAATCCTGAAACACCAACCAGAAAGAATATATGCATCCCTATATTTATAGCAGCATTATTACACTAGCTAAGGTCTGGAAACAGCCCAAGTCCCCATCAGTAGATGAGTGGATAAAAAGCTGTGGGAAATTTATACAATGGAATACTATGCAGCTGTAAAAAAGGAGGGATCTCTTACCCTTTGGGACAGCATGGATGAACCTGGAGAATATTATGCTAATTGAAATAAGCCAGTCAGAGAAAGACAAGTATCACATGATCTCACTTATTTGTGGAATCTAATGAACAAAATGAATTGATCAACAAAATAGGACCTGAGGCATGGAGACATAGAACAGACTGACATACCTTGATGTAGGGTTGGGGGGATAAGAAGAGATAAACCAAAGAACTTATATAGTTATATGCATAGCCCATAGACATGGGCATAAGGTAGTGAAGACCTGGGGGATGGGTAGGGGCTGGGAGGAAGGCGGGGGGAAGGGGAGACATCTCTAATACTATCAACAATAAAAAATACATATTAAAAATAATAATAGTACTAGTCACCTATAGTACTTATGGGATTTTAAGAAGTCAAATATACAAAGTACATATAGATGTTCCTCAATTTACAGTGGGGTATGTCCCTATAAGCCCACTATAAGTTGAAAATATGGTTGTAAAAAATGTACTTACTACATCTAACTACTGAACTTCATTAGTCTCATCTACTTAACTGTGCTCAGAACACATTATCCAAAAAACCCTGGCAACACAGTGCACTACAGTGTTGTTTGTTGACCCAGGCAATGGTGTGCCTGACTGGGAGCTGTGGCTTGCTGCCCCTGGCCACAAATTGCTAGTTTGGGCAAAGATAAAACTTCAAAACCTGAAGAATGGTTTCTACTAGTTTCACACCAGTGTAAAGTAAAAAATTATAAGTTGAACAATTGTAAGTTGAGGACTTTCTGCACTTAAAATAGTACCTGGCACATTATAAACAACGCTTTAAAAATATATATATTTTTATTGATTTCAGAGAGGAAGGGAGAGGGAGAGACAGAAACATCAATGATGAGAGAGAATAATTGATTGGCTGTCTCCTGAACGCCCCCCATTGGGGACTGAGCCCACAATCCAGGCATGTGCCCTTGACTGGAATCGAACCCGGGACCCTTTAGTCCTCAAGCCAACACTCTATCCACTGAGCCAAACCGGCCAGGGCTAAACACCATTTTTTAAAACTTCATTTAAAAGCTTTCAAGCACAAGTGAGTAGGAATGGCTGTGACATTATGAGATCTAAGGAAGAAGTCAGGGATGGACAGAGAGAAAATAGTGTATGAGAAGAACCTCAGATCCAGTAGTTTTACTTTCAATCAAGAGAAAGATCTATAGTTTCCTATCAGTCTGTACTTTCTTGAAGCTTTTTGGAAAGATCAAGTATTTCTCTAATTCAAGGAGAAGTACAAATTCTTAGTTACAATTCTACTAGAGTCAAAAATCTGTTTTGTAACACTAATGACAACTTATTACAAACATTATATTGCCTAAGGATCAATTTTTAGAATTATATAAGTTTTCTCATATAGAGGATTAAATCTTAAAAAGAAGTGAACAGATACATTTGACACTTAAAAAATCCTATATTTAATATTTTAAAAGGCTTTTAGAAATTATTAATCTAAATTGTTTCTATTTACCTTTACTAGCAATTTCTCTTTCAATGAGTGTGAAACTTCTTCTTCACATTCTGATTCTGAATTTGAGAGATCTTTATAATTTATTTTTGTGTTTGCTGCTCTTCGTGGAAGTCTGGTTCTCCCATCTGGAATGGTTTCATCTACCTTTTTGGTGATATTCTTCTTGGGTGTCTGGGGGAGAAAAATTCCTGAATATTATATCAATATTTGAGTTATAAGAAGCACAAGTTATTTGCTATAATATATTTCTAGAAATAAAAGATTTCGGATTAGTATTTTTAAAAAGACAGAATTTTACAAAAAAGACTATAATATACCAGAGTATTACTTAGTGATAAAAACCTAGAGAATATCATGTTAACTAAAGTAATTCAGAGAAAAACAAATACTGTATGATTTCAATTACATGTAGAATCTCAAAAACAAAACAGAAACCAACTCATAGATACAGAGCAAAATGATGGCTGCCAAAGCGGGAGGGGGGAAGGAAAGACAAAGGGGCTAAAGATTAAAAAGCATAAACTTCCAGTTATATATTTTAAAAAGACTGGATTTTACATTTCCATTCCAAATATCTTCTCTATTGCCTTTTTATCCCTGTAATTAAAGGTTTGAAAGGCCTGATTTATATTACCTAACTTAAGTAAAAAAGAGAGAAAAAAAGAGATGTCAAAAATACCTTTCACCACAGAATAAAATAGACGTACAACAGGCTAACATGTTTAAAAAGGCAGAAGGTGAGAGTAAGGGTGCAAAGACTGACACAATTATGAGAAACAAGTGACTGATAAGGATAAAATTATGTGATGACACATGAATTTTTTTTCATGACAAAGAGAAAAATGATTTTAAAGGGATGTGTGAACACAAACTTCCAAGTTTTACCATTTTAGATCTTGGTTGTTCCCTTTCCAAAGATGGTCCTGCAATTCAAGAAAATAAGGTTAAAATTTTCAAATGGTTAAAAACTGGCATTAAAACTTATTGGCCACTTGAACAGGTATAAGGTATCTCATTGTAGTTTTGATTTGCATTTCCCTAATTGCCAGTGAGGTTGAACAAGTCTGTTAGAAAAAGCTAAGAACCATATGATTTCACTCATATGTGGGATGTAAGACTGAAACTCATGAACACAAACAGCAGCATGGTGGTTGCCAGAGGTAAGGGGGTGGGAGGAGAAAGGGGTTGTAATATAAGGTTACAGAAGATTTGACTTTGGGTGGTGGACACATGGTGCAATATACAGATCTTGTAAGATAGAAACCCACACCTGAAATTTCATTCATGTTGACCAATGTCACCCCAATCAATTTAATAAATAAATGAATAAATAAATAAATGAATAAATAAGTAAATAAATCTTATTAGAATATTTCTGTATATAAGTTGAAATCATAGAAAATAGGAATACATTTTTAAACTCATTCTAACTTTAAATTTAAAGATGATTTGAGGCCAAATTGACTTTGAAAACTTTAACTGTATAGTATTTGATATCATGTGACTTACCCATTTCCCTTCTCCTTTATATTATAAAACTTTTTAAACATACAAGAGAATATGTGACGTAAGTTATAAAGTTAACATCCATGATGCTACTATTCAGTTTAGGAACTACAGTGGAACCTCAGTTCTCAAACTTAATGTGTTCCAGAAGGCTGTTCGAGAAGCACTGAATCATTTGTGCAAACACTGAATCATTTTTTCCCATGAGAAATAAGGTAAATTGAATTAATCTGTTCCAGACCCCCAAATGATTCCATTTTATTTAACACTAGAGGCCCAGTGCACAAAATTCATGCATGGGTGGGGTCCATAGGCCTGGCCAGTGATCAGTTCCAATTGGGGCCAGGCCGATCAGGGCACTGCTGGAGAGGGAGCGACGGTTGCTGGGCGGGGCATGGAAGGAACAGACGCCGGCCACAGCCACTGCTGTCATCATTGGCACTCCGCCACCGTGTAGTACCCTGCCTCCCCCCGCTCCTCCTTTCCTCACTGCCGCGCCACCACCATGGCGGGAGGGTGGCATGCTGATCGGGGCCTGCTGGCCAGAAGGAGGGATGAGGCATGGGAGGTTGGCTGCCGGCCCTGAGGAGGGAGTCGGCCCTCAGCCCCCTGGGAAAGGGGCCATGTCTGCTGCTACCCATCCCCAATTCTCCTTTCCAACCCCAGGGGCCGGCCCTGATCAGGTGATCAGGGCCTGCTGGCTGGTGGGGAGGGATCCCAGGAGGTTGTCCGGTTGGGGGTGGTTGGCTGTGGGAGCGCACTGAGCACCAGGAGTCTGCTCCTGCATTGAGCATCTGCCCCTGGTGGTCAGTGTGCGTCATAGTAACCGGTCATTCCAGTTGATTAGGCTTTTATATATATAGACTAAAGGCTTGGTGCACAAAAATTTGTGCACTCGCGGGGGTCCTTCAGCCTGGCCTATGCCCTCTTGCAGTCTGGGACCCGTTGGAGGATGTCCACCTGCTGGCTTAGGCTTGCTCCCTGGCGGATCAGGCCCAAGCTGGCAGTCAGACATCCCTCTAGCAGCCCGGCAGCCCTTGGGGGATGTCCACTTACCAGCAGTCGGACATCCTTAGTGCTGCTGAGGTGGAGGGAGAGGCTCCCGCCACCACCGCTGTGCTAGCAGCCATCATCCTGGCTTGTGGCTGAGCAGAGCTCCCCATGTGGGAGCGCACTGACAACCAAGGGACAGCTCCTGCATTGAGCATCTGCCCCCTGGTGGTCAGTGTGTGTCATAGTGACCAGTCATTCCCAGTCATTCTACTGTTAGGATCAATTTGCATATTACCCTTTTATTATATAGGACAGAGGCCTGGTGCATGGGTGGGGGCTGGCTGGTTTGCCCTGAAGGCTGTCCTGGATCAGGGTGGGGGTCCCGCTGGGGTGCCTGGCCAGCCTGGGTGAGGGGCTAATGGGTATTTGCAGGCTGGTCACACCCCCTTCAGGGTGGGGGTCCCTACTGGGGTGCCTGGCCAGCCTGGGTAAGGGGCTGATGGCTGTTTGCAGGCTGGTCAAGTCCCCCCACCCCCAGTGGGGACCCTCACCCCATGGAGGTTTGGTGAGCCTGGGTGAAGGGCTGATGGCTGTTTTCAGGCTGGCCACACCCCCTTTAGGGTGGGGGGTCCACTGGGGTGCCTGGCCAGTCTGGGTGAGGGGCTGAGGGCCATTTTCAGGCTGGCCAAGCCCCCTGGCGACGGAAGCTCCCAGCCTCTCCTTTTTTTCTTTTTCTTTTTTAATTCTGAAGTTTATTTACCTTCTATAATTGAAACTTTGTAGCCTTGAGTGGAGTTCAGAGCTGGCCAGGGTGGGCCAGAAGCCTGGCTTCCTCCATCGCCAGGGGCAACCCAAGCATCCTGCTTGCTCCAGCTCCGTGGCCACGGCTGGCTGAAAGCAGGTATCTGGGGTTTATTTATCTTCTATAATTGAAACTTTGTTGCCTTGAGTGGAGCTCAGAGCTGGCCGCGGCTGGCTGGAAGCTTGGCTTTCTTCATCACTGGGGCAACGAACCCTCCTGCTTGTTCCAGCTCTGTGGCTGCTGGCCACCATCTTGGTTGGGTTAATTTGCACATAGTCACTCTGATTGGCTGGTGGGCATGGATTAAGGCAGTGATTCCCAAAGTGTGCGCTACCGCCCCCTGGTGGGTGCTGCAGCAATACAGGGGGGCGGTGATGGCCACAGGTACATTTTTTTTAAACTTTTTTTGTATTACCTTTCTATTCTGAGTTCAATAAATAGTTTCATAATTTCAAACTTCAATGTTTCTAATTTACACCTTTCTTTACTATATTTTACGAAAAAGGTAGAAACATTAATACATATATCTTTCTGTTTAATTGCTATTAAAATTTAAAAAAAATTAATTTCCAGGGGCGCTGAGTAATATTTTTTCTGGAAAGGGGGCGGTAGGCCAAATAAGTTTGGGAAACACTGGCTTAAGGCATAGCGAAGGTACAGTCAATTTGCATGTTTTTCTTTTATTAATGTAGATTTCTTATATATAATACAATGTGTAATGTACTGTGTCATCTATAAACACTTCTTAAATTTATCGAACCACTCTCTACTAGCCTTAAATGAATTTTAAATATATCACTGCCTCCGAAATGCTATCATGGGCTAACTGCTTTTCCTTTATCCAATCAACAACAATTTTTCTACCTATTCAATTGCCCATGATTGTTGTTTTATGAACACTTTCACATTCTTATCAACATTAATACTCTTTTTTTTAAATTGCTGATCTGTGGTCTTTGTTCTTTATTTTTTATTGACTTCAGAGAGGACAGGAGAGGGAGAGATAAAAACTTCAATGATGAGAGAACAGTGGATTGGCTGTCTTCTGCACACCTCCTACTGGGGATCAAGCCCACAACCCGGGCATGTGCACTTGACTGGAATCAAACCAGGGACCCTTTAGTCTGCAGGCTAATGTTCTACCCACTAAGCCAAACCAGATAGAGCAACATTAACACTCTTGATGGTCTCTTTGTTTTAAAATTGTGTTAATCATTGTATTCACCAGCAACAAAAACATTCCCTCCTTTGTTGCCTGAGAGATGCTTTTTGTCATGCTGAAGTATCAGCATGAAAGGATTATCAGGTTGAAAACTGAAGTTTTGTCAACAACTGAGACATTATTTCTGTGAACAACTTGGTGGAGAACCACACTGTTTGAGATGGGAGATGCTCAAGAAATGAGGTTTGACTGTAGACTGTCAATATGTTGAATCTACTTATATGTATTTTTTTATGTGATCCTCTACATTCCCTCTGCTAAAGGGTAATCACTATCCTGAAATCTGTGTTTCTCATTCATTTGTCTCAAAAAAGGTTTTAATTCGCAAATATGTATCCCTAGTCAATACAATCAACTTTATAAAATAGTCATATTTTATGTAATATTCTATGACTTGCTTTATTTTTCACGCATTCTGTTTCTGAGATTTATTCACATTCTTGAGAGTAGCTTTAGGCCCTATTCCCTTTTTCCTTCCAAGCACAATTTCAATTTCCTGAATATTCTCTGTAGTCTAAGAAGTGAGATTATCCAAGCAAAGCAAGCAATGAAGTTCTGGAAGAAAGATTCCCAGTATTGGCAATAAGACAGCTCAGACATATTGACTTATCATTCAGTCCTTCAGCAGAGGGAATATGGAGGATCTCATAAAAGAATACATATAAGTAGATTCAACATATTGACAATCTACAATCAGTCAGACCTCTTTTCTCAAACGTCTCCCATCTTGAACAGTGTGGTTCTCCACCTAATTTTTTACAGAAAAAATGTCGCGGTTGTTGACCAAAACTTCAGTTTTCAACCTGATAACCCCTAACAAAAAGCATCTATTGGGCAACAAAGGAGAGAATGTTTTTGTTGCTGGTGAAATCAATGATTAACACAATTTTAAAACATAAAGAGACCATCAAGAGTGTTAGGGTCCAACCCCAACAGGTCCAGGGGTCCCCAAAGGTGTGGACGGAGTCGGCGAAGAAGGAATGACACGGATACAGCGTTCAGTTGATCAGCAGCCTAGCCAGGATCTCTAGCCAGGAACTCCAGCCAAGTTCTGGTTCTTGTCTTGTTACATCTGTATTTATACCAGTTGATTTTAATCCTGTCAATTTCTATTGCAAAGGTTAGGGCGTTTCTTATCTCCATTCCAGGGAGTAAAGATTATGTAGCTTAAGGGTGATTGTTCGTAGTTAAAGGGATTAACTACCTGCCTGGCATTTAGTTAAGGGGTTTTATTCCCTCCCTAACTTCAGGGAAAAACCCCTACCTGGGGAAACAACCTTTCTTGGAGAGGCGACCTTGGTTAAAACACATAGCGCCAAGAAGGTGAGCAAACATATTAAGAACAGTATGCCAAATATGCCAGGTCCCTTGAAACATATGCTGTGCAGATGTTTCTTCCCTGCGGCAACTGTGTCAAGCAGCAAGGATTGACCGGCTTCCAGCAAAAGAGTGTTAATGTTGCCCTAGATGGTTTGGCTCATGGATAGAGCATTGGCCTGCAGACTAAAAGGTCCCTGGTTTGATTCCAGTCAAGGGCACAAAACAATTCACTCAGAAGTTCAACTTTAAAAGTAATTACTGACTACAATATTCTAACCTTTCATGTCTCCCAAGATCTCTAATCTTCCACTTTGTCTTTATTTGTACATCTTCCCACTAGACTGTAAGTTCCCTGAGAACATGTGAATCTTATGTTTCTCCAGTGCTTCAAAGTCCACTAACTATGACTAGATCTAGCCACATCTTTGAACATTTTCCCACAAATTTGATCTACATTCTAATTACTACAATACTGCATCCTCTGAGCACACTAAGCTACTTCATACTTCTGTCTCTTTTTTATGATAATCCTGTTGCTGCTCTTCCTTGTGCATATGACTGGCCTCTCATCTGTTTTCAAAAATCAGCCTCATATCTAAACACATGACAAAGTTCATTTCCATATCTCTATTTTTATTTCTTTTTAAGCCATTACCTCTTCTCCCACCTCACAGGTTGCTACTGGTTATTTTTATCCTGAAATAAAATAAAAGCTGACTCCCAGAAAAAAGAATACAAAAAGATGTAGGAGCCTCTGGGACAACTTCAAGGGTACCAACATTTGCATCATGGTAGTGCTGGAAGGAGAAGAGAGTGAGCAAGAAGTTGAAAACCTATTTGAAAAAATTACCAAAATCTTCCCTTACCTGGTGAAGGAAATATTCATACAAGTACAGGAAGCTCATAGTGTATCAAATAAGATGAATCCAAAGAGGCCCACACCAAGACACATCATAATTAAAATGCAAAAGTTTAAAGACAAAAAATCTTAAGAGCAGCAAGAGAAAAGCAGTTAGTTTCCTACAAAGAAGCTCCCATAAGACTGTCAGCTGATTTCTCAACAAAAACTTTGCAGGCAAGAAGGGATTGGCAAGAAATATTCAAAGTGATGAAGAGCAAGGACTTACCACTAAGACTACTCTATCCAGCAAAGCTATCATTTAGAATTGAAGGACATATGTAGAGTTTCCCAGACAAGTAAAAGCTAAAGGAATTTACCTCAAACCAATATTACGTGAAATGTTAAAGGGTATTTTTAAAGAAGTAGAAGAAGAGTAAATAAAAAAATATGAACAATAATATGGCAACAAATGCATATATATCAACAAATGAATCTAAAAACAAAATAAATGAAGAAACAGAACACAAACAGACTGATAGATACAGAGAACATTTTGATGGTTGCCAGATGGGAAGGGAGTTGGAATTGGTAAATAAATGAAGGGATTCAGAGGTACAAATTGGTTGTTACAGAATAGTGATGGGGTTGTAAAATATAGCATAGGGAATATAGTCAATAATATTCTAATAACTATGTATGGTGTCAGGTGGGTACTAAATTTATCAGGATGATCACTTAATAAGTTATATAACGTCAATCACTGGGATATACATGTGAAACTAATATAATATTGTATGTCAAATGTAATTGAAAAAAATGATTTAAATTTAAAAAGCTGATTCCCTTAAAATAAATATAAATTTAACAGCTCAGTTATGTTGTCTTCTATTAAAAATGGAATATATTAAGTCTTTGCGTTTTAGTAAACATTAAAATTGATGTTAAACAATGAAAATGGTCATTATGTCTAGCCCAAAACACATACCTCAAACTCTTATCCATCTACTTCAGGAGATTTACTAGAGAAAGCAGAAGCCATATATATGCTAGCAAAACACTGTGAAAATTTGGGAAAAATATTTCTACAAAAAAATTGTTTTCCTTTCAATATATATTTGCTGCATCTGTATCAATTCCTAAAACTCATGTGTGTTGGGTATGGCAGGGAATGGGGATGTTGTCCAAGCTTTGATTTTATTTAGGGTGCTGGGTTCATGAGTACTTAATATAATTATTCACAATAAATACCCAATAATTGAATAACAGTAGGCCAAGAACAGATACATGGTAACAGTATGTCATGAACCCAAGATCATGATAAATCATACTTTATGTCCCTAAAAATCCCATTTAAAAAAAAGCAATTTAAATATAACCATCTTACAAAAGTAATAAAACAAAAAGCAAAACCACTGTAGTGTTTGCGTATTTGCTTTCACTCTTTTTTCTATTCATAAGGGTGTGTAATAAAAAAATACTATCCACATATAAAAATATACTTAGCTACCAACAGAGCATTTTATATAGCTGAAATAGTAAAATTATTTGGAACATTTCTCTAAAAAGTGATTTCTTACTTGATTTCCCACTTTTCTCTTTCTTCTTCACACTTTTATTTCTGCTATATCCTATTAGCTGTGGTTTTGATTTTGATTCTCTTAGCCAGCTAATGTCAGTCTTGCCGTCATCACAGCTGTATTCTGTGTCAGTATCACTAAAGAGGTTTTTATTTTTATGTCTTGTTACCTATTTTAAAAAAAAGAATACTCGTAATAGATGAAGAAATGTGTCTTATATGGCATCCAAAGTAAGTTAAGCCAAAAATAAATTCCACAAACAAAACAACAAACAGAATAACTTCTCATGTTTTTAGCAAACTAATCTACCTGGCATTAAGGACCTATCCAAGAAGTCATGAGAAAATCCAGATCAGAGATTTGTATTTTGTTTTCTGTGCTGTTGTTAATTAAAAGCTGAATCACATCAGCTTGCTTCCATAGAGAAACAACCTATTACCATCAAAGAAAGGAACTAAAGTTGTCACATCTATTACTCAATGATCACAGTAGCTCAGAGACCATTAAGAAAAGTCAAATTGGGAACATGGATAAGCTCTGAGGAAAAAAAGATCTAATTGTTTATGTTTTCCAGTTCTGTGACAACCTTTGGTATTGGAAATTATTAAAAGAAATACTGGTTTTAATATGAGGATATTATAACTCACTCTTTTATCTTTGGTTTTGAGAGAAGGTTCGAGTTCATCATGATTCCTTAAACCAACCCTTAAACAAAAAATATACATTAATTTTAATTAATCTTAAGTACTTTTTTCTTAAGGTAGCATGCATTGAACAGTTAGATCTGGATTTCCAGCCTTAGTCTTTACTAATTCACTTATATAATTCTAGCCAAGTGATGTTTCCTCTCTGACTTCACTTAATTATAAAATTACAAGATTAGATGAAAGTACTACTAAGTCCTTTCAGTTTTATCATGTAAGATGTACAACTAATATTAAAAGTGCACAGAATCTGGCCCTAGCCGGTTTGGTTCAGTGGATAGAGTTGGCCTGCGGACTGAAGGGTCCCGGGTTTGATTCCGGTCAAGGGCACATGCCCAGGGTTGTGGGCTCGATCCCCAGTAGGGGGTGTTGCAGGAGGCAGCTGATCAATGATTCTCTCTCATCATTGATGTTTCTCTCTCTCTCTCCCTCCCTCCCTCTCTCCCTTCTTCTCTGAAATCAATAAAAATAATAATATAAAAAAGTGCACAGAATCTGCATTATTAACTTTAGAAATATAGTTGACTGTTAAAAAACACAGGATTTGAACTGCGCAGATTCCTTTATACACAGATTATTTTCAATAACTACTACAAATGTATTTTCTCTTCCTTATGATTTTCTTTACATTTTCTTTTCTCTAGCTTACTTTACTGTAAGAATACTGTATATAACACATACAATATGCACAGTATGTGTTACCAACTGTTTATGTTATCAGCAAGGCTTCTGAGTCAACAGTAGGGTATTAGTAATTAAGTTTTTGGGGAGTCAAAAGCTATACTCAAATTTTTAACTACATAGGGGGCTGGTGCTCCTAACCCCCATGTTGTTCAAGGATCAACTATAAATGCTGAAATAATAGAATAATAATGGGAGTAATTATGACAGTATTTCATATATTAAAAACTCTCAAATAAACGGGAAGGAAATGTCTAAGAAAAAGAACAATTGAGACAAGTGTATTTTAATCTGATTCAACTAATTATAATAAAGCACTTACAATTTTATTGAATTATCCATACAGGCTTCTCTAGCTGTAGCTTGAAATTCCTGGATCTATATTGTGAGTAAGCATTAATTTTTTTTCTTAGTGTCAAAATAAGGTAAACAAAAACTAAAAGAAATAAACACAAAATCTAGTTTCTATCACTTCATATAGTCTTAAGATGTGACAACAAAATTAAGTTTAGAAAGCTAGAACTGTAAAATATACTAAAAATAAAATAAAGAATAACTTTTAAATTTTCAAGCCAATTGTAAATATTTTAAATTATTGTATCTATAAGAAAAGTGATTTTCTTGATGAAGTAGTCTGAGTTCCTCCATGTCCCAATTACTCATTTTTCTCTACTTCAATGCGAAGTACTTGAAAGGAAACTAAATATAGCTAGGTAGATACCAAACAAATTTTAAAATGTTTAAAAATGTTTGGAAAAGAGACTGAACTTTGGGTAGTGAGCACACAATGGAGTATATATATGTCTTCTTATAAAGTTTTACACTTAAATTCATGTTTTTAACTAATGTCACTCCAATAAGTTTAATAAAAATAAATAGAATATATATTTTAAAATATTTTAAAGCACATAGGTTATAATAACATTATGGTCATAAGGAAACCCCTCTAATGTGTGGAAATAATTAATGTGTGAAATAATTAATATGTGAAATGTTTGCTGTGTGAAGACCCCAATACTCTGTAACTTCCAAATGTGGTGAACACCCCACTATCTTGATGTGAATGCCCTAAAGCCCTTAAAGCATAAACACCCTGCTCTTAGCACAAGGCACAGCGTCTGGCTCACACTAATAAGACACAAGTTGTTTACCACCGACTATACAAGCAACAGATTTTTCTCCAGTGAACATCTCCTGCCTGATGAAAGGAGGACTCCATGTCACTCTGTGAGACAAGCCCCTGACTGACTGCCCTGCTGTGTGAGCCTGAACCAATTGTGGCCACCTGTCTGTCTCTATCTTCCTCGTCCATCTTTCGGCGTGCATCACCAGGTGGCCTTTGCTGGAGCCTAGGACCACTAGGAATAGGTAAATAAACCTTGTGTGACTGCATACTAATGCTGTCTTGTGTGTTCATGTGTTCCAGTTCGGCTCAGCTGTCTAGACATTGAAGTACCAGGGGATAGGCCGTTATTGCTGACTCCTGGTTACCTGCGTTTGTCTCACTAAGTCTAGACAGATAATCAATTAATTGGGGCATAATTGGGACAACATTTATATGAGGATGGAAATAAAATATATATGCTAATAACTGCATCATAGTTACAAAATAAATACTGAATAAATACAAAATAACTACAGACTTCTAGCTTACCCCAAGTTTTATAATAGGCTCATCAGCTCCATTCAAATTAAAATTGTAAACATCATTCCTGTAAAAATGAAGAGAAATTTTAACTCTATTATATAATAAACTTGTTTTCTTCAAATATAAAACAATTTGTAAAATTTATGAAAAATTACTTACAATGAATGTTCAGAAGTAACATTAACAAAAGTAGTCTTCAGTTGTTTATAACTTTTTTTCTGACCCTTTTCCTAAATACAAAAGTTTACATAAAACTATTCAAACTTGTATATTACTATACTTGGCAAATAAAGAACATGTGCAATTAAATTTTCATATACTTTCTAGTTGTTTTTCCACTAATATAAATTTTACATTTGTAACAGTTTCCTTAATGTGAATTAAATAAAAGCATTAAATATCCATACTTAAAAATACTGAAAACTGCCCAGCTGGCGTGGCTCAGTCATTGAGCATTGACCTATGAACCAGAAGGTCAGGGTTTGATTCCCAGTCAAGGCATATGCCTGGGTTGTGGGCTTAATCCCCAGGAGAGGGTGTGCAAGAGGAATCATTGATGTTCCTCTCTCTCTCCCTCTTCCTTCTTCTCTAAAGTCAATAAAAATATATTTAAAAAATACTGAAGACTTCAGGATTAACTAAAAATATAATAGAAAGTATTGAAAATCAAATACAAAATATAAGACCTTATTGAACTTAGATAAAATGACCTCTCTGGTATTCCACAAGCTGAATTTTAGTGATTCTAGAATCACACATACACACAAAGCACTTTTTAAATACTCGTTTGCTTTAAATTCTTCCATAGAAAAATCTTTGGGACAGGCTAAGGTTTATGTAAAATCTCAAGTGTAAGGCTCAAAATTTTATCAATCAACTAGGGCTCTTAGGGAAAAATATGTGTGAGATTATTCCTATAGACTACTGTTCAAAATGTATTCAACCTGATCAAAAAATAGTGAGGGCAGAAAAGTTATTAAATAAAATTCCATAAGACAAGGAAACAGCAATAGGTATATTTCCATAAGACAAGAAAATTGGAAGTAGCCAAAAAAGGTTTATATTTACAAAATAAAGAAGGAAGAAAGCCCAGAGGGAATAGGAGGACAATGAAAAAGGGGGGCCTCAGGAGTCACTATAGCAACCAATTTGAAAGGGATTATTGACCAATCAGAGGGGATATTAGGACACAGGAACTACAGCCTTTATAAACTATGGAAACAGGAAGTCAGTGGGACTCTTCCCACTCCGTATGTGGGAGTCTGTACTTGTTCTTTAATAAATTTCCACCGTTGTTATAAAATTTTTTAAAAATAAAATTGTTTTATTAAAATATTTAACTACTAGAGTCCTGGTGCACAAAAATTTGTGCACTCAGGGGGGTCCCTCAGCCTGGCCTATGCCCTCTTGCAGTCTGGGACCCGTTGGAGGATGTCCACCTGCTGGCTTAGGCCCGCTCCCTGGGGGATCGGGCCCAAGCTGGCAGTCAGACATCCCTCTGGCAGCCCAGCAGCCCTTGGGGGATGTCCACTTGCCAGCGGGGAGCAGGCCTAAGCTGCAGTCAGACATCCTTAGTGCTGCTGAGGAGGCGGAGGAGGCTCCCACCACCACTGCTGTACTGGCAGCAGTCAGCCTGGCTTGTGGCTTAGCAGAGCTCCCCCTGTGGGAGTGCACTGACCACCGGGGGAAGCTCCTGCATGAGCGTCTGCCCCCTGGTGGTCAGTGTGTGTCATAGTGACCAGTCATTACCAGTCGTTCTGCTGTTAGGGTCAGTTTGCGTATTACCCTTTTATTATATAGGATAGAGGCCTGGTGCATGGGTGGGGGCTGGCTGGTTTGCCCTGAAGGCTGTCCTGGATCAGGGTGGGGGTCCCGCTGGGGTGCCTGGCCAGCCTGGGTGAGGGGCTAATGGGTGTTTGCAGGCTGGTCACACCCCCTTCAGGGTGGGGGTCCCTACTGGGGTGCCTGGCCAGCCTGGGTGAGGGGCTGATGGCTGTTTGCAGGCTGGTCAAGTCCCCCCACCCCCAGTGGGGACCCTCACCCCATGGAGGTTTGGCGAGCCTGGGTGAGGGGCTGATGGCTGTTTGCAGGCTGGCCACACCCCCTTTAGGGTGGGGGGTCCACTGGGGTGCCTGGCCAGTCTGGGTGAGGGGCTGAGGGCCATTTTCAGGCTGGCCAAGCCCCCCGGCAATGGAAGCTCCCAGCCTCTCCTTTTTTTCTTTTTTTTTTATTCTGGGATTTATTTACCTTCTATAATTGAAACTTTGTAGCCTTGAGAGGAGCTCAGAGCCGGCTAGGGCGGGCAGGGGGGAAGCCTCCTGCTCGCTCCAGCTCCATGGCCACGGCCGGCTGAAAGCAGGTATCTGAGGTTTATTTATCTTCTATAATTGAAACTTTGTTGCTTTGACGGAGCTCAGAGCTGGCCGCGGCAGGTTGCTCCATCATTGGGGCAACCAAGCCTCCTGCTTGCACCAGCTCTGTGGCTGCTGGCCACCATCTTGGTTGGGTTAATTTGCATATAGTCACTCTGATTGGCTGGTGGGAGTGCCTTAAGGTGTAGTGAAGGTACAGTCAATTTGCATATTTGTCTTTTATTAGTGTAGACTAGGGGCCCGGTGCACGAAATTTGTGCACTGGGTATGTGTGTGGCGGGGGAGTGTCCCTCAGCCCAGCCTGCCCCCTGTCACATACTGGGAGCCCTCAGGCATTGACCCCCATCACCCTCCAATTGCAGGATCGGCCCCTTGCCTAGGCCTGACGCCTCTGACAGAGGCGTCAGGCCTGGGCAGGGGACCCTCATTTCCTGCATCACTGGTTCTGCCCCCAGCCCAGGCCTGATGCCTCTGCCAGAGGCATAGACCCCCATCACCCTCTGATCACCTGATCGGCCCCTTGCCCAGGCCTGATGCCTCCGCCAGAGGTGTCAGGCTTGGACAGGGGACCCCCATCTCCCCCCGATCACTGGCTCTGGCACCCGCCCAGGCCTGAGGCCTCTGGCCCAGGAATCATGCCTGGGCAGGGGACCCCCATCTCCCTCTGATTGCTTGCTCCACCCCCCGCCCAAGCCTGACGCCTCTGACCCAGGCTTCAGGCCTGGGCAAGGGGACCATCATATCCCCCCAATCCCCGGCTCCGCCCCCCACCCAGGCCTGATGCCTCGGCCAGGGGAGTTGACCCTCATCACCCTCTGATCACCAATCACCGGATCGGCCCCTTGACCAGGCCTAATGCCTCTGGCCTAGGTGTCCGGCCCGGGCAGCGGGGACCCGCAGCTGCAGCGGCCCTGCGATCGTGGGCTTCGCTTTAGGCCCAGGCAAGGGACCCCTAGCTCCCAGGACTGCCAGCTTCGACTGTGCCCAGCTCCCATCGCTGGCTCCACCCCTACTTCCTGCTATCACTGGCCAGGGTGGCAAAGGCGCCTGATTCTCTGATCATGGCTGGGGGGCAGGGCAACGGCGGCCCCAGGGCCGCCGTTGCCCTGCCCCCCAGCTCTTAGCTCCCCCCTGGGTTTCTGATCACTGTCAGTGGCAGGGGCTTCTTCCTGCTTTCCCTTTCGCCTCCCTGCATTGTGCCTACATATGCAAATTAACCGCCATCTTGTTGGCAGTTAACTGCCAATCTTAGTTGGCAGTTAATTTGCATATAGCCCTGATTAGCCAATGAAAAGGGTATCGTCGTACGCCAATTACCATTTTTCTCTTTTATTAGATAGGATTATTAGGTACACAAATAATTAATGTCACTAAATGATTACTAATCTGAAATAATCAGATGTCTATATATATATATATAATATTTCGTAAGCTAGAAATATTAAAATGAAAATATTCATTTTAGTTGTAATTCATCTTCAATTTTATTATTTCTTTTAGCTGCTTTATATAGATTAGCATTACTCCAAAAATTTTTTCTCTTAATATGGTGTCCTCCCAAAAATGTATGCACACTTTAAGAGTTGATAGCTCAATTTTAAAAATGAAATGTATTTTAATAAACACTGCCTTCAGAATTATTCAAAGTGTGTGTATATATTTTTGGGAATATTATTACTTTAACTGACTTACCCTTTCCAATATGATTTTTACTACTATTCAGTTACACTTGTTCATTTCATCTTTTGCATGCCATTGTGTGCTAGGTATTACAGAAGATACAAAAATGAGAAAAGATATTAAAGAGGATACAAAAATTAGCAGGATACAAAGATGATATTAAACAATTACACTCTGCTAAAAGACAGAAGTGCTATAAAAATCTGCACTAGTGAAGAAGACATCAAAAGGTACCAAAATAATTGTGCAGATTCAGAATTCTTATGCATTATGGATTCTGAGTCAGGACATCTTGGAAAGTTTTTGTAAAGAAGGCAGACTCTAAAGCAGCGGTTCTCAACCTGTGGGTCGCGACCCCTTTGGGGGTCGAACGACCCTTTCACAGGGGTCGCCTAAGACCATTGGAAAACACATATATAATTACATATTGTTTTTGTGATAAATCACTATGCTTTAATTATGTTCAATTTGTGACAATGAAATTGGGGGTCACTACAACATGAGGAACTGTAATTAAAGGGTCATGGCATTAGGAAGGTTGAGAACCACTGCTAAAGTAAGTCTTACAAAGAAGAATAAAGTTTTGACAATCAGAAAAGAAGGTGGGAACCTGCTGAGTCAGTTCCAAGTTCTTTCCAAAGGTCGAAGAAAAAGAGAATAAACACTTCGGGAATCTGAAGTTATGTTTCAGATTATTAGTTTCCCTAGGAAACTAATATTAAGAAACAAGACTGACTTTGAAAGGCACTAGGGAGCCAGACTAAATCTCCATGCTTACTTCTATAAGCAACAGGGATCCAAGAAAGGTTCTGAACAAGAGAATGACACGAGTGAAGTGCGATTTCAAAAGAAAGTAGCTGGTATTGAATGGATTGGCACAAAGAAATACTAGCGGCATTAAGACTTACATAAAGGCTATTGTAGCAATCTAGGGATTAGAAATTTAGAATGCAAACTAGAAAAACAGCAGCTGGAATAGGCAGGAGAGGGAAGATTCAAGAGGAAATTACAAAATGTAAACCTCAAAACTTGAAATTAAGTTGAGAGAGAAAGTAATTGTGAGGAAATAAAAGATAATTGATATTTTAAGCCTGGGTGAATAATAAACATTGTTAACAAAAATAAGGGTTTAAGGAGGATCTACTTATGAGGGAAGATAGTATTAGGCAGACATGAGTAGAGCAAGGATGATGGGCCAGGTACAGAAACTCACCAGGGCAGAAAGCCCGGATGCCTAGCAAGGGGCAAAGCTGGGAGAACAAGAACCTTGTCCCCAGGGTAACCTACACTCCCTTTAGCATATCACCCGGTATGCAGTTTAGAACCCCTGACCTTTTCCTCCCTAAAGATAACATCTAGGCCTCAGTTATATTTCATCTCCAGGTCCAGAAAAGCAGCAAACAAGACAAGTGGTGCTGCCACGGCTGCCCCCGGACTGGTTACATTGACTAACGATCCCCTGCCCTGGCACCGACCAATCAGTGGAGACCACAACCCAGAAAGAGCACACCTGGAAAACTGATGAATATTCTATGGAGATACCCCCCTGAGACCTCCCCTAAGATTTCCACCTGCAAGAGAGAGAGATAAATTGGCTCAAGACAAATGACCCAGCATGTATTCTCCCTCCCAGGAGCATGTCCTTACCATTCCCGTTCCCCTTCCTTTCCCCCTCAGGAACATATTCCCTAACCCAAGGGATCCCATGAAACTTGAAACCAGGAGAGCAATGGGCAGAGGCAACTCATCTAGGGTTTATCCCCTAAACCTGTGTCCAAGGCCCCTTCCCTCTGACTTCTCAGTGAGCCAAAGCAGCCCAGCCTAGGCTTTCCTGTTGCTTCTCTCATGCCCTTCCTTGTTTCACTGTCCTAGGTATATTTTTGCTGCCATCATGGAACCAATACCCTTTTGACTCAGTGCTATGTAGTCCTTCCCTTTGGCTATCCCCATCCCTCATCCCCTTTTCCTGAAATAAATTCAATTTTTCTTTATTCACCATCTGAGATAGCTATTTAGCCTGCCCACGTATCACCAACTTCAATCTTTCAGATAGGATTAGCTAGAAAAAAATGGAGACAAAGATATACTAAATCATGTCCTTCTACCATGTGAGGATGCAGCAAGAAGATGGCAGTCAGCAGATACCAAATCTGCCAGTGTTTTGATCTTGAACTTTCCAGCCTTCAGAACTGTGAGAAATAAATATTTGTTGTTTCAGCTACCCAATCTAAAGTATTTTTTAAAATCCTCACAGAAGGACATGCTTAAAGAGAGGAAGGGAGACAGAAAGAAATAAACATTGATCTGTTACCTTCCTCACGCACCCCAACTGGGGATCAAACCACAGCCCCGGTATATGCCCTTATCAGGAATTGAACCGGTAACCTTTTGGTGCACAGGATGATGCTCAACCAACTGAGCCACTCCACCAGACAGTGCTATGTTTGTTATAGTGGCCTGCAGAAACTACTGTAATGTCCCTCTGTCTTTGTCATACCTGCACAAGCTCAAGGTTATAAATGACCCACTCATAGTGGGAAACCAAAACCTGGCCACAGAACAATGGAAAACTGGCAGGTGGCCTTAAGAAAGAAGATATACCAAATCATGAACCAAAAACTAAAAAATCACGCTCATATATGTAAAAGAAGCATTTTCTTTGAAAAGCAGAGTAGAAGGCTTCTTTGAGTACTTGCCACTAAACATGTTAGTTGTTTAATCCTTTTATCAATATGCTGATAACATTAAATCTAATTCCATCATACCATTATTCTATTTTAGTGTTTACAGTCAATTATAGATATATTCATATATATAGTCAAATTCTATGATATATATAGTATAGTTAAATAAATGAAACCTACCTTGCTGAGCTGTAGATCATATTTGTTTGAAAAACCACTATAAAAAAGGTTTTGTCAAAATTAAGAAAGCAATTAAATATCAGTAGAATGTTTTCCATAAAAGGCATTCTATATAAGGTAGAACATATTTGGGTCACTAAGTCCACATCCATATGTTTCTAAATCACTGTGATGTGATAGCACTAGTACCCTATTTTTGCACCTTCACTCACAGTATATAGCAACAATAATATTTAATTCTAAGCTGAATCATTTATGTAGCAGGAGGTGCCAAGCACTTTAAATTGAATGTTCTGCCATGAAAATAATAATTTTCATTCCTTACAATAAGAGTGGAATGAATTTAAATGTGAATTAACCAACTGGCAGCCTATAAAAATACATTTTGTAATAAGAAAAGAACTAACCTTCAGAAAGATTATAAACAAGGAATACATATTTACTATATAAAAGTAAATCATTTCAGCTTATTTAAATTTCATTTTTGTTTATTTTTAATTTAAGTTCTTTATTGTTTAATGTATTACATAAATCTCCTTTTTCCACCACTGACCTCTCCCCGGCCTTCTCCAACCCCCAGCACATGCCCTCACCTCCCCTCCCCATCTGTGTCCATTGGTTATGCTCATATGCATGCATATTAAGTCCTTTGGTTGATCTCTTACTTAAGCAATATATTTAAATATACTTCATTTTACTCATCACTAGACTCAATGAAAAATTTCTATAATGTCTATATCTTAAAGATTTCTAAAATGATATGCTGCATCAATTTGGTATTTTTGATATTTTATAAAATGTAATCAGATACTATAATGTCTAATTTCAAATTTAGTTCTAATTTAAACAACTACTATTTTTAAAAGTAAATAAGTTACTATGTGTTCTCTCCTAGAAAGTTACATTACTTTAACTTGTTGAAAACTAACCTTAAAACAGTGTAAAACAATTTAGTTGTATCTGTCAGAAAGATATTCATTTCTAAAACTTAGGAACATACCTGTTAATGAAAGACTCCTTACATTTTCTTGCAGACCGTATAGCATCATTTGGTTTGTATCTCTTATTAATTTGGCTTATCAAGGATTCTGCTGCATCAGCAAGTGTTTTCCCTTTTGACTTTTCTCTCTGAAACAATTCATAAGTTACTTAAAAACTCTGTAAGTTAACCTTCAAATGCAAATAAAGGCTGAAAAAAATTAAGAAAAATCTGGCTCTAAGTATAGCCACAAAGAGAAATAAAGGGAGCCAGAGGTGACTTGGTAGCTTGGGCTTTGTTGCGCATGAAAACAAGCCAGGGTCAGTCCTTTCCCATATAGAAAGAACTATGGAGAGTGCTCTGTAGATATTGCTTTTTAAAAGTTCCTATCCATAGAAAAAAACTCATATAAAAAACTAAAGGAAACTAAACACTGGTTCTTTGTAAAGATCAATAAAGTTGGCAAGCCTCTAGTAAGGTTAAGAAAAAAAGAAAGAAAGATGTAAAAGACAGATATTACTAATACCAAAAGAGGCTATCACTACTGATTACATGGACATTAAAAGGATAATAAAGAAACACTATAGACAACTCTATGCCCACAAATTTGATAACCTAGATTAAACGGACCATTTCCTTGAAATTCTATAAAAACTCAGAAGAATTACCTGACTAGGCCTGTATCTATTAAATCAATAGTTAATACCTTCCAAAAAAGAAAGCACCGGGCCCAGGTGGGTTTATTGGTGAGTTCTATAAAACATTTAAGAAGTGTAACAATTTTCTACAATCTTCCAGGAGACAGAAGCATAGGGAATACTTCCTAACTCACTTTATGAAGATTCTAGAGGCCCAGTACATGAAAATTCATGCACCAGATGGGGTATCCCTCAGCCCAGTCTGCCCCCTCAGGGGCAGGAGGCGACCCAGCGATCAGGGGAAGGCGAGGCCCCCATCACACTTCTGCTGCTGCCACTGCCGGCAGCGCAAGCCTCGGCCGGTTCTGGTTACCTGAGCCCTGGGTGGCCCTGGGTGGCTGGGGGGCTGCGGGGACGGAGGGGCTCTGGAGGCAGGCCCATGGGTTGGGCCCAGCCTTGCCGCACGCCTGCCACCCCGGTGGGGCTGAGGGGAGTGGGCACCTCCATCTTTGAGGGCGGGGCAGTGAATTAGCATATTCCCTCCTTATTGGCTGTGGGCGCCACCATCTTTATGATGGTGTGAAGGTCAATTAGAATATTCCCTCTTTATTAGATAGGATTATCAGCTCATGAACATAGATGCAAAAATCCTGAATAAAATATTAGCAATCAAATCCAAAAATGTATAAAAAGAATTGTCTACCATAGCCAAGTGGAATTTATTTCAGGTAAGCAAGGCTGATTCAACTTTTGAAAATGAATTAATGTAATCCATAATATTAATAGGCTAAAGAAGAAAATCATGATCACATCAATAGATGCACAAAAAATATTTGACTAAATCCAATATCAATTCATAACTCTTAGAAAACCAGGAATACAGGGAACATCTTCTACTTCATAAAGTTCAGCTATAAAAAGAAAATACAGCAAACATCATACTTAATGGAAACTAGATGTTTTTCCACTAAGATCAGAAATAAGAAAAGGATGTCTGCTCTCACACTCCTATCAACATCATACTGGAAGTCCTCGCTAAGGCAACAGACAAGCAAAGGATATACATAGTAAAAAGATAGGGAAGGAAGAAATAAAACTGTTTTTGTCTATGTAGAAAAATCTCAATCAACAAAAATATTTCTGTAACTAAAAAGCAATTATAGAAATGGTGAAAGGATATAAAAGTAATAATAAAAGCTAATCACTTTCTTACACATCAGTAACTAACAATTGAAATATGAAATTATATTCCATTTACATTACCACCCCCCAAAATGGAATCAAGAATAAATATGACAAACATATACACAAGATCCATGTGAGGAAAACTACATGACTCTGATGAAAAATTAAAAAAAATCAAAATAAATGGAAAGGCTCAATATTGTTAAGAGGTCAGTTCTTTCCAATTTGATTTATAGATTCAATGTAATCCCAATCAAAATCTCAGACTGTTATTTTTTGGTTATCAACAATATGATTCTCAAGTTTACATGGAGAAGCAAGAGATCCAGAATAGCCAACACAATGCTGAAGGAGAAGAACAAAGTTGGAGAACTGACAGTACTCTACTTTTAAGGCATAATGATAGAGTTATCAGTATAGTGTAGTATTGGTGAAAGAATAAACAAAGAGAATGAAAGAAAACAGAGAGCCCAGATATATGTCTCAAAGTATGGTACAAAATACCTAAAACTGTCCTAGAGATGTTCTACAGATGATTCATCTGAAGAAAGTGGGGCAGCCAATAGGGATGAGCAACGGTTATAGAAGAAGATAGTATTTTCCACCCCACTTACATACTTTCTTGAAAAACCTTGTAAAACTTTAATGCAATAATGCAAGAAATACTTCAGATGCTACTATGTGCAAAGTATAAATGTTGAATGAAAGTCTTTACACTTATAAAGTGAAAAAAATCACAAAACACAACCATTTATTTAAGAAGAAAGGTAAGCACCATTTGAGAGGCAAAGGCACACAGTTCTATATGCATGTTCAAAAGAATCTAAGGGACAGAGTGGGAGACCCAATAAGAGGAAACAAGGCAGAAACTAATATTAATACCAATGTCAACTGTAACTGAAAAGTAAAAGTATATATTAATAAAATGAATTTATCCTGTAAACTTTACAAATGTATTATAGAAATTATAATATAACTAGAAAATGAAAAATTACATATGTGGCTCACAGACACACAAAAAGGAGCCCAAACCGGGTTCATTCATGCAATTCCTATGTACATTCCTATGGCACCCACAGGCATGTGATTTATCAGAGCCAGGATTAGGGAGAGATGCAGGCATTCAAGATGCACTTGCTTTGAGTTTGTATTAAAGAACAAGTTATTTAAAAATGTTCAATTTACAGTAATCAAACAAGCTTCTTTCTCTTTCTTATGTTATTAAGTAGGCATGTTATGGGTAAGCAGAAATAAAACACACTGAAAGCTCACCATTTTTTTTTGTTTCAAATCCAAGGAATTAAGTTCAGATGTTAATCTTTTCCTTGATTTCCTAAGACTCCTTGCATTTTTACTAGGAGAGGGGCTTTTATCACAAATAGCAGTATTCACATCTTTTGACAATATGTATTTCTTCCTATAGATGAGAGATTCTTCAACTGTTTTATTTAGGAGAACTGATTTAAAAGTAGTTTCAGATTCAATATGCCAATCACTCTGCTTGGTATTTTCAATATTTTTCTGCTTTGAACATTGATTTAGTTGTTGATTGGTTCTTCTGCAAACATCTACTTCTCCTTTATCTATTTTGTTACGCTGCGTTACTTCTTTCTTATATTCCACCTTTCCTGTTTCTTCAGAATTATCATCAGATACTGAAGAGGATGATTTTTGTTTAGTAAAATTTTTGTTGATAGAAATATCTAGTGGGAAAAAGAGAAATTAATCCTTATCTATCTGTATAAAACCCTAATATGCAAATCGACCCAATGGCAGAACAACCGGTGGAACGACTGGTTGCTATGACATGCACTGACCACCAGGAGGCAGATGCTCACTGCAGGAGCAGCCCCCAACCCGCAGGCCCTGACAGATGCTTGCTGGGGGGGTGGAGGGGGGCTGGCAAGCAGGCGGTGGCAGGCCAGCCAAGGCAGGTGTGAGTGGGGGCCCCCTGATTGTCCTGTTAGTCATCCCGTAAACACCAGTCACCCCACAGAGAGAGGCAACTGGCGGTGGTGGGGCCAGCAAGCGGGCAGCGCCAGGCCAAGGTGGGTGCGAGTGGGGGCCCCAATCACCCCGCTGGTCGCCCCACAGAACGGCCCTGGTCACTGGCCAGGCCTAAGGACCCTACCTGTGCACTAATTTCATGTACCAGGCCTCTAGTTAAATTAATAAACTGATAATGTATAACCTTCATTAAAACAAAAGATATTTGTCAGACATTTCAAGAAATGAATATTCCCCTGAACTACTATTATATACAGAAAAAACTATAGTTGACCCTTGAACAACACAGGGTTAGGGGTATCAATCCCTACACAGCCAAAAATCTATGTATAACTTTTGACTCACAAAACTAAATAACCAGAAGCCTTAATAATAACAGTCAATTAATATATATTTTATATGAAATGTGTATTATATACTAGAGGCCCAGTGCACAAAATTTGTGCAGGGGGGAGGGTGTCCCTCAGCCTGGCTTGCACTCTCTCGAATCTGGGACTCCTTGGGGGATGTCTGACTGCCAGTTTAGGCCTGATCCCCGGGACTGGGCCTAAACCGACAGTCAGACATCCCTCTCGCAACCCGGGACCGATGGCATCTAACCGCTCACCTGCCTGCTTGCCTGATCACCCCTAATCACTCTGCCTGCCTGCCTGCCTGATTCCCATAACTGCTCCCCTGCCTGCCTGATTGCCCCTAATCACCTCTGCCTGCCTGCCAGATCATCCCTAACCGCCTCTGCCTGCCTGCCTTATTGCCCTAACTGATCTCCCTGCCGACCTGATCCCTCTAACTGCTCCCCCATGCTGACCTGATCACAGTAACTGCTCTCCCCTGCTGGCCTGATCCCCCTAACTGCTCTCCCCTGCTGGCCTGATCTCCTAACTGCTCTCCCCTGCCAGCCTGATCACCCCTAATGGCTTCTGCCTCGGCACCGCCACAGTGGCTTTTTCTGGAAGGATGTCTGGAAGTCGTCCAGAAGATGTCTAGTCTAATTAGCATATTACCCTTTTATTAGTATAGATTCTTTTCTCTAGTAAACTAGATGAAAAAATATTAAGAAAATCATGAGAAAGAAAATACATTTACAAAATTTATTGAAAAAAATCTCCATATAAATGGATGGACCCATGCAATTCAAACCTGTGTTGTTAACACATTGCGTACCGCATAGAAATCTCTAAGACATACGCCAGGGACCACACGTTTTTGGGCAAACTGCAAGTTATTTAAATCATCATAATGCACTTTAGGTGTTGTTTTTCAATAATTATAACATTTTTATTTACAAAAACAATTAAACAATTAAACAATTAAAGTTCCTAGTACTTTTTTAACGTATGGTACTGTGTAAAACATTTTCCTCTATGAAGAAGGACCAAACAAAATTTACATAAATATCTAGATTCGCTCCTTTTTCCATGGGCATGAAAAACGAGAACACTCATGAGAGGTCCTTAACAGATGGCGTGCAAAACATGAGAAAACTCCTGAGAGGTATGATATATGTTAAGAGTCAACTGTACCTGGACTGGTATGGCTCAGTGGTTGAATGATGACCTATGAACCATGAGGTCACCGGTTTGATTCTGGGTCAGAGTCAGGGCACATGCCTGTATTTCAGACTTGATCTCCAGTGGGGGACATACAGGAGGCAGCTGCTCAATGATTCTCTCTCATCATTGATGTTTCTATCTCTCCCTCCCTCTCTCTTCCTCTCTGAAATCAATAATTTTTTTTTTTTAGAATCAACTGTATATGTTTCACCTTGAATAAATGTGTCTCCTTGTGAAGCACTTGATCTTTCATTACTAAACAGCGTAATATTTGTTACAGGCGTCCAACATGCCCATTTAGAAGACATTTTATTTCCATGAATGTTGTATGAAACACCAGGTAACCTGGAAAATAAATTCATTTGCTTAATATATCATAAAACATTAGCTATAATTCTGACATAAGACTTCGTTTTTTTTAAATGTAGTCAATTTTATTGATAGCAATTTTTACTAGTCAAGTATGAAAATGTTTTAGTAAGTCATTATAGAAGTTAAAATTTACCATATAATTAATCAAATTAGAGATTAAAAAGTTCCATTATTGCTACTATATTTATATCTACCTAAATATAACTCACATAACTTACATGTTCCACTGTATATTTAAAGTAGGTTACATTTGTATACATTCATACTTTATTATTTTTAAAATCTTATTCAATTCAACTGAATCTCTCAATTTGAAAGTAGTTATGTTGGTACAAATGGACAAAACAGACTATTCCCCATTGTGCTATCATAATACTTGAGAGATGATTAATGCTATAAACAATCCTATCTAATAATAGAGAAACATGGTAATTAACCATAACTTCATTACCCTTCCCATTGGCTAATCAGTGAGATATGCAAATTAACTGCCAACAAAGATGGCAGCCGGCAGCCAGGCAGCTGAAGCGAACAGGAGGCTTGCTTGCTCCAGTGATGGAGGAAGCCAAGGTTCCCTGCCTGCTGCTGCCGGCCTCTGAGCTGCAACTCTAAGAAACATTGTTACAATTCTAGAAGCTAAACAATCCCCAGAAACCTGCTTTCAGCCAGCCGGCCTCAGAGCTGGAGCTGAAACAGTGTTTCAATTATAGAACCCAAACAAACCCAGATCAGCAGCCGAGGTCTCAAAGCTGGAGCCGAGCCTCAGAGCTAAAGCCGGCTCTCAGTTCCAGTGATAACCATAGAAGGTAAATAAATCCCAGAAAAAAAGAAAAAAGAAAAAAGAAAAAAAGGAGAGGTTGGGAGTTTCAGTCACTTGCCAGCCTGAAAATGGCCCTCAGCCCCTCACCCAGACTGGCCAGGGGACCCCTACCCTGAAGGGGGTGTGACCAGCTGCAAACAGCCATCATCCCCTCATCCAGGCTGGCCAGGCACCCAAGCGGGACCCCCACCCTGATCCGGGACACCCTTCAGGGCAAACCAGCCAGCCCTCACCCGTGCACCAAGCCTCTATCCTATATAGTAAAAGGGTAATATGCCTCTCAGCACCAGGATCAGCGCAGCTGCGAGGCCTCCTGAACCTGGGATCAGTGGAGCCGCGAGGCCTCCTGGCCCCTGGGGCAGTGTGACAGGGGGCAGCACCCAAACCCCTTGATCGCCCAGCGGCTCTGTGTGTCACAGGGGGCGGGGCCACAACCTACCTATCCGCCCTGCTCTGTTCGTGACAGGGGAAGGCGCCCCAACCCCCTGATTGGCCCTGCTCTGTGCCTGATAGGGTGGAGTTCCCCAACCCCCTGATCGGCCCTGCTCTGTGTGTGACAGGGTGTGGCGCCCCAACCCCCCCATGGGCCCTGCTCTGTGTGTGACGGGGTAGAGCCGCGACCTTCCCATCGGCCCTGCCCAGAGTGTGACGGGGGGGAGTGCCCCAACCCCCTGATCGGCCCTGCTCTGTGCATGACAGGGGGGAGCTCCCCAACCTCCTGATCGGCCCTGCTCTATGTGTGACAGGGTACGGAGCCCCAACCCCCCTGATGGGCCCTGCTCTGTGCATGACAGGGGGCAGCGCCCCAACCCCCTGATCGGCCCTGCTCTGTGCATGACAGGGGGTGGTGCCGCAACCTCCCCATCGACTCTGCTCTGAGCCCGACCAGGGGCTCACCTAGGGATTGGGCCTGCCCTCTGCCGCCTGGGAGCAGGCCTAAGCCAGCAGGTTGTTATCTCCCGAGGGGTCCCAGACTGTGAGAGGGCACAAGTGGGGCTGAGGGACACCCCCCCCCGCCAGTGCACTAATTTTTGTGCACCGGGCCTCTAGTCTATATAATAAAATCCCAGCGACCATATTGCAGAACGACCAGAATGACCGGTTGCTATGATGCGCACATCAGGGGGCAGACACTCAATGGAGGAGCCTCTCCTGCCTCCGAGGCAGTGCTAAGGAGTGGCGAGCCAAGTGGTAAGGAGCAAGCAGGTGGGCAGTTAGGAGTGAGGGGTCCTGGATTGCGAGAGGGCACAGGCTGGACTGAAGGACCACCACCCCACACACACGAATTTCATGCATCGGGCCTCTAGTAAGACTATAAAGCCTTTTCCTTTAAATTTGTCACATTCATCAAAAAGTAAATATACATGCTTAAAAAATTGATAGGCTTTTTCATACTTACACAGATTTCTCTATTTTCCCCACTGCTTGAGAACCATGAACACTATACTGGGATTCATCTAAATAAAACAAAAATTATGGTATTTTCATTTTTCATGCAGTTGGCAGGGTAAAATTGGTATAGATTTTGATCAAGGTTTACATATTGGGATGGAGAGATTGATTGATCAAGTTTTCCCCTTCTCAAACCCAAACTTCTTGGGAACAGAGAGTATATTATATTTCCTTGTAACCTCTAAGTTCCTTGCATAAAGTTGAATACATTTATTATAAATCTTTCTTTTTCAAATCAAAGAAAGCCAGTGTGGCAAAAAGGAAATTTATAAAGAAGATTAAATAAAAAAGCACTTACTAAAATTTTGGTTTAGGAATTCAATGTTCTTGTTTTCTGTCTTTTCTGCAACATCGGCAGTTTTGATATGCTATAAACACAGGAGACATATTAATGTAAATTTGAATTAAGGTATTGTAGGAAAACAACTTTTAAAAATCAGAATATTAAAGATTAAAACTTTAAAAATAAATTTGCTTTGCTATTAAAAGCTGGATAGTATTTCTATTTACAGTTGACCTTAAAACAAATTGGGGGTGCCCTGACGGGTTTGGCTTAGTGGATAGAGCATCGGCCTGCAGATTGAACGGTCCCAGGTTTGATTCCAGTCAAAGGCATGTACCTTGGTTGTGAACACATCCCCAATAGGGGGTGTGCAGGAGGCAGCTGATTGATGTCTCTCTCTCATCGATGTTTCTCTCTATCCCACTCCCTTCCTCTTTGTAAAAAATCAATAAAATATATTTTTTAAAAAAAACAGAAAAAAAAAAACACAGACATTCCAGAAAACTGGGATCTTAAGCCAGCCAAAGAAATGACATTTCAATTTTTCATTCTTATTTTTTAGTTATTATTTTGTTAGCTTTTTTTTTTGGCTTTTTTCTTTGTTTTCCCTTTTTTTAGTTTGTTGCTCTTTTTTTTGCTTTTCTTTGTTCTCCCTTTTTTTTGTTTGTTCCTTTATTTCCTACCTTTTTTCACATTATTTTTTCAACCACATGAACAGCAGACAACATGAGCGGTGCACTCTTGTCCAGGGAGCATCAGCCCCATGAGCAGCCTGCCTCAGGTCTAAGAGCAGCAGCCTCATGTGGCCTGCCCCTGTCCAAGGAGCAGCAGCTGTGTGAGCGGTCCGCTTCCCTGTCCGAGGAGCATCAGTTGCACGAGCAGTCTACCTACGTCTGAGGAACGGCAGCCCTGTGCATCCCACATACATCCGAGGAGCAGCAGCTGCGCACAGCCCACACCCTGCACTAGTCCGAGGAGCAGTAGCTGTGCAAGCATCTTGTCCTCGTCCAAGCAGCAGCAGCCGCACGAGCAGCCTGCCCACTCTGAGGAACAGCAGCTGTGTGGGCATCCCGCCCCCATCCGAGGAGCAGCAGTTCTGTGAGTGGCCCATCCCCATTCGAGGAGCAGCAGCAGCCCACCCTGGTCCGAGGAGCAGCAGCCACACGAGCAGACCGCCCACGTCCTAAGAGCAGCAGCCCTGCGCAGCACACACCGGTCCGAGGAGCAGAGCCACAACAGCCTGCACCTGTCCGACGAGCAGCAGTCGGGTGAGTGGCACGTCCCCGTCTGAGGAGGAGCAGCTACGCATGCAGCTCACTCCTGTCCAAAGAGCAGCAGCCTCGCAAGCAGCCCACCCCCATCCGAGGAGCAGCAGACTTGCAATCAACCTGTCCAAGTCCAAGGAGCAGTAGCCCCACAAGCAGCACACCACATCAGAGGAACAACAGCAGCGTGCAGCCAGCTCCCATTCAAGGAACAGTAGCCACATGAGCAGTCCACCCCAGTTCAAGGAGTAGCAACTGCGTGTGTAGCCCGCCCCATACAAGGAACAGCAGCCTCGTGATCAGCACACCCCCTGTCTGAGGAACAGCAGCTGTGTGTGAAGACTCACCCCACCAGCCAGAGGAGCCACCACAGCTGTGAACAGCACCCACCAAAGGAGCTGCTGCCAACTGAGGAGCAGCTGCTACCACAACCACCGAAGGAGCAACCACAGCCCGAGGAGCAGCCCCTGAACGATTCAACAGCTAGATATGTCAGTGAGATCAAACATGGGTAGACAAAGAAACCCCCAAAGGAAAGAAAAGGAGGACTTGCCAGAAAAGCAGCTAAGTAAAACAGAGGCATACAGCATGACAGAAAAATAATTTAGATTAAGGGTCCTAGAATGCATAAACTGGATGGAGGAAAAAATCAGCAACTTATGCAAGAATCAAGAAGAAACAGATGAAAAAAACAACTTATGTAAGAATAAAAAATAAATGGATGAAAATATCAATAACTTATGTAAGAACCAAGAAGAAATGAAGAGTGATATAGCTGCAATAAAAAACACAATTGAAAGTTTCAACAGCAGACTAGGAGAAGCGGAGGACTGAATTAGCGAATTAGAAGACAGGGAAGCAAAACACACCCAAACTGAACTGCAATTGGAGAAAAAAATTAAAAGACAGGAGGAGAGCCTAAGGGAGCTATGGGACATGAAACGAAACAACATACAAATAATAGGGGTGCCAGAACAACAGAAAGAGGAACAAGGGTTAGAAAACCTATTTGAAGAAATAATATCAGAAAACTTCCCTGAAGTGGGGAAGAAAAGTCACACAAGCACAGAGAGTCCCAAACAAGGTGAACCCAAAAAGACCCACACCAAGACACATCATAATTACCATGGCAAATGTTCACGACAAAGAGAGAATCTTAAAGGCTGCAAGAGAGAGACGGAAAGTTACATACAAGGGATCTCCCATTAAATTATCGAATGATTTCTCAACAGAAACACATCAGGCCAGAAAAGAATGGACGGAAATTTACAAAGTGATGCAAAGCAAAGGACTGAATCCAAGAATACTCTATCCAGCAAGGCTATCATTCAAACTTGAAGGGGAAATAAGAAGCTTCACAGACAAAAAAAGGCTAAGGGAGTTTATCACCACCAAGCCAGAAGTGCAAAAAATGCTAAAGGGTCTGGTGTAAAAAGAAGAAATAAAAAGCTCAGAAAGAAAACAGGCACAAAAAATAGAAATGGCTACAAACAAGTACCTTTCAATAATAACTTTAAATGTAAATGGACTAAATGCTCCAATAAAAAGACATCAAGTGGCTGAATGGATAAAAAAACATGACCCATATATTTGCTGTCTACAGGAGACCCACCTCAGAATAAGGGACTCACACAGACTGAAAGTGAAGGGATGGAAAAATATCATTCAGGAAAATAGAAATGGAAAAAAAAGCTGGGTAGCAATACTTATATTGGACAAAATAGACCTCAAAGTGAAGGCCATAACAAGAGATAAGGAAGGCCACTACATAATACTAAAGGGATCAATACAACAAGATATAACCCTGATAAACATATATGCACCCAATGCAGGAGCACCCAAATACATAAAAAAAACTCCTGGAAGATATCAAGGGAGAGATTGACAACAATACAATCATAGTAGGGGACTTTAATACACCACTGGATAAATCCTCTAGACAAAAAATCAGCAAAGAAACTGCAATCCTAAATGACTCACTAGATCAGATGGACTTAATTGACATCTTCAGAACATTTCACCCCAAAGCCATGGAATATATGTTCTTCTCAAGTGCTCATGGGACATTTTCAAAAATAGACCACATATTCGGTCACAAACAAAGTCTCCCTAAATTCAAGAAGACTGAAATCATACCAAGTATCTTCTCAGATCACAATGGCATAATATTAGAAATAAACTACAATAGAAACAACCCAAAATAATCAAACACTTGGAAGCTGAAGAGCATGTTATTAAATATTGATTGGATTACCAATGAGATCAAAGAAGAAACTAAAAACATCCTGGAAACTAATGACAATGAAAACACAACAATCCAAACCCTATGGGACACAATGAAAGCAGTCCTGAGAGGGAAGTTTATAGCTCTACAGGCCTATCTCAAAAAACAAGAAAAAATGGTAGTAAATCATCTAATTTTACATCTCAAAGAATTAGAAAGAGAGCAACAAGAAAAGCCCGGAGTGAGCAGAAGGAAGGAGATAATAAAGATTAGATCAGAAATAAATGACATAGAAACAAAAAAAATACATAAAATCAATGAAACCAAGAGCTGGTTCTTTGAAAGGATAGACAAAATTGATGAACCTCTAGCCAGACTCACCAAGAAGCAAGGAGAGAGGACCCAAATAAACAAAATCAGAAATGATAGAGGCAAAATAACAACAGTCCCCACAGAAATACAAATGATTGTTAAAAAATACTATGGACAACTCTACTCCAACAAACTAGACAACCTGGAGGAAATGGACATATTCCTAAAAAATACAACATTCCAAAACTCAATCAGGAAGAATCTAAAAATCTCAACAGGCCAATAACTATGGAAGAAATTGAAGCAGTCATCAAAAAGCTTCCAGCAAACAAAAGCCCAGGGCCAGACGGCTTCACAGGGGAGTTTTACCAAACATTCAAGGAAGAACTAAAACCTATCCTCCTCAGACTACTACAGAAAATCCAAGAGGAAGGAACACTTCCAAGCTCATTCTATGAAGCCAGCATCACCCTAATACCAAAACCAGGTAAAGACAACACAATGAAAGAGAATTACAGGCCAATATCCCTCATGAACATAGATGCCAAAATCCTCAACAAAGTCTTAGAAAATTGGATCATACACTATGACGAAGTAGGATTTATCCCAGGGATGCAAGGATGGTACAACATCCGCAAATCAATAAACGTGATACATCACATAAACAAATTGAAAGAAAAAAACCACATAGTCATATCAATTGATCCAGAAAAAACATTTGACAAAATCCAACACCCATTTTTGATAAAAACCCTCAGCAAGGTGGAAGTAGAAGGATCATACCTCAACATAATAAAAGCCATATATGACAAACCCACAGCCAACATCATACTCAATGGACAAAAACTAAAACCATTTCCCCTAAGAAGAGGAACAAGACAGGGATGCCCACTCTCACCACTCCTGTTCAACATAGTTCTGGAAGTATTAGCCATTGCAATTAGACAGGAAGAAGAAATAAAAGGCATCCAAATTGGAAAAGAAGAAGTAAAACTGTCCTTATTTGCAGATGACATGATATTATACATAAAAAACCCTAAAGACTCCATCAAAAAACTATTAGACTTAATAAATGAATCTGGCAATGTAGCAGGATACAAAATTAATGCCAAGAAATCTATGGCATTTCTATACACCAATAGTGAACTTACAGAGAGACTAAAAAAACAATCCCATTTACCATCACACCAAAAAAAATTAAGATATCTAGGAATAAACTTAACTAAAGAGGTAAAAGACCTCTACTCAGAAAACTACAGGATGTTGAAAAAGGAGATAGAGGAAGACATAAACAGATGGAAGAACATACCATGTTCTTGGATTGGTAGAATCAATATCATTAAAATGTCCATACTACCCAAAGCAATCTATAAATTCAATACACTTCCCATTAAAATACCAATGGCATATTTCACAGACCTAGAACGAACTCTCCAAAAATTCATCTGGAATAAAAAAAGACCCTGAATAGCTGCAGCGATCCTGAGAAAGAACAAAGTAGGTGGGATCTCAGTATCAGATATCAAGCTGTATTACAAAGCCACTGTTCTCAAAACTGCCTGGTACTGGCAAGAACAGACATATAGATCAATGGAATAGAATAGAGAGCCCAGAAATCGACCCGAACCAATATGCTCAATTAATATTTGACAAAGGAGGCAAGAACATACAATGGAGTCAAGATAATCTCTTCAATAAATGGTGTTGGGAAAATTGGACAGATACATGCAAAAAAATGAAACTAGACCACCAACTTACACCATACACAAAAATAAACTCAAAATGGATAAAAGACTTAAATGTACGACGGGAAACCATAAAAATACTAGAAGAATCCAAAGGCAACAAAATCTCACACATATGCTGAAGCAATTTCTTCACCGATTCAGCTCCTAGGGCATTGGAAACTAAAGAGAAAATAAACAAATGGGACTACATCAAAATAAAAAGCTTCTGCACAGCAAAAGAAACCATCAACAAAACAACAAGAAAGCCCACTGTATGGGAGAACATATTTGCCAATGTTATCACCAATAAGGGTTTAATCTCCAACATTTATAGGAAACTCATACAACTTAACAAAAGGAAGATAAACAATCCAATCAAAAAATGGGCAAAGGACCTAAATAGACACTTTTTAAAAGAGGACATTCAGAAAGCCAAGAGGCATATGAAAACATGCTCAAAGTCATTAATCATCGGAGAAATGCAAATCAAAACAACCATGAGGTAACATCTCACACCTGTCAGAATGGCTATCATCAACAAATCAACGAACAACAAGTGCTGGAGATGATGTGGAGAAAAAGGAACCCTTCTTCACTGCTGGTGCGAATTCAGACTGGTGCAGCCACTATGGAAGACAGTATGGAGTTTCCTCAAAAAACTAAAAATGGAACTCCCATTTGACCCCATGATCCCACTTCTAGGAATATATCCCAAGAAAACAGAAACACCAATCAGAAAGGATATATGCACCCCTATGTTCATAGCAGCACAATTCACCATAGCTAAGATCTGGAAACAGCCTAAGTGCCCATCAGTAGATGAATGGATTAGAAAACTGTGGTACATCTACATGATGGAATACTATGCCGCTGTAAAAAAGAAGGAATTCTTACCATTTGCAACAGCATGGATGGACCTGGAGAGCATTATGCTAAGTGAAATAAGCCAGTCAATTAAGGAAAAATACCACATGATCTCACTCATTTATGGATAATAAAGACCATTATAAACTTATGAACAAAAATAGATACAGAGGCAGAGCAGCCTCAAACAGACTGTCAAACTACAGTGGGAATGCCACGGAGGGTTGAGGGCAGGAGGGGGGCGGTAAGAGATCAACCGAAGGACTTGTATGCATACATATAAGCATAACCAATGGACATAAGACACTGGGGGGTAGGGGAGGCCGGGGGATTTTCAAGGGTAGGAACAAAAGGAGACATATGTAATACTCTTTGTAATACTTTAAGCAATAAAACAATTAAAAAAAAAACAAGTTGGGGGTTAGGGATACTGACCCCTCACTGTCAAATTTGCATAGAACTTTTGATTCCCCCAAAGTTAACTACTAATAGTGAATTGTCTGGGTTCCTTACTGATAACAAATAGTTGACTAATACATATTTTGTATGTTATATGTATTATATATTGTATTCTTATAATAAAGCCCGAGAAAATAAAATGTTAAGAAAATCTTGATAAAATACATATATTTACAGTATTTATTGAAAAAAATCCATGTATAAGTGAACCATGAAGCTCAAGGTCATGTTGTTCAAGTGTCAACTGTATTTTATTAAGGTTATGCCCATTTTAGAATATCAGTTAATTTAAACTGGGTCTCCAAATTGCCTAACACTGATACTCATTCTTAGCCTTCTTCATTATCTCTCAGTAGCTATTCCAAATCTTTACTTGTCCCTAAAATACAAGAAAATAATTTTCACTGCAGATAAGGAAGCACAAGATCCTATAAATTTTCTGATCACTTCATAGCCAGTAAAACAATTCAATCTTCATCTGGAACTGACAATTTCTAGAACCTCCATGGCACATTTCCTATTGTTTTGATCTCATAACCTGCATCTATTCTGTCTTTTCACTAATATACATAAAGGAGTTGGAAATCATGGAACATTAAATGTTTTGTAACTTTATGGCCATTGCACAGTCAACTTCTTAACTACAGCAAGCTTCCCTTTTTCCACAGCCACAGATACACACTTACCCAGATCAAATAAAAATCTGACATCAGTGTCAGAAGAATATACCCTGTAGACCAGTGATGGCGAACCTTTTGAGCTCGGCGTGTCAGCATTTTGAAAAACCCTAACTTAACTCTGGTGCCATGTCACATATAGAAAATTTTTTATATTTGCAACCATAGTAAAACAAAGACTTATATTTTTGATATTTATTTTATATATTTAAATGCCATTTAACAAAGAAAAATCAACCAAAAAATGAGTTCACGTGTCACCTCTGACAGGTGTGTCATAGGTTCGCCATCACTGTAGTCTAGGCTAAGATATTTTGCTTCATCCTGCTTTCTTTTTTAAAAAAATATATTTTATTGATTTTTTTACAGAGAGGAGGGGAGAGGGACAGAGAGTTATAAACATCGATGAGAGAAACATTGAGCAGCTGCCTCCTGCACACTCCCCACTGGGGATGTGCCTGCAACCAAGGTACATGCCCTTGACCGGAATCGAACCTGGGACCCTGCAGTCCGCAGGCTGACGCTCTATCCACTGAGCCAAACCAGCCAGGGCCATCCTGGCTTTCTTCCTACTTACTCTAGCCAGTGGTCCACTACCCTGGGAGAGGAGCAGTATGAAAATGTGTAGGTGTGGTTTTGGTTATCATAAAGAAAGAAGGGTTCCCCTGACAATAAGCCAGCACAGGCCTAGCATGCTTATAATCCTACAACATTCAATACCACACCACAAAACTGAATAGTGTCCCTAGTAAGAAGCACTTAGCGAGACAATTTGAACCATCACTTTGACTACTTTTTCTAATATCTTGAACTCTTGCACCCTTTATCTTTATGCTATATAACCATTTAATTTTTTAAAAATCACCATCTATTCTTTTTCTTTTTTCTGTTTGCAATCTTCTTTTATTATATTCTTTTTCAATCTAACATCAAGAATACTAAACTCTGAAAGAGTATTACACGTTAATTCATAGTCTCTAATTTAAACTGGGTCTCCACATTGCCTACCATGATACTCATTCTTAGCTTTCTCCATTATCTCTCAGTAGCTATTCCAAATCTTTAATTGTCCTTGAACACTCTACATCAATTTATCCCCAAGAAAAATCCACCATCCTCACACTTCAGAGGAAAGAAAAGCTAGCTAGTAGGTGTTCTTCACCTACAAAGTTATCTGTATCTCTGATTACCTCCTATTTCTCCAAGAAACAACTTTCTCTTATCCATTCCCTGCTCTGTTTCCTCAGAGCAGGAATGAATACCCTTCTTCTCAATGTCCATTTGAATAACCTTTATTTATCCTTCAAAAACCAACTCATTTTCCATCTCCTTAGAGCAGCGGTTCTCAACCTGTGGGTCGCGACCCCTTTGGGGGTCAAAAACCCTTTCACAGGGGTTGCCTAAGACCATCGGAAAACACATATATAATTACATGTTGTTTTTGTGATTAATCACTATGCTTTAATTATGTTCAATTTGTAATAATGAAAATACATCCTGCATATCAGATATTTACATTATGATTCGTAACAGTAGCAAAATTACAGTTATGAAGTAGCAACAAAAATAATTTTATGGTTGGGGGTCACCACAACATGAGGAACTGTATTAAAGAGTCGCGGCATTAGGAAGGTTGAGAACCACTGCCTTAGAGAGCCTCTCTTGATTTTTCCTTCCCTCTCCAGCTCTGGGGTTAGACATTAGCCTCCCAATAGGTTCCTACTGAACCCTATAGGTCAGTGATGGCGAACCTATGACACGCATGTCAGAGGTGACAGGCGAACTCATTTTTTGGGTTGATTTTTCTTTGTTAAATGGCATTTAAATATATAAAATAAATATCAAAAATATAAGTCTTTGTTTTACTATGGTTGCAAATATAAAAAAATTTCTATATGTGACATGGCACAGAGTTAAGTTAGGGTTTTTCAAAATGCTGACATGCCAAGCTCAAAAGGCTCACCATCACTGCTATAAGTACATGTGAGAAAATTTATACAATAGTAGAATGATCTTATTAATTTATCTAATTCCCATGCTAGAGTTGGAGATACTTAAGGACAGAGTCCACTTGTATTTTATATTTTTATACTAGAACATCCCCATAGCACACACTAATTTGTATAACTAAAAGAATGAAGATGAGTCCATTCTCCCACCAAATGGGTAGGTAAATCAGAGTTATATTGAATGGATATTACTAAAGTCTATTGTCAGCACAGTAAATGAGTTGTATGTGAGAATGACCTTACTTTCAAGGACAATAAATGATAACTTTTAAGAAAGCAATGCCTTAAACAAAGACACTCACTGCTTGTAAAAACTTAGCTCTATATGTATTTCTACAATAACTTGATAAATAACTTATGTAAAAATGCTTTCAAAGTAAAGTTACTTTGTGTGTCTCATCTCCTCTACTTCTTTCTGCAGGTGATTTAGACTGACGTGATACAGCATTATCCACTCCAGTTTCAGAAACACCAGGTTTCTCTGCAGAACTCCTCACTTGCAGCGGTGGTTTAATTTTTCCTCTTCGTGATGTTGCTAAAATGGAGAATGAAGGACTGGTATATTTGTGGGTTTTTAACATTACATATTGCTATTATTGAGGTACTATTTAGATGAGGAAGGTAAAAAAGGAAGGTTCTAGGATGGGTCCCAGGTTTCTGGTTTAGATGAGTAAGTGGATACCATTTACCAAGGTAAGATATGGAGAAAAAATTGGCGGGGGGTGGTGGAGGAAAGATGAATTTATCTTGGACCTGTTAAATTTGAGGAGCCTATTGGACATTAGACAGCAGCCCAGTAGGCAATTTGATTCTGGAAACAGAAAGTCACTATTAAATTATCATAAAGATTAAAAAAAATTGCCATAAAAATGAAATAAGATGGTATTTATAGCAATTTGTATATAGTATCAGGTTATTTATTTTTATTTAGCTCTTAGTATGTAACAGGTACTGTCCAAATGTTTCACAATATTCCTTGTCATGTGAATGAATGATTTTTGCTTAAACCTCTATACAACTTTCATAGAAAAGAAACTGGTTCTAAGCTTAGCTAGAGGATAATCTGTACCATGTACATAGTTGGGAGTGGGGAAACAACCCAATGTGGCCTAATTCAATGTTTTATCCACTATATGTCATTCTGCTGCCACTTGTGTTATTAAATTATTATGCTGGATATTAATATTTTGAATAATACTTATATGTCAATACCCATTAAACCTTTCTTAGTCATTTGAAATTTCTTGACAATTACAAGATATTAGTGGTTCATAGTTTTCAATTTTTATATCCCCAACTTATCGCGCAGGTAAATTATGTCCAGAATATCCCTGAATTTAAAAAGGCCTGATTTAAAATATATTAACAGTTGTTAGAAATCTTTTAAGACTGGAAAACTCACATTTGTTGGTTAAATGTAATGGACTTCTCTTGTTGTATATTTCTGCACCAGTAACAAGAATTGAGGCTTCAGACATTTTTCTTTTGCCAGGAGTAAATATCTTAAACCATGAGAAACAGAGTAAATACACAATATCTTTTGAAATTAAATATTCTATAATAGTCTTCATAACAATTTACCTTAACTATACACAAAAGATATGTGGCATTTTATAAACAACACTAGAGGCCCAGTGCACAAAATTTGTGCACTCAGGGGGTCCCTCAGTCTGGCCTGTGCCCTCTCACAGTCTGGGAGCCCGTGGGGGAGCGGGCCTAAGCCATCAGTTGGACATCCTTAGTACTGCCGTGGAGGTGGGAGAGGCTCCTACCACCGCTGCTGTGCTCACTAGCCGTAAGTCTGGCTCAGGGCTTCTGGCTGAGCAGCACTCCCCCTGTGGGAGCGCACTGACCACCAGGGAGCAGCTCCTGCATTGAGCGTCTGCCTCCTGGTGGTCAGTGCGCATCATAGCGACCAGTTATTCTGTCGTCTGGTCAATTTGCATATTAGCTTTTTATTATATAGGATGATGCCCAAAAATTTCTGTTTTAGGCTTTCATTAAAAATTTAATCCAGAAACTTTCTCTGTAAAAGGTTACCTCCCAGAGGAGAACCAAGATGGCGGCATGGGTTAATGCCGGAGTTTGCTGCTTTGAACAACTGCTTCAAGGGTGGGGCCAGGAAGCGGAGGGGACATCACCCAGAGCCACAGGAACGCTGGCTGGGTGGAGGTCCTGCAGCTGGGAGGGGGGAGAGGCGCATGCAGACACTCAGAGGAGGCGCAGTGCTGGGGTCAAATTCTGAGGTGCGGAGTGCGAGGAGCGGGCTGGCGGCAGAGGGCGCGGTTGTTGTTTTCGGTCGGGAGGGAGTCGCAGACTCTGGGCACCAGATCCGGGCGGGTCTTTGGGGACCCAGACTCAAACGGGAGAGGCGGGACTGTCTGGCTTCGGTCAGAGCGAGTGCAGCTTTCTCTCCGAGCTTTGCAGCGGGTGCTGGGACTCAGAGAGGCAGAGCCCCTGGGGACAGGACTGAGAGCCGCCATGGCTGCTCTCTCCGGCCCACCCTGTTGATCCTGTGCGACCCGCCCTGCCCAAGCCCTGCACAGAGGCATTTGCCGGATAGCCTCAGGCAAAGGCTAGATTAGCACCTCCCTAGAGGACAGAAGTTCTCTCACTGCTGACACAGCTGATTCTCATAGCCACTTGGCCTGGAGGTCAAACCCTCCCTGGAATTAGCTACAACAATCAAGATTTATCTATAAGACTGCGAACAAAGACCACTAGGGGGTGCACCAAGGAAGCATAACAAAATGCGGAGACAAAGAAACAGGACAAAATTGTCAATGGAAGAAATAGAGTTCAGAACCACACTTTTAAGGTCTCTCAAGAACTGTTTAGAAGCTGCCGATAAACTTAATGAGATCTACACGAAAACTAATAAGACCCTCGATCTTATATTGGGGAACCAACTAGAAATTAAGCACACACGGACTGAAATAACGAATATTATACAGACGCCCGACAGCAGACCAGAGGAGCGCAAGAATCAAGTCAATGATTTGAAATGCGAGGAAGCAAAAAACATCCAACCGGAAAAGCAAAATGAAAAAAGAATCCAAAAATGCGAGGATAGTGTAAGGAGCCTCTGGGACAGCTTCAAGCATACCAACATCAGAATTATAGGGGTGCCAGAAGATGAGAGAGAGCAAGATATTGAAAACCTATTTGAAGAAATAATGACAGAAAACTTCCCCCACCTGGTGAAAGAAATGGACTTGCAGGTCCAAGAAGCACGGAGAAGCCCAAACAAAAGGAATCCAAAGAGGACCACACCAAGACACATCATAATTAAAATGCCAAGAGCAAAAGATAAAGAGAGAATCTTAAAAACAGCAAGAGAAAGAAACTCAGTTACCTACAAGGGAATACCCATACGACTGTCAGCTGATTTCTCAACAGAAACTTTGCAGGCCAGAAGGGAGTGGCAAGAAATATTCAAAGTGATGAATACCAAGAACCTACAACCAAGATTACTTTATCCAGCAAAGCTATCATTCAGAATTGAAGGTCAGATAAAGAGCTTCACAGATAAGGAAAAGCTAAAGGAGTTCATCACCACCAAACCAGGATTATATGAAATGCTGAAAGGTATCCTTTAAGAAGAGGAAGAGGAAGAAAAAGGTAAAGATACAAATTATGAACAACAAATATGCATCTATCAACAAGTGAATCTAAGAATCAAGTGAATAAATAATCTGATGAACAGAATGAACTGTTGATTATAATAGAATCAGGGACATAGAAAGGGAATGGACTGACTATTCTTGGGGGGGAAAGGGGTGTGGGAGATGTGGGAAGAGACTGGACAAAAATGGTGCACCTTTGGATGGGGACGGTGGGTGGGGAGTGAGGGCGGAGGGTGGGGCGGGAGCTGGGGGGAGGGGAGTTATGGGGGGAGAAAAAAAAAGGAACAAGTGTAATAATCTGAACAGTGGAGATTTAATTAAAAAAAAAATTTAATCCTAATATTTGGTATTGAACAGGTAGCCAAAACAAGAAAGAAATGTTGTTTTTAAAGAATATTTATAGAACATCTAGACATGTAAAAAAAAATTTTATTGCTACTGAGTTTATCTAGTTAACCAATGGCTCACAGTTTCCTATTCTATTTCATGTAGAGGATGTTTAGACATATTGATGTAAACTTGTTTGTGAATACATTCATAATGTTAATTATTGTCTAAAACTTTCTCACATTTAAAAATTTGTTTTAATATTTTGTGAAGACTACTAGTAAACTGCTTTTGGAGTAAAAAGTAGCTACAAGAATTCAGAAACTCAATGACACACAAGCTGTGAGCTGCATTTTTAACTTCATCCTGGAATGACTGGTAAGAGCCACAGAAGTAGATAAGCAGAGGCAGGGATAACATGGGACAGGAATGTTAAAGGGTACCATATAAAGGAGTAGATGGTAACCAAGTATAGAGGAGGAGGAGAGCTATTTTTAAAATGCACCTGCCCCTAAGAGAAAAAAATACTGATGGAGTCTGGTGTAGGTCTGCATATGGTGCATGGAAGAAAGGTGGGAGAGCACAGGAAAAAAGTGCATTTTAACATTAAGCTGGAAACAAACTACGAAACCAGTTGCTTCTCCTTAAAAAAAAAAAAAAAAGGCAGTTCCTAGTGGTATAGCAAATGGGACTTGACACAGTTTATTCAATCATATAAATGCTTCAGTGACTCCTTATTGAGGCATCAGACATTTTTCTTTTGCTAGGACAGTGGTTCTCAACCTTCCTAATGCCGCAACACTTTAATACAGTTCCTCATGTTGTGGTGACCCCCAATTTCATTGTCACAAATTGAACATAATTAAAGCATAGTGATTTATCACAAAAACAATATGTAATTATATATGTGTTTTCTGATGGTCTTAGGCAACCCCTGTGAAAGGGTCATTCGACCCCCAAAGGGGTCGCGACCCACAGGTTGAGAACCGCTATGCTAGGAGTTAATTATCTTAAACAATGAGAAACAACCACAGTAAACACACAATATCTTTTGAAATTACTGAAAACATAGTGGCTATTTCACAATACTGCAATATTTTAAAACTTTACTGTGCTTAAGATCTTTCCCAGAGGTTTATGATTTAGTAGTTATAAGGGGGTGGGGGGAAGAGTCCAAGAATCTGCATTTTAATAAGTACTCAAGTTATGATTCTGATATAAAGACACAAAAATGCCTTTTATGATATAATCATCTAAGGAAATTATGACATTTTAAATTTAATGACAGACACAGATTAAATGGAAAAATCATAACAAACATGATTAAATGTATGGAAAAGCCTGTGTGATTTATAGTTGCTTAAAGGTAAGAGATTAGTAAACACTGAAATAATCAGAAAAAAACTCCAGGAAGAAGAAAAAAATGAACCAAGATTTGCAAATGTATGTACACCTTAGATGAGTAAAGGTAAAATAGGAACAAACAATTTAAGTAAAAGTATCGAGGCAAGAATGACCATGACATAAAAGAGAGTAAAGCAACTGACCTTCTCAAAGTGAAGGGCATTTTGATATAGTAAAATTGTAGTCTCAGAACAGAGTCAAAGGTTAGACTGAGTGAGATCAACACGGATCACAAAGTTTTCTGAGCAGAAAAGTGCTAATATTAAGAAAAACCAGTGTTTACCATATAAGGTAGTCAGAGGAAAAACAATGTTCAAATAAGATCAATTAAGAGGTTACTATGTTAATTGAGGTCAGTTAAAGTGAGCAATGAAAGGGAACAAGGAGGAGAGTAGGGAGATACAGGAAACACAATCACTAACACCGTGGTTGTAGTAAGGGGGAGAAGAGGCTGGAATCAAGGATACTGTCAATGGTGCATTATGGAAGTATGAAGGCAGATACAAATTTGAGGTGAAAGATAAAGACTTACCTGTTAGGCTTCAGAAAAGGGCTTGAGGAGACACAGAGAAGGAAATATTAAAACAATAAGTGGAAATGTAGCTACAGAACTTTAAGAGCTTAAATTAATGCACAGGAAGGAAGCTGGCTAAAGGAGAAGGCATAGAGATTTTGGGTATGAAGCTTTGAGAGCAAATCTACTTTCTGGAGGTAGGGAGAGACAGTATCTCTGATACAGTAATAGAAGGAGGTAGAGAATTAAAATACTAACATAGACGTCCAACAATAGGAGGACATTAAGGAAGAGAGGGGTGTTAGCAATGTTCAGTGTCCCAGGAAGCTATGACGAAGAAGGCTGAGGCTGAGAAATGGTGCTATAGGACATGACCTAGAGAAGATCCCCAATGGCACAGGAAGAGGGGAAAACAGAGGACAGAAAGGTTATATCTCTAACTTGGAATTTCCAAGTATAGAGTGCACCTTGTTCTAACCTTACACATGAACACAATTTGCTAAAACACTACCTTTTTTTTTCTATTTGTAAAAGGCAGGGAAAGTACTTTGAAATGTTACAGATGCTTTTCTCTGTAATTATATATAACAATAATTTGATCTATCTATATATTTTTTATAAATAACTATTTTGACACCATATTTACCCCAGATTGACTGTTTTTTCTGTCCCCTTGAGTACTATTTTTGATGTATTCTGGAGGTTCAGGAAATTTCTTTTGGGAGTTAGGATTTTCTTTCAAACTAATGAGTTCTTCTGCAACAGGTGAGATTTGACTTTCTGGCACAAGAATCTGTTGGAGAATGTGGAAAAAAATATTTAAAACTGAAAACTATAGGACATCCTCAAAAACCATTGGATATCTCACACTTCCGAAGGTCAATTCTTTCCATATTCTATGTATTATAATTTTTAGTCCTACAAAATAACTCAACTAAAGGCATCCACTTTTTCAAATGTTAATAGACCTAACAAAAGCTTTTGCATTAGTGGAAGGACATATACTTCTGATTTTTAAACTTACCAAAACTGATATTGATTAAAAACTTAATACCTATCTTCTGTACTCAAATAATCCTATCTAATAATATACAAACATGGTAATTAACCATACCTCTGCTATGCTTCCCATTGGCTAATCAGGGTGATATGCAAATTAACTGCCAACCAAGATGGCGGCCGACAGCCAGGCAGCTGAAGCGAACATGAGGCTTGCTTGCTCCAGTGATGGAGGAAGCCAAGGTTCCCCACCTGCCGCAGTCGGGCTCTGAGCTCCAGTCTAAGCAACAATGTTGCAATTATAGAAGCTAAACAAACCCTAGATACCTTCTTTCAGCCAGCCGGCCTTGGAGCTGGAGCTGCAACAAAGTTTCAATTACAGAAGGTAAATAAATCCCAGAATAAAAAAGAAAAAAGAAAAGAAAAAAAGGAGAGACTGGGAGCTTCAGTTGCAGGCTTAGTCCACCTGAAAACAGCCCTCAGCCCCTCATCCAGGCTGGCCAGGCACCCCAGTAGGGACCCCCACCTTGAAGGGGGTTCGGGCAGCCTGAAAACAGCCATCAGCCCCTCACCCAGCTGGCCAAGTGGGACCCCCAACCTGATCCGGGACACCATTCAGGGAAAACCAGCCAGCCCCCACCCATGCACCAGGCCTCTATCCTATATAGTAAAAGGGTAATATGCAAACTAACCCTAACAGCAGAAAGACTGGGAATGACTGGTCACTATGACACACACTGACCACCAGGGGGCAGATGCTCAATGCAGGATCTACCCTCTGGTGGTCAGTGTGCTCCCACATGGGGGAGCTCTGCTCAGCCACAAGCCAGGCTGATGGCTGCCAGTACAGTGGTGGTGGTGGGAGCCTCTCCTGCCTCCTCAGCAGTGCTAAGGATGTCTGACTGCAGCTTAGGTTTGCTCCCAGCTGGCAAGTGGACATCCCCCGAGGGCTGCCAGGCTGCCAGAGGGATGTCTGATTGCCATCTTAGGCCCAATCCCCCTGGGGAGCAGGCCTCAGCCAGCAGGTGGTCATCCCCCAAGGGGTCCGAGACTGAGAGAGGGCATAGGCCGGGCTGAGGGATTCCCCCCCTCACAATGCACAAATTTTTGTGCACCAGGCCTCTAGTCATTAATAACATGTCTAAAAATCATTAACATCTTATTGAAGCATTCAGTATCCATGTTTAGACAATTTAATTTTTAGACAGTTACCCTACAACATGAACTTTTATTATTGTGCTATTATTTGAGTTAAACTTAGCCCAATGATTAAAATCAAGTAAGTTAGACACATACCTGTGATCCACTTGTGTCAAAATGTATATGCACAGATGTTTGGGCAATTGAAATACCTTGTTTGCTGGTATACTCCTAAAATTAAATTAATTCAGTGATATCATTTTCTTCTAGCTCTTTCTATTTTAATATATTTCCTACCTGTTTCAAAATTGCCAAATTATTTCAAGTCATTACTTTGTATATATAAATACATTTCTCAGAATACATTAATGACTCCCCACTAACCAGTCTTCTTAGCCTGTCATTTTGGCAAGGGCTGCTCATAAACATATTCTCTGTTTTTCACCATAAATCTTTTACACTATATAGACTGACTGTGCTCCCACCCCAATTCATGTTGAAACCCAAACCCCAATGTGATAGTGTTAGGAGGCAGGGCCTTTGGGAGGTGAAGAGCTAACCAAAATAGAGCCCTCATAAATGGGATAGTACCCTAATAAAAGAGACTGAAGAGAGCTCCCTCACCTTTCCTACCCACCATGTGAGGACCCAGTGAAAAGATGGCCACTATGAACCAGGAAAAGTGCCCCCATGAGACACCATGTCTGCTGGTACCTTGGATCATGGACTTTCCAGCCTCCAGAACAGTGAGATATCAATGTTTGTTGTTTAAGCCACCTAGTCTATGGTATTTTTGTTATAGCAGCCTGAACTTGTCGACAGACTATTTCCCCCCAACATAACATGAATTGTCACCTTGGATTTCCAATTAGACAATATCTAACTCATAATGTGGTGGAAAGGGTCGTACCTACTTTTATCCATAAACTTCAAAGGCCATTCAAACCCCATATCTACAGCCTTTCCTTCAAGTCTGACTTCTAAAGAGTATTCTCTTCCCTCAATGTCTATACTTCATTTTCCTTATGTCGCTTATTTACATCTTCTGAGGTTTATTCTGTAATTCTCACAAATTATATTTATTATCTTGAAAACAGGGCTTCATCTCATTTTATGTTTTAAATAGTTGGCAGGAATTCATTAAATGCTTTTAGTAGCTGCTGCTAATTTTGTCATCTGAAATTTTTCCTAATAGGTATCTCAAAGGGTATGGCTAACAATCTAATGGCTATTCCAATACAAATTTAAAGAACTAAAAATCTATGTGTCATTTTAAAAATTCTAGAAAAAATTAATGAAACTTATAATCCCAAGTAACCAAGTTTCCAGAATCTGAAAATAATGGATTATAAATAGTTTAAACACTTACCCAATGTTTATTTGCACCAAAAAGTTTTTCTGTCACAATAGTGATTTCTAATGATGCATCAAAATACAAAAGCAATTCTTTCCCTTCTGTGTTACTAATTTTTAAAATACTTTTCAGAATTATGGTCAGTAGCTTCTTTGATTCTTTCTCTGTACACAAACAAATCACACTGATTACTTTATATTCATTTCTATGATACTACTCTATAGGTATACTATAAATAAGAAAAGTATACAGCATATTCATAAAAGTAAATTTGATAAAGTTAACTTTTGAATTTCACAGTATTTAAATTAATTCTAATATTATCTATGTAAACAAATCAAGTCAATTTTAAAATAAATTTTAAGTCAATTTATTTTTCAGAGCCTCCCTTTCCTGATCTATAAATTAACGGGCCATAAAATAACTAATGAGCTAAAAGCTCTGAATATATTCTGAACACCAACAGGTTCTTAATAAATAGTCCTTGAACATATCTGAGAAAACTATTTTCTTAATTTAAAAGAGGCAAAGAAAAGAGCTCATTCCATAAATAACTATATTTCTATACGTAAGCATCTGTTTGAACATTTATATTAAATCCACAGTAGTTACAAACATGTTGACAGTAGACAAACAGCATTTGCTAAAAACATGAGTGCTAGGAAATTGTGAAGGATATAGTGCTAACCTTCAATGAATTTATCAATCCAGTGAAAAGAAGATATTGTAAGTGCCAGTTTATAAGAGGTATTCACCTCCCTTCCTCCAAGAAATCATCAAAGATTTACTTGGCACCCAATGCCTGTGCCTGTATTATGGGCCAACCACCACTTTGGCCCTGTCCAACCTCCACTAGTGCTATTCTTGCTGATCATGTATAGTTTTGTCGCCCCCCCCCTCCCCCGTCCCTGTGCCCCATGTACCCATGTATACTTTTGGGCAGGAAATCATCTTGAGGGAAAAGGAGCACACCAAGTAGAAAAATTTATCCCTACAACAGGAAAAGCTCTGTTGGCCACTCTGTGACCTACACTAAAGGACACATGTCCCACAGCCTAGAATACTCTGATTCTTTTATTTATTTTTATTTTATTGTTTAAGGTATTACAAATAGTAGTACATATGTCTCTTTTTTTTTTTGCCCCATTGACCTCCTCCTGGCCTCCCCTACCCCCTGGCACTTGCCCTCAACTGCCCCCCCAGTGTCTTGTGTCTACTGGTTATGCTTATATGTATGCATACAAGTCCTTCGGTTGATCTCTTACCCCCCACTAAACCTCCCCTGCCTTCCCACTGTAGTTTGACAGTCTGTTCCATGCTTCCTTACCTCTATTTTTGTTCAAAAGTTTATAATGTTCTTTATATTCCACAAATGAGTGAAATCATGTGATATTTATCTTTCACTGACTGCCTTATTTCACTTAGCATAATATGCTCTCCAGTTCCATGCATGCTGTTGCAAATGGTAAGAGTTCCTTCCTTTTTACAGCAGCGTAGTATTCCATTGTGTAGATGTACCACTGTTTTCTAATCCACTCATCTGCTGATGGGCATTTAGACTGTTTCCAAATCTTAGCTACTGTAAATTGTGCTGCTATGAACATAGGGGTGCATTATGCTTTCTGATTGGTGTTTCTGTTTTCTTGGGATATATTCTTAGAAGTGGTATTACTGGGTCAAATGGCAGTTCCATTTTTAATTTTTTGAGGAAACGCCACCCTGTTTTCCACAATGGTTGCACCCATATGCATTCCCACCAGCAGTGAAGAAGGGTTCCTTTTTCTCCACATCCACTCCAGCACTTGTCATTTGTTGATTTGTTGATGATAGCCATTCTGACAGGTGGGAGATGGCACCTCATTGTTGTTCTGATTTGCATTTCTCGGATGATTAGTGACTATGAGCATGTTTTCATATGTCTCTTGGTTTTCTGATGTCCTCTTACGAAAAGTGTCTATTTAGGTCTTTTGCCCATTTTTTGATTGGATTATCTTCCTTTTGTTAAGTTGTATGAGTTCCCTATAAATGTTGGAGATTAAACCCTTATCGGAGATAACATTGGCAAATATGTTCTCCCATACAGTAGGCTTGTTTTATTGATGGTTTATTTTGTTGTGCAGAAGCTTTTTATTTTGATGTAGTCCCATTTGTTTATTTTTCTCTTTAGTTTCCATTGCCCTAGGAGCTGTATCGGTAAAGATATTGCTATGACAAATGTCTGCTATTTTGCTGCCTATGGCTTCTTCTAAGATTTTTATGGCTTAACATCTTACATTAAGTCCTTTATCCATTTTGAGTTTATTTTTGTGTATCACGTAAGTTGGTGGTCTAGTTTCATTTTTTTGCAGGTATCTGTCCAGTTTTCCCAACACCATTTATTGAAGAAACTGTCTTGTCTCCATTGTGTGCTCTTGCCTCTTTAGTCAAATATTAATTGAGCATAATGGCTTGGGTTGATTTCTGGGTTCTCTGTTTTGTTCCATTGGTCTATATGTCTGTTCTTATGCCAGTACCAGGCAGTTTTGAGAACAGTGGCTTTGTAGTATAGCTTGATATCTGGTATTATGACCCCTCCAACACTGTTCTTCTTTCTCAAGATTGCTGCAGCTATTCGGGGTCTTTTTTTTTATTCCAGATGAATTTTTGTAGAATTTATTCTAGGTCTTTGAAGTATGCTGTTGGTATTTTAATGGGGATTGTATTGAATTTATAGATTGCTTTGGGTAGTATGGACATTTTAATGATGTTGATTCTACCAATCCATGAACATGGTATATTCTTCCATTTGTTCATGTCTTCCTCTATCTTTTTTAAAAATATATATATATATTTTACTGACTTTTTACAGAGAGGAAGAGAGAAGGATAGTTAGAAACATCAATGAGAGAGAAACATCAATCAGCTGCCTTCTTCATACTCCCTACTGGCGATGTGCCCACAACCAAGGTACATGCCCTTGACCAGAATCGAACCTGGGACCCTTCAGTCCACAGGTTGACGCTCTATCCACTGAGCCAAAGCAATTAGGGCCCTCTATCTCTTTTTTAAGCGTCCTGAAATTTTCTGAGTACAGATCCTTTGTCTCCTTGGTTAAGTTTATTCCCAGGTATCTTAATTTTTTTGTTGCAATGGTAAATGGGATTGCTTTTTAATTTCTCTTTCTGTGAGTTCATTATTGGTGTATCGAAAAGCTATAGACTTCTGGGTGTTAATTTTGTATCCTGCTAAATTGCCGAATTCATTTATTAAGTCTAATAGTTTTGTGATGAAGTCTTTGGGGTTTTCTATGTACAATTTCATGTCATCTGAGAATAAGGACAGTTTTACTTCTTTTCCAATTTGGATGCCTTTTATTCCTTCTTCTTGTCTGAAGAAATGGCTAGTACTTCTAGTATTATGTCGAATAGGAGTGGTGAGAGTGGGCATCCCTGTCTTGTTCCTGTTCTTAGGGGAAATGGTTTTAGTTTTTGCCCATTGAGTATGAGGTTGGTTGTGGGTTTGTCATATATGGCTTTTATTATGTTGAGGTATGATCCTTCTATTCCCACCTTGATGAGAGTTATTATCAAGAAAGGATGTTAGGGAGAAACCAAGATGGTGGCTTAGGTAAACACTGGAAATTGCTGCCTCACACAACCACTTCAAAAATACAACTAAAAGACAAAACGGACATCATCCAGAACCACAGGAAGGCTGGCCGAGTAGAAATTCTACAACTAGAAGGAAAGAGAAAAGCACTGAGTCTCAGAGGAGGTGTGGAAGTAAAATGCAGAGGTACAGAGGTGCACGCCGAAAGGGCTGGCAACTGAAGATGCTGTGCACTCGGAAAGGACTGGTGGCTAAGGACGCGGTGCACATGGAAAGGGCTGGCGACTAAGGACGCTGCGCATGTGGAGAGGGCTGGCGGCTGAGGACGCGATTGTCTTTTTCAATTGGGAGGGAGTCTCAAGCTCCTGACTGCTCTAAACTCCAGTTCCGAGTGAGTCTCTGGGGACCCAGGCTCATACGGGGAGAAACTGGACTGTCTGGCATCAGGCAGAACTGGAGGGTAGCTTTCTCTCAGAGGTGCTTGCAGCGATTACCGGGACACTGAGACGTGGGGCCTCTTATGGTAGGACTGGGAAGTAGCCACAGCAGCTTGCTCCACCCTGTTGATCCCCTGAGACACCGCCCCACCCAAGGGGTGCACAGAGGCTTTTGCATATGAAAGGCCTGGTCCTTTGGAACCTGAAAATTACCTAACATACTGCAGCTGAATCAGAGAGACCCAGATCTTCCAAAAGAAGGTCCAAGGCCCCACAGCAGCTTGCATAGCTTCACAGCTGGGCCTCATCTGGGAACCTCCAAACCCCAAACAAAGAAGAGGAAACTCTTCATAGCTCCTGCTGGGTAGCCTCAGGCAGAGGCTAAATTAGCACCTCCTTAGAGATCCAAGAGCCAGTGTACCCAGTGGTCAGAGTGGGACCATCCAAATTACAACTCCTCAGATCTATAAGGGACACACTCAGGGGGCAGACTCAGTGAGCACCAAAGCCCCACTGAAGCAAGTCTTGCCCCAGAAGAGTGTCTCCAGCTCAGAAGTTCTCCCACTGCAAACACAGCTGATTCTCACTGCCAATTGGCCTGGAGGTCAATTCCTCCCAGTGATACCTACAACAATCAAGGCTTAACTACAACAAGACTATGCACAAAGCCCACAAGGGGGTGCACCAAGAGTGTCCACCTCAGGTAATTGTGGAGGCTGAGCCACTGGGCCCTATAGGACATTTAACACAGAAAGCCACTCTATCAACGCAGGGAAGCATAAAAAATGCGGAGACAAAGAAACAAGTCACAAATGACAGAAACGGAGGAAAGCAGACTACTGGATATAGAGTTCAAAACCATACTTTTAAGGTTTTTCAAGAATTTTCTAGAAATGGCCGATAAATTTAGTGAGACCCTCAAGAAAACTAGTGAGACTACTGATAAATTTAGTGAGACCCTCAAGAAATCTAGTGAGACCCTCAAGGTTATGAAAAAGGGCCAACTAGAAATTAAGCATACACTGACTGAAATAAAGGATATTATGCAGAGTTCCAACAGCAGACTAGAGGATCACAAGAATCAAGTCAAAGATTTGAAATACAAAGAAGCAAAAATCACCCAACCGGAAAAACAAAAAGAAAAAAGAATCCAAAAATATGAAGATAATGTAAGGAGCCTCTGGGACAGCTTCAAGCGTACCAACATCAGAATTATGGGGGTGCCAGAAGAAGAGAGAGAACAAGATATTGAAAACCTATTTGAAGAATAGAGGAAGAAAACTTCCCCTATCTAGTGAAAGAAATAGACTTACAAGTCCAGGAAGCGCAGAGAACCCCAAACCAAAGGAATCTAAAGAGGACCACACCAAGACACATCATAATTAAAATGCCAAGAGCAAAAGACAAAGAGAGAATCTTAAAAACAGCAAGAGAAAAACAATCAGTTACCTACAAGGAAGTACCCATATGACTGTCATCTGAACAACAAATACACATCTATCAACAAGTGAGTCTAAAAATCAAGTGAATAAATAATCTGATGAACAGAATAAACTGGTGAATATAATAGAATCGGGGCATAGGAAGGGAGTGGACTGACTATTCTTGGGGGGGAAAGGGGAGTGGGAAGAGACTGAACAAAAACTGTACACCTACGGATGAGAACAATGGATGGCGGGGGTACGGGCAGAGGGTGGGGTGGGAACCGAGTGGAGGGGAGCTATGGGGGGAAAAAAGAGGAACAACTGTAATAATCTGAACAATAAAGATTTAATTTAAAAAAAACAAAACAAGTGAAATCCACACAAAAAAGGATGTTAGATTTTGTCAAATGCTTTTTCTGCATCAATGGATATGATTATATGGTTTTTATCTCTCAGTTTGTTTATGTGGTGTATCACATTTATTGATTTGCAGATATTGTACCATCCTTGCATCCCTGGAATAAATCCCAATTGGTCATGGTGCATGATCTTTCCAATGTAATGCTGGATTCGATTTCCTAGGATTTTGTTGAGGATTTTGGCGTCTATGTTCATGAGGGGTATTGGCCTGTAATTCTCTTTCTTTGTGTTGTCTTTATCTGGGTTAGGGATTAGGGTAATGCTGGCTTCATAGAAAGAGCTTGGAAGTGCTCCTTCCTCTTGAATTTTTTGGAATAGTCTGAGGAAGATAGGCTTTATTCCTTCTTTGAATGTTTAATAAAACTCCCCTGTGAAGCCATCTGGTCCAGGGCTTTTTTTTTTGTTAGAAGTTTTTTGATTACTACTTCAATTTCATCCATAGTTATTGGCCTATTCAGATTTTTTTATTCCTCCTGGTTCAGTTTTGGAAGGTTGTATTTTTCTAGGAATATGTCCATTTCTTGTAGGTTGACCAGTTTGTTGGAGCAGAGTTGCTCATAGTATTTTTTTTTTTACAATTCTACGTATTTCTGTGGGGTCTGTTGTTATTTCACCTCTTTCATTTCTGATTTTGTTTATTTGGGTCCTCTCTCTCTGCTTCGTGGTGAGCCTGGCTAGAGATTCATCAATCTTGTTTATCCTTTCAAAGAACCAACTCTTGGTTTCATTGATATTTTGTATTGTTTTTTTGGTCTCTATGTCATTTATTTCTGCTATGATCTTTATTATTTCCTTCCTTCTGCTCACACTGGGCTTTTCTTGTTGCTCTCTAATTCTTCGAATTGCAGAGTTAAATGGTTTATTACTAGTTTTTCTTGTGGTTTTTTTTGTTTGTTTTGTTTTGTTTGTTTTTTAGGTAGGCCTGTAATGCTATGAACTTCCCTCTCAGGATTGCTTTCACTGTGTCCCAAAGATTTTGGATTGTTATGTTTTCATTGTCGTTTATTTCCAGGATATTTTTTACTTTTTCTTTGATCTGTTTGGTAACCCATTCATTGTTTAACCGTATGCTATTCAGCCTCCAAGCATTTGAATTTTTGTGATTGTTTTTACTGTAGTTGACTTCTAATTTTATGCTATTGTGATCTGAGAAGATGCTTGACATGATTTCAATCCTCTTGAATTTGGATAGACTCTTCCTGTGTCCCAATATGTGGTCTACCTTTAAAAATGTCCCATGTGTGCTTGAGAAAAATGTATATCTGTAGTTTTGGGGTGGAATGTTCTAAAGATGTCAATTAAGTCCATCTGATCTAGTGAGTTGTTTAGGATTGATGTTTCTTTTTTTTTGTTTTCTATTTTTTTTATTAATATATTTTTTATTGATTAAGATATTACATATGTGTCCTTGTCCCCACGTTACCCTCTACCTGCCCCCCCCCCCCGCTCATGCCCTCACCCCCCCCCCCCCGTTGTCCGTGTCCATTGGTTAGGCCTATATGCCTGCATGTAAGTCCTTTGGTTGATCTTTCCCCCTTACTCCCACCCTCCCCTACCCTCCCTCCAAAGCCCGACAGACCAATCAATGCCTCTCCGTCTCTGGAACAGTCCTTGTTCATCAGTTTATGTTGTTCATTATATTCCACAAATGAGTGAGATCATGTGGTATTTATCCGCTCTCCAGTTCCATCCATGCTGTGACAAATGGTAAGAGTTCCTTTTTCTTCTTCCTCTTCTTAAAGAATCCCTTTCAGCATTTCATATAATGCTGGTTTGGTGGTGATGAACTCCTTTAGCTTTTTCTTATCCGTGAAGCTCTTTATCTGACCTTCTATTCTGAATGATAGCTTTGCTGGATAAAGTAATCTTGGTTGCAGGTTCTTGCTATTCATCACTTTGAATATTTCTTGCCACTCCCTTCTGGCCTGCATGGTTTCTGTGGAGAAATCAGCTGACAGTCGTATGGGTACTCCCTTGTAGGTAACTGAGTTTCTTTCTCTTGCTGCTTTTAAGATTCTCTGTCTTTTGCTCTTGGCATTTTAATTATGATGTGTCTTGGTGTGGTCCTCTTTGGATTCCTTATGTTTGGGGTTCTCTGCACTTCCTGGACTTGTAAGTCTATTTCTTTGACCAGGTAGGGGAAGTTTTCTGTCATTATTTCTTCAAATAGGTTTTCAATATCTTGCCCTCTCTCTTCTTCTGGTACCCCTATAATTCTGATGTTGGTACGCTTGAAGTTGTCCCAGAGGCTCCTTACACTATCTTCATATTTTTGGAATCTCTTTTCTTTTTTCTTTTTCGGTTGGGTATTTTTTGTTTCTTTGTATTTCAAATCTTTGACTTGATTCTTGGGATCCTCTTGTCTGCTGTTGGATCTCTGTAAATTATTCTTTATTTCAGTCAGTGTATGCTTAATTTCTAGTTGGTCCTTTTTCATGTCCTCCATGGTCTCACTATACTTATTGAGGGACTCATTAAATTTATCGGCGGTTTCCATAAAATTCTTGAAAAACCTTATAAACGTGGCCTTGAACTCTATATCCAGTCATTTGCTTTCCTCCGTTTCTGCCATTTGTGACCTGTTTCTTTGTCTCCGCATTTTGGCTGCTTCCCTGTGTTGATAGAGTGGCTTTGTGTGCTAGGTGTCCTGTAGGGCCCAGTGGCTCAGCCTCCCCAGTTACCTGAGGTGGACACTCTTGGTGCACCCCCTTGTGGGCTTTGTGCACAGTCTTGTTGTAGCTATGCCTTGGTTGTTGTAGGATCACTGGGAGGAATTGACCTCCAGGCCAATTGGCAGTGAGAATCAGCTGTGTCTGCAGTGGGAGAACTTCTGTGCTGGAGACACTCTTCTGGGGCAAGACTTGCTTCAGTGGGGCTTTGATGCTCACTGAGACTGCACCCTGAGTGTGTCCCTTATGGATCTGAGGAATTGTGATCTGGATGGTCCCCCTCTGACCACTGGTTACAGTGGCTCTTGGATCTAAGGAGGTGCTAATTTAGCCTCTGCCTGAGGTTACACAGCAGGAACTACGAAGAGAACTGCAGATTCCCCTTCCTTTTTTTGGAGTTTGGAAGTGCCCTGATGCTGCTCAGCTGTGTAGCAATGCAAGCCGCTGTGGGGCCTTGGGCCTTCTCTTGGAAGCTCTGGGTCTATCTGGCCAGGCTGCAGTTAGGTCATTACAGGTTGCAAATGGCCGGGGCATTCATATGCAAAAGCCTCTGCCGAAGCCTGGGTGGGGCAGGGTCTCAAAGAATCAAAGGGCGGAGCAAGCAGCTATGGCGGAGCCTCAGCCCCGCCCTAAGGAGTCGCGAGTCCCAGTGTCTCGGCAATGGCTGCAAGCACCTCTGAGGGAAAGCCGCCCTCAAGATCGCCCGCTGCCAGACAGACCAGTTCCTCCCCGTATGAGTTCTGGGTCCCCAGAGACTTCCCGGAACCGGATTTCAGAGCCATCGGGAGCTTGTGTCTCCCTCGGGATTCAAAAAGACAGCCGCGTCCTCAGGTGCCAGACCCTTTCCGCGCGCGCGGGCCCCCGTACCTCCTCACTCCACCTCCGCAGCTCCTCTGGCTCTCAGTGTGCTTTTCTTTCCTTCTAGTTGTAGAATTTATACTCAGCCAGCCTTCCTGAAGTTCTGGATGATGTCAGTTTTGTGTTTTTGAAGTAATTTTCAATTGTTGTGGGAGGCAGCAATTTCCCGGTGTTTATCTATGCCGCCATCTTAGTTTCCTCTCAGGATTGATGTTTCTTTGCTAATTTTTTTGTTTAGAGGATTTATCCAGTGATGTTAATGGGGTAATAAAGTCTCCTACTATGATTGCATTGCTGTCAATCTTTCCCCTGATATCTTCCAGAAGTGTTTTAATGTATTTGGGAGCTCCTGCATTGGGTGCATAAATGTTTACCAGAGTATATCCTCTTGGTGTATTGATCCCTTTAAAATTATGAAGTGGCCTTTCTTGTGTCTTATTATGGTCTTCACTTTGACGTCTATTGTCAGATAAAAGTATTGCTACCTCAGGTGGTTTTTTTTTTTATTTCCATTTGTCTGATAGATATTTTTCCATCCCTTCACTTTCAGTCTGTGTGAGTCCCTTGTTCTGAGGTGGTCTCCTATAAACAGCATATATATGAGTCATGTTTTCTTATCCATTCAGTCACCTGATGTCTTTTGATTGGGGCATTTAATCCATTTATGTTTAATGTTATTATTGATAGGTACTTGTTTGTAGCCATTTCTGTACTTTATGTCTGTGTTACTTCCTCTCTTTCTATTTCTTCTTTTTACAGCATTCCCTTTAGCATTTCTTGCATTGCTGGCTTGGTAGTGATAAACTCCCTTAGCTTTTTTTTCTTTTTTGTCTGTGAAGCTCCTGATTTCCCCCTCAATTTTGATTGACAGTCTTGCTGGATAGAGTATTCTTGGATTCAGTCCTTTGCTTTGCATCACTTTGTATACTTCATCCCATTCCCTTCTAGCTTGATGTGTTTGTTGAGAAATCATTTGATAATCTGATGAGGGATCCTTTGTACGTAACTCTCTGTCTCTCTCTTGCAGACTTTAAGATTCTCTCTTTGTCGTTAACATTTGACATTGTAATTATGACGTGTCTTGGTGTGGGTCTTTTGGGATTCATCTGGCTTGGGACTCTGTACTTATGTAAGCTTTTTCTTCCCCATATCAGGGAAGTTTTCTGTCATTATTTCTTCAAATAGATTTTCTAATCCTTGCTGTTCTTCTTGTCCTTCTGGTAGCCCTATTATACGTATGTTTCTTTGTTTCAAGTTGTCCCAAAGCTCCCATAGGCTCTCTTCCTGCTTTCTAATTTTTTTCTCCAGTTGCTGTCCAGCTTGGGCTTGTTTCTCTACCTTATCTTCTAACTCACTAATTCAGTCCTCTGCTTCTTCTAGTGTACTGTTGAAACCTTACATAGCGTTTTTGATTGTAGCTATATCACTTTTGATTTCTTTCTGATTTTTGCATAGGTTATTGATTTTCTCATCCATCAGGTTTATGAACAACTGTATGACCATTACTCAGAATTCTTTTCCTGTCATGTTGCATGCCTCTGTTTCACTTATTTTCTTCCTTGGTGATTTCTCTTTTTCTTTCCTCTGGGGATTGTTTTGTTGTCTCCCCATTCTAGCTATCACCAGAAAGTTCAAATGACTAGTTGTGGGGGCCTGGGCCATGTGCAGTGGGAGCTTCGTGCCACACGAATGTCACTGAAGAACTCCGACACCAAGACATGTGGCTACCATGGGTCGGTGGGAGCCATGCTCACCCAGGATCAGAGTCACCAGTGCTCTGTGTGGCTTTGTGCACACACCTAGAATCAAGAGCTCCACTGGTGTGTGCCAAAAATCAGAGTCCCCTAGCGCATGCCAGGAGTCAGAGTCCCCCTGTGCCCGCACCAAGAATCGAGTATCAGAGTCTCTGTTGCTTGGTGGGGCCTTGTGCCAAGAATCAGGGTCCGTGTGTGCATGCGCTGAGAATTGGAGTCACTGGCTCTTAGTGTGCGTGCGCTGGGAATCAGGGATCCCATGTGTGTACGATGAGAAACAGAGTCAAGTCACTGGTACTCAGTGCTGCCTCTCACGTGGAGAATCAGGGTCCCCGGTCTGCTTGGGGGACTGGGTAGCACAGCCTCCCTGTGTTGGCGGGAGGTCCACTCCTGTGCTGTGGGAAACAGAATTCCATGTGCGCTTGCCCAGAATCAAAGTCAGGTGGCACAGCTGCCCTGTGTGGGTGTGGGGTCTGGTCACGCAAGTGCACACTGTGGGAAACAGCTTCCCTATGTCTGTGCATTCAGGCTCAAATTCAGGTAGCGCAGCCTCCCTGTGTTGGCGTGGGGTCTGGTCGCGCAAGTGCGCGCTGCAGGAAACAGCCTCCCAGTGTCTGTGCGCCCAGGCTCAAATTCAGGTAGTATAGCTGCCCTGTGTGGGCAGGAGGCCTCCTTGCACAGAGTGGGTCTAGCAGTTCCTATGCCGCTGTAGCGGGCCTGTGGGGAGGGGGTTGGGTTCTGTGACTCACAGAAATCTGGAGCCAGGATATCTGGATTCTTGGTATCTGTGGGTCTGCAGCTGTGGTTGCAGGTCTTTGTCCCCAGTGGCTGTAGGGTCCTGGTTTGTGTCTGAGACCAGATTGGGTTGTGGTGAGGCTAGGATACTAGTCTCAAGCAATTCTGTTTTTCAAGATGGCGTGGTCTCTGTGCCCGTGCTGGCTGCCCCTGGAGTGTCTGTGGTGGCAGCAGGGTTTCGCTGCCTAAGACTGCCTGGTTTGGCAGTACCCTGGAAGACCTGCAGGATCTAACTGTCCCTAGCTCACACACACACAAACACCACACATGTCCACACACTCCTCTATCACTCCCTCACTCTCTCGCACACTCTCCCTCCCTACCTTCTTGCCGGTCACTATCTTGCAATCTAGAATATTCTGATTTTTATGAGGCTACCCAGCTGAAAATGTCTTACTTGCTTTTGCAACTATACAGTCATGAAACTTCCACAGTAATGTCCTTTGATAGAACTAAGAATTATTAATTGTTTGAAGATAGTTGCAACATTTTCTAACTCAAACAGTGCCAGTGGTTGTTTTTTGTGTGTGTGTTTTGCGGGGGGGGGGGGGGGGGGGGGCGGGGGAGGAGGGGAGGTGGGGGTTATTAGGGGGAGTCATGAGTTTCAACATTAAGTTTTCAGGTTTTAGAGATGAATATTAATTAATTACACTTAAAAGTCAAATTCATACAAATAAAACATGGAACGGTGGTTATCACTGGCTAGGTGAAGGGGTGAAAGTGGAGTTGTTTAATGGATACAGACTTTCAATTTTGCAAGATGACAAAAGTTCTGGAGATCTATTTCACAACAATGTAAATATACTTACTATTCTGAACTATACACTTAAAAATGGCCAAGATGGTCAATTTTATATTATACTTTTTTTTATTATTGCAAAAAAAAAAGAGAAATTGAGTGAGCAAACATTCTATGCTATTTTGGAAGTATATTGTGTTATAAGGTTCTTATACTCTACATAAAGGGGTATAATATTACTTGAACATACACACTATTAGGTTAAAGATGTATCAAATAAACCCTAAATCAACCACTAAGAAAAGAAGTATAAAGCCAACAGAAGAGATACAGTAAAAGCATGTAAAATTAATTAACACAAAGGAAGAAAAAGAGAGAAAAATAGAAACATGGCAGGTGGAATGACAAGATTTTACAAGAGCTAGATGGTAAATTTAAAGTATATCAATAATTACATTTAAAAATTACAAATTACATTTAAAAAACAAGAGCCAATATATGACGCCTACAAGAAATTCATTATATATACGTAAACACACATACATACATACACACACACACACACACACACACACACAAATGAATAAGTTAAAAATAAAAGAAAATATATGCCTTGCTATAACTAACCAATGAAAAGCTATAAGGGTATATTAATGTCACATAAAGTAGATTACAGAGCAAATAATATTACCATAGGCAAAATAGGGCCATTTCATAATGACCATTAAGAAAATAAGTAAGAGATAGACTGGGAGAAAAATACTCATGGAACATATATCTGTCAAAGAATTGGTATCTAGTATATGTAAGAACTCAAAAATGTAGTAAAAGAAGGCAGTCCAGTAAAAAATGGACAAAATGTTTAAATATTTAAATAAATACTTCACAAAGGAAGACACATGAATGGCCACTAAGCATATGAGAAAGTGCTCAATACCACTGGTCATTAGGAAAATACAAATAAGAACTGTCATGATGTTTTACCCCAGTGGTCACCAAACTTTTGGACTTCATGGACCACCAGTTGGCGACCACTGCTCCAAAGGTTTCCTTAAACCAGCAGTTGCCAACTTTTCAGACCTTATGGACCACCAGTGGTCCACAGACCACTGGATGGTGACTGCTGCTCTACCCCATGCTAATTTCAATGATTAACAGGTCTTGATATCTGAACCTGCAGTGGTGCCAGTCTGCCAAACTGTCTGCTTTTGTCCACCAGGATTATGCAGTTCCAGTTGTTTGGATCTAATTGAAAAAATACTATGGAAGGGCAAGACTCCTGAACATATTAACAAGAAAGTGACTGTTCATGGACTGTAGACTAGACAGAGAAGGAAATAAGTACAGGAGGGAGCTGGGAGATTATGGGAGGGGGGAAAGTAACCATCAAATTTATGAAGGTGAACATAATGAAAATGTTGACTTTGCTTTTATTAACCTATTTAGTTTTCTCAGACAGCATTCAACTTGTACTCCATATGATGAGTCAAGAAGAGAATCAGAAAATAAGACTAATACCTTTAATGTAGTATATTTGTACTTCTTCCTCAGGCACAGTGACTGCTTCCCACTGACGATCCTTAAAATTTAAAAACAGGTTTTAACTATAAACAAATACTTTATTCCTGCTTTAAAGCTTCTATAATCACAATTTTTCAGTTATACAACCAATAATGGTTATTTATTACTAAGTAACCAGTTGATATAACATGTTTCTTGCTCCATCTATTGACTGAATAATACATTATACATGTCACATTTATTTGTTTCACTCTTAACAGGAAATTAATGGTATTAATTTTATGGTGTCTGACTCTTGACATAAAAAAGTGACTGTTCATTAATATTTATTTGAAGATACCTTTTAAAAAATCACCAAATCTTGCCCTGGCTGGTGTGGTTCAGTGGTTACAGTGTCAGCCCATGTACCAAAGGGACTCAGGTTCCATTTCTGATCAAGGGCATGTACCTGAGTTTCAGGTTTGCTCCATGTCCTGGTCAGGCCATGGGCAAGAGGCAACCAGTTGATGTGTCTCTCTCACTACCAGGTCTCTCTCTCTCTCTCCCCCTCCTCCCCTCCATTCCACTGTCTCTGAAAAACCAACAAAAAAACAAATATCCTCAGGTGAGGATTAACAACAACAACAAAAATGTTATCAAAACCTGTCATTTCTTCCTTGGAAGTGTTTTGTGAAATACACATTCCTCAATTTTCACTTATTGACTGTCCTTAGATTTAAACATTGAATGCACAGTAATAACCTAAAATAATTTTCCCTTCAAGTACTTTCATTGAAAATGTGTATAGCCCTAGCTGGTTTGGCTCAGTGGATAGAGCATCGGGCTGTGGACTGAAGGGTCCCAGGTTTGATTCCAGTTAAGGGCACGTGCCTGGATTGCTGGCTCGATCCCCAGTAAGGGGCATGCAGGAGGCAGCCAATCAATGATTTGCTCTCATCACTGATGTTCCTATCTCTTTCTCTCTCCCTTCCTCTCTGATATCAATAAAAATACATTTAAAAAAGAAAATGTGTATAACTGAATAAAATACTAAATTAACAAAAAAGTCAGTGAACATTGGATGCCATTCCTAAGAGATGGAATCCTAAAACCTTCCAGTAATCTGTGAGAAAAATAGATGCAGTTTTGTAGTTAACTTAAGGACCACTCTCATTCTACAGAAATTCTCCCTAATTGAAACCAGTCTATACTCTGATGGCAACAGTACCATTATAACCCTCTTCAGTTAAGGTGCTAATTCTCCCAAAGCTCAAAAGCTCCGGGTCAGGAGGAAAGTGTTGGAATCATCTAAGCCCAGTGCTCTGAGCAGCTTTCTGTTTCTCTGTGTGTAAAACACAGATGTTACCTTCCAGGCCCATGTCAAGTGACATACTCTGTGCCGGAACCTACTGGTTATCATCTACTAACTTCAAAATGACTCTTCCTTGTATATGGGGGCACATGGTTCACTGCCTTCCTTTACATTTTTTTTTATATTATGGAAAATTTTAAGCAGCTTTTTAAAAAGTAGAAATCATTATATAACTAATGCAAAATATGTGCTTACCTAGTTTCAACAGTTACTAATACATTGTGTCCATCTTATTTCATCTTCACCCCCTACTCTCCCTCCATTATACTCTCTTCCTCTTGGCATTAACGTTTTATTTAACCTGCCATCCCAGTCATCAACTTAAAAAAGTTCTTATCCTTAAAAGAAAGTACCTAACAAAAATCCCTCCCTTGAATCCACATCACACTTGAGCTATTATTGTGCTCTTTTCCTTAGCTTGATATCTTATTTCCTCTATATTTCAGCTTTCCAGGAATGTCGAAATCCTTGTCTCTTAAGTGAAACTGCTTTCATTGATAACATTTTTTACAGTGTGAATCATTTCCTCATGAAAACACTAATCCCTTGCCTTCCATAACATACCTTTTAACTGTATTCTCTTTTGACTAATTCTTCAAGTATCCTCCAGGCTAAAGTCTCTTCTACCTACCTTGTATAAATTTGTGTTTTTCACAGTTCCGTTATCTAGGCATTCATTAAATCTATGATTTTATTTATCAGCTATATGTAGATAGCTTCTAAATCTCTACTAAGGCTCAGTTCCCTTATCTGAATGTCAGACCAGTATATGCAACTGCCCACCAGATATCCCCAGCTAAATATCCCACAAGTATCTCCAAATCAAAATGCTCAAAGCTGAACTCATCATCTTTTCTCTACAAAACATCCTCCTGTGACAGCATCCCCAACCATCCAGTTAACCCCAGTTTTATTAATCCTTTCTCTTTTTACCACAAACAAATCACCAGGTCTTCTCAATTCTATCTATTTTCAAGTTTTTCTGGAATCTATGTTTCCATCCATCACCACTGTAACTTTCTAAAACCATGCCACCATGATTTCTCACCTGGATTATTGCAAATCCCCTACCTGCTTCTGGTCTTGTCCCTTTTTAATCCATTGTCCCCAGTAGGCGAATCTTTTATATGATGTGGTCTTCAGCACCTCGCACATATCTGGCACATAGTTCCTAATGTTCATTAAATGGATGTTACCTCCTACTTTTATTCTTTATCTTCTTCTTTTTTCTTTTTTTTTAAAAATTAAATCTTTATTGTTCAGATTATTACAGTTGTTCCTCTTTTTTCCCCCCATAGCTCCCCTCCACCCTGTTCCCATCCCACCCTCCGCCCTCACCCCCACCCCCCACTGTCCTCATCCACAGGTGCACGATTTTTGTCCAGTCTCTTCCCAAATTCCCCACACCCCTTCCCCCCAAAAATAGTCATTCCACTCCATTTCTATGCCCCTGATTCTATTATAATCACCAGTTTATTCTGTTCATCAGATTATTCACTTGATTTTTAGATTCACTTGTTGATAGGTGTGTATTTGTTGTTTATAATTTGTATCTTTACCTTTTTCTTCTTCCTCTTCTTAAAGAATCCCTTTCAGCATTTCATATAATCCTGGTTTGGTTGTGATGAACTCCTTTAGCTTTTCCTTATCTGTGAAGCTCTTTATCTGACCTTCAATTCTGAATGATAGCTTTGCTGGATAAAGTAATCTTGGTTGTAGGTTCTTGGCATTCAACACTTTGAATATTTCTTGCCACTCCCTTCTGGCCTGCAAAGTTTCTGTTGAGAAATCAGCTGACAGTCGTATGGGTACTCCCTTGTAGGTAACTGAGTTTCTTTCTCTTGCTGCTTTTAAGATTCTCTCTTTGTCTTTTGCTCTTGGCATTTTAATTATTATGTGTCTTGGTGTGGTCCTCTTTAGATTCCTTTGGTTTGGGGTTCTCTGCGCTTCCTGGACTTGTAAGTCCATTTCTTTCACCCGGTGGGGGAAGTTTTCTGTCATTATTTCTTCAAATAGGTTTTCAATATCTTGCCCTCTCTCTTCTGGCACCCTTATAATTCTGATGTTGGTACGCTTGAAGTTGTCCCAGAGGCTCCTTACACTATCTTCATATTTTTGGATTCTTTTTTCATTTTGCTTTTCTGGTTGGGTGTTTTTTGCTTCTTCATATTTCAAATCGTTGACTTGATTCTTGCGCTCCTCTAGTCTGCTGTTGGGAGTCTGTATAATATTCTTTATTTCAGTCAGTGTATGCTTAATTTCTAGTTGGTCCTTTTTCACAACCTCGAGGGTCTCATTAAATTTCTTGTACGTCTCATTAAGTTTATCGGCAGTTTCTAGAAAATTCTTGAAAAATCCTTAAAAGTGTGGTTTTGAACTCTATGCCCAGTAGTTTGCTTTCCTCCATTTCTGTCACTTGTGTCATGTTTGTCTCTGCATTTTTTTATGCTTCCCTGGGTTGATAGAGTGGTTTTCTGTGATAGGTGTCGTATAGGGCCCAGTGGCTCAGCCTCCACAATTACCTGAGGTGGACACTCTTGGTGCACCCCCTTGTGGGCTTTGTGCACAGTCTTGTTGTAGTTAAGCCTTGATTGTTCTAGGTATCATTGGGAGGAATTGACCTCCAGGCCAATTGGCTGTGAGAATCAGCTGTGTCTGCAGTGGGAGAACTTCTGAGCTGGAGACACTCTTCTGGGGCAAGACTTGCTTCAGTGGGGCTTTGGTGCTCACTGAGTCTGCCCCCCTGAGTGTGTCCTTTATGGATCTGAGGAGCTGCAGTCTGGATGGTCCCACTCTGACAACCGGGCACACTGGCTCCTGGATCTCTAAGGAGGTGCTAACCTAGCCTCTGCCTGAGGCTACCCAGCAGGAGCTCAGCTGTGAAGCAATGCAAGTTGCGGTGGGGCCTTGGGCCAGCTGCAAGTTTGTTAGGTAATTTTAAGATTGCAAAGGGCCAGGCCTTTCATATGCAAAAGCTGGCGCACAGCTTGGGCAGGGCGGGGGTCCCAGGGGATCAACAGTGCGGAGCAAGCAGCTATGGCTGCCCTCAGAGGCCCTGCTTCTCAGTGTCCGGGCAATCGATGCAAGAACCTCCAAGAGAAAGCTGCCCTCGAGTTCCGACTGATGCCAGACAGTCCAGTTTCTTCCATATGAGTCTGGGTCCCCAGAGACTCGCCCGGAACTAGAGCTCAGAGGTTGAGACTCCCTACCAATTGAAAAAGACAACTGTGTCCTCAGCCGCCAGCCCTCTCCGGGTGCGCCTCCATACCTCTGTACTTTGCTTCCGCACTGCAGCTCCTCTGAGTCTCAGTATGCTTTTCTCCTTCCTTCTAGTTGTAGAATTTCCACTCAGCCAGCCTTCCTGTGGTTCTGGATGATGTCCATTCCGTCTTTTAGTTGTATTCTTGAAGTGGTTGTGCTAAGCAGCAATTTCCAGTGTTTACCTATGCCACCATCTTGGTTTTCTCCGTTACCTCCTACTTTTAATCATTTGGCTTCACACTGCCTTATTATTTCCAGTCTCCTTTGCACTAACCATACTATGTATCTTTCAGTTTTTTGAATATTCTATTTATTTATTCTTATAATAAATATGGATAGCTATAAATGAGAAAGTTGTGTTCTCAATTTCATGAATCTTACATTCAATGGGGAGAAAGCAGACAACAAACAAAGAAACAATAAACACAGTAACTTTAAGTAGAAACAGCTTTCTAAAAAAAAAATAAAGCAGGACAATGTGTTGTGATGTGGCTGGGAGGTTACTTTAGGTTGAGTTATTAGAGAATACCTCTACAAGGAGGTGAGCTTTGTGCTGGAATCTAAATGGGAAGGAACTAAGATACAAAGATCTGGAGGAGGTTTCTAAGCAGAAGAGCCAGCAAGCAGAAAGACCTAAAATGGGCATAATCTGTATTAGAGGACCAGAAAAAAGTAAGATGCAGCTGGAACATAGTAAGCATAAAGAACAGTTTGAGCTGTCAGAGCAATAGCCAGAGGTCAGATCATAAAGACCATCTATACCAGTGATGGCAAACCTATGAATCTTTGTTTTACTATGGTTGCAAAGATAAAAAAATTTCTATGTGTGACACAGCACCAGAGTTAAGTTAGGGTTTTTCAAAATGCTGACACGCCAAGCTCAAAAGGTTCGCCATCACTGATCTATACCATGGTAAAGAAGCAAAAAAACGGTTCTAAGCAGCTGCTCATGTAGAATGGCTTCTAGTAAGAGAGAATACAGGGATAATGTACTATTACTATAGAAATCCAAAGGAGAGAGGATTCCAAATACTCTATTTTGGGGAAAAAGAATTTCCTAGCATCTCCAGATCACTGTCTGGAACATAACAGGCATTAAATACTTATAAATGCATTTTATGCTATCCCAATCATGTTTAATACTATATTGCTTATTTTGTCTAAATCATCCAATAAACCGAGCTGAATGAAGGCAGGAACTACATCAATATGATTCTGTCCTCTTCTCCCAAAACTGAAGTTCAGTTTCTGAAGAAAATCCAGTTAAAAATATTCCTATAGCCTGCCCGGCGTGGCTCAGTGGTTGAGCATCAACCTATGAACCAGGAGGTCATGGTTCGATTCCTGGTCAGGGCACACGCCAGGGTTGCTAGCTCGATCCCCAGTGGGGGGTGTGCAGGAGGAAGCCAATCAATGATTCTCTCTCATCATTGATGTTTCTCTTTTTCTCTCTCTCTCCCTTCCTCTCTGAAATCTATAAAAATAAACAAAATATTCCTACAAATCCAGCAGGAATAAATAAACTAATGAAAACTGTCAGAGCACCTCTTAGAAACAGTGCTAGTATTTGGAACTCCATTTTAATCAAGCAGTCTAAGAAGTAGTACAAAATAAAAAGAAACAAAGGTATGTGGAAGTCCTAAGAGGCATTTGATTAATGTTCATTTTTAAGAGTTGAACTGGAAGAAAAAGCAGGATTTTACAAGAGATCAACTAAAAGGACTAATGCTTCATTATAATATCAGATGCCACAATTAGATTAGTACATACAGATCAACTCTTTGCTCAGATTTTGGCAAAGTGATAATACAGTTTGAGCTAAAGTATCCCAAAGTATCAAATATTAAGGAGCAGCTATTTGGAAACAAAGGCTCAAGAGTTTTCCTCAGGTTAAAAAGAAGTCAGTAGAAAATATACTGCCTGGTTGGAGGTTTTAAACATAGCTACCATATACCACAGAAGGAAAAGAACTAAAATTCACTTCCAAATACTACCAATAAGAATTAACGCCGATTTTCAAGCAGAAGATTATATGACTGAATAAGAGCATTTGTCATTATCTGTTAATGTTATTTCTGAGTGCCTCTGTATTTGAGTAACTGTTTTTTTTCTAGACTCAATTCACTTTATTCATGTGAATGGTAAATTTTATCTGACATTAACCTGTAACTTATTTCTGAAAATCTGTTAAAAATTTAGTGTTAATTTCTCTTTTCTGTTGCAATAAATCATCAGAAATAGTTTTATTTCTAACTAGAAGCCCAGTGCACGAATCCATGCACCAGTGGGGTTCCGTGGCCTGGCCTGTAGGATCAGGCCGAAACCGGCTCCCCGACAACCCCCACGGGCTCCCGGATTGCGAGAGGGTGCAGGCCAGGCCGAGGGACCCCCACTGGTACACAATCGGGGCCAGGGAGGGATGCGGGAGGGCTCCAGGGTGTGTCCAGCCCATCCTGATTGGCCGGGCCCTAGTAGAAAGCTAACCTACCAATTGGAGCGTCTGCCCAGTGGTGGTCAGTGCATGACATAGAGAGCGGTTGAGTGGCCTTAGCACATCATTAGCATATTATGCTTTGATTGGTTGAACAGCTAACTGGATGACCAGACACTTAGCATATTAGGCTTTTATTATATAGGACTACAGGCCCGGTGCACAAAAATTTGTGCACTCGGGGGAAGGGGGGGGGTCCCTCAGACCGGCCTGTGCCCTCTTGCAGTCTGGGACCCCTCGGGAGATAACGACCTGCTGGCTTAGGCCTGCTCCCGGGTGGCAGAGGGCAGGCCCAATCCCTAGGTGCAGCCCCTGGTCGGGCTCAGAGCAGGGCCAATTGGGGAGTTGGGGCGCCTTCCCCTGTCATGCACAGAGCAGGGCAGATTGGGAGGTTGCGATGCCACCCTCAGTCACGCTCAGGGTAGGGTCGATTGGGGGGTTGGGGCACCACCCCCTGTCACACTCAAGGCAGGGTCGATGGGGAGGTTGAGGCGCCACCCCGTCACGCACAGAGCAGGGCCCATCAGGGGGGTTGGGCCTCCATACCCTGTCATGCACAGAGCAGGGCTGATCAGGGAGTTGAGGAGCTCCCCCCTGTCACTCACAGAGTAGGGCTGATAGGGGAGTTGGGGCACCGCCTCCTGTCACACTCAGGGCAGGGCCAATGGGGAGGTTATGGCTCTACCCCATCACACACAGAGCAGGGTCCGTGGGGGGCAGGGGGGTTGGGGCCCTGCCCTGTCACACACAGAGCTGCAGGGCGATCAGGGGGTTTGGGCGCTGCCCCCTGTCACACTGATCCCGGTGCTGGGAGGCATATTACCCTTTTACTATATAGAATAGAGGCCTGGTACATGGGTGGGGCTGGCTGGTTTGCCCTGAAGGGTGTCCTGAATCAGGGTGGGGGTCCCCACTGTGGTGCCTGGCCAGTCTGGGTGAGGGGATGATGGCTGTTTTCAGCTGGTCACACACCCTTCAGGGTGGGGGTCCCCACTGGGGTGCCTGGCCAACCTGGGTGAGGGGCTGAGGGTTGTTTTCAGGCTGGGACTGAAGCTCCCAACCGCTCCTTTTTTTATTTTTTTTATTCTGGGCCAGCTTTAGCTCTGAGGCCTCGGCTGCTGAAAACAGGTTTCTGGCCTTTGTTTACCGTCTGTATTTGATACAATGTTGCAGTCCGGCTGGCTGAAGCTCCACTGAGTAAAGCAGGTTTCTGGGGTTTTTTTAGCTTCTTTATTCACAACATAGTTGCTTAGAGTTGCAGCTGAGAGGCTGGCAAGTCAGGCGGGGAACGTTGGAGTTCTCCGTCACTGAAGCAAGCAAGCCTCCCTGTTCCCATCAGCTGCCTGGCTGCTGGCCACCATCTTGGCTGCCAGTTAATTTGCATATCTCGGCCCTACTCTGTGAGTGACAGGGGGATTAGCCAATGGGAAGGGTAGCGGAGTGACACTAATTACCATGTTTCTCTTTTATTAGATTAGACTAGAGGCCCAGTGCACAAAAATTTGTGCACTGACGGGGGGAGGGGTGTCCCTCAGCCCCACTTGTGCCCTCTCACAGTCTGGGACCCCTCAGGAGATAACGACCTGCTGGCTTAGGCCCGCTCCTGGGTGGCAGAAGGCAGGCCCAATCCCTAGGTGCAGCCCCTGGTCAGGCTCAGAGCAGGGCCAATTGGGGAGTTGAGGCACCACCCCCGTCATGCACAGCGCAGGGGGGATCGGGAGGTTGCGGATGCCACCCCCAGTCACCCTCAGGGTAGGGCTGATTGGGGGGTTGGGGCACTGCCCCCTGTCACACTCAAGGCAGGGTCGATGGAGAGGTTGTGGCGCTGCCCCCTGTCACGCACAGAGCAGGGCCGATCAGGGGGTTGGGGAGCTCCCCCCTGTCATGCACAGAGTAGGGCCAATAGGGGAGTTGGGTCACCACCCCCTGTCACACACAGAGCAGGGACGATCAGGGGGTTGGGGTGCCGCCCCGCCACCCACAGAGCAGGGCCGATCAGGGGGTTTGGGCACTCCCCCGTCACACTCAGGGCAGGGCTGATGGGGAGGTTGCGGCTCTACCCCATCACACACAGCAGGGCCCATGGAGGGGTTGGGGCGCCACATCCTGTCACACACAGAGCAGGGCCATTCAGGGGGTTGGGGTGCCTTCCCCTGTCACCAACAGAGCAGGGTGGATAGGGAGGTTGTGGCCCAGCCCCCTGTCACACACAGATCCGCAGGGCGATCAGGGGGTTTGGGCGCTGCCCTGTCATGCTGCTCCAGGGGCCAGGAGGCCTCGCAGCTCTGCTGATCCCGGTGCTGGGAGGCATATTACCCTTTTACTATATAGGATAGAGGCCTGGTGCACTGTTGGGGGCTGGCTGGTTTGCCCTGAAGGGTGTCCCGGATCACGGTGGGGGTCCCGCTTGGGTGCCTGGCCAGCCTGCATGAGGGGATGATGGCTGTTTGCAGCTGGTCACACCCCCTTCAGGGTGGGGGTCCACACTGGGGTGCCTGGGCGGTCTGGTTGAGGGGCTGAGGGCCATTTTCAGGCTGGCAGGAGACTGAAGCTCCCAACCTCTCCTTTTTTTCTTTTTTTTTTATTCTGGGATTTACCTTCTATGGCTGTCACTGGACCTGAGAGCCGGCTTTAGCTCTGAGGCTCGGCTCCAGCTCTGAGACCTCGGCTGCTGATCTGGGTTTGTTTGGATTCTATAATTGAAACACTGTTTCAGCTCCAGCTCCGAAGCCAGCTGGTTGAAAGCAGGTTTCTGGGGTTTGTTTAGTTTCTATAATTGCAACACTGTTTCTTAGAGTGCAAGCTCAGAGGCCAGCAGTGGCAGGCGGCGAACCTTGGCTTCCTCCATCACTGGAGCAAGCAAGCCTCCTGTTCACTCAGCTGCCTGGCTGCCGGCCGCCATCTTGGTTGGCAGTTAATTTGCATATCTCGCTGATTAGCCAATGGGAAGGGTAGCGAAGTTACGGTTAATTACCATGTTTCTCTTTTATTAGTTAGGATTAGCTTGATACATTACCATACTAATAGAAATCACTCAGATAACACTGAAATATATTGAAATAGCTATAAAATATACAATGAAAGCAATATTACTAAATTGGTTTTTTGTTTGTTTTGTTGATCCTCTTCCGAGGATATTTTTCCATTGATTTTTAGAGAGTGGAAGGGAAGGGGGTGTGGGGAGAGGGAGAGACACTGATGTAAAAGAGACACATTGATTGACTGCCTCCCACATGCACTCTGACCAGGACCAGGGATTGAGCCTTCGGTACATGCCCTTGACCTAAATTGAATCCTGGACCCTTCAGTCCACATGCTGATGCTCTATCCACCAAGCCAAACTGGCTAAGGCTACATTGTTAAATTGAATTTCTCCTACTGGGATCGAGCCCGCAACCTGGACATGTGATCTGACCCTCAATAAATTGACACATCCTGGTTCATGGGTTGACACTCAACACTGAGCCACACTGATAGGGTTTGAATTAGGACATTTTATATATACATATACATACATATAAAATAGTACAAAGGGAATAAAACTTACATCATCTCCAGCAATGTAGAATGATAGGGTCTGGCTCCCAAAATTAAAATCTACCCAAAATTCCTCAAGTTTTTCATCTGATGGTATTTGCAGCTAATAAAATAAACATATAAAACTAAAATAAACATATAAAACTAATATATCCTATGCTATTAAAAGTGACAATGGAGAATTATGATCATGTAATTCATAGTTGAGTGTTGTTTTTTAAAAGAGTATAGATGGAAGGGGAGGGAACATAGAGGAGACAAGTATTGCATTTAAGTAAATTTAGAAAGAATTAAAAAATGCTTAGTCTTATACACAGAAATTAGCTAGCTCAATCATGAATATTCCAAGTGCAAATAAATGTTGAAAGTATTAGTTTGAATATATTCATGAATGATAAATCAATAATGAAATTAAGGAAACAGAAAAATATTTGAAATACAGCTTTTTGTATTTCATTTATCTACAGCTGCAAATATGCCATGTTATAAAATGTCTTTTAGATACAGAATAATAGACCAGCTGTATTTTTTGTCTAATTATGACTATTGTTAAAGTTTTTGTCACTTTGTAATCTATAATTCACTTGGCTCTTCCATCAAAATTTATCCAATAACTAAAACACATGTTAATTTAAAACTTACCTCATATTTATCAAGAAATGCTGATAAACAAGGAAATGTAAAGACCCTGAAATAAGAAGTTTGAGGTAAAGAAATAAATTAATCAGACTTTACAACAGCACAAGCTTGACTAGCCATAGAAATCATGCCTAGGATCAAAGGGAAATCAGGCAGTGGTCAAAGCAATTTAAATAAAATCATATCTCTTTTATTACTTTAAAAAAGAGCTTAATGAAAATTTATTTCTGTAGAGAAAGCATATTATCTTGAGGGTACTACTCAAACTACCATTATGTCTGAAGTGATTGACTCTGAGCGGAGATTGCCATTACATTCCATGCTATTGACTCTGAGCAGAGATTCCCATCTTAGCGTGTACTATTAATACCATGAAAGTTCCCATAGACCTTAGATGGGAAAAGAAGAGAAGTGAATAATACTCCTAATAAAAGTGGCTGAATTCAGTGAATACTTCCTTGGTCAGATATGATTACAAGTACTCCCATATAATTATCTCCTTTAAACCTCACAACAAATGTATTAAGTACATATTATTAGTATTCTTATTTTACAGATAAGGAAACAGAGGCGAGTAAGGTTAAATAATCTGCCCAATGTTAGAATAGAGAGAAATTTATGATTCAAATCCAAATAGTATGACTTATTGCACTTACCCCTCAACCTATTTTTCATTTCCTTAGTAAGTAAAGAAAATGTGAACTCAGACATCCAGTGTATCTGAGCACCTATAAGGTGCCAGGCACTGCAAATACTGTGCTCTTCTGTCATTATCAAAGTGATACAAGTTTACATCACTTAGCCTCACATGCCTACTCCTGAGATTAAATAATCTGCATTAAATTTACCTTCTCTTGTCTCCAAGCATGCCATTTACAAGGTTGAGAAAAATCCTGCAATCCTAATTTTTTTAAAAAAAGAGAGACTTTAAAAAAGCATAGTAAATTGACAAATCTCAGAGGGAGGGGGGGTGACAGGGAGAGATTAGCCAAAGAACTTATATACTTACTAGAGGCCCGGTGCGTAAAATTCGTGCATGGAGGAGAGGGGGTGTCCCTCAGCCCAGCCTGCACCCTCCCAATCTGGGACCGCTTGGGGGATGTCTGACTTCCGGTTTTGGACATCCCTCTCACAATCCAGGACTGCTGGCTCCTAACTGCCTGCCTGCCCACCTGCCTGCCCGATTGCTCCTAACCGCTCCCTACCGGCCTGATTGACACCTAACTGCTCCCCTGCTGGCCCGATTGCCCCCAACTGCCCTCCCCTGACAGCCTGATTTCCCCCAACTGCCCTCCTCTGCAGGCCTGGTTATCCCCAACTGCCCTGGTTGCACCCAGCTGCCCTCCCCTGCTGGCCCCATAGCCCCCAACTGCCCACCCCTGTTGGCCTGCTCGCCCCCAACTGCCTCCCCTGTTGGCCTGATTGCCCACAACTGCCCTCCCCTACCGGCCATCTTGTGACGACCTGAGGGTGGCCATCTTGTGATGATGTCACATGTGACGCCACCTAGGCTTTTATTATATAGGATATGTATAGCCCATGGACACAGACAATAGTGGGTTGGGGAAGGGACTGTGTAATGGGGGTCACCTGTAATAATGTCAATAATAAAAACTATATTTAAAAAGCATATTAATTTTCAAAAGCTATTAATAATTTACTAGAGGCCTGATGCACAAAGATTCATGCAAGAATGAGCCTTCCTTCCCCTGGCTGCTGGCACCACCTTTGCTCCGGCTGGAGCCACCTTTCTGCCTTCGTTCCGGCCTAGAGCCGCCTTTTCGCCTTCCCATGCTGCCCAGAGGCCCTGAGGGGCTGGGGCGGTACAGAATGCCTGCGTCGTCGCCATGGCCACAATACAAGCATTCCGCCCCACCCCTAGCCACTCGGCACCTGTGTATGCAAATTAACCTGCCATCTTTGGTGGGTTAATTTGCATACTCACGCCTGATTGGCTGCTGGGTGTCTTGAAGGTACGGTCAATTTGCATCTTTCTCTTTTATTAGTGTAGATTTTTATACTACTTACTGTTTCAAATTCAGAGTCTTTAATTCCTTTAAATGCATTAGCAATAAAATCCATTGAAAACCAATGACATGCCAGTTTCCGTCTTTGTTTTTCTGTCGTCATTCTACATAAAGCCTCTACGATACCTACTTGTAAGTCATAATCTTGAAAAAAAAGTTAATGTATTATTTGAAATTATAAAAATTAAGAGTTTATAAATGTCAATATATTTTATAAGGTATTACAACTAGCAAGATAAAGAAAACATTAGTGTAAATTACTTATCTGTTGCCATTTCTTCATATGAATTAAAACTAGCTCCTTATTATAGAAATGAATACAACCCAAATAACAAAACAAGCTTACTAACAAGAGAGAAAAAAAATTTCTAAAGGTTACTTAAGAAACACTCCTAAATATTCAAAGACTATGCATTCCATTATTATTAGAGTTGTGAACTATAAAACAACTCAATGGCCTATAAATCACAGAATCTTTGTTTTCCTTTTGTGTAATATGACACTTAAAGTTATTCCAAAGTACTTTGGTTATTCTATAGATAAAAATCACAAGATCAAAATTTTCTAATATGAAACTTACAAAAGAAAATTTGAGTTCTTTTAATAAACACATTGCTTAAAAATAAATCTATCAATCCCAGGAATATTTAACCTCCTAACTTCATAAAATACCATTTGAGGCACTTCTTAGCAAAAGTAATTAAAATCTATTGGAAAATTAAGTTATTATTCATAAATCTACAACTTGGGTACAAATTATATTTAACTCCTGCTTAATTATTTCAGTTAATTACTAAAATATTTGTCATTTAATTACTTGCTAAAGTAATTAAAATTGCTTGACTATAGTTTATAATCCTCTCACATCTCACTACATAAAAATGTTAATATATTTTGACTAAAACAATTCTATTATGTGTGTAATAACTTCAAATATAAACATTTTGGAAAAAAAACTTACCTCCAGCATCTAAAATCCTTTCTCCCATACTATTCCTATGAATCAAAAGAATAAATTATATACTAGACTAATATAAATTAAATAGAAAGCCTATATGTTGGAGGGAGGGACTTCACTAAAATTTACAATTGGCTAGTATCACACTTTTACAGAAATTATATCCATAAATTATAATAGAAACCTACAACAGTTTTATGAGTTTTAATTATCAATGCAATTCATGGTTGCCTTATAAAGCATCCTTTAAATTCTTAACTTGAACCACTAATTAAAGCAATATAATAGAAATTATTACATGAGATTTAACATTTCTTGGTTATAGAGTATTTTCCTGGCATCTTGAGGTATTTTGTCAAGCATAGCATTCATATTTTTTAGAGTCTACAAAAGAAAAGAAATAAGATAAGCCATCAATATTTTATATTCTGTGAAACATTACAGAAAAATATTCTAGGTATATAAATTTAGAAGCCTATTTTTTTCTTTATCATAGCACTAGAGACCCAGTGCACAAAATTGTGCATGGGTAGGGTCCTTAGGCCTAGCCTGCGATCACGGCCATCTTCTGCCCACTCTCCAGTCCCCAGTCCTGCCCTGCCGCCACCTCCACTCTGGTTCCCCGTGGTTCCCCGTTCGCCATCTGCAATCAGAGCCTGTGGGCTGGGGGGAGGGACCGAGAGGTGGTCAAAGCACCTCACAGTGACTGGTCAAGCGGTCATTCTGGATGTGACACCATTATGGTACTGGGCTTTTTTTATATAGGATTTTTTGCAGGGAATGGATCAAGGTAAAGGCTATCCTATATAATAAAAGGCTAATATGCAAATAGACTGAATGGCAGAATGACCGGTCACAGTGATGTGCACTGACCACCGGGGGGTAGATGCTCAACACAGGAGCTGCCCCCTGGTGGTCAGTGCGCTTCCACAGCGGGAGCGCCGCTCAGCCAGAAGCCCTGAGCTGGGCTCATAGCTGGCTGGTGCAGCGGTTCCATGGAAGTCGGACATCCCCCGCGGGCTCCCAGACTACGAGAGGGTACAGGCCAGGCTGAGGGACACACCCGAGTGCACAAATTTCATGCACCGGGCCTCTAGTAAAGTATAAAATAGTGAATACAAAAAAAAATGTAGAATATAATAAAAAAGAATATACCATGATTTCTATACTAAAATAGTTATACTCTTTGCAATACAACATATGTTTATTATCACTTTACGAACTAGGAAGGCAAAAATATTAACTTATTAATATTTATTCTTATGGTTATACAAATGTACAAATATCTACACACTATTAAGGTTATTTTTAGTATTTAATACTTAAGAACTCCTAATATTAGATGGTATCATTTATTTTCATGTGAGATATATGTATACATAAGCCAATATGGTTATTCATTTTCAATAAATAGGTAACATATTCATTATGTCAGGCAGTGAATTAAGACAACAGATATATACTACATGATAAATAATTTAGTGCCAAGATAAAATGATTATTTAATTTGATAAATTGCTACCACGTTTTCTTCTTTCTCATTTTTAAGTTTCAAAAGAAAAATCTAACAAATGACTTTACCTCCTGCTGAATACAAATATTCACTCTTGAGTCAATAACCAGGGCACAAATTCGAGGTATGAAACTTTCCACTACTTGCTTTTTACCTGAATAAAAGTGTTAAATTATTGATAAATGTGTATTTTAAATTCTTTTAAAAGACAGTCTTTACTTATATGAGTTAATGTAAAGGAAGTACTGGTTCACTTGAGAAGGTCGACTTGACAGGCCTGGGCATCAGGAAGCATACAATTCAGTCCTGGTTCTGCTATGAATTAGCTATGTGTGTGGCTTTGGAAAAACACACACACAAAACCAACAGATATGACTGAATTCTGGCAAAGAAATCCAAATCCAGCTTCTTCTTTCAGGCACATAAGGCACTTTTCTGGATGAAATAAATATCATTCAAAAGTGTAAACTTCTATATTGAGATTGTTAGAAAACTGACCTCATTAATACTAATAACTCAAAAATTCCATAATAGCCATCAATACTTCTGAGCTATTCCTAAAAGCTAACCATATTCTCAAAAGACTAGGCTTTATCAATACTAAATATATTTAAAGAAATTTTCCACATGCTATTTCATAATACAAATTTTAAAAATAATTTTTAAAAATGCCAATAATGTAACAGAACATTCCAAAGTGACCACATTAAAAAAAATCACTCAATTAGGGGAAAAGATATAATAATTTACTTTTTAAAATCCCTGTTAGATCACTTTATAATCACCAGTGGTTTAAGACTGTTTTCTACTCTAAAAATGTAAGAATTCAGGCTAGATTGCAAAGAAATCATTGAAAAAGTAGTAGCTACTATTGAAATAAACAGTAATTGATTTTTTTTTTAGTGATACATGGGTATATTTTAGAGAAAACTGCTTAGTAAGGCTACTTTAAAGTGGGTTTTGAGGTTAAGACCTAAATAAATTCAATAGTGAGTCATGAGCATATCTGAGGTAGATCATTCCAATGTGAGGAGATGGCAAGTGCTAACACAGAGAGCAAAGTAACAGTGATCAATGAGGTACTGTCTCCAAATGAGGTCAGACAAGTTGGGTCTCAAAGACATAGTAAACAATTTTGATATCTAGGCAATCACATTTAGCTAATGATCAATGGCCTAAAATTTTATATCTATGTAATTCTCAACTATCATATGATTTCTTTTGTATAGTAGTTCAACTAAAAGCACATATGGTCTTTCAAAGACATTTTCAAAAATGTTTAAAAAATGAGGGACAAATTAAAACTTTTTCAAAATGTAAACTTATTTTGAGAAGGTGACTACATAAAAAGCAAGTCTATTAGTTTTTCCATCTTATAGGGAAATCTCCATTAATTTTTATTAAATTACAGCTAACAAAATAGCAACTGATCTTTAACATTTTGGCTTTGATGGCAGCAAATAGCAGCTGTTCCTTTATGTATAAATAATTCACCAGCCTCAGTTACCAATTCTAGTTAATTCTTTCTCAAGCAACACAGAGATAAACATAACTTGGACTGACTGCTTTTCACAAGACACCTGCTAGCCATAAGTGAATGGAAGAGTTCTCAGTGGACTACTGAAAATTTTGTTCCATTAGCTCAAGGGTTGGCAAACTATGGCCCATGAACCAAATTCAACCCACCGCTGATGAATAATACATTTCATCAGCAAGTACTCTGGAAATGTTTGACTCTATCATGTTTTATTGAACTAGTAGCATCAAGGTGAATTTCATTTACTTTCATGAACTTAGCCATCTTCAGTTACCAGTGAATGATTTTGGTAATAGCTTGTGCTGCAGAGTCAATAATGTTTCTTAATGACCTCAACCCAAAATTACAAGGCAAAAATGTGCTATATAAGAAACTTATAATTCAGTAAAGTCATTTTAATGACACTAAATGAAGTTATTTGCATTACAAGTAATGCCAAGCTTCTTTCTGTACTTCCTGGGTTGTCAAAAACTAAAACAAGAATTGACATCTCCATTCCCACACACATTTTTATAGGGGATTTTTTTTTTCAAGTTCCAACTACAGGTCCAGCAGCATTTTTAGACATTGATGTAAGTGCAAGGGAAAGTTTCCATATGTCAAAATCTTTTTAATTGTGCAGATGAGGAGCTTCTACTTAACCTTCAATTAAAGTGATTAATCTGCAGTGCAATGACATTTTAAAAGGCAAATATTAAGAAAATAACAATATAATTCTATAAATGCTTTCTAAGTGATGAATATCCTCAATTAAGAATCATGCTTATAGCCCTGGCTGGTTTGGCTCAGTGGATAGAGCGTCGGCCTGCGGACTGAAGGGTCCCAGGTTCGATTCCGGTCAAGGGCAGGTACCTCAGTTGTGGGCACATCCCCAGTAGGGGGTGTGCAGGAGGCAGCTGATAGATACTTCTCTCTCATCGATGTTTCTAACTCTATCCCTCTCCCTTCCTCTCTGTAAAAAATCAATAAAATATATTTTTTTAAAAAGAATCATGCTTATAAACTTATAGCAGTATTTGTCATTGGCATGAAAAGATTTTCTAATGCAATATATATATATATATATATTCTCATTACATATAAGCATCAATAAATGAATATAATCAATTTTGACTAGAGCAAAAACTAACTCTGAACCTGAATAAGTGAAATATCATCCCCTCAAAAAAGAGTGCTATTCTTCACATTAGTATACCTGTATTACAAAAACATCATACTCAATTATTATGTTTTGAATTGCACCAATAAAACATTTGTGGAAATGTGTTTTCTTTCTTGTTATAGTACCTACATATTATCCTCAATTTTTTTTCTGGCCCACAAAACCTAAAATATTTACTATATGGCCCTTTACAGAAAAAGTTTGTAGATCCCCGAATTAGATAATGAATTCCTAATATTGGGAAAATTGCTATGAGAATTGCAAAATTATACTAAAACTCTAACTGCAAATTACTGTTCCATAAAAGAAAATGTTTATTATACCTTCATCACTGATGCCATATACGACCTGAAAAGCAAGGAATAATATTAATATTTTACTGTCTTATATTATAAACCATTATAAATAGTATTAAAATAACAGGTTAAATTTGAACTCACCACATAAGTACTAATTATTTAATTACATTACACAAGATAAATGCTTTACAATCTGAATAGGTTAATCCAACCAAGTCACAAGCCATTCTGTTACTGTCTTTTAGGCTTAAGGCATATAGAACACAAATTATTTTTATTTATTTTTAATTTTTTTCATCATGAACTGTGTTTTCTTTTTCTTTCTTTTCTTTGTTTATTGTTTAAAGTATTACAAATATAAGCATAACCAATGGACGCAAGACACTGGGAGGGGGTGAGGGCATGTGCCTGTGGGTAGGGGAGGCTGGGAGAAGGTCAATTGTGGAAAAAAAAAAGGAGACATATGTACAAGTTGTTTTTAAATAAAGTGCTTGCTTAGGCAGCATATATACTAAATAAGCACAAGCTTTATAACATTGGTTAATCAATGTGATTTTACCATCAAAAGATCAAATAAGTCTTCTATCATATATATAAGAGCTTCATCTTTTGAAGTTCCTCGACTCAGAATTATCTCCTTGGATTTTTCAAACCAGGCAACCATGTAAAGAAAAATGTATATTAGTTATTTTAAATTCAATTGTGAGAATGTACTTATCTATATTTGTATAAATAGTAAACCTAGGAATAAAGAAATAACAAAAATAAAAATTCCAGTATTGTATCAAAATAAATTTATGCTTTCAAAACATCGTGATTGTTTTTGTTTTTTGGTAACTCACTCTATTTGCCCATTGTTTGGATGGAATGGATAAAGTTAATACTAATTCCAGGTAGAAGACCTTTATTTCCCCCTTCAAATTCCTTGTTCAGATACATTCATATACTAGATGAAAATAATAATCACAAGTTAGATTATTTTGGCACTGTTACTATTTGATAATTTTTGGTATTTTTCACTTTTATTAATTAAAACTAGAGGCCCGATGCACGAAGATTCGTGCAAGATGGGCCTTCCTTCCCCTGGCTGCCAGCACTGCCTTCGCTCTGGCCAAAAGCTGCCGTTCCACCTTCCCACACTGCCCAGAGGCCCGGAGAAGCTGGGGTGATGTGGAATGCCTGCGTCGTCACCATGGCAATGACGCAAGCGTCTCGTCCCACCTGGCCACGGGCTGCTCGGTGCCTGCATATGCAAATTAACCCACCATCTTTGTTGGGTTGATTTGCATACTCACTCCTGATTGGTGTCATGAAGGTATGATCAATTTGCAACTTTCTCTTTTATTAGGGCAGATATTTGAATATAAACTACATCTCAGATACTGTTCAGGGCACTGGGTATACAGCAACGAACAAAACAAACAAAAACTAATGCCATACATTCTAGTATGGCAGACAGACAATAAATATTAAAAAATAATAAAGTCAGATAGTGATTAAGATGAGCTGAAGAGAAAATAAAGCAAGTAAAGTCGCTAGAGAGTCTTGTGGCCTTAAATTCACATGATTATCAAGGACCCTGTGAATAGTTTCCTTGTGACACACTACAGGTTATAAAAATCTTTATTGTAACTCAAAGTTTTATATAAAGTACCCAAATTTATTTTTCAATGGTTTGAAGCATTTACTTTATTAGAAAGCACACCTTTAATAATATTTCCCTCATATGAATGTTACATAGTCTATACTTATCTTTTGGACTAGTCCTTGTTTTATCAAAGTTAGAAGTCCAACTTGCCCCAAAATACTGATATTCCTGCTACATCTTCCAAAAGAAATCAAAATGATTGAAACAGTTTGGATATCCTTTTTATTAAGTTCCTGAAATGAAAAGTATACATTTAAACATCTGTTAACACAAAATAGCATGGAACTGGCTAAGGACTTTATAATTCTCACAAATCCTGAAAGCTATAATTTTAATCTTCAAGAACAAAGGACAAAATGTGGTTTAAAAAAAGCAACTTGTCTAAAGCCAGTAAATGACAAACTCAGTACAAAAATGCAGATCTAGCAGTTGGTTGGCGTATCATCCCATACACCAAAAGGTTGTGGGTTCGATTCCTGGTCAGGGCACATACCTAGGTTGCAGTTTTGAACCCTAGTTGGGACGCATATGGGAGGCAACCAATCAATGTTTCTTTCTTTCTTTCTTTCTTTCTTTCTTTCTTTCTTTCTTTCTTTCTCCCTTTCATCAATAAAAAACATATCTCGAGTGAGGATAAAAAATGCAGATCTGTATAAATTCAAGAAACTTTAGACTATGATACAAAGTTACTTTCCATTCTAAAAAGCTCTAGGTATTTAACAAATAAAATAAATTTTTACGCAATCTTTTAGAGTCAAAGCAAATCTCAAATACTGGGAGAGATTGTCAATAACCACATTTTCTTGCATATAAACCTGTCTTACAAAGTCCAAGGTTTTGGATATTATTTTTTATATTTGCAAGCAACAAACTTTGTCCATATAACATGCAGAATATATTGATAGGCTTTTAAAAAAGAGATTAAATTGTTTAAACTTCCAAGATGTATACTATTTTTCACCAGTGGTAACTCTGCAAACATAGCTATTTTAGTACTTTATTTAGAAAATGGTCCAATATGCTATTTGGAGCTTGTCAAATTTAAAAAAAAAGCAAGTGGTAAAATAAAGATTTATTTATATAATTATAAGCGAGTTTGCCGAAGGTTTTTATTCATTTTTTTCCAATGGTACTTTCCTGGAAAGTAGACTGCTATCCAATAATGATAACAATAATTCAACAAAAATAAATATATTTACCCTGCATATAAGGTCATCCAACTTGTGGAAAAACTGTTTGCTGCATTTAATCGTCACATCTTCACAAACATCAATTTGTAAAAGTGTTTTCAAAGGTTTGAAATCATTTTTTCTTAAAGCATCATCAATGCATTTTTCCAACTGCTAGAGAAATATAATTAATGGCACATATATTGAATCAAAACAAAAATTATTCACCTTATGCAATCTAGTAATTTGAGAATGGTTTTCACATGAAAATTCTCAAAAGAATTTATATAAAATCAATACACACTTATTTTTTTTAAACTGCCCACTCTTAAATTTGGAGTAATGTAGTCAGATTAAGTTTCTTTGATAAGATTCTATATAAGAAAAATATATTTTACTAATTTTCCACTTCATGTCTTAAATTGGAAAGTCATCATTATGTTGAATTCAACAAAAACCTGTTAATGAAAGAAGTAAAATAAACTTTATGGTAAATAATCTGTAATACCATGGATAAAACTTAAATATATCTATCAACTTCTTAATGAGATTTAAATGTATAAAAAATGCATAGATGGTTAAAAGCACTATTTAGAAACTATACCAACCAATGAGTTAAGCATCTCTCTCACACAAACACAATATTTATTGTATTACATATTTATAGTCATGTGCCACATAATGAGGTTTGAGTCAACAACAGACCACGTATATAATCGTGGTCCCACAAGATTATAATGGAGCTAAAATGCTCCTATTGCCTAGTGATATCATAGCCATTGTAACCTCGTATCACAACACGTTGCTCACATATTTGTGTAAACAAACCTATTGCACTGCCAATCATAGAAAAGCACAGCACATACAATTATGTACAGTACATAGTACTTGATAATGATAATAAATGACTGTTACTGGTTTATGTATATTTACTGTACTATACTTTTTATTACGTTTGAGTATACTAGTACTCTTTCTAATTATAGATATCTGCTGTAAAACAGTATGCCATTAGGCCTGCAAGCAGCCTCATACATCTCATGTTTATTACATCTTCTGAATGCATAATTTTCTCTTATGTTTGATTTAATCTCATGTTGTTTTATAAATTTAGTTTAGCCTATGTGTACAGTGTTTATAAAGTCTGCATTAGTGTACAGTGATGTGCTAGGCTTTCAAAATCCCTCACTACTCACTCATTGACTCACTCAGAGCAACTTCAATTCCTGCAAGCTCCATTCATAGTTAAGAGCCTGATAGAGCTGTACCATTTTCCATCTTTCATATCATATTTTTACTGTACCTTTTCTATGTTTAGATACAGAAATACCATTGTGTTATAACTGCCTTAATATTCAGTACAGTCACAAGCTACACAGGTTTGCAGCCTAGAAGCAACAGGCTACATACCATATAGCCTACGTGTGTAGTAGACCACCTAGGTATATGCACTATGGTGTTCACACAACGACAGAATTGCCTAATGACGCATTTCTCAGAAAGCATCCCCATCATTAAGCAGCGCATGACTGTATAACCTTTATAAAATCTGTCATTCCAGGTATTAATGTAAACATCATTAATAAGTAATTTTCATACTACAATCTGATCATCAGACTTTGGAGTGAATTGCATAGCAATTAAATAGATAAAACTTAGTCTTTACCTAAATGAAGTATCTTACCATTTTAAACTTTGATATGATAATATTCAGGCATAAGTTTTAAACATGAATCAATGCATGATTCTTTTCAATATAAGAGATATATAGATACATATACACATAATTAGCGTCTATAATTTAAATATTTTTAAATATTGAAAACAAATCTATTAAAAATAAAAAGATAACATTTGCATTTATTCTCCTCTTGACCTCTTCATAAAAACAAGAACGCTTGTCTTTCTTAAAAATATAGCACTTAATACCTATGAACAAACAAAAAATGATTTTAGAGACTAAAATAAAATACTTGCTTTTGGTCCAGGACTACATACCTGGAGATCTGGTCTTATTGGCATTTTGATTTAATTTTTAAAATGGCAGGTCAAAACAAACACCTATAAAAGAAAACATACACTCTGTATCTTACAATCTGTTCTACATATTTAAAATCTTAATACACATACATATGCATTGCTGTTTATACCAAAGGCAATAAATACTGTTTCTTCAATTTCCTCGCTGTTTATGAAATTACTCATTTTAATTTGGCCAAAAAAGTTTCTGGAAAAAAAGCCTGAATAGCATTTATTCAAGCTGTTACTGTTTATGAACTACTTAAACGCCAAAAACTCTGCTAAAAGGTCACAAAACTAGTGAAAGAAAAATCGGGATCTGCCTCATCCTAGAGTCTTGCTATATTTGTTCCAATTTTGGGTAAAAGAAGAAAAATAACCTTGAATTATTGTCTAAATGATATTCAGACTTATAAACACAATAGGTTAAGAAGGGAAGAATATGCGAGTATGTTACCAAAGAATAGGATATATGGGAACACACAAAAATACAATGAGAAGAGTGAGGAAAAGATAACCTAACCTAAACACATTTTCTCTTAAAAAGAGAACAGAAACAAGAAACAATGCGGTTATATGAAGCACCACCTACCACCTTAACAAAAGTGTCTAAAATTTCCAAATGCAATTTGGAGGTTAGCTCTATAAAGGAAAATAAATACTACAATCTTTTCTAGATATCACGACTAGAACAATTTAAAATTAATCTACTATGTAACAGAAACATTAGGACATCCAACATAGAGAGGCAATTAATTCAGTAATCCAACAGGAATAGAGGACTGTGTACTATAAAACAACAAGAGGCATTAGTTTACTTTCTTGCAGATATGGCAGTAGAGAAATTTAAGTGCCAATGAGGATATACATATAATGCAAACAAAAAGGGTGAGTAAAAATAATCTCTTGCATTTCCAAAGATTAACTCTAGGGAAAAAGTTCTGATCCCCAAAGAAATATTTGCTCTATGTAGATAAGAAACTAGGTCTAAAGATGTTTTTGCAGCATTGTTTTGAGTGGCAATGATTCAAAAGCACCTAGATGGGATTTGGGAATGAAAGGAGCATGAGAAATAAATAAATACAATGTGGTAACTAATTTTGTGAATATAATAGTCAAATAAAAAGGCCCAGAATTTTAGGTATTTGTATTAAATTTTAAGTGATTAAAAATATGTTGCTAAAGGATATAGCGAAAAAAGAAACTTTGTATCATTTATATGTCTAGGTATATGCATGTACATATACACATATTTGTGTGTGCATGTGTGTAGACAGACAGACATTCACATATACCAGTGGTCGGCAAACTCATTAGTCAGCAGAGCCAAATATCAACAGTACAACGATTGAAATTTCTTTTGAGAGCCAAATTTTTTAAACTTAAACTATATAAGTAGGTACATTGTTATTAACTTAATTAGGGTACTCCTAAGCTGGCCTTGCTAAAAACATCCTCGATCTGAGGGGTCGACCTCAGCGAACGTACCCCCACTTCTTCAAAATAGACTTGCCCAGGCCGAAAACCGACTTCTGCGCATGGGCCATGAAGTTTCAATGGCACTGTACGTGCACGCCCGCACATGGTATTTTGTGGAAGAGCACACTCAAGGGGCCAAAGAGCTGCATGTGGCTTGCGAGCTGTGGTTTGCCGACCATTGACCTATACCAATCAAGACAGTTGGGATGCTTATCAGGCTCATTGGAGAGGAGCAGTAAGGAGTTGTACAGAACTGTAAACTGTAAACTATTTGTCAAAGTAAGACTTTAGTTTTATTTGTAATTTATATTTATACTAGAGGCCTGGTACATGAATTCGTGCAGGGGCGGGGGTGGGGGAGGGACCACAGGAGGTTGGCTGGCAGGCCCCAATCCAGTTGTGTACATGTGCTGAGGTAGTGGCAAGCAAAGACCACAGACAGAGTGCTCCAAAATGGCCCCAACACCAGCTATGCTCTGAGGTGGAAATAAATACAGCTCTATTTTGCTGCCCACCCTCGGGCATCTCACTCTCCCCAGGGCAGAGTTGCTGACAGACAGGTCATCTCTCCTACCTCTGCTGCACATTTTTTGGGGGCTCTGCTCCCAAGCATGATAGGTAGCTGACTTTGGCCAATGGTGGCACACCGCTGTAGGAGCTCTAGCCAATTAGCGGTTGGGAGCCCAGAAAGGTGCGGGGCTGAGCTAGAAGTGGCTGACAGGGGCAGAAGGGCGAGTGGCACTATGCAGTGGTAGAGGTAAGGTGGCGGTGGTGCTTACTTTGCGTCTTTGCAGTTAGGCTGCTGCCTTGCCCCTTCTGCCCCCTCTGAGCTGCTACTCTGTTTCAATCAGCGTCAGGTTCGCTCTCTTCCTACAGACTTCCCAGACCCAGATTCTCTTGTGCCCGGAGCCTTAGCCTGGGGGAGGGACTGGCTGGGGGGAGGGACCGCGAGAGGTTGGCTGTGGAAGTGCACTGACCACCAGGGGGCAGCTCCTGCATTGAGCATCTGCCCCCTGGTGGCCAGTGCACGTCATAGTGACCAGTCATTCCTGTCCTTTGGCAGTAACAGTTGTTTAGGCTTTTATATATATATAGATACCTTACTAAAAGTATAGTAAATTCTTGCCAAAATGCAGGTAAGCGACATCCAAAACATGGGATCAGTAAATTGTGGGTTTGAGTTATTGTGAGGGAACTGAAATGACCAAAGCTAGCCTTTGCAGTTAAACATCTAGGAGTCCAGCTACTCCATCCAAATCTATCCAGGGCCTAACTGTGGTTTTGCCCCATCTGGTTGTATTTATTTACTCTGGCTTAACTCTAAAAGGGGCCAGTCTAGTTGTGGTAGCTGGGGATTCCAATACACCAACAATGATTACAGGACCTCTACATAGTCAGAAGTCATTGTATCCAACTCAGAGATGCAGGGACACACTCTTTGCCTCCCCAATTCCTAAAAAGGAGTTTGCCTATTTTCTATGTAGTTTCACTCTTTCATTCTTCCCAGGCCATCACAGAAGATAGAAATTTAGCCTGGTCCTGTTTGAAAATATTATTATCACAAGTTACAAGATTTTAGCTTAAAATATGCATGTGCATTTATATATGCATGTACACACACACACACATATATACACACATATATGCAGACATATGTATAAACTTGCTTCATAGATAGAACGTTTTTTAAAAGATAGGAAAGTATTATTTCAAAATGGAGATAAATAAGTATTTGAGGTCAGCAACCCATATCATCATAGGCCTGAAAGCTCAGGGGGATGGCTGTTTTCAGGAGGAAACATTCTTTGGGACAGAAAAACCAGGTTGAAAACATAATCCAGAATATCACAAAGAATATACAGAAGATGAAGTTGGGATATAAAGGAGAAATGCAGACATTCCAATGCCTATTCAATAAGAATTTCAACCTCAAGTTAAGTGTAATTTACAAAGTGGTCCTCGACAAGGATATAGCACAGAATTACTTGAGGCCCAGAGGCGTGTAAAGCTCACAAGTTGATTTAGTTTCTAAATCTACTTTTGTGCAAGTCAGCCGAAGAAAAGGAAAATTAGCATCCACACGGGCAGATTTTTAAAAGTAAGGAAACGGAACAATCCAGGCACTCCCCCCTCCCCCCTCCTCGGAAGACTGGATTCACTGGAGCCAAAAAGGGAGTACTCTCCATTCAGCAGGCAAACATTCGCGCCTGCAAGCAAAGGCGACCTCCAGGAGGAAACGTGGCACACCCCCTTCCCCGCATCAAGAGCACACAACTAAAGCAGCCTCACCACACACCACCTCGCCAACAAGGAACGAGGCGAAGCCCCCGACAGAATAACTGCAAGAAGCGCCGGGCCTGCGCGTCCACCCAGCAGGCTCCGCGCCCTGGTCGGCTCCGTGTGCAAGCCGGCAGAAAACGGCGAAGGGTTAAAACTCCCAGCAGCTTCGCAGAGCCCGGAGGCAAAGCCGGACGCACGCACGCACGCACGCACGCAGCGATAGTTCAATACAAGGTCCTCGCTACATGCCACGTTTCCCAAATGCGAGCCGCTGGCCAAGAGGGAGGGCGACACCTTCTGTAACGACTAAAGTGTTAACGCAACTATCTAATAAAGCACGCGTCATGCCGCCCCGACATTCAGCATTTTGTTCTGACCACTATTCGGATACAGGGGGCCTCGGAACAGAGCCTGAAAGAGGGATCCAGGGGCAGCCGAGCAGACAGCGCAGGCCCTGAAGGCCCGCGGGGCGGGGCCTGGGGCGGGCACCATCCTCCCGAAGTGGGCCTTGTGCCAGTCCCGCCCCGCCTGCCGCACCTCGCACCGCACTGCCACCCCTGGGAACCACCGTGGCCTCCACCCTGAAACCATAAGATCACACCTGCCGAGCCGGCCCGGTTCGGAGACACACTGCGGGCACGGAGAGGGCTCCCGTCACATCCGCCCCTAACCGAGTGACCCAGTGACCGTTGCCGCTCAGAGCACAGGCTGAGCCCGCACAGCAAGCACCGCTCCCTCGGACCCCAGAGCGCCTCTTCCCCACCCCCGCCCTCCGCCCCCGCGGGCTACGCAAGGCCCTCTGGACGCCCTCAAACCTGGCACCGCCTGCCTGGCCTTTTCCACAATGGCTCCTCCTTCACCCTTCACCGTCTGGGCCGGCAGGTCCCCCGCCCTTGGGCCCAGCTCAACCTGCCGCTCTCGGAGTTTGCGTGGAGTCCAGACCCAACGGCCGCCCAGAGTCGTGTCTCAGCTCCTGAGGCGGCCAGCGGAAGGCGGGAAGCGCCCGTCCAATCAGCGCTATGCACCATGTCCAATCAGCGCTACCGCCCAGCAAGGTCCCGCCCCTTGTAACCGTTGCGCGTGCCGGCAGCAGGAGGCCAGAGTCAGGAGGGCCGCGGTGGGCGTGGCTCTGAGCCTCAAGTAAGTGGACTGCAGCATCCTGATCCTGACCACAACCCCGACCCTTGACCCCTCCCGGGCGCCGTCCTCGCCGGAAGGCTGCTCCTCAGGTATGCGCAGCCGGAGGAGGCCTCAGCTTCTCTTCCGTCTCTTCCTCCGAGGGCCCCTGCCATCCCCACAACCACCGGGGAGGGCTAGTCAGGGCCGCACAGATGAGGGGGACCAGCGAACCTGCGAGGATGCTTGGGTTGCACGCCCTCTGGAGCGTCCCACGCTGCGGGCCGGCAGAGGGTAGCAGAGCCACACGGACCAAGTCCCCGCGGACCTCCGCGCCCTAGCCCTGGCTTCTGGCCAAGACTCAGTCTGCGTCAGTCTTGCTCCCTCTCCGCCGGCCACGCCCCCTCCTCCCGACAGCCCCGCCCCGCCCCGCCCCGCCCCGCCCCGCCAGGCTGCCAAGCCCGTGTCCTGTTCTGCTGGAGGGTTTCCTGCCTGGGTTTCCTGGAAGCAGGAGCGGCTGCCTCTTCAGTAGGCAGAACCCAAGTCCCTTATGGGAAATTAGGCTTCGCCCCTCTGGGCCTGATACTGAGCAGGAGCATCAGTATATCCCAGACTTTTTACAATGTTTCCATTTAAAGTATCAGTTTAAAAGATAAAAGCAATCGTGCTTGTGTAAAATATATAAGCCATGCAGAAATGGATACAGCAGACACTTCAAAAATTATAAGTAGTGATTTCTCAATTTGCCACTTTGTAGCAGAGGAGAAGAGTTAGAGTTCTTTTATTGTTTCATTTGTACAAAAAGCATAGGAATTGTTTGGTAAACATCAGTATACCACCACAAGGAAGAAGAAAAGGCAATCACTCTTTTTAATCTTATTTGTTGTTAAATAGGTTTTTAGAGTATAGTGTTAGATGAAAATTCTTTTCTATCAATCATCATCAAAATTGGGTTCTGGGGTAGGTTTGGGTACTGACTGCTATTTACCAGCTGTGGGACTTCAGGTGCGCTCCACTCTCTTCAACTAAAAAAAATGGGGATGGTATCTACCAGGTAGTGTAATTTTCAGAATTAAATGAAATCAAATACAGCACCTAGCACTGTGGGCAAGCAAATAAGAGAGGACACAATGAATATTAGTTTCGGTCCCCTGTGTGCAAGGCACAATCCAGGGGGAGTCAGACACACAAGAGTACAATACTGTCTCATCCCCTGCAACCCCCTAGAGCAGTGGTTCTCAACCTTGGCTGCACATTAGAGTCACCTGGGAATCTTTTTAAAATCCTGATTTCTGGGCCTCATCCTCCAGAAATTCTGTTTCTTTGTTACTAATGTTGTGGCCCCACCCCATAACAAAGAAACAGAATTTCCAGAGGATGAAGCTCAGAAATCAGGATTTTAAAAATTCCCAGGTGATTCTAATGTGCAGCCAAGGTTGAGAACCACTGCCCTAGAGCTTTCTTCATATGTGACTTGGCACAAAAGATTGTATTTCAGTTTCTCAAAGACATGCACAACTGTGCTATAGAAACTGAGGTACTAGCATACAATTTTTAAAAAAAAAATTTTTTTGCAAGGCACTAAGTTTGACTATTTAGGTAATAGGTAAAAATAAGACTTAACCATGAAATTATTTAAACAATCAAGAAGTTTCTAACACGTTTCTGTAATGAGACTACAAGAAAAACACATTCCAGCTAACAATTTGTGCACATACAATTTAATTTTACGTCTGGGTGAGATCGCTTCAAATGATAGACATTAAAATATATTTGGGGAGACAACCCACTACAAAATGTTAACATTTAAGCAATATAACAGTGTTTTTAAGGGTCTGAAAGTTCTCGTTAAGCTGAACTTTATCAACTAGGCAAGTATATTTAAGTTTTTTAAAGGCACATTGAGGTTCTTTTAATACTGACGATATAATATTTACTTTATACTCCATGACTAGAACCTTTTGGCAAGTAACTTTTACATAGATTATAAGATTCTCTACATGCTTTTATACATTTGGCAGCTCTAACCTTCGTACATGAATACTCTGGATAATTTCTTGCAATCTGGGTTGGGACCAAGGACATAGCAGCCAGGGCCCTTACAGGAGTGCTGACCTAATTGGACAGTTTGTTAAACAACAGGAAATGCAACCAGGCTTCTCTCTCTCTTGCAAGTTAATGAAGTGCAAAATGCTAATAGCCAAAGCTTGTTCAACTTAATCACAATATTTTAAATCAAAATTCAGTGTTCTTAAATCAGAAAGTACTCCCTCTAGATCAGAAAGCCTTTTCCTTCTTGGAATTTTAAAAACACAAAAGTTGCCATTGTAAAAAACTGGTTAAAAGGCAAAACTCGCCCTTTACATACTGATTTAACAAATGTCAACAAGCATTAAAAAAATTCAGAGTTAATTCATTGGTGACAGCTGTCACAATTTACCTCAGAGGTTTCAACTGTGTCATAATTAAACTCCACAAGTTGGAGGCCTTGTCTACCCTGGCTGGGTTTTCACGCTTCAGAGCTAGCACCTGTTGTCAGAAAAGCATCACTCAGCACCAAAAGACATCACCAGCCCCTTGCTGGGAGTTTTACTAATAAGTCATTGTCCCCTCTGCAGGGGACAATGGCCTTGACTTCTTAGTTGGAGATATTTAAAAAAAAAAAAAAAGAAAAAGAAAAAAGAAAAGAAAGAAAGAAGAGCATTTAACATTTTAAAACTGGGAAACAAGTCCCAACAATGTTAGAAACTCTCTGATCTGAAGGCACAAAGAATTAAGTTGGCAGGTAGCTGATAAAACCAGGTACATATAACTTAAAATAAAACCTGGGCATATATAAATACAATTTAAAACAATTAAAAAGTATAAATATTTGTGAATTATTTTTCCTCCAGTGCTCTGGCTATTGCTGAATAAACTTCCTAATTCCGCTTGGCATCCTCACTTCTGAAAGATGACTGCTGGAATCGTCTGACGCTTAAAAAGACAGAGTCATCTTGATCATCAAAAAGGTAACTGAAAAGGGCGTTGTGCCTGAAATTTTTAATAACTTAAGGCAGAGTTTCTTATCCTGTTTAGGTAGTTTCAAGCCTAAACAGAATTAATTGCCTGATAACATGCGGATACGTAATTATCAAATAGGTGCAAGAGAAGTGCGAGATGTGAGAAGAGACACTGAGGCTGTTTTGCTAACATTTTAAACTTTTCCTCGTTCTCAGCTGTGATGCAGGAAACACAGCTTCACCAGGGCAGCCTGGATTCCCAGGAATGGTTGTGATGACTGATGGGGCATACACTGCTTGCCTATTAATAGTTTCCCACGGTGAGAAGTGCACAAACATTGGCAAGCTCGGGTTTGCCTTGTCCCAGGGCAGGAATGCCTCAAGGAACCATGGTGGGGGTCACACTGGGGCACAAATACACAGACTGGTTTCTCTTTTAGCTTGTTAAATCCAGAATGCTCCCGGGAAGGCAACCACTAGGGATCAAAGGTCCCAGCATCAAAATAATAAATAAGACCGATGTTTACGGAGACCCAATCAGGACACATGCAGAAGCAATCAGGCCTTCCTAGCGGGAGGATGCAGGCCTTTCCCAGAAACCCAGTCAGAACCCTTTCAGAGAGCCCAGCACTCCTGCACCTACCCACCCAGCACGTCCCCAGCATGGTACACACTAGGCCTCTGGCCACCGGAGGCTACATTTTACAGCTGACACAGACGTTTCAAGTAGATGGCAGGATGGCCACTGCCAGGGGTCCTTGCAGCAGGACGTGAGGTCAGATTTAGGTGTGGGGACGGAGTGCAGGGAAGAGCAGCTGCCTCTTCTGTGAGCGCCCAGCTACGAAGTGACCGCAGGTTGGTTTGGGAGCAGAGGCGCCAGGTCCCTGGCCCGAGGCTCAGATGAAGTGGATCCAGCTCTCCTCGCACTCCCCTCGGGGCATGTGCAGCTCGTGGTTGCGGCAGGTGAGGCTGTAGTCTCGACCATCGTTGTTGTCCCAGTACTCAGCGCCGGCCACGCGGTATCGCACTGCGAAGTGCACGCGGGAGCCTCGCGCCAGCAGGAAGGGTGGCACTGGGAAGCCAAAGGCGAAGACGTCCTCAGTGCCCTCAGAACCCGCGGGGCCCCGCCACCTGGCCACAGCCTCGTGGGTGCTGCGCCAGTCGGAAAAGGTGTAGCGCACCGCCACCTGCTTCTCGAAGGCCACGTTGCGCACGCGCACGGTGCCGCTGATGCCCAGGTCCGAGCAGGTGACCCGCTCCAGGCACACGAGCTGCCGCCCCAGGCGCTCACCGAAGTCGGCTGCCTCGATGGGCGGCAGGAAGTCAGGCACCAGACACTGCAGGGTGAACTCCAGGTCCTGGCGGCTGCAGCACAGGTCCGAGTTGATGGCGAGCCGCGACAGCACGTGCAGGGGCACCGAGGGGTCGTCGCCCGCGTTGAACACCTTGACCTGCGTCAGCTCCAGGCCCAGTGCGTCGGCGAAGCGCACACGGTGCTGCCGGCTGCAGTCCGGCCTGCACGCCGCGCCAGGGCCGCCCGTGGCCTTCTGGCGGCGCTCGGGAGAGCTGGGCAGCGAGTGCGCCCGCCGCACGATGATGGGTCGCAGGCTGGGGTCGCAGCCTGATGGTGCGGATGGCGGCGGCGGCGCGCGACCCCAGCTCCGGTGGGGCCGGCAAGGCCGCTCCTCCGGGGTCGCACTGCTCTCCAGGTCCGAGAGGCAGCTAAGGCTCCGCGGGGCGGACTTCCGGAACCCCAAGGCGCGGGGCAGGACCGCGGGGCCCGAGCTTCTGGACATGGCCCAGCAGGCCCCCCGGCGATGGGGGTACAATCGGAGGGGCAGCCTCCCGACCCCGCCTCCAATACCTCGCGGCGTCCCCAGCCGTGCTCAGAAGTCCCCAGTGTCCGCTGGAACTGCAGCCCGAGGGAACCCTGGACCCGCTGCGCCTCCCCTCTGCCGCCTCGCCCCTCGAGTCCTCTCCCAGGTCTTCCGTTAGTTGCAGCGAAAACAGGGCTTGTTTCCCAAGAGACGAATGCTGTCTCCAGGGCAAGCTTTTCGGGGCCACCGGGGAGCGCACGCACCGGGGCTCTGCCTCCTGGAAGGTTCTTACCAGTAGAGGAAGGCTGCGTGGGTGGAGCGGCCCCTCCCACCTTCCCGGTCCGCGACTTGACTTACATGGCTGCAACTGGTCTGGGTGCAACCTCCCTGCGAGCCAGCGCCCCGCCCCGCCCCTCGTGACACCGCCCTCGCGCGGGCTCCCGCGGGCCAGAGCGCCGCCCGGGAGCCGCCTAGCTGCGCGCCGCCGCGCCGCCCCCGGCCCGCCCCTGCCGCCGCGCACAGCAGAACCGCTTCCCGGCTAGGGCGCTGGGAAGGAAGGCTGGCGGCCTCGTCACATATCCTGGGCGATCAAGAAACAGGTCTGATCAATTTCTGTCTGCGTCTGTCAGGCCCGCGCGCCTATAGATCATAGATCCGTGTCTGCACAAACGGAAGACAAGGAAAACGCATGCTGTGGGTCCTTGGATTTATGGGTTACTGGTGGCAGGGAGGGAGGGGTTGCAAAAACTGACCTTTCCAGGAGCTGGCCCCCAAGCTCATTTCAAGCCTCTAGGCTGGCCAGCTCTTTGTACTTATGCCCTGCTGCCTGGACCCTCGGCGGGACCAAGGGAGCCTCGCTGCACAGATGAGCGTCTGGTCCACACGTCACCCACAATGCTTTGCCACCCAGGACCACAAGCCAATTCCTGGGGGGCGGGGCGGTGCTGCTGCTGTTCCTCTCTAGGTGCCAAGCCCCTAGCAGTGGTTCTCAACCTTCCTAATGCCGCGACCCTTTAATACAGTTCCTCATGCTGTGGGGACCCCCAACCATAAAATTATTTTCGTTGCTACTTCATAACTAATTTTGCTACTGTTATGAATCATAATGTAAATATCTGATATGCAGGATGTATTTTCATTGTTACAAATTGAACATAATTAAAGCATAGTGATTAATCACAAAAGCAATAGGTAATTATACATGTGTTTTCCGATGGTCTTAGGTGACCCCTGTGAAAGGGTCCTTCAATCCCCAAAGGGGTCGCGACCCACAGGTTGAGAACCGCTGCCCTAGAGGCAGTTGTGGGAACAAGAGTTAATACCCTGTGATGCAGCTATCCTTATTGGGAAGCGTTTTGCAGCCAAAATCTTGGACTTTTAGCTTTGTTCTGAGGCAAGCCTGCACCAACCTGAGCTTGTTTTCTGCATCCTCAGGCCTTCGGGTATGTGTCTCCTTAACTTTGTGCAAAAAAACACAGAAGCCTGGATCAGCTTGGGGCCAGGAATTCTAGAGGGTTCCTCATTACTGTCCAGAGCAGAAAGAACACCAAACTAATGAAAGAGGGTTGGTAAAGAACATCCTGTATATCTAAAATCAAGCCTGTGGATTTTGGCATACCTCATTAATTGTGAGAGCCCAGATGGGATTTTTATTACCATCACATGTAAACTGACCAAAAAGGCATACATGCTTATTGTGAAAAGTAATACAGCGAAGTCCCAGGAAGACGATGAAGATGTATAACCCACCTCCTTCCAGGCAGGCGGCTGTTATTGAAGAGGGCATTCACCTTCAATCAGGGCGCTGTTGGGCCACTCAGAACAAGAGGCAGTAGCAGCACTGCGTGGTCTGAGTCAACAGAATTTCACCAAGAGATAAGACGATATGATATTGTGTTAATAGATTGATAATCTTTTAATGGGTTGATGTGATAGTGGGATTTGAAAGGGAGCTTCCCCAATAGAGTTAAGCTCCATGGGCGGTGAGACATTGTCACAATCCTGTCATTTTCTAGGCACTTCTGTAATTATTTGTGAATGAATGAATGATTGGATATGGGAGCTTTGGAGTGACACCTGACCGTAGCCTCACAGATTTCCTCAGGATGTTATTTCCAAAGAGATGGTGTGTGTGTGTGTGAATCCATTCGCAGTGTTTATAGCAGTGTGATCTCGTACCCAATATCCACTGTGAAAATAAAGTAGAAAACATTAAACTGTAAACATAAGGCAATCTCTCCCACCAATATTTTAATACTATACAAAGTTTTAAAAACAAGCTAGTGAGAACCAGCCCAACTCTGGATACAGGACCATGTGCAATAAATACTCACGGACTGTGCTGGCTTTGGCAACAACATCCCCAAACGGACCGATGCAGAGAGGCTTAGCATGGACCCTGGGCAAGGATCATATGCAAATTTTGAAATTTGTGAAGAGTTCCATATTTTTAGAAACAAACTTGTTGATACAGAGAATTGATGGTTGCCAGATGGGAAGGGAGTGGGGGGATGGGTGAAAGGGGGAAGAAATTAAGAAGTACAAGGTGCAAGTTATAAAATTAGTCCCTAATGTACAGCATCGGGAATATAGTCAACAATATCCTAATGACCATGTCTGGTGTCAGATGGGTACTGGACTTACTGGGCTGATCACTTGATAAGTTATATAAATGTCTAATCACTATGTCCTATGCCTGACACTAATACAATATGTATGTCAACTATAATTGAAAAATGAATTTAAAAAGTATTTATTGACTGATTTCTGTTGCTTATAGTTCCAGTGGTAAGGAGTCTTTTCAAAATGTAAGAGGAATAAAGAAGCTACCTCCCCACCTTTCACCGTCCTCTAACAGATTGCACAAGAATATTTCAAGCACAACAGAGAAGGTGATGCCCGATGGAGGATCATACTTAGATCTGTTCTGGTTTCTGCCTGTTTCTTGTGTGTTCATGGGATTCATCACCGCATGTCTGGTTTTTTAGGCATCGTGTCCAGCCCTAGATGATGACCAGCCCTGTGATTTTTTCAAGAAAGGGAGTAGGATGAGTGAATCTCATCAGAAGAGCAGGTAAACGGTTTTCCTATAACTGCTGTATCTTGTAAAATTGCGCTATCTCGATCCTCCAGACGGACTATGTGTGGTTGGGGAAAGAAAATAATATGTCTGTGGATAAGAAACATGCACCTGTATTTTTATTTAGCAGAAATGAGTGAGCAAGTGGCTTTAAACATGACTAGTTGCATGTCCACCACCCATTTTGTTTTTTGCCCCTTCTGACATACGGTGCTGAGAAGTATTATTCTTAGTGAAATGCTATGTCCTTGATAAGTAAATTGAAAAGAAAATATTGCCAATGCGGATATGGGGTCCTGCCTCAGAATGAATTACCCCAGGAAGAATTGGGTGCTCTTCTAGCCAAGCACACTGTGTTCAGAAGTTCCCTCTACCCACCACACACCAGACAGCACTAACCAGTTTTCCATTCTTATTGTGTCTTAAGACACCATGCAACTCTGTCCTTTTAAATACAGAGTTCCTGTTTCCTATTCAAAATGCTAATGAGCTTTTGATTGAAGGTATAGGTTGTATATGCTACACTTCTTCATATTAAGACTAGGGGCCCAGTGCACAGATCCGTGCACCTTGAAAGGAACTGTGGGTCGCGAGGCTGCGGTAGGCATAGGGGTGGGTCTCGACCCATCCTTAGCACCTTTGCCTAGCCCCTCCCGCTGTGGACTCTGGTCAGCTGTCTGCCAACAGCCCTGCTGCTGCTTTCATGCGCTGACGGCATCAGCCCCGCTGGCACCCGCTGAAGGTGTGAAGCGATTGAAGCCGGCACCGTCAGCAGGTGTGAGCGGCAGCTGCTGCCCTGATCGCATGGGGAGGTGGAGAAGCCCTGAGGGACGATCAGGGCCAGCAGCTGCCGCTCACACCCACTGACGGCGCCAAGCAATCAGGACTGGCTCCGGGCACTGGCAGTGGGTACAAGCAGCAGCTCTGGCGTTGGCTGTGGGTGCGAGCAGGGCCAGCACTGGCAGTGGGTGCAAGAGGCGGCTGCCGGCCCCTATCTCCCCTCAGGAGCAGGGGGAGATGGAGAAGCCCTGAGGGGTGATTGGGTCCAGCAGCTGCTGCTTGCACCCGCTGACGGCGCTGAACAGTCAGGGCTGGTGCTGGGCGCTGGCAGCGGGTGCGAGCAGCAGCCACGGCACTTGCAGCAGGTGTAAGCGGGACCGGTGCTGGCAGCAGGTGCAAGTGCCAGGTGGGACCACAGCAAAGAATTTTCAGTAACCACCAGAGGCTCTCCCCAATGACAGTGACTGGTGCCCTGCCTTGGTCTGGCACCCCCACTCACCTGCTCTACCATCCTACCATGGCCAACACCCACCATGTTCTAGCACATGCCCCCTGGTGGTCAGCGCACATCATAGTGAACAGTTGTTTGTTCGGTTGTTCTGCCATTGGGTCTATTTGCATATTAGCCTTTTATTATATACGACTAAAGGCCCAGTACATGAAATTTGTGCACTCGGGAGGGTCCCTCAGCCTGGCCTGCACCCCCTCACAATCTGGGACCCCTCAGGGCAATGTTTCTCATCCTTCTGGCCCTTTAAATAAAGTTCCTCATGTTGTGACCCAACCATAAAATTATTTTCGTTGCTACTTCATAACTGTAATGTTGCTACTGTTATGAATCGTCATGTAAATATCTGATATGCAGGATGGTCTTAGGCGACCCCTGTGAAAGGGTCGTTTGACCGCCAAAGGGGTTGCGACCCACAGGTTGAGAACCGCTGCCTCAGGTGATGTCCGAATGCCAGTCTAGGCTTGATGTGGGATTGGGCCTAAACTGGCAGTTGGACATCCCTCTCGCAATCCAGGACCACTGGCTCCTAACTGCTGGCCTGCCTGCCTGCCTGATCGCCTCTAACCGCCTCTGCCTCGGCCCCTGCTGCCGCGGCTTTGTCTGGAAGGATATCCAGAATGACGCCCAGAAGGTCGTTTGGCTGTCCGACCTAATTAGCATATTACACTTTTATTATTATAGATTTTAGTTGGCTCAGGATCCCCACCAGCTAGTAAGTTCTATAAAACATGCCTTTTACATCTTGTTTACACTTCATTTAACACAGGCATATAAGAGGAAGCCGCGGATTTCCTCCTGAATGTTATTAAACACCGCTCATCGCTAACAGAACAGGTTGAGAGTTCTCCAACAGACTCTTTCCAAACCAGTGGTTTTCAAAGTATACACAGTGGCCTAGGATAATAACCTGAGCTCTTAAGAAATGTTGGTAAATGATATAAAGTAGAATCTGTGCAGGCATGTCTGGCACCTGTGTTGGGTGTATGGCGTTTCCAGAACCAGTTTCTGGGTTGTCTGTAGACCTGCTCGCTCCGGGAGCTGCGAGGCCTGCCTTTGGCCCCTAGCCCTGGCCAGGTGGTTCTGTGGGCGAGGGGCAGGCAGACAGTGTCTGTCCCGGGTACTGGGTACTAAGAAGCGCAGTTTTGTTTCTCACAGCAGCATGGAGGCCGGCCGGTCTTGGAATAAAGTGCCACGTTGGAAGAACGCTTCAGGGAAAAGGCAGAGCGAGTCCGGAGGCCTTCCTGTTCCTTCCAGGCCAAAGGGCAGCCTCCTCCGCGTCTCCCCTCCGGCTGGGGAGGAGCTTGGAGGAAGCATTTTCCCAGAAGGTAAAGCCAAAAGGAGTCCGCTGGGGCCCGGATGTCCGGGGGCCTCGGGGAACAAGCTGCTGCTGGACTTCCAGTCCCTGAGGCTCATGAAAGAGGACTCCGAGGAGGACAGTGCCAGCGACCTCTCCGACTCGGAGCGCGTCCCCTGCCCCCCGTCCCCACGCACACCCCCGGACCTGCGTCTGCGAGCCGAGGAGATCGACCCGGTCTGCTTCGACCTTGAGCTTCAACCAGGTCAGGGCCACGCCAGACCCGAATACTGCTACCCCGACTTCCTCCCGCCGCCTTGTAACTCCTGGGACTTGCGGGACATGGCTCTGCTCGCCAACACGGAGCCCAGGCCGGCCCCCGCGCCACGAGCAGGAGGGCTTCTGGGGAAGTACGTGGACCGGCTGGTGCAGCTCGAGTGGCTGCAAATCCTGACTGTCCAGGGCGAGAGAGCAAAGGCGGCGGCCAAAGCCCGGCTGCCCCCCGCGCCTGGGACCTTGCCGGGGCCCGCGGGGCCTCTGAAGAGCCCGGGGAGAAGCAAGCCCCCGGCCAGCGCTGGGTCCAGGCCCCACCAGGACTGCGCCCCCAAGTCGGGCCCTTCGCGGAAGAAAGGCGCTCCCCGCGAAGGCCACCCGCCCCACTGCTGGTTGGAGACTTCCGCTAAGCCCCTGGACGGGCTCAGCACCAGCAGGCTGTGCTCTCAGAAGCATGTCCCGGGCGCGCGGGCCGAGGAGAAGGGCAGCAGGAGCCCTCGGCCGCGCTGGGACCTGGCCGGCAGCGACAGCAGCCGCAGGATGGAGAGCAGCAGTAACCTCCGCGGCCCAGCGCTCCCCGGGAACCTGGACGCAGCAGACCCCCCCAAGACCTCCAGAACGCAAGCACATGCAAATCCGAGGAAAAAGGGAAACGCAGATAACTGTGGTCAGGCCTCCGTAGCCAGTGAGAAAAAACTCAGAACGAATGGAGGAAAGCAGAACCCACGTAAATTCAAATAACATCCGAAATGGTGAGCTGTGAAGACCAGCAGAACCCTAAATATGAGGCCCCCGATAGTGACAAGATTCGAATGTCAAGAAGCGTTATGATTACTGCCACGTTGGGGCTGCCTGGCTCTTCAGTCCCCCCACCAGGTATTTTCAACAAAAGGATGCTGGGAAGCCTTTCTTCATGTTGACAGTCTTAAGAAATGACAGCCATTGGGTAATAATTAACCAAGGTCTGTACCAGGTAAAGGAACAGAGTGACGACTCCCCGGGCAAGAGTTAACTGAGCCGGTGGGCGGCTGTGGAGAACAGAACTTGGAGGTTGAGCTCCACTTTCCCTTCACGAAAACAGTGCCCACAGTTTAACAGTGCCGGTCACCAGCGTCCAAGACGGCCGGTGCCGGATGCCAGTGTCCAAGGCGGTCAGGACTCTCTCTTTTGTCCCCATCATGAGCCCTCCAAGCAGAAGCTGTCCTATTCAGCCCTAGAAGGTCTGGCTCCTTGTCAAACTGGGGAGCATGGATTTTGAGCAAAATCATTTATCACAAAGCCACCTGCTACACAGAGACCACAGAATCTAATGTTTTCATACATTTTCCTGGATGTTGGTTAAAAAGAAGCAGCATCTTAGATTTGTGTTCTCTAAGCTGAGGGTGGGAAGTCAGTGGGTGAGCGTGACGTGCTGTCAGGAGGGCCAGCATGGAATACATGGCCCCCCAGCCCTGAAGAGGAGCCACCGTATAGAGTTTGTGGACAAAGGGCCTCTGAGCTAGAAACACATGGAACCACTTGGAATGTAACAGCTATTACATTCCTGATTTGGGACCCAGATCCTGCTGTCGGAGGTCAGAATAATGATCTTTTTAGTTTGCAAGAGCAGGAGTTCAGAATCTGGCTCTGGGGGGCAGAGTGGGCCGTGGATGGGGATGAAGGTGCTGCATGTCTTCCTGGCAGGCTTGCTGGCCCCGCGGCTGCGGACTCCGGAGGCGTCCTGCTGCACTGCAGTTACGTCACATCTAAGTGTCCCTGGGCTGTGCCATGAGATTCTGCTGATTTAGTGGGAATAGCTCTGAAACCTTTGTTTGACTACTTTTTGCTGCACAGTATGTTTTTAAATTTATCTTATTTTTATTGTTGACACTATTACAGCTGTCCCCATCCCCCTCATCCTTTGCCTACTTCCACCCTGCCCCAGCCCCCCCTTCCCTTTGGCCATCACTACACTGTTATCTGTGTCTGAGTTATGCATATATGTTCTTTGGCTAATCCCTTCACCGTCTTTTATCCAGTCCCTCTTCCTCCTCCCCCGGCAACAGCTGTCAATCTGTTCCATGTATCCAGGCCTCTGTTTCTATTTTGTTTGCCAGTTTATCTTGCTCATTAGATTCCACATGTGAGTGAGATCATACGGTATTTGTGTTTCTCTGATTGGCTTATTTCACTTAGTCTAATACTCTCCAGGTATGTTTAATAATGGTAGCTGACTTTAACCCTTTAAAAGAGTATTCCGTTTACATGTTTCTATGTTTTCACCTTTGGGGCAGATGAAAAACGTGGCTCTCTCATTTGAAAATATCTAATAGCTTGCAGACTTTTCCCTCAGTAGTCAATGGCATCCAAGGTGCTTTCTAAGTTAGCAGCATAAGGACAAGATACACATCTACACTAATAAAAGAGAAAAATGGTAATTGGCGTACGACGATACCCTTTTCATTGGCTAATCAGGGCTATATGCAAATTAACTGCCAACTATGATTGGCAGTTAACTGCCAACTATGATTGGCAGTTAACTACCAACAAGATGGCGGTTAATTTGCATATGTAGGCACAATGCAGGGAGGAGAGAGGGAAAGCAGGAAGAAGCCCCCAGCCATGATCGGAGAATCAGGCGCCTTTGCCGCCCTGGCCAGTGATAGCAGGAAGTAGGGGTGGAGCCAGCGATGGGAGCTGGGCACGGTCGAAGCTGGCAGTCCCGGGAGCTATGGGTCCCTTGCCTGGGCCTAAAGCGAAGCCCACGATCGCGGGGCCGCTGCAGCTGCGGGTCCCCGCTGCCCGAGCCGGACGCCTAGGCCAGAGGCGTTAGGCCTGGGCAGGGGCGGAGCCTGCAACCGCGGGGAGCTGGGGGTCCCCTGCCTAGGCCTGACACCTCTGCCGGAGGCCTCAGGCCTGGTCAAGGGGCCGATCCGGTGATTGGTGATCAGAGGGTGATGAGGGTCAACTCCTCTGGCCGAGGCATCAGGCCTGGGCGGGGGGCGGAGCCGGGGATTGGGGGGATATGATAGTCCCCTTGCCCAGGCCTGAAGCCTGGGTCAGAGGCATCAGGCTTGGGCGGGGGGTGGAGCAAGCGATCAGAGGGAGATGGGGGTCCCCTGCCCAGGCATGATTCCTGGGCCAGAGGCCTCAGGCCTGGGTGGGGGCCAGAGCCAGTGATTGGGGGGCGATGGGGGTCCCCTGTCCAAGCTTGACACCTCTGGCGGAGGCGTCAGGCCTGGGCAAGGGGCCGATCAGGTGATCAGAGGGTGATGCGGGTCTACGCCTCTGGCTGAGGCATCAGGCCTGGGCAAGGGGCAGAGCCAGCAATCAGAGGGGTCTGGGGGTCCCCGCTGCCCGGGCCAGACGCCTGGGCCAGAGGCATCAGGCCTGGGCTGGGGGCAGAACCAGTGATGGGGGGAAATGAGGGTCCCTGCCCAGGCCTGACACCTCTGTCAGAGGCGTCAAGCCTGGGCAAGGGGCCGATCCTGCAATTGGAGGGTGATGGGGGTCAACGCCTGAGGGCTCCCAGTATGTGAGAGGGGGCAGGCTGGGCTGAGGGACACTCCCCTCCCCTCCCCTCCCCCACACCCAGTGCACGAATTTCGTGCACCGGGCCCCTAGTAATTAAAATAATAGGCAAATGTTAAATATTAAGATCCTGTTTTAATCTGATTTCAGTCATACTAAATAACATAAAATTTTTATGGTAGTCTTTTTCTTCCCAGACTTTATTTTCACATATTTCCAGATCCTTTCTTACATTTTTTACCTCCTATCCCCCCTCCTCATCCTTAACAACCCCCCCCCCCAACCCCCGCCTGGAGAAAGCAAGCTCTTACCCCGAGATCTTACACCTTTTACACAGACAGAAGCTGGACATCTCATATGCATTACTTCCCTAGTCCTCACTAGAGCATTCTTTAGTTCCCAGTCTATGTGCTGTGTTTTGAAAACATAGAGACTCTTCTTTTCTTTCTGGGCTTCCTGGCTCACCCCATGCATTGCTGGCTGCCCTGCTCCTTGTGAGTGTGACAGGTGGGTCCTTTAAACACACTGGCAGGCACTCATGATTCCTTCTCTGCCAGGTTTTTACACAGCTCTTTAGGAGTTTCTGGCCAATAAATCGTTGTAAGCCCATTACACACACGTGTGCTCCTGATGCGAACACGGAAGTGTTCCCGCAGAGTTGCTGCCTATCCAGGCACAGTGTCCATCCCATGTGGGTGCTCTTGGGGCACCTGCAGGGAGAGGCCAACCTGCTTCACTTTGTTGGCTTCCTGTGGTCTGAGCGGAGGACCGTCACACTTAAGAAATTCAGAGGTGACACCGCGGATGTTACATTTGTTCTTTGCATTGAAGGTGGTTACTTAATTCGGGGAGCAGTCATAACGTCACATGACAGGATGGTTTTTAAAGACTGACAAAGTGGCTTAGCTTGCTTCCTCTTTTGCCTCAGGTTGATGGTTTATTTTAACCATTGTTGTTGTGATGGGGTCAGGGACCTTGATGAATAGTGCAGGGGATTAGCGATGAGCACACTTCTGGTTTTATGATTTCTTTTTTTTACAAATATGTCTTTATTGATTTTTAGAGAGAAAGGAAGGGAGAAAGATAGAGAGATAGAAACATCGATGAGAGAGAAGCATCAGCCGGCTGCCTTCTGCATGCCATTCACTGGGGATGGAGCCCACAACCTGGGCATGTCCCCGGACTGGGAATCGAACTAGCAACCTCCTGGCCCATGGGTCAATGCTCAACCACTGAGCCACACCAGCTGGGCTGGTTTTTTGATTTCTGATCACAGATCTAACATCTGAATGCACCACATGCCGCAGATGAATGCCGTGGTCTTCAAGCGGCGTGGGAAAGTGTAGGTATGAGCTCATTTAGTTCATATCTAAGCCACCGAGTTTCCTGCTCGTCTAGTGAATAGTCACCGTGTTTCTAAGAAGTGCCTCTTATTTCTGGGGAGTTGTTTACATACAAGTTGCATTTAAACAAATTAAAACAACCCAAAGGGAAACAAAGTAACCAAAAAGTTGAGAGAGTGTTAAGAAGAATGACTTAGGCTTAGAATCAGTCAGTGGGGAAAGTTTTAAAAACGTATAAAAATGAACTACAAAAATATACCAGTATTATCTACAATTGTTTACGTTTAGATGGTTTCTCAAAACTTTACTGACTAAATTGGCTGAAGGTTTAGTCAGTAAAGTTTGGGTGACATTGGGGGCTGAAGACAAAAAGATGGGGGCGAGGCTATTGTGGGCCTTATGATGGCTAACAGCTACAGGAAGATGTTCGGAATTGTCCCCAGGGCTGTTAGTTTCCGAAAAGACATAAGACTTCCTACCGTCCGGGATATAAACGTTGCCCATTAATGCTTTCCTTTATGCGCACTTGCTTGATCAGCTACATTAAAATATAAAACTCTTGGTGGTACTGTATTTCATGTAACAGAGAAGCAGTATTATTTATTCATTACATGGACAGAGCACCATTCCAAGCAGCCTGAAAACATTCAGCATGTGTTACTTGCTGTTAGGATCATTACTGTGTGCTGGCTTTTGTACACAATAAAACCGATACTTAAGTCTCCGTGAATCTGCATTTTTCTTCCCCCAAGACCAGTGGGGCAGTAGAAAAATACTGTCTGGACTTTCCTGAGATGGTTTTGCTTTGCGTTCAATGCAGTTTTCCTGCCGGGTTTGCCTCATCTCTCCTCGTCTACATCAAAGAGGTGCCGAGGAGAAAATGTTGGCCCAGCTCCTTTCTACCATGAAGCAGCAGGGCGGGCTGTGCATTTCAGTGATGAGACAGAAACACCCATCGGCTGCCTCCTGCACGCCCCCTCCTGGGGATCCAGCCTGCAACCTGAGCATGTGCCCCGACCAGGAATGTGCCGTGACCTCCTGGTTCCTGGGCTGACATTCAAATACGGAGCCAGGCGGCTGGGCGGGGATGGCAGTTTTGAGCAGCTACCACGCCAGTCCTCTGAGAGGCCCTTTGCTCCGCTTCTCAGCTCGCCTCTGACCATGAGATGTATGCTTCTGAGTCTACCAAACAGTGGCTGCTCATGGCTTTGGGGGTGTTAAACAAAATTCAACGGAGTAATTTTTAAAGACCTTATTGGCTTTCTTCAATGATTCATGAATTGGGTAGCATCCCTTCTCGCAGATGGAAGGGAGCTTGGAGCAACTGTGCAGAAGGAAAGAGCTGTAGTCAGGAGGGGCGGAAACAAGGGAGTTACACTGCGCAGCTCCGTGGTTGGTTGCTAGGTCACCCACAGGGTCTATCAGGCAGATGACCTGCCAGTGCTGATCAGGTGACTCCCAATTGGCTGGTTGAAGATGCCATTTCTGGGGGAGCAGAAACTGTAATTAAGTGTCAATTTAATGAAGTTGGGGCTTAGCAAGAGCAACTCCATTTTAGACCTGCTGACTTATTTTTAACCATGGTTTTTAAAAAACTTTTTTTTGATCGTTTGAAAACTTACCATATTAAAGGTTTTAAATCATTAGTGTGTATAGAAAATGGTAATTATTGGATGTTGCTATTTTATTCTCCACAAGGTGGCGATTAAACCTGTTCAATAGCACTGAATTTGTTCTGTTAATACCTTCTAATCAAAGGAAAAGATTTTGATTGTAACCAAAATGAAACGGGCAAGAAAATGACTGTTTGATTTCGGCTCCAAAGCGTGTTCTTCATTTAGTGTCACTCTGCATCAGAGAATTAAATGGTTGGTTCAGTGCCAGCAGGTGCTGAACACCCCATACCATTGTTAACAGTTAAACTGAGGCATATTAAAAATTTTAAGTTTACTTGAGCAAAAATTGGTTCAGATCGGGCAGCACCAAAACTAAGTGGTTAGGAGCCTCCTCAGGTAGGAGCTGGGGCCAGGATTTCATAGAGACGAGGAAAGTCCTTGACTGGGGCCAGCTCCTGTGGCTGCCTTGTTGGGAAAGCCTTGTTGGCTGCCTGTGACTGGCTGCCCGCTGACCCTGCAGGCATTGGGCTGCGCTATGGGGTGCTTACTAGGCTGGCCTGGCATCGGAACCCCGCCAGTCAGCGCCTCCTCCTCCGATTGCTTTAGCACCACAAAACTCTGTAGCACAGAACAATGCTCAGTGAAGGAACACAACATAAATCATTAACTTCTGAAACTCTTCATAGAGCCCTTGCTTAAGAAATGAACTGTGATCATGTTATGTGAGAATTCAAGATCCCCAAGATACCACGCCAGGGAGCCAGTCCGATGCAAAAGCAGAAGGTCCTTTATTGAGTTAGCTAACACGACCCGGGCCTCCAGTCGACGCAGCGACCAGAAAACCGAGTCCCACTCATGAGAAAATCAGGGCTTTAATAGTGAGGGGGGGGGGGGGGGAGCTAGCTGTGGGCCCTGCCGATTGGCCAGGTGCCAAGTCGGGTCTTGTTACACAGGATGTGGTCATCTCTATGGCGCGCACATCCCTTGCTTGTCATTGGCTAGTTCAAAGAAATCCCGGGCGTGGCCAGCAGGGGCCTGGGTTTCCGGGAAGAAGGCACTCTTCTGAGCACATGGCCTCTGCCCCAACATGGAGGATCCAGGGTAAGATGGAGGGCATAGCCCTCGCCCTTTCATTCCCCCCTTGTCTTGGAACTTCCGGCTCAATCATGAGATGGACTGCACTTTTATTTCACCGTCGCTAGGGGCCCGTAGTGAGCACACAGAACTATCAACTGAACTATTTTATACACTTAATAAATGGTCCAGTGGAAGGGAAAGAAACCATTTTAGCTTTAACAACTTCTATTGAAATAGGATTTTTCTTCTTAAAATTCCTCCATGGCTATTAAAAAGCCAAATCAAGATTAATTTATTTACTGTCCTGATGTTTGCATAAACACAACAAGAATGGTAACTGACTACCTTTGCTGGAATTTCATGGTTGAACCTTAATGTGCCCCGTAGGGCCAGGAAGCCAAGCCATCCAGCTGCCATCAGGCCTGCCTGCAGTAGCAACTCCACCTGAGCCCACGCTCTAGGCTTTAAGGCCCATCTCAGTAGCCCTCCTACTCGTTGCGGCCCAGAGTGTGTGGGGGTTCCGCAGGGATGCAGAGGCATCTTTACTGCTCCCCTTCTACTCTTACCAACTGCCAGTGATGGTAGGACATGGGCCTGACGCTCCAGCGCCAGCCATCTTCAGGGCTCCCAAGCAGGATACCAGGCTTTCTTCGTGGCATTCTTAGTGGCTTCAAGTCTTTAGAGCTCAGATAGGGCTCTTCAAAACATGATACTCCAGTCAAAGTTTTCCGTTAATAAAACCATTATTAGGAACCAGTCTTACTGAATCTATGCAAAGAAACGTACTTATTTAGCATTGCCAGATTTCGGAGGAATTACATAAGGAGAAAAACATACTGATCTATTCTAAGATTTTCTGACTTTTCTTGCTAATTTCTTTTCATGGATTTAAAACAAAACAGTAACTATTGGTATAAAACCTTCTTTCTATGCATAACCATGCCTTAGACCTTCTATTCTAAACAGGCTTTTTCCAGCTTTACTATCCTTGACATGGGTATGGTGACTCAGGCTGCAAGACAGTATTACAGGCTGCCAACTGTTAGCTGTCTCTCAACAGAGACCAAAACCTGATGGGCACCCTTCCCTGCCCAGTTGGGCACCTGCCCTCTTGGCAGCTAAACACCCTTTACTTTTGGGGGTCGCCCCACACAGCTCCCTTCCACGACAGCCAACATACATTCAAACCTGCAAGAGAATTAAAGGTCAATATAACATATCAATACAATAAAACATGATATTGGCATCATGGCCGCCTCAGGCAGCCAAATCTTCCGCTACCAAACGTGATACTAAAGTCTATTTCTGATTTTCCTATGGATTGCCCTTGTCATTTTGGAGCCGTGTCCATGAAGGTGCAGGCATTATCTAAGTGTATTACACAGTATTGTGGGGGCTCCTGGTGACAGGAGCGATTGCGAGTCATGTTACCGGCATCAGGCAGGTCAAGCACTCCGTAGCTTGAGCTTGAGTGGGTTGCGTTGATCTCGATCAATCCATGCTCCATTTGCTGAAGAAGTCTTTCCGGATGGACCCAGGTCGTGACGCTGTCTTCCTTGAGAGTGGTGGGGGTCTTCAACACCACAATGTAGGGACCCTTCCAACGTGCCTCTAGGGTCTCCCGGCGGTGCCTTCTGATGTAGACCCAATCTCCTGGTCTGTGCTGATGAGGAGTTGGGGTTGGGCTGGTCTCATAGATGGCGTGGAGGCGTGGCCAAATGTCCTTGTGCGCCCTCTGGAGCCCTATCAAGGGAAGAGATAGTTAAAGAAAAGCCACCTAGTCCTCGCCAGTCTCTGAGTCAGATTCCTCCTCTCTTGGAGAACTTCAAAGTCCTGATGGGTTCTAGGTAACTCTGTTTATTAGTTACAGCGCTCTGCTTTCTTGCCTTTCTACCAGTTCCTTTTGTGGCAGAGCAGCAACCAGGCCTCTTTCAAGGGAGTGCGCTAGAAGGGGTACCAGCCCCTCCTTTGCTAGCAGCAACAGGTACCAAACCCTTTCAGTACATTTGACCAGCTTCATTCCTGCCCACCTTTACAGATTCTAAGGCCCATTGTTTTCCTTTAACCAGCAAGCTAAATGACACTGGCCTGTATTATTTAATTCAGCACAGGCAGAGGGAAGGGCCCATGGAATCTCTGCCCTGAGGAACTGTGAGCCCCACCCTTAAATGTCCCAATCAGACTAGAAAAGCCATAAATACCTTTTAAATCTACCCTAGAATTCCAAAATTCCAACCTAGCACAGAATATACTTCCACACTTACATGAACAAATAATTATACCCAAGTAGACATACAAACATCAAATAAACATCCATACTTACATCCTTTCAGTGAACAAATACTTTTACAGTCTTGGGATCTTGAGCAGACAGGAACAGATGGGGAGGGCTCCCTTTCTCACATCCACCATTAGTGACCAGTCCCAGCTCACTGGTATACCATTCATTTAATATTTCTTTTTTTCCTTTTATTATATCAAGGCCATGCTTTTCAGGTAGCTAGAACTCTTAGCCTTAATTCTTAGGTGATTAGCAATACATTTTAAGAGACACAGAAAAAAGAAAAATCTTTCTTGGGTAACCTAGGTAAAACTTAGGAAAACATTTTCAACACTTAAAAACAGTTCTCAACATAGTCTTGACCATGGAATCAATTACTCTTAATTTGTTTATGATATTATGTATAACTGTGGTTTTACTGCTATCATACCACTGAAATTATATTAAGACCGTGATTGCTAATTTATTAAGTATTAAATAAATCCACGAGGCTAGCACACTTTTTGCCCCGTCCACATTTCCGCAGTAAAACTCCGCCTTAAAACTCCACCTCTGAAATTCTATCCTCCCTTAGTAAGCAGACACTCCTTTTGTGATTGGCTAAGTCAGAGGGCGGGGCCTTTGTTGTTCCAAGATGGCGGCCCCCAGGGGTGCGGCAGGCCATGCGGCCAACATGGCGGCTGCCAAGTCACGCAGCTCAAAGTGGTGGCTGTCTACACTGTTCTTTGACAGAGCAAACCAAAACCCCTAAAAGATAGATGGCCAATATTATATTGCAGACAAGCAGAAATCCCATTAGCTGTTTATACCTTTTATAATTGTCTTAAAGAATATCAATCAAATTTAAACTGGTTTTTGTATTAAAAATCTTCAGTTGAGGTCACAAAATCAATCCTCTCTTCCTGGTGGTATTTGCCTCAGGGTGGGAAATTTCAAAAGAGCTACTTTAAATCGCCTTGGGAAACCTGTCTGCATTTCTTTCTCAGGTTCATCTTCACCGTTTTTAAGACCAAAACAGTCTCGGGTTTTTATTCTGTACACAGCAAAAAGTCAAGTCCAGCTCAAAACTATGCGCACTCATTTTTAAACTGGCCTTTTCCCTTTACATGTGCACAGAAATCCCGGATGCATTTATAAATTTGTAAATGCTTTTCAATTACAAGAAGGATTTTAATTTTAGAATACTTGGGGAGGGGGTGACCTGTTTCCACAGACCCTCACTCAGGCGGCCGCCCGACCGCCACACAAAGGAGGGGTGAGAGCAGTCCCCCTCCCTCCACATTCATACACTTTCACCAGACATTCATTCAGAGTTTAAACAATCCATTCAATTCCTAACAACTTCCCCATTCCTGAGGGAGCTCTAAAGCCTCCCCCAATCTCCTTGAAATTATTAATCCAGCAAGTCCACAAAATAAAACGGAAACACAAAAAACTAAAGGGCCCAAAGAAGTACAGCCTTCCAACTCCATGGAAGCAAAAAAAAACAAAAACAAAAAAACAAAAACAAAACAAAAGCCAGACGTTGGCTGCGCGCCAACCAGCAGGAGCGACCCACCTTTTCTCAGATTGAGGGTTTCCTACAGACCTTCCGACTCCGCGGAAGCAAAATTTCCCCTCTTCAGATGGAGGATCGGGGCGCCCCCCGACTCCTCCTGCCTGTCTCAGATTAAGGGGGTTCCTACAGACCTTCCGACTCCGCGGAAGCAAAGCTATACCCCTTCAGATGGAGGATCGGGGTGTCCCCCAGCTCCTCCCGCCTGTTGATCCCGTGCATCCACTCAGATCATTATTACAGGCATTTACAGGCATTTACAGATTTCAGAAGTTAGCTCACACCAGATAGATACAAAACAAAACACACGACACAAACAAAACAAGAGACCTACCGCGGTCAGTCAGGCCCTCCGGACTGGGGGTCCCCTCAATGGTGTTGGGGATCCCGGATGAGCCCCCAAATGTTATGCCCAGAATTCAAGATCCCCAAGATACCACGCCAGGGAGCCAGTCCGATGCAAAAGCAGAAGGTCCTTTATTGAGTTAGCTAACCCGACCCGGGCCTCCAGTCGACGCAGCGACCGGAAAACCGAGTCCCACTCATGAGAAAATCAGGGCTTTAATAGTGAGGAGGGGGGGAGCTAGCTGTGGGCCCTGCCGATTGGCCAGGTGCCAAGTCGGGTCTTGTTACACAGGATGTGGTCATCTCTATGGCGCGCACATCCCTTGCTTGTCATTGGCTAGTTCAAAGAAATCCCGGGCGTGGCCAGCAGGGGCCTGGGTTTCCGGGAAGAAGGCACTCTTCTGAGCACATGGCCTCTGCCCCAACATGGAGGATCCAGGGTAAGATGGAGGGCATAGCCCTCGCCCTTTCAATCACACTGGAAAATACACATGGGATTTTAAAAGTGGGCAGTCATGAATATAACTCTTCTCATGTGAGTGATGTTCTAGAGGAAACGAAGGCTGCATGTGCACCTTCAGCCTCTCTTCAGCTCACACAGTCTCATGCTGCACTGCTCAGACTGCGAGCCTGGCCCAGGCTCCACAAGGGGAGGTCAGTTCAGAACCAATGGCCACGTCGGTCCGCTACGCTGGCATATGACAGTTTTCAGGTAAAGGCACTTGAAAAGCAGTAAATACAAGAAACACACTCTTACCTTTTTATTTTCTTAAAAGCAGGTGAAAACTCTATGTGAAAGGCATCCCCAGAAAGAAAGTAGCATCCTTAGCACCAGGGCTGAGGAGCTGGGCCCAGGAGAAGTCCACACAGATTTTATTTTAAAAGCGTCCTTGTCTTTCTCTCGCCTCACCACATGGTTTAGTCTCCCACAGCTGCCTCTGTTCAGACGCCATGAAAGCAGCAAGACTCCCCATTTCTCCAGGTGGAGCTTGGGCCACTTCCCGGGCTCCTCAGTGTCCTGGGTCTCGCCCAGGAGCACAGGTCGTACACATGTTATTAACTCCTGTTTGCTTTTCTCCTGCTCGCCAGGCTTTTATGACAGGGGTGTGGTTCTCAGCCAAGAGCCCAGAGGTGGAAGGAAAATCACCTCCCCACAGGAAAGGGAGTTTTCCATCCCTGCAGGACCTAAGTGCAATTTCACAGGGTCCTGGGGCTGAATGTTGAGAAACCTGCTTTTCTGGCACTTCAGGTCTGCAAGTTCGCACCCACTGCTTTGACAGCTTGTCACCCTCACAGACCTCTGCCGCTAACAGCCTGGCTTATCTGTGCTGTCTTCTCTGCCTGAGGCATCCTCTGGCTCAGGCTCCAGAACAGGGCGCTCTGATACTCTGCTGCAGTGAGTGCTGTGAGTGGAGGGTTCTCAGGTCCACCATTGTCTTTAACATTCACGCTTTTAGTTTTTAGAGACCAGGTGTGCACTGGCCTGGATGGTGGGTGTCAGGGGCCTGGATGGTGGGTGTCGGGGGCCTGGATGCTGGGTGTCAGGGGCCTGGATGGTGGGTGTCGCGGGTCTGAACTCATGAGCGTTCTTCTCTGGGTCCTTCTGAGGGTTCCCCAAGGGGATTTCTATAGCTCCAGGCATGGCTGTGCCACTGATGACTTCAGAGGTGTGAGTCCCTAGGCCAGTGGTCGGCAAACTCATTAGCCAACAGAGCCAAATGTCAACAGTACTTCTTCAAAATAGACTCGCCCAGGCCGAAAACCGACTTCTGCGCATGGGCCACAAAGTTTCAATCACACTGTACGTGCGCCAGCACATGGTATTTTGTGGAAGAGCCACACTCAAGGGGCCAAAGAGCCGCATGTGGCTTGCGAGCCGCAGTGCCGACCACGGCCCTAGGCTCATTCAAGGAAAATGAAGTCTGTTCTCATGCCCCAGCCATTTGGGCTGAACCAGGCTGCCAGCTCCACCACACGGGCTCTGCCTGCAGCCAGCCTTGCGGCGCCACCTCCACCTGTTCTCCACTCTGGCCTCGGGTCTCACACTGAAACAGCCTCACCTCTCTCTCTTTTCTCCTTACCTTCCCTCTCCTTCCCTTGAGCACAAAACCATTCAGAAACATGAAAGACTGAAGAATGAGGTTGGCGATTCTATTATCAATGTTATTAGCCTGATACCACACCTACAAAAAGTGAAAAGCACTCCGATCTGTTATATTTGGCAGCATTCCCTCCTACTTGCTCACTTACAATAATTAGTTGAGTTCATAGGGGCAAGGGGTTACAGTCTTGTCCCGGCTGGTGTGGCTCACTTGGTTGGGTGTCGCCCTTGCACTGCAGGGTTGCCAGTTCCATTCTTGGTCAGCGTTTGCCTGGGTTGCGGCTCGATCCCTGGTGGGGAGCGTGCAGAAGGCAGCCGATCGATGTTAATGTTCTGCTTTCACATCGATGCTTTGATGTTTCTCTCTCTCCCTCTCCCTTCTTGCTCTAAAAATCAATTAAAAATATTAAAAAAAATTAAAACCTCTTACAGGACAATTTCTGGCCAACTCTTGGTGGCTGACTCAAAATGCTAAACCATAAGGAACCCCACTTTCTGATCAAACAACGTGATCACTGGGCGTCAGAATGAGAGAGTCTCAGTCACTGAGAGTAAGCCTGGAGGTGAGAGGAGTCGTTGTATTGTCACCTGAGCCAATAGCCTTCAGCTCTGACACATGTCAGACACCGGGTGCCACGGCCAGCAGTGACTGGCCGCCTCACCGCTGGAGTCAGGTCCACTTTTCTCATTTCCCCAACATCTGTTATAAAACGTTTCAGACATGCAGAGAAGTTGAAAGAATTGCATCGTGAATATCCATGTGCTGGCTGTCTCGGCCTGTCTGTCCACCCACTGGCCTCTGGTCCCACAGGGCCTCCCCTGGTGTGGCAGGGCCACTAGTGGCCACCACCTCCCTCCTCCGGCCAGCACCGCCTCCCTGGGGTTCTCTTCCTTTGCTCATTTCTCAGAATGACCCCTCACCCTTGTGACTATGAAGACCGGGGACCTGTCTTCAGGTTATTTGGGAGATGGGTTTTGAGTAGACATACATGTGAGGTCTCCACCCAGGGGAGGTGTGACCTGAGCCACGTAATTTTCCTAACTTGGGTTTCCTCCAGGCGCTCCCACCCGCTGCCCCATCGGCGGTTTCCAGGCCTTTCCTTGTGCCAGGGAAACCATCCTGGTTAAACTACCAGTGTCAGCCCCATTTAAATCACTTCCCAGTTCCTCCCAGGGTTGCTGTCCCTGGTCCTAGGTGAGGGTGAGAGGGCCCAGCCACCCCTGCTGTGCCACCAGGATACCCCTGCTCCCTCCCTGGCTCCCTTCTTCCAGGGTGGGGAGGAAGGAAGGAAGAAGGAAGGCAGGAAGGCAGGAAGGCAGGAAGGCTGGAAGGGAGGAAGGGAGGAAGGGAGGAAGGGAGGAAGGAAGGAAGGAAGGGAGGAAGGGAGGAAGGAAGGAAGAGAGGAAGGAAGGAAGAAAGAAGAAAGAAAAGAGGAAAGCGCACGCCCTTGTAACAGGCCACTCTGTGGGCTCCCACTGAGGCTGCCACTGTGGCCACGTGGGACACAGGCGCCCAAATTTGAACCTGGCCTTCCGCCCCCGCAGCGCCCCCCCCCCCCGCAGTCCCGCCCCCACCTCGCAGCACCCGTGCCCTCTGCACCCCCGCAGCGCCCCCCACCCCCCAGCAGCACCCTGTGCCCTCCGAGGCAGAAGAAGGCACAAGCCGCAGTTTTCTTGTTTGACGTGTAGTTGAGACCCATGAGAATGGTGTCTCCTCGCCAGGCCAGGAGGGCGCGACAGGCTCTTCCTGGTCATCCTGCCTGGGGTCCCGCTGCCCGCCCACCCCCCAGCCGGGCGGGGCGGGCCCAGGCAGCCAGGCAGCAGGTCTCACTGTGCCCTTTCTCACCAGGGCTTCCCTCGAGGTTCCTGTCCGGTGGCAGGGCTCTCCCCCAGGGAAAGGAAGTTGTCATGTGTCCCCAGTGCACGGGGGGGGGGGGGGGGGGGGGGGGGGCGGGGCGGGGGGGGCGGGGGAGGCGGGCGGGGCGGGGCGGAAACCAGCCCTTGTTGCCCAGGAGGTGGCGCCCCCTGCCCTCCGGACCCTGCCCCAGGTGGCGGTGGGAGAAGGGAGGCTGGGATCAGGCTCCATGCAGGTTTGGGGTACAGGATCCGTGCTGCCATATTTGGGGGAGTCCCGAGGAGTCTGGTGTGTTTCTTTTTAGGCTGTCGTGACTTGAATGCTTCTTCATTCTAAGGCCCCTGCCTTCCAGGAAACGTTTTCCCCTGAAAAGACGGCAAATGAACCTGTTCCCGTTGTGTTGACCAACAGCCGTGAAAAAGTCAGCGAGTCCCTGCGGTTTGGGAGGACCTTGGTCAACGTGGATATTCAGGACAAAACTCACCCTTCCTCAGCCCGACTCGTTTACCATCATAAAAAACACAGAGACCTCGCGGTCGGCCCGGCACCCCTCGCCAGCCAAGCTGAGAATGCGAGTCTGGACGCATCTCCCAGCAGCGCGTCTCCACCATCCGCTCACCCTGAGCCGGGCGCCGCCACCTGGTGGCCGCAGCGCATTACTGCACCTCTGCCGACCGACCAGAGGCAGCCTCAGCGGAACCGCAGGTTCCGGGCAGAAAGGGACCCCTGGCCGCCTCCAGTTCACTCTCACCTGAGACGTGGGGCGGGGGAAGCCAGAGTCACCTGCAGGGGTCACAGTCCAAATGAGAGGGATGCTTGTGGGAAACTGCTTCTTTCTCAGTTATTTTTAAGGATGTTGAAAATTTGGTGGGGGTTTTTTGTTTGTTATTTTTGTTGTTAATCCTCACCTGAGGATCTTTTCCCATTGATCTTTAGAGAGAGTGGAAGAGAGAGGGAGAGACACACAGAGAGAAACATCGATGTGAGAGAGACACATTGACTGGCTGCCTCCCACACACGCCCGACCTGGGCTGGGGATCGAGCCTGCAACCAAGGTAATTGCCCTTGACCAGAATCAAACCCAGGACCCTTCAGTCTGTGGGCCGACGCTCTAACCACTGAGAAAAACAGGTCAGGGCGATTTGGTGGTTTTTAAAAATTATTATTTTAAAATTTTTTATTTGTTCAAAGAGGAAGGGAGAGGGAGAGAGAGAAAGTAACATGATATGAGAGAATCATTGATTGGCTGCCTCCTGCATGCCCCACACTGGGGATTGAACCCGAAACCCGGGTATGTGCCCTGACTGGGAATCGAACCGTGACCTCCTGGTTCATGGATTGACACTCAATCACTGAGCAACACCGGCCAGGCTTGGTTGTATTTAATATACCACTTTCTTTCCACTTATAGCAAATGTACAAGTGGAATCCTTCACTAGCATTCCCCAGTGCCCCCATCTCTGGAGTTAACACACAGTCTCTCTTGCTCAGTATTACCATCCTCATCATCGTATTCCCCCATAAACATTCAACATGGCTTAGCTTGCCTGATCTATACATTCTGCATCTGTGATTCTCAATCAAGTTTTCTAATAAACTACCATGGAATAAAAATATACACTTTTAAAATAAGCAGAAAGTCATAAATTCAGTAATTATTTGTCTGTTTCTCTTTATGCATAGGAAATATTCACAGACCTTAAAATGGCATTGGTTACTCTTTTCAATAATAAGCTATTAATTTGGACTAAGATAATAAACTATTCAAATTGCAGTGTTTGGTAGCACCTCACAGAGGTAAGGATGTACAGTAGGAGAATTTACCTCCTGTTTCACCTGCTCAAGAACTGTTTGCTATTTTAAATGAGGCCAGGTGATAACAGGGTGATATGCTCCGAGAATCAGGGTGAACGGACCTCAGATTTTCTTTCAAGCTTGGTCACTGCAATCTTAAGTAGCAATGCAGTAGAATTCCCGACTCTCCTGTTTTCCAGAATCCCATGCAAGACGCAAGGGCTCACCCTCCCACAGGGAGTCTCTCTCTCATCTCTCCTCCCTCAGTCTTTAATACCAAACTCTGAAGGGCAGATCCCTCTAAGCTTAAAAAAGATTTTGGTAGAAAATGCATGTAAACCTCAGAGCCCTGAGACATGGTTAGGATGAAGCTGGTTAGTGCTTCAGGAAAGAAAAATATTTCTTTCTTTCTCTTTCTCTTTCTCTTTCTCTTTCTCTCTCTCTCTCTCTCTCTCTTTCTCTCTCACTTTCTTTCTTTCCTTCTCTTGTCCTTTCTCTTTTTTCTTCTCCTCTAAATAAAGTTATTCTTTCTTGAAGCTTTTTCTAGTTCTTTTGTTACAAAGGAGAGGGGCTATAGGAATTAGTCTTTAAAATATCCCGCTACAAGAAAGAGGCCAATTGTGGGGCATTGACTAGGAAACAACACTAACAAAGAAGCAAATGCCCCAGGTTCCCAGGTTTCAGTTTCTCTGACCGAGTCCGGAGCAGTGTTGGCGTGTGGCATGTGGCCATGGGAATTTCTTTCTCCTCCACACCCTTCCTAGGAAATCTGCTAGTTGTTTGTGAGGTCAAGGCTCAGCCAGCCTCACCCTGGTTCAACAAGAGTGGCCAGGGACCAGGAGGGGAGGGCTGAGATGCCTGAGATGAGGGAGTGTCCGGGACCAAGTGACCCAGTGACTGGGGAGAAGGCCCTGCTGAGAGGACCGTACCTGGCTGGGTGAGACCACAGCCCAGGAGGACTTGCTACCACCAGCAGGCTCAGGCTCAGGCGTCCCGGCATCTCCTGCTGCCATGAGCTCCAGGGCCCCTACCTCCCTGCTGCTCCTCCAGCTGCTGCTGTCGCTGCTGCTGCTGCAGGTGAGTGGCTGGGACCCGCAGGCGCCTGCTAGGATCTCTGTGCTGGGCCAGGGACCAGCCTGGGTGTGAGCTGGCGAGGCGGGCAGGAGCGGGCTGCAGAGATCTAGCCTGATAGATAGCCTCAGGTCATGATCTGTTTGAAGGATGGTGGGCCAGGCTGAGGGGGCTCCATTCAAAACTGGGTTGTACCGCACACACCACTTTATTTACATTTATATCAACACAAAAGTTTTCCGACGATGCTTCTGTCCCTGCTTTACTCGAGGCGGCGACCATCTCAACTGTGTAGGTATTGTTAAAGAACAAAAGTCAAATGGCACATTTTAAAGGTCTTAGTGGTTTTATGGAGCAATTCCTGGACTGGCAGCACCCGTCTCCCAGGAGCTCTGGGGAGCTGAGCAGGAGGGAGGACTGTTACAGGCAGAGGAGCGGCAGGGGAGTTACGCTGGCAAAGGACTGACTGAGGCAAGGGTCCTTCCTCTAGGGGCCGGGGCCGGCAGGCAGCCGGCCTCAGGGTTCGGACCAGCATGTGAGGGTCCACTCCTGGGAGAGGCTGTAAGTAAATGTTGCAGGCATTACGGTATTGAGCCTTCGTTTGGTAATGTAGGACTGAGCACAGATAACTCCATTCTGGGCCTATTGTCTCTTGAGTGTGACAATTTGAGCAAACCATGGGGAGTGGAGGTCAACCGCGCCCCCCCTTTCCCCCCATTACTACTGCTCAAATGAAAATAAATACAAATAGTGCAATACAAATGGTGGGATGAACATCGGGCAAGGAGGCTGTTCCATTTGTACCTAGCGGGTGGGTTAGCGCTGTGCAGGCCTGCTGGGGGGTGATTTGCTTACTCTGCTTTCTGTAGAGGGAGGAGGAGTGACCAGGCTACTGCTGTTGAGTTCTCCCTTAAGACACCAACGGAGGGCAGGCAGCCACGCAGTCATGGGGGCAAAGATTGTGGGGCTGGACGGGGTTGCTCCCCATCCTTACCTGGCTCATCCATGACTGGCTGCAGAACTGGGTTAATTACTTGACCTTGGTCCTCATCTTGGCCTAGATTGGACTCTTCCAGGGAGCTGTAAAACTCCCAGTGCCATCCCCAGTAAGAGCTGATATGGGGGTGTGGCCCGGGCATCAGGGAGGGTTTGAATGTAGCCTTGTTCAGCCTCATCTTCTTCACCTTGAAAAGGGAGATGTTATCAGAATTTGCCCGACCTGAGGCTGTGGGAGTGAATGCGGAACCCACAGAAGGGCAGGGCCCAGTGCTGGCTTGGCCGTGCCCATGCCCGTATGTCTCCATCTCTGTTTTCCTAGCCACAGGGGCACAGCTGGCGACATTTATTCCGTATCTGTGCCACAACTACTTATTGGATACTTGCTCTGGAAGCACTGGGATGTAACTGTAAACGAAACGGGAAAAGCCCCTCTCTGGCACTCACCAGTGGAACTGGACTTGAAAGGGCTGCCTTGTTTGGCATAAGTTGCATGGCGTTGGGAGAATTCTCTTGGCCGCCTTTTGCCATGCGAGTTGTGAGTGCTCTTGCCGAAACTGCGCTAGGCCAGCGTTGCTTTCCACTGCCCACTCTGATCTCCACATTGGGAACTGGGACCCACTCAGCAGAGAGCTGCCGCATCTACAACCATTTTCCCCGTCAGCCCACCCTGGCCCTGTTGCTCCGGCAGGAAGCGAGGGCCGCAGCTGTGGCTCCTGGTCAGGTCTGCATTGCACTCGGGAGGCTCCTGAGAACAAAACCAAGGGCTTCTGCTTGAGTGGCAGTCCTCACCGGGGAATTGTAAACGCACTTCTCAATATATATATATATATAAAGGTAAACTGATTACATGTCAATATAAAGCACATATTTTATGAAAAATAACCCTATTTTTAAAAATTCCATCTAGTTTGAGTAGTGGCCCTGTTTCCTATTTTTGCAAATTTCTTGAATGTCTGGCTTAGGAGCAGATGACGGGCTCTCTTGACTCTGCATTTGGCCTCAGGAAATGTGGCTGGTGAGAGAGCACGTGAAGAAATTCTGGCTCACTCAGCTATGTATCTGCAAAGGGAAGAATGTTTAATAGCCTTGAACTTGACAAGTTTTGTGGTTTTTGTTTTTTTTTTTTAGTTTTTTTACAATTGATCTTTAGAGAGAAGAAGGGAGAGAGAGGGAGAGAGAGAGAGAGAGACATTGTTGAAGAGAAACATCAATCGGCTGCCTCCTGCATGCCCCTGCCTGGGAACTGAGCCTGCAGCCCAACCCCAGGCACGTGCCCTGACCGGGAATCAAACCGTGACCTGCAGGTGCACAGGATGATGCCCAGCCCACTGAGCCGCACGGGCCAGCGACAGCGGTTCCTTTCCCCTCGCTGCAATGCGACATGAATGCATCTGAATGCACTGACTGTGACAGTGACACCAGTGGCCTCTTCACTCTGGATGACTGCCCTGGCAGGGTTTTGGAACATGATGTGTCCATCACTAGGAAACTCTTGGCTACTGAATCAGGCAGATCTTCCAAAGGTGGACGTAATACATTCCACAAGGTTAACAAAATCACTCGCTGCCCTGGCCAGGTAGCTCAGTTGGCTAGAGTGTCATCCCGATATACCAAGGTTGTGGGTTCGATCCCTGGTCAGGGCACATACAAGATGCAACCAGTGAGTGCATAAATAAGTGGAACAACAAAGCGATGTTTCTCTCTCTCTCCCTTCCTCTCTCTGCCTCAAATCAATTAAAAATCACATTTATTAATGTCTCCATGAATATATCAGACAAACTGTTAAGTATGGGGCAAGCTGTCAAGTTCATAGTAGCAGACACATGTTTTCCAAAATCCCATTTTTTCCTTGAAAGCTTACATTTTATTATTAGCAACATGATACTGCCCATTGTTTTTCTTTAGTGATGGGCTCAGTCTGCTCTCTGCCTACCAGACACCCACCTGAACAGCCACAGCCCCTCATTCTGTCAAGTAAGCTGCTGTTCCACAGACACAGTGGCCTCGTCAGCCACACGAACCATCATCCTGGGCTGCCCCCCGGCGCAGCCCACGCTCACGGGAAGAGTCCTGCTTTGTGCACACTCCTCACCTGCCACGGGTGCTTATAAGACGTCCACTCCAGAGCTGCAATGCAAGAGGTTATAATTTTCCCAGCTCGATTGTTTCTCTAGTGATTTCAATAGTTAAGTGAATGCACCAATGGCTTTATTCCTCAACGACACTGGAATTCTTTTCCATCTGTCTGTCTCTCTCCTGCCGTGCCTGGGGATGGAGAATTCACGACAGCTAGCGGAGTCTGGGGCCTCTGCCTTCCCTGGGGCCGAGGCTCCAGCGGCTTCCACAGATGCGTCCTTGTGCCCTCAGCGCCAACATCAGGCAGTACAGTATGCAAGTACCCAGTATCTTTCTGAGTGGTTGGCCGAGGCCTCTGATAAAACAGCCGGTGGGTGATCTTTGGAAACGACTGCTCCAGAGGATGTGGATGTTTATCGTCACGGCTGTTTTTTGGTAACAACAACTGGAAATAACCTAAATGTCCAGGAGAACAGATAAACAACTCGCCCATGTTCACTAGGGGACTGCTGTACAGCAGTGAAAATGGGTGACCTGGAACCAGAGGTGTCAGCACACACATGCACACACACACGATTATGCATACACACATATAATGTGCACACATGAATACATATGCACATTCCTGCACACACACTCACACATGCACACACACCCACATGCATACACACTCGCACATACATGCACACATACGTTTAGTTTGGTTTTCACAGACACTGCAGAGATGTCTTTCATTTCAACAGTTTTACTGTTTACATGTGTTTTTCTTGAGGGAATGGATAATACATAATCCTCAATGTAAATCATTATGTAAACATAAAGTACCAAGTTCTATTATTTTATTGATTACTAGAGGCCCGGTGCATGAAAATTCATGCACTGGAGTGGGGGTCCCTCAGCCCGGCCTGCCCCCTCTCACAGTCTGGGAGCCCTCAGGGGAAGGTGACGCCCCATCACACCCCTGCTGCTGCCACTGTTGACAGCACAAGCCTAGGCCAGCCCTGGTTACCTGAGCCTCGGCTGGCCCTGGGCGGCTGGGGGGCTGAGGGGACTGGGGGACTTTGGAGGCACGCGTGTGGAGCAGCCAGGTCAGCCTGGGGGTGGGCCCAGCCTTGCTGCACGCCTGCCACCCCAACAGGGCTCAGGGGACTGGGCATCACCATCTTGTGGCTATGGGCGCCGCCATCTTTGAGGGCAGGGCAGTCAATTAACATATTCCCTCCTTATTGGCTGTGGGGACTGCTATCTTTGTAATGGTGTGAAGGTCAATTAGCATATTGCCTCTTTCTTAGATAGGACTAGAGGCCCAATGCATGAAATTCGTGCACGAGCAGGCCTTATTTTCCCCAGGCTGCAGGCACCAGTTTCCCTCTGGCACATGGGGCCCAGGCTTCCCTTGTAGCACCAGCTTTGTCTGGAAGGTTGTCTAGTCTAATTAGCATATTCTGCTTTTATTATTATCGATTGTAAGATAAAATCCAAAAAGAAAGGGAAAAAAAACAAAAAGAAGCCCCCAGGAATCCCACCGCCCATTAACACTTGGTGTATTGCACACGTGCACATGTCAGTGCGCCTGCCCAGCCTCAGCTCACAATGTGGCCCCTTTGTTCATTTCATGGCTGTACATGTCCCCAGCGTGGGTGACAGGAGGGCAGAAGTCTTTGGTCAGTTCTCCTGTAATTACATAAGGAAGGTGGTAATTGTAAATTGAGATGTCATGAGCAAGAAATTATATTTATCAACTAAAAGCAGTTCTCCCCCCCCCCCCCAATTCTTCATGATTAGCCTTTCTATCTGATTCTAATCAGTATGTTCCCTACTAATCAATGTCATTTTCATTTCTAAGGTCGGCCTCATCAACAGCCTCCGACAAGAAACCAAGGACCTGGCTAAGCAAACGCAGGTGGGCCTGGAAGTCAGCGCCGTTACGGACCCACCGGCTCCTCTGGCCTGGGAGGCAGCGCCGTTACGGACCCACCGGCTCCTCTGGCCTGGGAGGCAGCGCGGTTTGCGCTGCTGGTGCCCAAGTGCTGTTTGGTTGGCAGAAATGAGTTCGTAACTCGGTGTGGACTTTCAGAATCCGACTGCCAAAGGGTCTCAGATGGGGCCTTGATGTCTGATTAGAATACGAGCAAGCTGTGAGCATCAGAGATCAGCAGAGGCGATCCACGCCATCTTCTCTGTGGAATGTACACAGAGGGGACTGAATGTTCCCCGCATGGGGGTGGCACACAGGCTGCAGACAGGCGCTCACCCCAATGCTCAGGCCACCTCAGGATCATGTCCCTCCTCTTGTTCTCATGATCAACTCACTTTCTAATGAGGTCTTTTTTTTTTTTTTTTTTTAAGTACATTTTTCTGGCCCTGGACAATTTTACACAGTGATTAGAGCGTTTGGCCCAGGTTTGATTCCTGGTCAAGGGCACGTACATACCTCGGTTGCAAGCTGGATCCATGGCCTCGTAGGGGCACATTGGGAGGCAACCAATCGATGTGTCTCTCCTACCTCAATGTTTCTCTCTCCCTCTCACTCCCGCTACCCTTCCACTTTAAAAGCAATGGAAAAATATCCTTGAGTGAGGATTTTTAAAAAGTACATTTTTTCTGGATAAAAATTAATGTGGCAATAAACTAGGTTCATGTGTCATAAGTAGACAGTAACTGTAATGTTAAGTTCTACCTGTATTCTCTTGCCTGAGAAGTCTCTGACCCTAATGCTGCACCTACGTCTTGCTCTCTCTGGGTTCCCAGGGGGATCAGAAGAGAGAGAGGTGGTCAAGACCCATCAGCTCTGGATGGAGGCTTCTGCCTCAGTGATTTCAGACAGAGCGGGAGCAACGTTCCCGCTCATTCTGTTTGCGTGTCTGCCACAGGCCAGGTGTAGGCACACAATAGGCAGTGGTCTCCCAGGCTCTGCCCCTAAAATGACCTCATGGACCCCGGGAATCACTGGTGGCTGTGCCTCGCAGTTTAGGAAGGACTCCAAGGTTGGTAAGAGAACAGGTGTGTTTCATTTCTAAGCATCAGAAGCTGTTGTGAGGATGAGGAAGGATGTGGGGAGGGCCAGCCAGCACCTGCCCGCATCACTGCCTTGCTCCTAAGCACTGTCACTGCGTCTCCAGGTGGAGAGCCACCGGCCTCTACGGCGATACAAGAGGAGATGGGTTGTCACCACCTTGGAGCTGCAGGAGGAAGACACCGGACCCTTTCCCAAATTCGTTGGAGAGGTAAGGCAGCTGCTCCTCCTCTGGGAAAGGCCACACTGGCCCCCGATCAGCAGGGCCCCGGGCAGGAGGATGAAGTCATGGCAGCCAGGTGGCTGTGAGGCCGGGGGGTGGTGCTCAGAGAGACCCTGGACTGTGCTTCCCATGCCTGCCTCTGCCTGAGTGGTGACTTCTCCACGGGAGTGTTGCCGAGAAAGTGGGGGTCACATACGTCAATGGGCTGGTTAATTCCAGTCTGCAGGCCTGGTTTATTTAACCCATGTGGAGTCTTTTTAAAAAATTCATTATCCTATATAATAGAGAGCTAATATGCAAATGGTTGTGCCCTCGCACAGGAGAGAGATTTCATATACATTTTACTAATATTCTTTCATCTCTGACACTTCCATTATAAAGAAAGGGCAAATAGCAATATTAAAGTATTTTCTCTAATTAATTCCCTTTTAATGTTCATGAATTTCATGCACCAGGCCACTAGTTTAAAAATAAGGAGATTGTGGTTACCAGAAGCTGGGGGGGAAGGGTGGGGATAAAAGTGAGATTAAAGTAAAAAAGGAAAGTAGAACTGTGGGTGCCAGGGGTGGTGGGAGGGTGTCACGGGAGAGTGTTTAATTGGGACAGTCACTTTTGCAAGATGAAAATGTTCTGGAGATGATGGTGCTGACGGCAGCACAATGACATGAATGTACTTAACATCACTGAACTGCGCACTGAAAAACAGTTAAGAGAGTAAATTTATGTTGTTATTTTAGCACAATAAAAACATTAGAAAAAGTAGGGAGACTGTATTAAAAGTTCTGTCTTCTAGAAGCTTTTTAAAAATTGTAAAACCTGACCACATGGAGCCATTCTCACATGGCAACAACGAGATGGGGTTTGAGATACTCAGAATGCCTCAGTCCCCACCACTCCCTACTGTCTCTCTCACTCTGAGGTTGAGGATCAACTGAGGCGCCAAAGAAGACATCTGGTGCTGTCAGAACGCCAGAATTCTTACACATGGCCCGGGCTGTGTATTTCACCACCTTCCTGGCCGTGATGGGCTCCTGAGTTACACAGAGTGCTTGAGTCCACTGTGCCTGATTCCTAGAAAATAATTAAGAATAGCTCATTTTCACAATGTTTATAAAAACAGCGTATGCCTACTATAAAAACCCTACAGGACGTTTTCAAGGCCTACAGGGAGTTTTCAAGGCCCAATGGTTAAAAGTGTAGACTCCCAGGGGTTGGAGCACGTGTTCCAGACGCAGCACGCGCTCCCTCTATTAGAGACCCTCACTGCTTCCTCACCGGTACAACGGGGTCAATGGCCTGCTTCCGTTAAGGGCTGCTCCGCAGTAGGTCAGGACGAGTGAGGCATACAGTGCGCGGGCTCACTCTGAGCTCTCCTAAATGTCAGCTGTGTGGCTATTGCTTGTCTTTCCCTGGTCGGACAACCGAAATTCACAATCGGGTATGCATGCTTTCAGATACTTCCCTACAGCTTCACCGCGGGAATCTGTGTTAGCAGATGGGTCACACTCCGCTTGCTGTTCCGCATGCAGCTTCTGCCTAACCCTGGGCCACCCCCATTCCTGGGGAGGAGCATGGACGTCCAGGCCACAGGATTCTTTCCATGTGGTTGCACATTGATGTTGCTTGTGACTTCTCACTATTAACAGTCAGCTTGTTCCTTGTTCCTGCGCCTTTGCTGACCCGCTGATTTCTTTAGGACAAGCCCTCCCATGCGCTCTTGCTGGGTATGGCTCTTCACCGATGCCTCTGGTCTCGGTCTTGGAAAATGACATGCAAAGTGGTTTATGCTCATTCTGTTTTTCTTAATTTTTCCTCCTTCCAGCTGTTCAATAATATGTCAGTTAACATGGCACTGATGTATTTAATCAGTGGACCAGGTGTGGATAAATATCCAGAGATTGGCTTGTTTTCTATAGAAGATCATGAGAATGGAAAAATCTATGTTCACCGCCCTGTTGACCGAGAGACGACGCCATCTTTTACGGTACCTAAAATTCGATACTGTAAATCTCTGGCTGGAATTGTGTATGTGGTAGCATTATCTGAGCTGTGTGTCAGGTTATGGGAGGTGGATGTGTTATTATGCATCTCGGAGGCTTTAAAAGTGTGCATGGGACCCAGAGGTGAATGTTGTAATCTTTAATCGGGACATTGGCTGTGTAACGATTTCTGTGTCTATGTGAACTGCTACCCTCCTGCCTTTTACTGACCAGTATCCCAACAGACCAGGATTTCACAGCATTAAATGAGCAAATTTATCGTCTGAAGAGTCACAGTTGAAATCTATGGAGAGAGGCATAGACAGGCCCCTGGGTTGCCTAATAACTGATGAGTGAGCAACTGCACACCCAGCGACAGTTTCTTAGTGGGAATCCAGGTGCTCTTTATGGTCTCACCACCCCAACACCACGGTCCATTGTGCACTGTGAACTTGAAATTCAGGTTCTAAACTAGGAAAGGCAATGGGAAAGGGAAATGCCTGAAGCACAGGGGGGTGGATCACATTGCTGCCTAACCTTCTAGGACAGCCGTGGGCAAACTACAGCCTGCAGGCTGGATCCGGCCCGTTTGAAATGAATACAACTAAAAAAAAAAAAAGAGCGTACCCTTTTATGTAATGATGTTTACTTTGAATTTATATTAGTTCACACAAACACTCCATCCATGCTTTTGTTCCGGCCCTCCAGTCCAGTTTAAAAACCCATTGTGGCCCTCGAGTCAAAAAGTTTGCCCACCCCTGTTCTAGGAGAATCATAGCAAGTTGGCTTTTGTTCTGTTTTGCCTTCTGCTAGAAACCGGACTTGGTCCTCTGCCTGACTGGCTATACATTTACACTTTTGGGGTGGGAAGGTGTTAACATCAGAGAGAAGGGATGTAAGTAGCTTTTCTTCAGTGACCTCAACATTTTTATATACATAAGAAAATATATTGCCTTAACTCACTGACAGGTTCTGCATCTCTAACTTATAAAGAGGCAGAAAGCATCCCCAAATTCTGAAGGACATGCAAAAACGACTCCACACAAACCTTGTCCCATCCACACAAACCCTGTCCCATCCACAGAACCTGCAGAGTCTGGTAAGAGAAGGAAAACAGAGGTCACGGGGGACCCTGGGACGGTGCGTTCTGGTCTTTAATTAGTGCAGATCACAGGGGGCTGGTTAAATGCAGACGCTGGGCCAGTAGGCTCTCTCCAGGAGATGTGTCTCTAGACACTGAGGACGGAGGACCTAGAACATGACAATCACAGTGACCTGTGCAAGGGCAGAGCAAACATGTAGTGCCTGTGGTTTTTCTTTTCTGGGTGTTGTTTGTTTCTAACATCTTCAGTGAAGTCTTAAGGGTTGTTTTCTGAAACTTGAAGTCCGGATGGAAAAGCTTGGCATGTCGCAGATGGGTCCCAGGCACCATTTAGGTCAGAAAGGGAACAGGTGGGGACACAACAGACATCCTCATGGTTCTTCTCATCGAGATTTCCAGGCCCTGTGCTTGTACCTCCCCGGCTTCATCAAACCCATTTACCCATCCCCAAAGCACTGCTCACAGGTGTCCTTTCACAGGGATTTCTGCAACAGTTGGCTAGTTGGTCCTCTTATTTGACTGCAAACCTGCAGGAAGGAAGATACAGGTGGGAACTATGAGGTGTGCTCTGCCCCACCCCCCAGCCCCCATGGCTCTCTGTCACACTACTCTGGTTTTTCTCCCCAATTCTCTGCATTCCATGAATGTGGACTTCTGTGTTTGAGTGCCTTTTGAAGGTCAATCTCCATTAGAATGTAGGTTCTAAGAACGGCGAGACCCTGTCTTGTTCATTGCCATGACCCCAGCATCAAGAAGAGGGCCCTGTACATAGTAGGTCTTCAGTTAATCATGTTGAATGAATAAATGCACACAGAAAAATGTAGGCTCTGCCTTCCAGGGTGTTGTGGGTTGAACTGTGTCTTCCAAAAAGATGGGTTAAGGTCCTGACCCCTGGTACTGTAAATGTAAGCTTACTTGGGTATAGATTCTTCATAGATGTTAATAAATTAAGATGAGGTCATTCTGGGTTACTGTTGTGTGTGGGTCCTAACCCAGTGACTGGCATCCTCATGAGAGGAGGGAGATTTGGACACAGAGGGCAACACGGGGAAAGGCCATGTAAAGCTCGGCCGGCACAGAGACTGCAGTGATGCATCTGTAGACCAAGGACTGCTGGCAACCACCACAAACCGGGCGACAGATTCTCCCTCAGAGCCTCCAGCAGGAACCAGCCCTGCCCACACCTCAATTCGGTTCTGTGAAAGATTGAGTTTTTGTTGTAAGCCACGCAGTTTGTAGTCCATTGTTCCAGCAGTCATAGGAAATGAACCCATAGGGGTTAGAAGATGTGACGTGGCTGACAAGGAAGATGCCAACCTTCAGAAGTGGGACAGCTGAGAGACTTCCGGTCAAGGTGGCAGTGTCCATAAACGCAGTACTCACTCACACATTCCCACAACCACATCAAAATTACAACTAAAGCACAGAACAACCATCATTCAGAACCGCATGAAATTTGGCTTACCAGAAATCCTACAACTAGAGAATTAAAGAAGAAAGCATAATGAGACTGGAAGGAAGGACAGAGATGCAGAACAGGCTGGCCCAACACCCACCTATGTTGTTTTCTTAATTAGGAGGGATATCTTGTCTACAAAGGTTTACATGAGGAGCGCGGGGTCCCAGCCCCATACCAGGGCCCTCTGCCCAGGGATTCAGTGCCGAGAAGAGAAGTTCCTGTAACTTCAGGTGGGAATTGTGGCTGAGTGACACAGAGGCTACTGAAGTCCCAGTTGTTCATCTTAAAGGGCCAGCACAGAGACTTACTTGGACTCACTCCCTCTGAGCTCCAGCAGCTTGAAAGGAACCAGGGATATATGGGGAGGAACGAAATTGTCTGGCATAAGAGCAAAGAACTAAGAGGCAGCTTTCTCCCAGACAAAAATGCTGGCAAGGTCACTGTTCCTATGCTAAGACCTCCCACACCACAATGCTGACTGGCGGGCACCATGTCTGAGTTTCCATCAACCTGGCCCACAGTGTGTGCCCCATCCTGGTAACTTCCTGAAACCCTGCACCACCCAATTTGCAGCCCCACTCAAGCTGTGTGCAGTGGTCTTTCCATATGAATAGCCTGTCCTGGCTCAGGTTTCAGACTTTTCTAAAATCTCTCAAACAAGCAGCAGCTGGCCTCAGAATGCCCTGTATCTCCCAAGAGAAGGCCCCAGGCCCAGCACTAGCAGCAGCCTGCCTTGGTCCACAGTTTGGCCTCTCCTGGGCACCGCCAAGCCCAAAACAAATAGCAGCCAACTGCAGATCACTCTGTAGCTTGTGCTGGGTGGCCCCAGCCAGGGCACAGGAAGTAGCTGACTTTGCAACTCCTGGGGGGCCTCAGAGCCAGGGGACCTGGTGATCAGCTTTAGACCATGCCAAATTACAATCCTGCCACATCTAGGAGTGACACACTCAAGGGCCAGACTCGGTGAGCACCAAAGCCCCACTGAAGCAAGTCCTGCACCACAGGGGCAACTCCTGCATAGCAGCTAAGCTGTATGCACAGGTTGTCCACATATCTGATTGGCCTGGGGGTCAATCCTTCCAAGTGATGCCAACAGCAAGCAAGGCTCAACTACAACAGGCCACACAGGGGTGCCCTTAGAGTGCCCAGCTCAGGTGACTGGGGAGCTGAGCCACTGGCCCCACAGGTCACCTACTACATAAGGCCACTCTATCAATTCCAGGAGACATAGCAGCTCTACCTAATACATAGAAACAAACACAGTGAAATGGCCAAAATGCAGAGACAAAGAAACATCACAAATGAAAGAACAGAAGAAATCTGCAGAAAAAACTAAATAAAAAGGAAGCAAGCAAACTACCAACATAGAGTTCAAAACGGTTATGAGGATGATCAAGGAACTTAGTGACAACTGCAAGGAATTTAGAACATCAATGACATAAAGAAGGACCAGTCAGAAAGGAAGCATACACTAACTGAAATGAAGAATAATTTACAAGGAATCAATAGTAGAGTAGAGGATGCCAAGAATCATATCAGAGATTTGGAACATGAGGAAGCAAAAAACACCGAATCAGACCAGCAAAAATAAAAAAGAATTAAAAAAAAGAAAGAAAATTAAAATAGTGGGGGACTTCAAGCGTACCAACATTCCCATCACAGAGGTGCTGGAAGGAGAAGAGAGGGAGCAAGAAGTTTAAAACTTATTTGAAAAAAAATAATGACAGAAAGCTTCCCTTTCCTGGTGAAAAAAATAGACATACAAGTCCAGGAAGCTCAGAGAGTCTCAAACAACAGGAACCAAAAGAGGTCCACACCAAGACACATCATAATTAAAATGACAAAGGTTACCTATAAGGGAGCACCCATATGACTTTCAGTTGATTACTCAGCAGGAACTTTCCGGGTCAGAAGGGAGTGGCAAGAAATATTCAAAGTGATGAGAAAAGCAAGGACCTATAACCAAGATTATTCTACCCAGAGAAGCTAACATTTAGATTTGAAGGTCAGATAAAGAGCTTCACAGACAAGAAAAAGCTAAAGGAGTTCATCACCACCAAACCAGTATTACAAGAAATGTTAAAGGGTCTTCTTTAAGCAGAAGAAGAAAAAAAGAAAAAGGCAATAAATACGTATCCACAGTTGAATCTAAAAATTAAAATAAATGAACAAGGAATCTAATGAACAAAATAAACTGATAAATAAAATAGAACCAGAAGCATGGAAACATGGAACAGACTGAAGAATCTCAGAGGGAAGTGGGGATAGGTGGTGGGAAAAGATCCACCAAATAACTCATATGTATATATGCATAACCTATGGACATAGATAATAGGATGGTGAAAGCATTGGGTGGGGCAGGATCTAGGTCAGGGGTGGGCAAACTTTTTGACTCGAGGGCCACAATGGGTTCTTAAACTGGACCGGAGGGCCGGAACAAAAGCATGGATTGAGTGTTTGTGTAAACTAATATAAATTCAAAGTAAACATCATTACATAAAAGGGTACGGTCTTTTTTTTTTTTTTAGTTTTATTCATTTCAAACGGGCTGGATCTGGCCCGCGGGCCGTAGTTTGCCCACGGCTGATCTAGGTGATGGGGGCAATGAGGGGAAGAAGGGGGGGGCATCTATAATACTCTCAACAATAAAGATTAAAAAAAGTGGGAGAACCAAGTGTCACGGGAGCACTATACAAACTGAGCGTTTGGGCTCAACCACCTGCCTCGGTGGAAGAATGCTGATCGTTGTCCACAATGACAGGTACTATTAAACACTAAGTAAGCCCAATGCAGTGGCAAAAAGACCTTTCTCGTGGCACCGGACAGTGAAGGAGTCACCTGAACCAGCCTCAACACTTCCCAGTTGTGTTTGGGAGGTGGCAGGATCTGGGTGTGGGATGGGGCGGGGGGGAGGGGCTAACTTCTTGTTAGAGAAGCAGTGACACCAAGTTAGAACTTCTGTAAGATTTAAGATGGAGTTGAAAAGGGAAAAGGTCTTTTTTTTTCTGTGCAGAAATCCTATCTATTCATATCAAAACATGCTCAATTTCATAGGATGCAAATACACTAAAAAAAAATCCATCCTTTCATATTCCTCGAAATAACTTTTTGTTGCTCTTCATCCCAACAGTTATCTTGACCCACTTACGATCTCTGCATAGAAGTGATGTTATATGTGTTTGGCACATAGGATGTTTCTTCTTGCTCATTTGTGTCTAAGAGCATAGACCTTGCATGTGTAATTTTAAATAGCCATATGCCAATCCACCACGTCAATGCACTATGGTTTGTTTCTCCGAGGATGGCAGTCTTCCAGCTACAACACAAGGCTAAAGCCCTTTCCACATGCAGGAATGATCCCTGATGTCTCCTTTCTCCATTGTGATTCTGACGGTAATGTGATTAGCGTCACCAAGCCAGGGGTTCTTCCACATTAACAAGGTTCTCTGCTTCCCAGGTTTACTTCGATGTTGTGAACCGTTTGACAGGAGAGTATGTGGACAACTCCTTGATCTTCAACATCAAGATCACTGATGTGAATGACCATGCACCTCAGTTCCCCAAGAATGAATTCAATGTCAGCGTGAGAGAGAGCCACGCAGCAGGTGTGTGTGCTGGGCTGTGGGCTGCCCTTCCTGTCCCCTGAAGGTTCTCCTGCCGACACTTGGGGCACTTGCTCGCAGTTGTCTGCAGGGAGGCAGTTCACTGGCCACATCCAGGGGGCCCAGGCTCTGGATCAGAGCGAATGCTTGAGGTCTGCAGCCTGTTTTTGTTGGCAATGCAATGTTGAGTCCTCTGGCAGAGTCACTATGTAAATACCAATATCCTATATAATAAAAGTTTAATATGCAATTGTCCCCTTGGGCGGTCATTCGGCCTGGAAACTGGGAGTTTGGAGACTGGGAGTTCAACTGCTCGCTATGACATACGCTGACCACCAAGGGGTGGCACGGAACATGGCAGGTGTTGGCAAAGTGGCGCTGGCAGCGGGCAGCAGTGGAGGTGCTGCTGGCACCGATGGGCCCCAGTGAGAGTGGGACTGCCGTGGAATGGTGGAGCAGGTGAGTGGGCAGCGCCAGGCCAAGGCAGGTGTGAGTGGGGCCCAATTGCCCCACTGATCGCCCTGCAGATGGTGACCAGTGGCAGCAGCAGGGCCACCGCCTGGCTCACAGGCACTGAGGGAGCCGGATGGAGGGCCTGGCCCCAATAGATTGCCCTGCAGGCAGGATGGTGGAGCAGGTGAGGGGGCAACACCAGGCCAAGGTGAGGTGCAAAGTGGGGTTGTGGAGCTGCAAGTCTGGGGACGTGAGCTGGGGCTGCAAGGCTGGGGGCACGAGCTGGGGTTTGATCTCCCCAGGCCACCCTGAGGGACCCCACCTGTGCACGAATTCGTGTACCGGGCCTCTATATAAAAGGCTAAGTGTCCATCCAACCAGTAGCTATGATGCTCACTGATGACCAGGGGGCAGATGCTCAACACAGGAGCTGCCATGATGCACACAGGCCATTTAAAAATAAACGGCACCAATGCCAGTCAGCAAAGTGCCACCTTCCTACGTGTCCGATAGGCTGCCTTTGGCCAATAGTAACAATTTAAAAATTCTTCCAGGTCAGCCTGTTCTTCAGCTGTTAACGGTTGATTTGGATGAAGAAAATACTCCAAATTCTCGAGTCCTTTACTTCCTCGTTTCACAAAAGCCGTTATTGAAGGAAAGTGGCTTTGAGATCGACCGTGATAGTGGAGAAATCCGACTCTTGGGATGCTTAGATTATGAGGTTATGTGGATTTTATTTTAAAACAATGAAATGGCTGTGTCTCTGACCTTGGGCACAGGATTGGTGTGGTACTGGGAAACCCTTTGGCTGGCTTGCTACTGAAATTCTAAAATGGGATGTTCCTTTATTGAAATCCTTCCCCTTTCCTGCATCGGAGCTTGACTTTCCTTTCCTCCCCATATAGACTGCTCCTCGATTTACACTACTAATCAGAGCGAGGGACTGCGGGGAGCCACCGCTGTCGGCCACGGCCACGGTTCACATCAGCGTGCAGGAAGGCAACAACCACAGGCCCACGTTCATCCAGGAGAACGTAAGACCCGGCTGCCCCCGGTCCCAGTCCCGACATGATGGCCTGAGTCCTAGGCTCAGTCCCTGAGGGTGTCCCCATATCACCCTGCATCCTGTAGTTTTCCAAAGTAACGGAAACTAGAGTCGAGAAGTGACCACGTGATTAGAGACTTGTTTGATTTAGTCAAATGAGCTGGCATGTTTTACTACTTTGTGTGAGAAACTGCTCAGAACTTTTTCGTGCATAATTTCATTCTTAATTGCTGGAACTACCCGTGATTTCTGTTCCACACATGCAGACACCGAGGCCTCCAGGGAGGTTAGAGATGCCTCACTCACTGTACCCCAGGGTTTCCCAAGCTCCACACTATTGACTTTTGGGGGTGGGAAGTTTTCATTGCGGGGAGGAGGCTGCCCAGTGTATTGTAGGATGTTTAGCAGCAACCCTGCCCTCTACCCACTAGATGCCAACAGTCCCCCCCAAGTCATGGGAACCAAAAATGTCTGCAGATATTGTCACCTGTCCCCTGGAGGGGAGAACTGCCCCCGGTGAGAAGTCTAAGCCTGGGCTTTCCCCACGTGTTCAGGCTGTAGAAGGAAGACGGGCAGGTGTGCTAAGCCCGGCCTCAGTCACCTGGCTTATCACTGGTGCTCCCTGTAGAATGTCACATGTGACACAGTCCCCAGGCTGTGCCCTGTGGAAATGCAGCACCACTGCAGACGGGACTCCAGGAGAGAAGTGATAACTACCAGGATCTGCTTGCCTTTCGTCCCCATTTCTTACTCTTCCATATGAATTTTTAAAGGAAAATATCCATTGTATCTCTATCTTTCTTCTGGCCTCTCCCCCAGCCCCCACCTGCACCCCCAAGGAACCCCGCTCCCCCAATCATCCGTTCCCTGGGGATGGGGTTTTTGTTCATCTTGCTCATGGCACCTAAAACAGAATCTGGTACAGAGGAAAATGCTACAAATTAACTTTGAAAACATGCCACTTAAAAAAATTGAAAAATTGTATGAACTAGGGCTGACATGTTTTTAATGAAAGCACCTCACCAAATAGTACAGAAAAACGGAAAAATCATATTGCTCACATGTGAGCCTTGCTTCCAAGTTCTTCTCTGGCTTGGTGGAAGCTGTGCTTTCAAAAGTAAGGCTGCAGCAACAAGCCCTGGCATTGGGGTGGGCTTGCCTGCAGCAGTTTCTTGTCCCGGAAGTGTTAAATAGCAATTACTCCAAGGTCTGCGTTAGAAAGGGCCTACGTAACCAAGGAGATCTGTTTTAGGAGAGAGCCAGGATTTGGGGGCAGCATAAACTGGGATGTGTTGCCATTTTAAAAATTCTTAGACAAGTGGTGCGTGCGCTGGGCTGAAGAGCGTGCACTTGCAAAGCCCCTTCGCTGCATGGGAAGGAGGACCAGGCACAGGGAGGAGGGCGAGCTGCTCTTTGGCTGCATCAGGCAGTTTCAAATCCCTTGGGGTTAAGTTCAACAGCAAGAGAAACATCCAGATGGTAGTGTGAGGCTGACATCTCCTTTCCTGCTTTCTTTTTCAATTGTGTTTCTTCACCTCCATGACATGGAATGATGACTGCCTCTCTCAGTACAAGATTCAGATTCCTGAAGGCCGAGTCAGCCCGGACGTGCTGCGTCTCCCGGTCCAGGACGATGACTCACCATTCACGTCAGCTTGGAGGGCAAAGTTCAACATATCCAATGGCAACGAAGGGGGACATTTTGACATTTCGACTGACCCTGAGACCAACGAAGGGATACTAAACGTTATCAAGGTAAAGCTGCACAGAACACACACGGGCGGGGGCCGAGGGTGCGGAGCGGGAGCTGGTCTCAGGACCTCTCAGTGTCTGGAGCCCTCGAGGCACCCAGCCGGGGGGCCGGGCTGGCCCAGGCCTTCTGAAGTGGGCCTTTGCCTTCCCGGCTCCTTCTGCCAAATTAATATCCATATTAAAAGTTATTTTTGATAAAACTTTAAGACTTTGACATTTAATATTTTTAGGCAAAATTTAATAGACTTACATAGGCCTTAAATGTTTTCTTTCTGGTAAAAATATCTGAAACATTTTCTCGAGCCCTGAATTCATGTGTTTCCTTCTGAGTCTAAATGAATAAGAACATTTCCTCAAGCCCCTGAGAGCGTGAGAGGCGCGGCCACGGGGCCTGCTGTGCCTAACAGAGAGCTGGCCCTGCAGTCAAGTGTCACTGTCTCTACTGACAAGGACACCAGAGCCCAGAGAGGTTGGGCCATTCTTGGGAAGTCACACAGCTAGAGGAGGGTTCTGCTGGGGCAGTCTGGCTCCAGGCCTTTAGTCTGAATCGCTCTCAGCTGGACCCCAGCGTGACTAGCGCCTCTAGCGCAGGGCAGGTAAGCTCTCCCTCCCCCCCCCCCCCCCCCCCGCCGGGGGTCAGGCTGGGTGGGGCTGGGGCTAGAGCCTGACCTCCTGCTGTCAGTGTGACAGGCTCCCAGGTGAGACACCACACGCCCGGGCTGGACTGCCTACTTACCCCAGCCTCTCAGTCCTTTAAGTCACTGACCACCTTGTGCCCCGAATAACTATGGTCATTAATATGTATATTCCTTCCAGGCCTGCTGATTGATTTTGCACCAGGGTTGTCACATTAATGTTTCATTAGGTTACAGTTTTTGTTGTATTTTTCATTACCCACTGACGGATGGTGGCTCTTTCCAACCAGCATGGGGCGGGGGAGGAACTGCATAAATGATCTGACAGTGAGCTGACGCCTGTCTTGATCATTATCAAAGACAAGGGAAATAGTAAGTGGCCTGCAGAGCCAGAGCTCGCCAGGGCCCCTGGCTGAGCCAGGAGCAGCAGGTGCTAGCTAACGAGACCCGCTCTGCCGGCTGCAGGCTTTGGATTATGAAACACATCCCGCATGCAGCCTGGTCATTGCCGTGGAAAACGAGGAGCTGCTGGTCCCCTGCGAGGCCGATGAGCTGCAAAATCCCAGGAGGAAGACTGCAGCCAGTGCCAGGGTGCTCGTGCAGGTGACAGACGCCAACGACCCGCCAGCCTTCCACCCCAGGAGCTTCGTCGTCAGCGAGGTCGAAGGCGCCAGGCCCGGGACGCACTTGGGAAGGTTTAACGCTACAGACCCAGACGGAAGCGGCAGCCAGATAAGGTGAGAAGAGGATGGAGAAAGGAGGCTGTTGAAGCAGAACAGCCATGCAGCTGGGAACAGTCCTGTCGGAAAACCAGTTTCTCCGGTGTGGTGCTGGGGTGACTGTCTGTTATGAAAATTCCAGAAGCCCCCAAAGGTCCCTGGCCCAGGATCCATGCCTGCTTCCTTCCACGGCATTCTCTGACCCACCAGGGGGGCTCACTTGCTCATTCCCTTTGCACCTAGAATATACTTTCTTCTGTTGTTGTTAGTCCTCACCTGAGCATATCTTTCCATTCACTTTTAGAGAGAGTGGGAGGGAAGGATTTTTAGAGACAGGGGGCGGGGGAGGGGAGGATGGGAAGGAGAGAGGGAGGGAAACATCGATGTGAGACACAACTGACTGGTTGCCTCCTGCACTTGCCTTGACTGGGCCCTGGGAACGAACCTGCAACCCAGGTACGTGCCCTTGACCAGGAATTGAAACCAGTGTGCAGGCGGACGCTCTACCACTGAGCCATGCTGGCCAGGGCTAGAATATACTCTTTTATAGTCCTTTTCTCGCCTTAGAATAATTGCTCCTGTGTTTCTGTCCCCCTCTTTACCAAAGGGCGTGAATTGGCCGGCCTCTGGCTTCTGGACAACAAAGTGTTGTTTTTTTTAGAAACTATGGTAAAATGTATATGACATAAGGTTTACCATTTCAAGTGTTGTCCAGTGACAGTTCAGTGGCATTGAGCACATTCACAGTGTTATATGACCATCACCACCCCCATCCCAGAATTCCTCTCATCTTGTAAAACTGGAACACTGTCCCCATTAAAAATAACCCCCATTCTCTCCCCACCCCCCCCCCAGCCCCTGCCCCCACCACTCCACTCTGTTTCCACGAATCTGACGACCCCCACCAAGCTTGCCCTTCTGTGACTGGCTTATGTGATGGTGTCTGATGCCCTCGGGTTGCCCATGATGCAGCGTGCGGCAGGTCTCCTTTCTTTTGAAGGTTGAAGAATGCAGAGTGGGGCAAAAGCAGGCTTACGGTTGTGAGGACACAAAACAGAGTTTATTCTTGCATGATTATTACTTATTAATTACCGTCTCACTTTCCGTATGAACAACTGTAGACCTGCTTTTGCCTCACCCCGTATCCACTGCACGGATAGACATTTCACTTATCCACTCACCTGTTGCCTGATGGACACGTGGACAGCTTCCACATTTTGTGAATAATTGACGACGACGTAAGTGACATAAGCCAGTCACGAAAAGACAAACGCTGCGTGATTCCCCTTAGAGGAGGTGCTCTCCACAGTCCGCATCAGGGACCAAATCGTAAAGAGAGAAAGCAGATGGTGGCTGCAGGGGCGGGTGGGAGGACGCGGAGGTGCTGCTTAGCAGGCATCGACTTTTCCCGGAGGCGGACCCCACACTCAATCCGCAGCGAGTGCCGACCCAGCCCCCACGTCACGGTCCTCAGAATCCCCACGTGGCTTGTGATAGGACTGGTGTCGGCGTGAGGCACGGGAGTTGACTTCTGACATAGCTGCGGTTTTAAAGATGTCACGCGTCTCCTTCCTTGAGGTATGAGCTGGCTCACGATCCTGCGAGCTGGGTCACGGTGGACGAGCGCTCGGGAGTGGTGGTCACCAGGCAGCGGCTGGACCCAGGGTCCCCGCACGTGAACCACGGCGTGTATGTCATCATCGCACACGCCGTTGATGAGGGTGAGTGCTCGCCCCGAAGCAGGGGGAAGTGTGTCCTTGCTCCTGAGGGAAAACGTGGTGAAGGTCTCAGCACAAACGGGAAAAGGCAAACCTTTCACCGCTGTGTCGTGAACCCAGGGTTGGTTTTGAGAGTGCGTTTCTCTCTGTGACCCCCCAAGGCTGAGGTTTTAAACCTGCCAGGACGTGAAGCTGAATAAAAAGCAACTTCCAAGTACCTTCGGGACTTGTATTTAGGGCATCTGTGAATTCACACCCCAGTTCCGAGGGGTGCTTAGCTGTGCATCGTGCTTGGAATAACTGATCAGCAGGTGCTGGCTAGGAAAACAGTAAGTCTGCTTCCAACCAGCCTCCGTGAGGAGAGGGAAGGCCTTCGGTAGCTCTGTGAGGCAGCTCTTTCCCTCCGAGGCTGCGTTCTCCTTCGCCAGGGACTGTGGGCACTGCCGGCTCTTTCATTGATAAGCAACCCTTCTGGAACCCCCAGGTCACCCGCCGCAGACGGGGACGGGGACCCTGACGCTCCTCCTGTCCGACATCAATGCCAACGCCCCCAGTCTGCACCCGCGCTCTCGGTACCTGGAGGTCTGCGAGTCCTCGGAGCCCGAGCCCCTCCTCATTGAGGCCGAGGAAGGTGACCTGGAGCCCTCCTCAGACCCGTTTACTTTTGAACTGGACACCACGCAGGGACATGCAGGAGACACGTGGAAACTGGGGGAAAATCGGGGTGAGTGCACGGGCCGGGGTAAAGGATCGCGGTGACAGAAACCGGACTCAGAATTGGGCCCAAAGGGATTTCCTGGCTTCTGTGACTGAGAGGCCAGGCAGCCTGTGCCCCGCTGGGCCATGTCCAGGTACCCGAGCCGTCCCTGGCACTGCCCGTCCCTCCCTCGGCACGGCTGCTCTCTGGGTCCCTTCACTTCGGAAGGTTCTCCTCTGGGGACCGAAGGGTGGCCCCAGGAGTCCTGGAGGCTCATGCCAGCACCTGGAGAGAGCACTTACCTCCCCGCATGGCGTGGGTCACCTGTCCTGCCGATCACTGTGGGTCGCAGTGGGGAGGAGCCCGCTTTCTGGCTGGTCCTGAGCCCACACCTGGATCGGGCTGGGATCTGGCCTGAGCCTCTCCTGACTCACAGGGGCTGGGGCTCAGGAATGTGGGCTTCTCCAAAGGGGAACGGGGATGCTCTTACCAGGAGGAACCACTGGCATCTGCCAACAGCACCCTCCTCTGTGCTTTACGAGTGGACCTGTGGAGCAGAGCTTGCTTTTTCGGTTGAGTTCCCGTGTACAGTTCCCTGACCCAGTGGGTGGCAGAGCCCTGAACCTCTCCCCACAAGAGGTCTGGCCTGGCCTTGGCTCCTGGGAGCACATCCTCAAGCCCTGGGAATGTCCTGCCTGATAAGAGGGTTTGCCTGGGGGTTTGTGTCAGTCAACAGAACAGAGTGTCTCAGGTGGGGCTTTGTGTCACATGGACAGCCAACCAGGCTTATACGACCAAGGCCAATAGAGACTCAGGATGCCAGGCTCAGGGGCTTCCCTGGTTGACAACGGTCCATATGTATTGTCACTCATCGGTGCCCTGGCTCCACGTCTCTGGGCTCTGCCCTGCGTGCTTCTGCCCTCGGCTGGCCACATTTGAGCCCTGAATTTGCAGCTGCTGTTGGAAGTGAGGGTGGTGTTGGCAACGGCCCCTCTAACTCTGCATCTGGCTAACTCCCGTATAGAGCCCTGGGTCCTGGAGGCCTTTGTAAACATCTGTGGAGCAGCGGAAAAACGTGCGAGTCCCTGCATTCATGACCCCCTTCCCTTGCAGGTCGGTCGGTTGAACTTTTAATGCTGAGAAGCCTGCCTCCTGGCGATTACTCAGTGCCGCTTTCCATCGGAGACGGACAGGGCCTTTCCCAGAAGCAGACTGTCCACGTGAGGGTCTGTTCCTGTCCTGGCGGAGCCACGTGTGCGGCGGAGCCATTAGCTGCTGGACCAGAGCTCTCTGTGGGGGTCCTTGCTCCTCTCTGCATGGTGTTCCTGGCTCTGGCAGGTCAGCAGTCCAGGCCATAAGCCGGGAGAATGGAGCCCTCTGGGGTGGGGAGCAGGTGATGGCAGACAGCAGTGGGATGCCGGGAGAATGACCTGGAGGCTCATCGAGTCCCAGGCTCAGATCAAAAGTGGCTGACCTGGTCAGACATGCTGTCTGTCTGGCAAAAGCAGCTTCTATTCAGTGAGCAGCAATCTACAGCAGAGGAGCCACAGGGTGACCCGAGGTTTGTAAATGGGGCAGCAATACACAGATGTCTGTCTGGGCTTCTGGGCTCCTGGGCTTGGGGAAGGCAAATAAGGAAACTAGATTTTCAAATAAACACCGTATTTCCGGTTACATGGCATTAGTCAACCAAGTCAACAAGCGGTTACCTAGCACCTGTGCCCCAGGCTGTGTAAAGCTCTGCAGTTACTAAGATGATTAAGGCACATCCGACCCTGTCATTCATGACCCTGTCATTCATGACTGAGGTACAAGTTAACAGACGGCCCCGGTGAAGCCTCTGATACAGACGGGCTTGTTTAACTCACTCCCCTTTGTCTCATCGCAGCTGTTCTGCTTCTCCTGCTGCGATGCGATTGTGTGTCTGGAGCCAAGAGGCACAGCTGCCCCGCCCTGCACCAAGAGGGCCTGCAGACCCTGATCATGTACAATGACGAGAGCAGAGCCAGCGCAGGCCAGGTAAGGAAACAGCACTTTGTGTTTTGTGACAATGATGTCGATAATAAATCTACCTATTTTCCCACTCACTGTGCCCGCCTCTCCCGTCTTCACTCTAATTTGAGTAGCAAAAGGGGAAACATCCCCAATGTTGTCCAAATTAGCTAAATTGATTTGTTGCTTTAGGTCACTGTTTCTCGATGGGGGGTGGTTTTGCCCCCCAGGGGACATTTGGCAATGTCTGGAGACAATTTTGATGGTCACACTCGGCTGGGGGGTGCGGGGGCGGGGGGCGGGGAGGATGCTTTTGGTTCCTAGTAGGTGGAGCCCAGGGATACTCTAAACACGCTCCAGCGCCCAGCTTGGCCCCGCAACAGAGAAGTGTGTGCCCCAGTGTCTGCAGTGCCGAGGTTGAGAAACCTTGTTTAGGAGAAAATGGCTTGACCGGGTGGTTTTCTCAATGGACAATGTGCGGGGCTTACTAATCAAATGAGTCCACAGCTTCTTGGCTGTGGCCTGAAGTAAGGCAGAGCCGCCCCCCTTCCTCAAGGTCAGAGGCTGAGCACCACTTGCTGACCTTAAAGGGACAAGACCCGGGCTTTGCATCTTATTAGTTTCGCCATATTGAGCACATCACTTAACCCCACATCCTCCTGTGTGAATCAGGGTAAAAATCAACCCCACGGATTTCTTGGGGATCAAAGAAGACTATGCCCTGGAAGCACCCACAGTCGCCTGACACCAGCCCTGCCATATCTCAGCTGTCCTCACAGCCACCCTCGGCTGGAGTTGGCCATGAGATGAAAGCACTGTGAACGCCCTGTCTGTCTTCATTAAGAACTAAGGTGGCTGATCTAAAAAATAAAAGCCAAATGTCGAAAGGCAACGCCTCTCGCTCACAGCGGCCCCAGGTGGCCCACCTTCTGTGGTCTTAGGAGACCGGTTGCAACACGACATGCTCTTGGGAAAAGACCTGCTGATGGGTGTTGGCTTCATGTGCGAGTAAATCGGGAGACACTCCGCAAAGTGACTGGGGCTTGGAGAAGCTGGGGGTCCGCCAAGACTCCTTGGATTCTTCCCGTGTTCTCTTCCCTACTGGCATGCAGCAAGGGAGAGTAACAGCCTTGGGTCACGCTGCAGATGTATGTGCACGCCTGCACCTGCACACAGGCCCACTGAGCCCTTCCTGGTACAGAGAGGAGACGGCAGGAAGCATGGTCCAAACTCTCCATGTAGCTGGGTCCCCCTGCCTCTCCCAGCAGTAAAAGCAGCAGTTCCCTAGTTTGTGTCATTTGAAGAAGGAAACTCTCCTGACAACCCGCAGTGCTTTGTGTAACAGAGAAACCACCCTGCCTCGGGCAGTTCCACTCTGCTCTGAAGCGCAACCCTCCGGACAATGGAAATGGCTCCCCCCCCCCCCCCCCCCCCCCCCCCCCCGGCTGTGCTTAGTCTCCTGCTTGGTGGGGTGGAGCTGGGGCTGCTGAGCTTGGAGGAGTTGGGGGAACTGGCCTCCCCACGCACTGGCTGCCGACACTGTTCAGGGGGAAGGGGTAATGGCGGTGCCCTGGTGCTGTCCCTGTTGGCCAGCAGCTCGGTGGAGCTCTCCTGGAAAGAGGAAGCAGCTACAGAAGCAGGGCGTGTGCAGCTTGTCATCGCAGCGCTGAGGCCAGGCAGGCGGAGGGAGTCTGGTGGCCAAGGGCACTGGTCAAGTATCAGCTGTCGGAGGGAGGAGCGCATGCAGGACAGGGTTCTCTGTCCTCGTCTAGTCCCACGGCATCCTCCCTCTCATCTCTAACTCTCAGCTCGGGTGTCCTCTGATTAATGTTGGCTTTATGCCCCATTCCTGCCAAGGTACCCTTAGGGCTCTGAGAACATGGCACACAGCAAACCTGGGTTTAGATCACAAAACCGTGGATACATAATCTAAGTGACTACCAACTTGCACATATAAAGTGAGATTAATAATGTTCTCTCTGACTTAAATTTATTGGGCAATTTAACCAAAATACACATGTGAAGTTTTTAGCACAGACTAGGGTATTGGCAGACACGCAAGCAACAGTGACTGCCAATATTAGAGTTGCTGACAGCAATTACTAATTATGTCTTTGCAACCACTGGTTACATCTCCATGAGTGCACGCTTCTCCATGATCATCTCACCTGAATGTACCTGCCTACACCTGCGCACACTCACCCGGGGCCTTCTGTGCTCCTGGGAGGACTCGCCTCATCCGAGATGCCTACCGTTGATTCCACCCACTGTCGACCACAAACAAAAGTTGGTCATGTATTCCATCAGGAAAAAGGAAAAAGAAAGGATTAGGACCCCACTGTGCGGACCTGGCGAGCCTTGCCTGTGAGGCCCTGAGACGGAGAAGGAGGAAGAGAATGTGGAAGCAAAGGTGCGGGCCTTTGTTACCATAGAGTTCCTCCCACAGGTTCTCCCGCCGACACAGGCCCGCCCGATTCCCGCCTGGTCAGGGTCTCCATTGGCCTCTGGACGCGCATGAGGAAGGTCTGTAAGATTACATAGATGCTTCCCATCTCTAAGGGGAAGCGGGTGAGTTCTCAGGAGAGAAATGCAGCTGCCGTCAACATCTGAGCCCCTCAGCGAGTAGTTGTTGGATGAGGACTGAAGGAGATGGTGCATGCTGCACGGCCAGAGCCATCGTCGCCAGCCTCAGAGGACTACCTTGTAGAAAACGAGACGCTGTTGAAACGAGGGTTTCTAGCATTGCTTAACGTGAAACACTGAGCCAGAAACCCCACTTCCCCACCGTCAGTTACAGGAGCCCCTTCCCTAAATGACTGCACTTAATCTGCAGGACAGCCGTTGGATGTTTTCTGGGATGGCCTGTGTTCGTGTTGGGGGAGATGTTATTCCTTGCTTTGTGCCTTATGCTTGCCATCATTATTTCAGCCCTGTCTCTCACAGATTGGCTCAGAGGTCAGGAATCAGAAGCCAGCCCTGCCCACCCACACAGCGGAGGAAGGCGCCGCGCTGGGTGCTAAGGTAAGCGTGGCTGCTGGGCTGCTTGGGTTTAAGGTGGCTTCGCAGATGGTTTCCGTGGCAGGAACTGCCTGGCTGTTCTCCCACCCGAGTGCAGTCGCTCCCCACCGCCAGGGCACGCCACACCTGCCCAGTGCCACCTTCGTGACTTTTTGCCACGTGCTTCTGCTGCTTGTACTAGTGTATTTTTAAATATTTTTCTTTAAATGGACTGGTGTCCAGATAAAGTACATTTCTTGTAGATAGGAACTGGTATGTTTCAATTGTCAATGAAAACCCATTTTTTTGTGTGGAGTGGAAAATAGATGCAATAGGAATAGGAGCCAATAATTCCAGGTAGAAAATGCTGCCGCCAAAGGGTCTCTCTCTGTGGAAAGGGAGGCATCAAATCCATGCTGGCCCCACACAGAGACTTTCTGTTGACGTCCATAGGAGAATGGGTAAAGAATTGGAAAGGGAATTATATTCTCACCAGAAGATTCCATGTCACTTAAAACCCTGGCTAATCTCCCTCTCTAAGTGGCGGATGATCCTGCCCGTGGAACAGCACATGAGTGCAGGGCTGCCATAAATGATGGGGCAGGTGCTTGGCTAGGGGTGAGCAGGGCTGCCCTTCCTCATCCATACACAGATGTCATATGGGCTGGTGGTGGTCTTCTCTCTCCTTTCTCTTTAACCATCCGCACGCATCCCGAGGCCAGCAGCTGCCCCTGTAGCACAGTACTTGCTCTGATTTGCCGACCATGCCCTCGTGTGCACTCTACAAACTCAAATCTGCAGAATTTTTACCAGAACCTGTCGGGGAGGACACCTCGTTTCTCCATTTACAGAGGAGGAAACAAAGGCCTGTGTCCCTGGGTTCCCTTCATGGCGTCCGGCAAATAGTATTTGCACCTGTGGTGACAGGTTAAATAAACAGCATTCACATACCTTCCCTAAATTACATTGTCCTTATGATTTATTGGGCAACCTGGCACCTTATAATCGGCTGCAAAGCACAAGCTATCTTAGATAACACCATTGCTAGGGTCCATTGCCTGCTTTATTTTCTTTGAAATTTTATTTCATTATTGAAGGGCCTTTATGAAAATAATAGAAACCTCAAGCAAAAGCCTCACATCCCTAAACTGAAACAGCTTCATTTGTCTGTCACCTTCTAGACCTTGTCCACGTGCATATTCAACTCGTGGGTACCTCTATCATCATTGTTAGAAGTTAGAACCTGCATCTTCAAGTCATATTAGGTCACACACTGCCATTTTGCTATAGCCTTCTTTTTTCTTGCATCTCTCCACCTTTCCTTTTTCACTCCTACGTTCTCCCCCCCCCGCCCCCTTATCATAATGCTCATTTTTGTTTGCATATGAGAGTGTGAGCAAGGGAAGCATGCTGAAGGACACACAGCTGCTTTGTTTCCAACTGGAGGGAAATGCATTGTCTTTTGGGTAAACCGTCATTTCCCTCCTAGGACATAAATGAAGTGCTGCCACCTCCAGCACATGCATCAGACCAAGCACATTTTGTCCTGGGACTCCAGTGAGTTACAGAAGTTCACTCCCTGCTGTGGTCATCTCACTAATGATTGACTGTTCCCTTATAAGTGGCCTTTCTAGAAGATTCTGTGATACTGGTGGAATGAACACATAGTCAGTAAAGACCTTCTCATCTATCCAACTAGCTATTGTCATTGTTGAGTGTTGTTAAGAGTTATTTGGTAGTCCTGATCCAATGTGGCACCTTTAAGGACACTCACAAATGAGTATGTTTTCTTGTGTCCACCCAAGGGCACCAGGGATCATCTCTAAGAGTCAGAGCTCATGGCTTTGAGCCTGACCCAAGTCTAGCCCAGTGACTTCACACCTCCTGCCAAAATGAGCCCTGGGTCCCCTAGCCCCCTGTCCTTATGTAGTCTATGTAAAAATTCTAGAACAATTGCTTTTCTTTGTAAAATGATTTTTCTGAAATAATTTTCAGACTCACAAGAACTTATAAACACAGTCCAGAGAGTTCCTGTGCAACCTGCCCACAGGGAAGCCTCTCACATAACCACAGTACATTACCAAACCCAGATTGCTGACTTGGGCACCACACTCTTAATGCAGGTCTCAAACACAGACCTCCAACTTCACTAGTGTATCTAGGTATTATTTTAACAACAACAAAAAAATACTTCTTCTGACAAAAACTAGAAAAGGTATTCACAGTTTTTATGATGGAAAGCTTCTAAAAAAAGAATTCAAGCCCTCTATAATTTCATTATCATTTCTCAGCCTGTGTTTGAGCTAAGATAGAAATGTACTGTCCTGTTTTGCACAGAGATGATGCCACTAACCCACCCTTCAAGGGTTGTGCATTGAGAGGTGTGTCCCTCTGGTCCTGGTGGGACCAGTGTTCTGAGCATGGAACCTGGTCAATAGCACAGGCCCTGAGCTCAGAAGGACCCTGTTCTTGGCTTAATGCTCTACTGTCATTACCTTGAACTTGTTAATATTGGGACAATTGGCCCCACATTCTCATGTTGTACTGGGTCCTGCAAATCGTGTAGCTGATCTTGTCCCTAGGGGTGGATGTGCCTCATTCACAAATGCTGAGGCCATGCCCATGGCACAAGGAGTCTTACTAAGCTTTTGTGGACCCAAAACAGGGCTTGCAAATCACATTCCCATGCTCCATCCCCGTAAAGCAGCTGCCAAGCTTGCCCATGGATCTTTGCCAGGACGACCTACACGATCTTTATAACTTCCATATATTTTGTGCAGAAAGAAAAGGCAATGTGATTGTAAGGATTTCTAGTGATGTGCTTGCAGGATCTCCTCTCTCTTCCACCACACGCAGGTGACGCGTGACCAAGCTGCCCTCGATCCTACTCTCCCTCAAGGAGAGCTCTGGCCACCCTCCACCTGGACGGTGCCCCCATCTTCTGGCCAGCAGAGGCCGTTGATGGGGAGTTCGAGGAGGGCTCCTCAGAGGGGTTAAGGCTCTGCCCCTTTGCTTTGCAGGTTTACCTGGGTACCGGGGTGTCCAGACAACCCTTGGAAGTGAGGGCAGGAGTGATGGCGGAGATCCTGCATCAGGTAGAGGCTTCCCCGTGTCGGCGTCCCCATCCGGGCCCAGCTGGGGGTACTTCCCCTAAACCGCTGTCGCTGTCAGCTGGGGCTGCAGCCACAACAGACCTAGGCTTACACAGGCCTGCTTCTCACAGTCCTGGGCCTGGGGTCTGAGATCGGGGACCAGCAGGGGCGGGTGCTGTAAGAGTCTTCCTGCTCCACAGACGGTCACTTTCTTGCTGTGTCCTCACGTGGCAGAGAGACACCCGTCTCTTCTTAAGGGGCACTAATCCTATCACAAGGACCCCACCCTCATGACCTCATCTAAACCTAATTATCTCCCAAAGGCCCCACCTCCAAATACCATCCCAGGGGGGGCGGGGCTTCAGCGTAGGACTTTGGGAGGCACGCTTTGGTCCAGGGCAAGCACTTTCATGGGATCGAGTTCCAGGGCCTATTTCTGCAGAACACGATCCAAGACAAGAGTGAAAGGTCTCTTTCTGGGGAATCATGAACCACGTGGTTGACGAGGCTTAGGGATTGTTGGTGATAACATTAGCTCTCTCCTGGAAGCTCCCCAGCACAGGCAGTTGGGCAGTTGTGCAAAGCCATGGGTGATTCCAGCAGGAGGAGCCCAAGGAGAGCCGTGTCACTGAGGGTGAGCTCTGTGCGCTCCCCACTCAGGGATGGCGGGGAGCGCACAGACGCAGCAGATGCGACTTCTGACTCCCAGGGGCTCCATGTGTTGTTACAGTAAAGCTGGGGCTCAGCCCCGTGGTAGCAGAAGTGCAGAGGAGTATGTCAAGGTTAGTGGGCCCATCTGCCGAGACTGACTTAGTTGGCAAGTGCATTTCTAAGGGATTGAAAGATACCTAACTCATTCAGTCTTCGCATAGCCCGCCTGGGCTGGAGCAATCCTTTTCCTCACCTATAAAAGGTGGAAACCGGGGACGGAGAAATTAAGTGACATGTCCAAGGTCACAGACATAGAACCTGGTAGAAATGGGGTCAAATGCAGGGGCCCGGGCTCCCGGGTGTGGGCATTGGGGAGCTTGTTCAAGAGCATTGCTCCCAGGCCCCAACTCTGCAGACCCTGCATTTGTGGGTCTGGGTGCTCAGCAGAGTGTCTGACCTGAGGTCCTGGGACCCCGTTTTGTGAAATCCAATGACCCTTCCCATGGCTGTCAGAGTGGGTGGCAGACAGGTGCCAGGTGGTACAGCTTGAGGGAGTGAGATGCAGATGGTGGCGGGGTAGGGAGCCCCCATGTCACCTCCTCCTGGGCCTGTCCCAGTGCCTGGGGATGGGAGGAGGTGCTCTGTGCCTCAGTGACAACCCTGAGGTCGGTGTGGACTTGGTCCCTCCAAGCACCTGCTCCCAAGTCCTGCAGAGTGGACAGTGCTGAGTAAACCACTGTCCCCAAGTCCAGAAGCAACCCTGAACCCAGAGAGCCCAGGCCCTGCAGACCTGCCTGCCTGATCCCGCCGCAGCGTCGGGCAGCCCCTGGTCCTCAGCTCCCATCTGTAAAGGAGGGTGGGGACAGCCCCCCGCATCAGGGGCGATTCTGTGCACATGGGTGTGAGGTAGCCGCATAAGCACAGCACGTCATTGTCACGCGGCATCTGGGTTGCCCCTCCCTGCACCTGTGCACCCCCAAACAGCTGAGCCGGGTGGGCCTGGTGGCTCAGGAGCGGGGCCCGCCCAGGGAAGGAGAGGCTGCAGCAGGCGAGGCTGGCACAGAACAGAGGAGAAGCCTGGTTCTCCTCTTGGGAGCTTTCTACTTCGTTGGAGGTTTATGATGAATTATTGATCTTAGGGGACTCTAAAATTGCTGACTCGGTGCAGAAACCAGCACTGTCATCAGCCAGGATGCTGAGCTGGGATCTGCCCGGCACAGCCGCTGCGGCGTGTCTGGCTCTGTATCCAGCCTCGTCATTAATGGTCCACTCGCTGCACCAAGGATGGACTGGGATGCGGGCACCCATTGGCCACTGGACAGAGCTGCCTCTCCTGCCCCACCCCCTCGGGTTCATGCCGCAGTGGCCTCAGTCCCCGAATGAGTGGACCCAGGCAACGGGCAGATGCAGGGGGGAGGTTCCCATGTTCACCTGTGGGCACCAGTAACCACAGGGCCATGGTGTTTCCAGTTAAACAGGGAGCCTTGGAGTGGCTCCTGCAGCCAGCGGAAGGTGGGGACAGCCGGCTGCCGATCGAGGGGAGGGCACGGCTGAGAGCTCCATGGGCTCCGGGGCTTCTCGGCTTCCGCTTTCCAGGCCTTGCCCCACCGCCTGCCTCCTCCAGCTCTGAGATGTTTGATTCTGAGCGTCTTCAGGTCCTGGGTGAGCTCACCCCTTGGGCCACTGTTAGCTAGTGATGGTCAGAGGTCCTTGCTGACCCATTGCAACTGAGATGCAATAACTGGCTCAGATTTGCACCAGCCCCTCCCAGAGGTGTCTGAAGGTACATGGGGAAAGCCCTTTAACCTCCGCCGTCAGTCCATCCACCCAACAAACATTTATGGAGTCACTCAGACCAGAAAAACGCAGAAAAGTCTTCACAGAGCGATGGCGTGGGCTTGTAGGAGCTGGAGTTTGCTGAGTGGAGGCTGGCAGTTGAGCATGGTCATTTGGGAAAGGGACAGCAGGTGTCGGGGCACAGGTGGTGGAGAGATGAACCCCCAAAATAAACCCACTAGAGGGCGGGGCACTGCCGAGGGCCGTCATAGGTCCTCCCAGGACTTAGCTGGAAAGTGTGACGGCGCTCCTTCCCCTCAGTTGGCTGCCACCACTGAGTCCATAGCACCGTCTGTTACGGCTGGGGACAGAGGGGCGGCCCACCATATCCTCATAGCCTGGAGCTGCGGCGTCCCTCATGGAGCTGCAGGAACGAGCCCTGTGGGGAAGAACCTGGCCATCACCTCCTCTTTCCCTGGCTTTTCTCCAGAAGCTCTGTGGGCTCCATGCGCTGGCCGCAGACCCCGGGTCCCTGCCTCACATCTACGTGGAGGAGGGGGAGCTGGAAGGGGCAGAAAGTCTGAGCTCACTTGCCTTCTCAGAGCACACACCGTCACTGCCCAACCTGCTGGACTGGCTGGGGCCCAGGCCTGAAGAAATGCACCCCAGAGCATCTCCTGAAAGTGCAAGACATTATGGTCCATTGAAATAATCCTCCTTCCCTTCCTCCCCCCTCCCCCCTCCCTTCTTTCTTTCTTTCTTTCTTTCTTTCTTTCTTTCTTTCTTTCTTTCTTTCTTTCTTTCTTTCTTTCTTTCTTTCTTTTCTTTTTTTCTTTCTTTCTTTCTTTCTTTCTTTCTTTCTTTCTTTCTTTCTTTCTTTCTTTCTTTCTTCCTTCCTTCCTTCCTTCCTTCCTTCCTTCCTTCCTTCCTTCCTCCCTCCCTCCCTCCCTCCCTCCCTCCCTCCCTTCCTTCCTTCCTCCCTCCCTCTCTTTCTTTCTTCTTTCCTCCTAGTCTTAGACTCAGGATAAACTCTGAGTTCAGATTAGATGCTTTGATATTCTCAGGCCACACATCTTGAACCAAAATAGCAGGTTATGCTTTTTTAAAAATTTGATTCATCAGATAGATTTTCCAGAGACGCTTTTAAATTAAACTTGAATGTAATTTCTTGCTTCCATTAGCAGCCCAGCTCAGAACGAAGATGAAATATAATCTATAGGTTAACCAGCAATTTGTTAATAATAGGTAATATTGGGGGTGAAATGAAAATACATTTTAGTGATTATACATATTTCTGTAATTATGATTCTGTTTCAGTTTAAGTGAAAAAACAGGTAAATAGGGAAATATTTTCTAGAAGATTAGTGCTCAGTATTTTTAGTGATTAAAAAATAAATAGTAATCCTTTCTAGTTTTTTAGTACGCATAAATAAAATATTATGAAAGAAATGATTATGCTTACAACTGTATAAGCAGTGCATACTTTAAAAATGAACAGACATAATTTAACTTGCATGGATTATGTAAGCAAAATCATTTAGTAGCCTTTAACGAATAAATTACAATTAGATTGTATCTTTTTAAAAATCGATTTTTATTTTTCAATTACAGTGGACATATAATACTGTTTTTGTTTCAGGTGTGCACCCCAGTCCCCTCAATACTCACACCCACCTGACACCATACCTAGGGATTAGAATATCACTGACTGTACTACCCCTGCTGTACCCTACACCCCCATGGCTACACAAGCACTTCTCACTTGTACTTCTAAACCCCTTCACCTTTCTCACCCATCCCCCACCCCTTCCCATCTGGCAACTGTCTAAATGTTCTCTGCATCTATGAGTCTCTTTCTGTTCTGCTTGTTCATTTATTTTGACTTTTAGATTCAATTGTTGATATGTATTTATTGCCATTTTATTGTTCATATGTTTTATCTTTATTTCTTCTTTTTCTTAAAGAAGACATTTCATGTTACTCCAATTACATTGTATCTTTAAACAAAATCACAAGCCTAATTGATTTTTTTTCGTGTCCACTTACTGCTAGGATAAGTGTTGGGGACAAGATGGCTTCTTCTAAATAGGTTAAAAAGGGTTAACAGTAGGACATGAGCTCTACAAAGTCAGTTTCCTGGTCTGAGCAATAGATGAGAGTCTGGCTCAGCAAAACGCTAAATGCTATCAGGACACTGGCATGCACACATTGTAGACCTAAAAGGCGACAGGAAATTGGGAAACCTTACATGACTGATGAGCGTGACCTGTGAGTGCCCTCCGGCACCCTGGGATGAACGGGTGAAATCTATGAAACGTCGTTTTAGCAGACTCGGGGTTAAAACCTCCTCTTTCTCATGAGGAAGGGGTGGAAGCGTTTACTGCAAAGCCTCGGTGTTTGTACACGGTTCACTCCTCACCTGGGGCCCTGGATCGCCGCCCATCTGACCCTAGAGCCGCTGTGAGAACACTGGGGGCTGCCAGGAGAATCGAAGACATTTCAGGGTTATTCATGATAAAAGTGCTTTTCTGAAAAGTGTAGTTTTTGAGTGTGAAGTGTTGGCAGGGATCGGTAGGTGGTCTTAGGCCTTCCTGGATCTGAGGCAAGGGACAGAGGATGATCTGCCGCCCCCCTCCCCCATCTGTTTTGTGAATAAAGTTTTATTGGCACCCAGCCATGCTCGTGTATCATTTATGTGCCACCGATGACTGCTCGGTGCTGTCACAGCAGGGCTGTTAGTCACAACACAGACCCTCTGTTCCCACAAAGCCAGATCTGTTTCCTTTCTGGCTCTTCACAGAAAAAAGAGTGCCGGCCCTTGCTGAAGGCATTCTTTTTGGAAACCTCCCATGGAATCAACAGGTGCAGACGGATCCACAGCCCTCCGTTACAAACAGACCCACGCCATACAGATGGGAAGGTTAGGAGGAAGTTGGCTTTGGCCGCGGGTAGCTGGTGGGTGGTGAATCCTGGCTGCTGTGCATGTTGGTGAATTCCTGCCATAGGACACTCTCTCCAACCGACTGTTTTCAAAAGTAATAAAATACTTAGGAAAAAGTCAATGATGCCCAAGTTAATAATTCACAAGGAGAACAAAATGTTACATTTTGTGGACACTGAATTAGACATTGATTAATTTTTATTAATCAATGTTGCAGCCTTTGTGTGTTTTGGAGCCAATATGTAAACAAGTTCAGCCCCTGGCTAATTTCATAGTCCTCAGAGGGATGGTCGTGTCCTGGGGGTAAAGGGGTCCCGTGGGCATGTTTCTGAAGCTCCCCTGGCGTATGAGACGTCAGGCATTCCTGTAGATGCCAGTCTGTGTGAACAGCATCACCGTCCCCGGCTGATATATGCACTGAACATTCATGATGTGGCTGCGTCTCCTACAAGTCCATTCCCACGTCTATCCACACGCTTCAAAGGTTTCCGTGGGAAACCGCTGGTGAAAGCCTAAGCTGCCCGTGGTGCTTACCTGTGAACTACACCGGGCCTATTATGCAGTATAACCGAAGAGTGTCTTCAAGGAAACTGATTGTATTAAGAACATTTGTCTCCCAATTGCTTAGCATCTAAGGATAGCTGCGGTCTCCCAGGTTAAGTATGTATTTGGTGTTTCATCAATTGTGGTTTTCCGTTCGCTTCAACAATCTCGTTTGTTGCACGGAGCTTCTCATCAGAGGTGCCTGCCCTGCTTACTCCTGTGATTTGCTGAACACAGACGTTGTGAACACAGATAACACCCAAGTGGCACTCGCGCTGGGAACCTCCCTGTGTGTCCCTGCACAGCAGGTGTTGTCACGGTCCCCTCAAAGGTGCAGAGGACCCCAGACATTGTCTAGTCACCGTCGCCTCCGAAATGTGTGTGTCAGAGGCCAAACAAATCTGCCGTAAGAAGGAGAAGGAGGATAAAGACTCCTGAGGCAACAGCAAAGACACTTCTCTACCTTTCCCAGCACGGACTCTGGTACTGGAACCCGACACGGATATGAGGCGGCAGGGACTGCGAATCTTCTCAATATCGGCTGCCTCTCCCTCCTCAAAAACAGAACCCCTGTCAGCCATCAGGAACTCGAGTGACATTTCCCATCCTCCCCTGCAGGCAGGTATGACCAAGTGACCGAGTTCTGGCCAATGGGAGGTAACTTCCAGGAAGTGTCCTTGAAGGGTGGAGGTGGGTCTGTCTCTTCCCCGTCTCCGAGGTCTGCTGGCTGGAATGAAGATGCAATGGCTGGCACTGTGGCAGCCATTCTGGATGTGGGTGCACCAACAGGACAGAAAGGGGGTAGGTCTCCGACACCAAGGAGCCCCACGGGCCCATTCCTGGACCACCTTACTCTAGTCCCAAAATGAAGGAGAATTCAACATGTCTTGTTTAATTAAGTCACTGCTGTTATGAGGAGAAATTACCCGCGAGACAGGCAACCACGGCAAGCCAAGAATTTGGTGAAACAGGTCCTCTCCCAAGCCAATCTGGAGAGGGAGTTTCTTTATTAGCAGATTCGAATCCGGGCCGCCGCCGCGGCAAAACGCGCGCAGAAAAGCAGCAGCCCCGAGCGGTTACAGTTACGGCTTTTTATACACAATTCAAAATAGGGGTGGGGTGTAACGGGGACAAAGTGGATTCATGCATCAGCCAGGGGCCTCCCGGAACATTTGTTATTTTCTAACAAGACATCCTGTCTGCTAGGTCAGCTTGACCTGTTGGCCAAGACTTTGGGCCAAATGGCCAATCAAGGAAACTAAAATCTTTCATGTAGGAGGGAGTAAAGGGAACAAAGAAATTCCGGAGGGGTCTGTGCTGTGTCCTAACGGCATGGGAGTTTATCACTCCTGCCTGGTATTCTCACCTCCCGCTTATTTTGACAATTAATCAGAGGCTAACTTTTTCAGCTGGTTTCTGGTGCCGGCTATCCATCTCCGGGGACAGCTTCAAGGCCTGCACTCCCCTCCGTGCAGGGCTGGTAATTTTCCACTGCCCTACAACTGCTATTTCGGATTTTCTGTCACTTGTGGCCAAATCTAATCTTAACTGATACAAAATAAAGGAACAAGAGAAACAAGCCTCAAGTAGCAGAACTTGTGTGGTGTGGGCTCAATCCGTGGCGCCACGTGTCGTGGTCAGAGGACCGGTGACCCCTCTCATGCAGACAAAGCCTTGGTAACAAGGGCGTCTGTGCTTCTGAGAGGCGCGCATGAGCTGAGCAAGGAGGAGGGAAGAACTGCGTGACGTAGACACGCGTTACTGCTGCTCGCTGCTCGCAGCACAGTCCTCAGAGAGCGATGGACTCAGGCCACTGCACACAGATGGATCGGAAGTCTACGTTTTGGGAAAAAAAATTGTTCTTCCAATGAAACCACCCCCTGTCCTGAGAAAGCCTGTGGTTGCCCAACCCCAGAGCCATCCCTGGAACCGCCAACCTGGGAGATGGAGTGCAACCAGCGCGGGCACCTGTGATGCCGCGTCCGCCAGGCGCGGGAAGGGCAGGACGCAAGCAGGCCGTGAGGGCCACCTCGGACTTCTCTGGTCCCCCCGCTTTGCTCACGTGGGCAAGTGCGGACCGTGGTGACGAGTTTATGGGAGCAGGAGTGTTTGTAGCAGGCATGCTGCTCCCACACATCTACCCTGCGGGGGTGTGGGGGACCGGGAACTTATTATCCAGTTTACAGGTTGTCGGACCCCCAAGCAGTGCCAGGTTAGAGTGTGTCTGAGTAGACTGGTCTTGGGGACACCTTTAGGGTCCTGCCTCCCACAGGGAAACACTCAGTAAACCCAGGGTGATAAGAAGCTTGGGCAGGCGGGGAGGAGGCATTTCTCTTTGGGCTCTGCATCAGGATGGACCCTCTTTCGGGCACGTGCCTGCTCTGGGCTCTGCAAATGCTGGGTCCAAGAGAGACTTGCTGCTCCCCACAGCGTGTAGCACTAAGGGGCATCGTGCTGGGTTCTGTCTACTCCATCCACTATGAGGAGGCAAGCAACTCCTCTGTAGTCACCCTCATTCCATTCTCAGCCCTGCATGAGCTCAGCAGTGCCCCAAAGGGCAGTGTCACCCAGAGTCGGTGGTGGGCAGGCCGGGCACGCAGGATAGCATGGCCTTGGCCTCCAGAGGCACAGGCTACCCCACTGCTTGGGACTGCGGCCCTCGGCCAGCGGAGGGCAGGTCTTTAAGACAGAGGTCAGGAGCCTCTTGGCCTCTGAGCAGGTTTCTGAGTGGGTGAGTGGGTCTATGGGGGTCTCCCCTCAGCGCTAGGACCCTCTGGGCTGAATCACTCTCCGTGGTGGAGCCCCTCCTGTGCTCTATGGGTGCCATCCCTGGCCTCCACCCACTCATGCCAGGGGCACCCTCCCCCAGGTGTCACACACACAGACGTCTCCACACACACATTGCTCGGGTTCCCCGGGCTCAAGTTGCCTGGTTGAAACACTGGCAAATGGAGTGAAGCTTTAAAATACAGCCTTCCTGCCGGCCAGTGTGGCTCAGTGGTTGAGGGTCGACCTATGAACCAGGAGGTCATGGTTTGATTCCTGGTCAGGGTACAAGCCCTGGTTTCGAGCTTGATCCCCAGTGTGGGGAGTGCAGGAGGCAGCCGATCAATGATTCTCTCTCACCATTGTTTCTATCCCTCTCTCCTTCTCCCTTCTCTCTGAAATCAATAAAAACACATATTTAAAATACAGCCTCCTGGAACGTCAGCTACTGACTTAAAATTCATCAAACCGCGCTGGTCAGGAAGAGTCTGGAGACACGGTCATGAGGAAGCCCTGAAGTGCCAAGTTAGCTGTGGACACTGTGCAACCCGAGGAGGGACCTTCTCTGGCGCCGCCGCGATGCCCCGGCTCAGAGCCTCCGAGTCCCGGCCACCTCTGCGCTGTGGCCACACGGAGAGGCTAACGATGCCTTGGTCCCGGCCTGGGGCTCACGTAGTCAGCCGCTTGCCGAGGCCGTCTGGGGGTTGCCGGCGGGAATGTGGGCACCCGACCAGCCGTAGGCTGCGAAGGTCAGCCAGGCGGGTCCAGTGGGTCAATGGGGTCTGGACCCAGACCTAGAGATCTGAGTTATGCCCCAGTGCACAGCACGAGCGAAAGGCTACTTTCAGCTTCTCTGCGTTCGAGGTTTCCAGAGCCCCGAGGTCCTCTCTGTCCCCTGTCCTAACAGCAGGTCTGTGCTGGTCGGGCAGCTGCTGACCACCGGCGTGGAGGGCCGGGCTCGGACCCAGGGGCCTCAGTCCTGCCCTCAGCGAGGTCAGGGCCAGCTCCACGCTAAGTCTCGGTGTGTCCAAGGAGAACTCATGCTTCGTGTCCCTGCTTCTGAGGAAGGGCAGATGTGAGCAGGAAACCATCACTTCTTTTTCTAAAAATATATTTCTATTGATTTCAGAGAGGAAGGGAGAGGGAGAGAGAAACATCAATGATGAGAGAATCATTGATCAGCTGCCTAAGGGCAGAATGGTAGCAGCCCTTTCTCTTGTCGCTCATGGCACTACTCTTCCTGAGCTTGCACCCCGCTGGGCACTGCACACGGAGTCCAAGTGCCTTCTCTTCGATCCGTGCGGCAGGAGCATGCTGCCTGTGCTCTCAGACCAGGCCCCGAAGCTGCCTATGCTCTCTGACCAGGCCCCGAAGCTGCCTGTGCTCTCTGACCAGGCCTGAAGCTGCCTGTGCTCTCTGACCAGGCCCCGAAGCTGCCTATGCTCTCTGACCAGGCCCCGAAGCTGCCTGTGCTCTCTGACCAGGCCCCGAAGCTGCCTGTGCTCTCTGACCAGGCCCCGAAGCTGCCTGTGCTCTCTGACCAGGCCCCGAAGCTGCCTGTGCTCTCTGACCAGGCCCCGAAGCTGCCTGTGCTCTCTGACCAGGCCCTGAAGCTGGGGCAGAGGAGCTGCTGGCACGCACACAGCAGGTCAGGAGAGTGGGGACTGGGCCCCGGGACTCTGCTGCCCTGCCAGGGTGGAGGCTCCCAGACTGGCAGGAGGCAGCCCTGGGCACTGGGCTGGTGACCACATGGCACCTGCTCTCTGGGCCACCATTCAAAGGCCAGGTCATGACCTGGATTGGTTATTTTCAGGGTAGGATCTGGCCAGGGTCCTGCGGCTGAAATAGAAGCTGCACCTGTGATCCCCGTGGGGCTGCATCCAGGGCCCCTGGTGCCCTTTGCCCCAGATCAGAAGCCTCTGACTCACCCACCCGGGTGGTTCTCCCCGCGGGTGCTGTGGTCCGCAGCGTCAGCGCCCCACGGGGACTCGTTACAGTGCACATTCTCAGGCCCCGCCCCATAGCTATAAACTCAGAGACTGTGGGGTGGTCCCCAGCAAGCCCTCCTGAGGGTGCCGACACCCAGGAAGGCCGAGAACCACAGCCAGAGAGGTGACAGGTTCCCCCTCACTTCCTTTCCCTCCGCCCCTGAGAACAGCAGCACCGACAGCCCACCAGGCTGTCCACCAGGTTGTGGTGGGTCCAGGCGAGGGGCTCCAGGTGGACGGGGGGTGGGGTGGGGGGAGGCTTGTCTCAGGACCTGGTGCACGGTGCACGTGGCTCAGCTCGGCGCGGTGAAGCTGGCCAGCCACTCAGACTGCCAGTCGTGCCGCTGTGAGTGACCGCGACCCTCCCTCCCCCGGAGCAGGCTGTCCTTCTGTGACCCCAATAGTGCGGACAGGTGGGCTTCCCTGAGCTCTCCACACCTGCCCCGCCGTCCTGCCTCTCGAGGGAGGTGGGCAGCTGGACTCTCCAGTGAGACGTGAGAGCTGCAGACAGCTTCCTCCACCCCTTGCCTCTCTCTCCGGCCTGATACCGGTGCCTGAAATGTGGCCATTGTTCTTGTCCTGGTGCGAATCATTCATACTTTAGGGTGAAATAGATTTTTTTTCAAAGTGAATTTCCTAGACCAACAATTGTCCTCCAACACTCCATCAATAGTGTTCATTACCAATATTTTAATTTTTGCCAGCCTAAGTAAAAAAGAAAATTAAAGGGTTTGTAATTGTAGTTTTCACTTCCATGTCTGCCCTTAAAAATGGAATGAGTGGAGCACAGGAGCGTCTGTTTCTGAGCCATTTGTTTCCATGTGACCGGCCTGTGCGTGTTCTTCGCCCGTTTCTATTTGTTTGTAAGAGCGCTTTATACGTGAGGGTGTTGCTCTGTCAGCCCCGGGTTAGAAGTATCTTTCCCTGGCACTCTCTTCCATGTGAAATGTAAAATATCGTGTCGTCATATATATATTAGTCATTTCCTTTATGCTTGTAAGAGGACATGATGCTCTGGCCAGTGGGCTCAGTGGTTAAAGTCCAGCCCACACACGGAGGGGTCTTTGGTTTGATTCTCGGTCAAGGGCATGTACCTAGGTTGCAGGCTCGAACCCTAGCCCTGGTTGGGACATATGAGGGAGGCAACCAATTGATGTGTCTCTCTCACACTGATATCTCTCTCTCTCTCTCTCTCTCTCTCTCTCTCTCTCTCTCTCTCCCCCCTTCCCTTCCTCCCTTCCACTCTCTGTAAAAACCAATGGAAAATATATTCTCACCTGAGGATTAACAAAAAACAAACAACAAAAATAAGAGGAAATTGCTTTGTGAGTGAGGGGGAAAGGAGGTGTGAGACCCCCGAAGCGGGACCCTCACTCTGTCCCACAGATCGACGGCGACCCCAATCAACCGCAGGAGACATCACTTGATGCAAAACGCAAGAGGCTTTATTCTTTATTCCAGCGCGCTGGGGCCCAACCCGTACTCACACAAGAGCAGAGGAGTTGTGCCCCCAGCAAGGGGTTTTTCAGCTATTTATATGCTAAAATCACACATCAGGGAGGGGTTGCATGCAGGAGGGTAAGAGGAGAACAAAGCTTGATAGGGATAAGGCACTCCTTCCTGGTGTTTCACAGCCTGTTCCTCTCAAGGTTGATTGAAGCTGGGTTTACTCAACCCATCCTTTGTTGGGGCTATCTCCTGTAATAGCCTTGGGGAGGGCGTCATTCCCTCTGTTCCTATCTCTAGTGGGGGAAGCCTAGGGAGTTGAGATAAAACAGGCAGCTAGGCCTGGCAGCTGGGCCTGTGCAGTTTGTAACATTCTTTTATTCTTTCAGAGGTGCTGATAGGAAAGGGGGGGATGACCTTGTCTGGGGTCGGGGCAGCCCCAGTGAGTGATGTCGGAGCTGAGCGTGAGTATGATGGTGACCGGGAGGGAGGCAGCACCCCAGGCAGGGAGCCCAGCAGGGCAGGAGTGAGCTCGGTGCCTCCCATGGGCCCAAGAGGCCAGGGAGCGGGCTGACCACGTCCACAGCATGCTGCTCCCCCTTGACCTTGCCCTTCAGAGCATTGGAGGCTGAACCAGGGAAGCAGGAAGGGAAGAAGTGGGGCATGTCAGTCACAAAACCAGCACATTCTTTTCCCTTGGAGCCAATACAATGTGCTCTCAAGCAAATGAACTGAGAGGGTGGCAGCGGGCCCCGGGCCAGTGAGTGGCGCTGGCCCGTCCGTTGTTTCAGGGCAGGCCCCTTGTGAAGGCTGCTGCAAGCTCGCTTCCTCCTCACGGGGATCCGGAACGCGGAGTCCACTCCGAGGTGGCGAGGCCTGAGCGTGGGAGCTCCCCAGGGTGTAGGCCAACCTGCAAATGGGGGCACTCTCCCCTGCCCGCTTCTGTCTCCTTACCATGGCAAATGCGCAGAGATCGGAAATCAAGGCTAAATGTCAGCCTCTGCTTCGGGTTTAGTTCCCACTGTGAAGACAGATAGTCAAATGAGGTGCCTTTCAATTCAGGATCTGCGTTCCTTTGCAAAGTCTGCTGGCCCAATAAATCATTCCTTTGCAGAGATGCCATTCGCTAATAATTCAAGGCCTCTAATCGTCAATCAACCATGATTAAAGAACTTTTGCTGCGTGGTAGGGGTATGCCATGGTTCCCCGAAAGCCAGCAGTGAGATCGCTTGCCCCATCTGTCTTCTCTGGGAAACTGCCCTTAACTAATAATTCCAGATGGAAGGGTTTTAAATCAAGCGCGGGCTCAGCAGGATCAGGGCGAACTCTCAATAAGGGTGAAGGCTATTTTATTGCCAACTGTCTTCAGATGGATATTCACCCCGGTTCTGAAGACTGGGTGCTATTCCAGCGCCTTCCAGGGCAGCTTGCCCCTTGTTCACAGGAGGTGGCAACTCACACCCATTGCCCAAGAGCCCAACAGGGAGGTTGCGTGTTCTCCGTGGGAAGAACCTGTGTCTCCCAGTCATGCTGAGCTTTCCCGGGCTCCCTCTTCCACCACCTGCAGGTGCAGCTGGGGTGGCCTCGGCCAGCATCCAGGCCCAGGTCAGCTTCTCCTCTGACCCCCAGGGCTCCTCCCATGCCCCCCGGCGTGGTGCTGGGCAAGTGTACCTCCCCCTGGCCTCTGCCTCCCCTCCAGCTGTAGGCGAGCCCTTCGGGGGCAAGTTTTCTTATCCTTTTCTGTGGCCTCTGCACTTACACGCTACCTGGCACCAGGCAGACGCTTCGCCAGTGTGTTAATGACAGACCAGGGAGCACAGCCCCTCGCTGGTCCGCAGGAGGCTGGTCCTCCGTCCAGGGGCCAAGCCTGGTGGCAGCAGGGCCTGACTTCAGTCCCCTGGGTGAATGGGGACTTCGTGGGGAGCGGGGAGCGTGGCCTCCACTCGGGGCACCCGTGCTCCCCCTGTTCAAGGCGGCCGGCTGGCTGTGCTCGATCTCACTGTGTCGTCGTCTCGCAGCTTTCTCTCCCTGTGGTGGTGATCTGGTGAACTTCGAGGCTATGCCATGTGTTAGGACAAGGACCACAGCTCACCAGACACCCAGCCTCATCACTGTGGGTCACAGGTGTAACACACATAAAAGTTTTTTCTCTACTTCAGGGACAGGTTTCAAAGTCTTATTTGAATGGCAGGAGAGACAGAAAACAAACCGCCTCACCTGCTGGTGTCTGATCCGGCCCAGCGCACCCACAGCACACTGGACACCAAAGGGAACGTGGCTTTAAAACTGAGCACATTTTGAATATCAGCCAAGAAGGACAACCTAGGAGATGATGGATGTGTGACCGAGGTCAAGGGGATTAGCAGCCTCTTGGGCAGTCTCCCAGAGAAAGACCAGCCTGCAGTCGCCGAAATGCTCCGACGTGACAGGCCAGAGCGCTGGGCCGCAGGGCCGTGTGGCGGGACCGGAACAGGCCACGTAGAACTGCAGGGAACGCCTGCTGGTGCCCCAGGGAGTGGGAAGAGAGCTCACTGCCCCCAAGACGGCTTTCTGTCTAAGGAAACATTTGTTGGGCTTATTTGTCACCAGAGGCAAAGTACAGGGCGTTGCCTGGAACGGGGACATTTTGGCAAAGAAAGTCACTCCAATGTGAAACGGCTTTCTCTCTCTGGGGTGGAAATCTCCCACTACAGTCACACTCCCCAGTCATCTGGGCAGTGGCTCCTGAACACAGTTATGGGGGAAGGTCCCAGAAATAGATTTAAGGCAGGGCCTAGGGACCCCGGGAAGCAGGGGTGCTGCCTGACCCGACCAGCAGCCCAGATGGGCTCATGACCAGGACTAGTCCTGGGCAACGGTGGAGGGTGGAGACCTCATGGATCCATCCACAGCTGTCCCATCTCAGAAACTGACTTGTCTGAAAAGCTGAAGGCGGCAAAGTTTGACATGGAGTTAATGTCAAAATGAGAATAAAACGCCTACTTGGTGGGATTATAAGGATTAAATTGGGGCGGGGGGAGTATTTCAAAGCACTTGTTGATTTTGGGAACTTTGCTTCTCTCCTCTCCATGTTTCTGGCGGGACTGCTAATCAGTTGGTCCAACTTGGCCAATCAGAGTACCTACCCCATTGTTCCATGACCCATGGGTGGCCTGGGGTGAGCACATGCCCCGAGCGAGCCAGTGAGTCGTTTGAGAGGCTGGTAGGGATGCCTGGTCTCTCCTTCCTGGTCCCTGTGGGTGACAGGCCCATGGGCGGGTGGTGCCAGCCCAGGGTGCCTACCGGAGACATGGAGTGGAGAGATGGAGAGACGCAGGCATCCCGCTTCGCCTGGAGCCTGTACCTCTTGTGCTTTCTCCATGTCATGTGTTGATGTTCCTCTAATTCTTGTTAACCCAGTTTAGTTTGTTTTTGTCACTTCAATCAAAAGGGTCCTCTCCTTCCTTCTCCCCTGTCCGCTCCCTCCCTTCACCCCTCCAGGGCTGCCTCTCTCACCTGGAGAACCCGCTTTTCTCATCTCCAGCCTGGATCCCAGTTTTGTGTTTATATTTCTGTCCATTCATTGCTTCAGTGACATCCTCCCATGACTGAGATACTGAATGCTGGACCATTTAAACATCTTAAGAAAAGCCCTTTCACGAGTCCCAGCATACAGCCCTCTTGGGCGCAGCTGGAGTAGCAGTGATGTTACATTGTGCACTGGGTTAAACATCCCACGGCCCACACCAAGGCCACCTCACCTTGCTGGCTTTTTCCCCACTCGTGTTTATTGCCACTTAGATCAGTGGTTCTCAACCTACCTAAAGCCGCGACCCTTCAATACAGTTCCTCATGCTGTGGTGACCCCCAATCATAAAATTATTTTCGTTGCTACTTCATAACTGTAATTTTGCTACTGTTATGAATCATCATGTAAATATCTGATATGCAGGATGTATTTTCATTGTTACAAATTGAACATAATTAAAGCATAGTGATTAATCACAAACACAATATGTAATTATATATGTGTATTCCGATGGTCTTAGGCGACCCCTGTGAAAGGGTCATTCGACCCCCAAAGGGGTTGGGACCCACAGGTTGAGAACCGCTGACTTAGATAGATAAAACCATTTTGTTTCCAGTGTCATGAGAACCAGCCTTGTGGATCCCCTGCTCAGCTCTGCTTTGAATATGGTGTCTAGCTCCTGCCTGTGCTGACTTGGCTGAGGGCTGCAGGGCTTACCTGGCTGGCACTGAGCCCTGGAGATGGGGCTGGGCCTGAGCTCAGCCTACTCCCTGTCAGGGTCTGGCACCCAGGGTTCCACTCAACAATCACAGGCAAAGGATGTCATTTGCCTCCTGGGCTCTCATGAGCAGTGGGTGGTCTTACCTGCCAGTGGGTAGTTTGGGCTGCTGATCGGATTGAAATATTCTCTTCGGAGGAGCTGGATGGATTAGGCCATTAATTCACCTCAGCCTGAACCCCAAGGGGCATTATCTGAACCACAAGGAGCACTTTTTGTGGCTGGAAGGAAGCCCCACTTGAGGGGTTTGATTACGACCCTCAGCAGGGGTGGTTTGGAAGCTTCAGGAGAGCAGGTGATTAGTCCCCAGATAGAGCAGCATGGGTCCCGTGTAATTATCCCCACTGTGTCAGAGCCGCTCTCTTGGTCTCTCTTCCGAAGGGTGCCTGCTGGAGGTCCAGGGTGCCTGCTGGAGGTCGAGGGTGCCTGCTGGAGGTCCAAGGTGCCTGATGGAGGTCCAGGGTGCCTGCTGGAAGTCAAGGGTGCCTGCTGGAGGTCGAGGGTGCCTGCTGGAGGTCGAGGGTGCCTGCTGGAGGCCCAGGTGCCTGCTGGAGGTCGAGGGTGCCTGCGGGAGGTCCAGGGTGCCTGCTGGAGGTCCAGGGTGCCTGCTGGAGGTCGAGGGTGCCTGCTGGAGGTCCAGGGTGCCTGCTGGAGGTCCAGGGTGCCTGCGGGAGGCCCAGGGTGCCTGCTGGAGGTCCAGGGTGCCTGCTGGAGGCCCAGGGCGCCTGCTGGAGGTCGAGGGTGCCTGCTGGAAGTCAAGGGTGCCTGCTGGAGGTCGAGGGTGCCTGCTGGAGGTCGAGGGTGCCTGCTGGAGGCCCAGGGTGCCTGCTGGAGGTCGAGGGTGCCTGCTGGAGGTCGAGGGTGCCTGCTGGAGGCCCAGGGTGCCTGCTGGAGGTCGAGGGTGCCTGCTGGAGGTCGAGGGTGCCTGCTGGAGGCCCAGGGTGCCTGCTGGAGGTCGAGGGTGCCTGCTGGAGGTCCAGGGTGCCTGCGGGAGGCCCAGGGTGCCTGCTGGAGGTCAAGGATACCTATTGGAGGTCAGTTAGCACAAAGGGACCTTTGCTCACACTGGGCCGCTAACAGGTTCCTGAGAATAATGATGGGCTGATTGACAGGCACTCACCATGCCTCTCCCTCATGACAGCTATTGCCTCTGCTTCCCCAACTGTTGTCACTCAAACCACTGTCAAGATTTTTGCCATGTTTGTGGAATGCTGGTCCTCTTAATTACTTCATTAAAACAAACCAATTTATTTATTTTCTTAAAATCAATGTATTTAGCCGAAACCGGTTTGGCTCAGTGGATAGAGCGTCAGCCTGCAGACTGAGGGGTCCCGGGTTCGATTCCGGTCAAGGTCATGTGCCTGAGTTGCGGGCACGTCCCCAGTGGGGGCTGTGCAGGAGGCAGCTGATTGATGTTTCTCTCTCATCGATGTTTCTAACTCTCTGTCTCTCTCCCTTCCTCTCTGTGAGAAATCAATAAAATATATTTTTAAAAAAATCAATGTATTTAAATATAATCAATACCCTCCCAACTGTCTTGTAAATGGAAGCCTAGTAACACATGCTACGAATGGGCGGAAACCGTAAAGAATATAACTAGAGACTTGTGGTTGCTGGTCAGGCACGCAAGAAGCTGGGAGATGCCACTCTCTCAGACCCACCACGGCCCCCCAGTTAGAGAGCCCAACACACAAGTGCAGAGAATCACAACCGACGAAGCAGACATCTCTATGGGAACCAGTGCCTGTGCAGAGAACCCAGCCGCACCCCATGCCCGGGCTGGAGGCTCCGCGGGGACAAGCCCAAGAAACAAAAGCTCCGGGAGGACCCAGTCACCAAGGCCCTGACACTTCTGTGAATTTACCTGCAGGAGCTTGAGCAGGTTTGCCCCGTGAGTATTCTGAACTGCCCCAGAGCGCTCTGCTCTTAAGGCGTGCCCTCAGCGGACACCAGTGAACCTGAGCCTGACCTGCTGGGATATCAGAGCCTCACTGGGAAGGGAAACACCCAACTCCAGCCCCTCTACCCATCTTGTCCCACCTGAGCAGGGAGGAAAGGACTGAGAAACAGTGGTGAGGTCATAGCCCACAGGCACAGGCTCACTGAACCCTCTGCCTGCAGAAGTCCTGGACCCACCCGACACCAGCACGCCTGCACGCCTGCACATCTGCATACAAGCACACGTGCATGCCTGCACACTTGCATGCCTTCACATCTGCACACCTGTACACCTGCACGCCTACACATCTGCACACCTGCACGCCTGCACTCCTGCACATCTGCACACCAGCACACCTGCACGCCTGCACACTTGCACACTTGTACACCTGCATGCCTGCACGCCTACACATCTGCACACCTGCACGCCTGCACATCTGCCCACCAGCACACCTGCACACTTGCACGCCTGCATACTTGCATGCCTGTACATCTGCATGCCTTAATCCCGGGCCCACTGCAGCCTCAAACTGCCATCCTCTGTAGCTCCTTCTCTTCTCAGAGCCTCCACTCACTAGCATCCCCACTTCCAGGCAGGCCAACCCCTGATACAAGCAATACTGTGATTGCAGTCTTATTCTCCTCATTTCCGGAATCAATGATCTTGCTATATTTTCTCCAATAACAGGTTTCACTGAATTAAAGGCACTTATACCCCTGGAAATAGCAGGTGCAATACGTATGGGAGGAAAGTGCTGAAATTTCTTCAGATGTCAGCACGTTGACATTAGAGGACTAACTGGTGGTCAAGGCTATGGAGTTGGCTGCCAGGTGTAAATCCAGGCTCTGCCACTGACGGCTGTGTGACCCCGAGCAGCGTGTATCACCTCTCTGGGTCTCAGCTTCCCCGTCTGGGTAAGATGGACAATAACAATTCCAACTTCGAAGGCGTGTCCTGAGGGTTAAATAAATTCATATCAGTCTCCACCAAGTTAGCTGCAGACGCACCCGCACAGACTCAGGGGGGCAAAGAGGGACATGGCCGGGACGTTCACTGCCACTCCAGAGGACATCAGCCATGTCCCGTGTCTACAGAGGCAAGAGTGAAAAGAGAAAAAAAATCATCGGAGGAAAACCAGCCATTTCTTTAAGACTGTGAGCAGGAATGAGGTGCCCTGGCCATCCTCCCTCTCTTCACTTTGTTTTGTCACCAAATAGAGGTGCTGCCTCCTCTCACTCCATTTCTTAATGAGTCAACTCTGTGATCCTAAAGGCAAACACACACCGCGCCAGCACAAACCAGCCCTGTTTCCAGCACATTCTGTTTCTGGAAGAACTGGGTGAGTGACGGGAACACTGGCTGAGACACGGAAATTGCTTCAGAAGGCGGCTGCAGGGTTGGCCCTGCGAGTCTAGCCCATTTGCTCCTTCTTTGTCAGACTGCTCATTCATTCATTCATTCATTCACTCACTCACTGTTCATTGGTTCATTCATTCATTCATTCATCCACCTAAATACTTGGATTCCTATCCCATTGGTGACTTTCCCAGATGTTGGCCCCTGTAAAAGCTCTGGTTTTTGGCCCCAGAGCTTCAGTGCCCTGAAAAGAAATGGCTCCCCGCAGTGGCCTCTGGGGCCTGGCCTCCTTGACCTTGCCTTCTCAGTGTGCCTTTCTTACAGCCACCACCTCAGGTGCCGACTCACTTCCCCTCTCGACTCTGCTCGCTGTCAGGTCACCGGTTTCTCCATCAGTTTCTGGGGTGTTGACCCAGCAGGAAAGCCTGGTTTCCTGTTCACTTCCTGTGGGGCATCGGCCCGGCTGAGTCACTATGCCCAGGGCTTGTGCAATCTCGGTGAATGGCAACACACAGCAACACTTGCCCAGAAGTTCTCAGTGACCAAGACGCCTGTGCTGGGAATGAAACACGGAGAGACCATTGCCCAGCTGCTGCCACGGCCTGGGGCCTGGAGCCTGGAGACCAAGCCTGTTTTGCAACCACCGGGCTGATGTAAATGTTCACAACACAGCGTGAAGCCATTTAGCACCTTTAAAGAAAATGGAAATGGGATTTCCTTGTGTGGTGGTGTTGAAAATGGAGAATAATGACAGAATTATTAAAACAGTCTTCCTGGTCTCAGACTTCATTGCCTCTGGTCTGTAGAGCTGACAAATTAGCACCGCAGAATTCAAATGTGATATTTAGTCCCGGGAGCCAGGATAGCTCCAATGCTCTTCTTTATCAGTGGCAAGAGCTGCTTTTTGGCCCAGCGAGTGTGGCTCAGAGGTGAGCATTGACCTATGAACCAGCAGGTCACGGTTCAATTCCCGGTCAGGGCACATGCCTGGGTTGTGGGCTCGATCCCCAGTTGGGGGTGTGCAGGAGGCAGCCAACCAATGACTCTCTCTCTGAAATCAATAACAAATATTTTTGAAGAAAGAGCTGCTTTTCGGTAGGGAGAAGTTGTGGAAGTCAGAGCAGATAGCTGAGCGCTGGGCCACTCGCCCTTGGGTTCACGCCCTCACTCTGCCTCGGTGGGCCCTGAGCTCTTATCCCTCTGAGGGAGCAGTTTAGACTGAGGGGGGCCAGGGGCTCGGCGACAGCCAGGTTGGAGAAAGGTGAGCTGAAGTTCAGCAGGTTCTTTCCGGCAGGGCTTCTCAGAGCCGTTAGTGTGGTTATAACGACAGCTGACATTTATTAGGCACTTACTCTGAGCTGCCACAGTGCCAAAACTTTGCATTGGATCCAGTCTCCCAATATTTCTCCTGCGTGCTCTGGTGGGACCCCTTGGGGCAGGGGTGTGATGCATCCCAAGCAGAGCTGAGGGGGCACCCAGACCATTTTGCACAGTTGTTGGTAGAACGTGCCCTCAGGTGCCTTCCTGCTTGGGTTCAAATTGTGGCTCCACCCCCTGTGCTGTGCAACTTTGAACAACTTACTTAACCTCTCTGTGCCTTAATGTCTTCATGTGTAAATAGTGATGAAAATTGTCGCTTTCATATTTCATATCGAGTGTTAATAGAGTTAATTATATAAAGTGCAGGAGACACATAAGATAAGGCCAAATGCCTTTCCCTAACCCTTGGGGTCTAGAGTCTGCCCCAGTTAAGGATGGGGTCAGCCAGGCAGCTCTTGCCAAGAGACCAGTAAAGATGGCAATGAGTCCGCAGAAGGAAACAAAAGCATGTGCTGGACTGGAAAATAACTCTTCTCCGATGCATTTTAACGAGTGGCCAGCAGGTGGCAGACGTAAGCCAGGAACTGGAGCCTGGTCCACACCTGGGTGTGGTGACAGTGCCTGTGCTGGTGGTTGTATCAGGAGATCAGCAGTGTAAGAGCCAAACTTCACTCCAGGCAGGACACTCAACAAACTCAGCAGTGACGCTGTGGCTGGCACGGGCCTCCAGGGGCTCCCACTGGTGCCCAGCGGGCACTGATGCCCACCTGTTCCCACAAGTCGGCGGCCTGCAGGGAGGCTGCTGCTTCTCTCTGCTCCAGGGCTGCTCAAGGCCCAGGGATGGACGTGGAGACAGGCGTCCCTGCCACTGAGTAAGGGATTCCTGACAATGCCAGTCCCGGGGGTGGGAGCACTTAGGGAGCTTCGGCCATGCCCGGGCTCTTCCGGACTGAGGGTGCAGCAGGCATGGCACGCACTGTAGCCGCCAGGGAGCTCATGTGTCAGCGGGAGAGAAAGAAAACGTCTGGGAAGGAGTGAAGTTAGAGGAGGACGGTGCCAGGTGCAGGAGAGAAAACCAGAGGGGGCGTGGGAAGAGGGTGGCATGGGGACTCGAGGGGCACCTCAGGGAAGCCTGGGACCAGAATGAGCAGAAGGAGGGGCCTGCGTGGCATGGGAGGGGAGAGGGCATCATGCAGAGGGAGTGGCGGGTGCCAGCACTGAAGAACTAAGAGGGGGGCCATGTGGCTGGGCAGAATACACAGGAGGGAGGGCCGGGTGCCAGGGCCGGGCACTGAGCAGGGTCAGGGGTTGGGATTCCATGTGGTGGAGAATGTAGATTACCCCAATGGCCAAAGCAGCAATGTCACATGGTTCACCTGACCGTGGACGTGTGTCCTTGAGGATGTGGATCATGAGCTTCACAGACACCCTGACCCCCCGCCCCCCGACATCAGGTTGCCCACGCAGCTGGCCACCTCTTCAAGCCCACTCCTAGCTGCGCCACTGACGTCATGTCCCTAGTAGGCTCCGCTTTCTGTGAGTGCCGGGCTCCCCCGAGGCCCACCCCAGGTCTGGGGAGGCCAGCGCTGGTTCTGGGGCCTCTCAGACACCTAGGCTGGGTGGGCCAGTGCCGGAGGCTTCCACCTTCCGTCTCCCGCTGGTCGCAGTTTCTCCCCCGGGTGCTTGAGAGCAGACACATGCTCTTCACATCTGAGAAAACAGGTAAACTGACAGTTCCCCGCAGACGCAAGTTCAAATCCCTATTCGGCTGTTAAGTGAGGGGATTTCATTTCTTTCCAGCGGCCCTTGTTCCTGCCACCGAGCGGCTGTGGTGCAGCTTCTGTTCCCAGGCCTGGCCTCCGGGGCTGCTCCTCCTGTCCTCCTGGGGCATGGGAAGCACGGAAGGTCCCGGCAGCCTCGGAGGAAACGGGAACCCATTTATACACAGAAACACATATAGGTATATAGGTACACACACATATGTATGCACATAGACACATAGACATGCATATACGCATGTGCACACATAGACCTACACACATATACACACGTCCATGTGTACATGTATACACATGCACACACACATAATTATACACGTATACATGTCCATATATAAATGCTTGTCAAAATTTTATCCAAATTTACTCATAGAATAAAAATGTCCCGTAACGTATCTGTGTGGACGTCCCAAAGAAGACAGCACCAGGCCCCAGGGTGGCAGTGAGGCTGGGCTCACGCTGCAGAGACCTGCTGCTCTTCTGCCATCAGGCCACACCGTCCGGTCTGTTCAGGGGCTACCCTCCCCACCCTCCCCTCAGGGTCAGCCCTCCACTGCACCCTGCCCCTCCTCCCCCAGGCACCGGCCGCATCCCCGCCTGGATCTAACTTGGCCTGTCTTTAAGCCACCTCTTCATCACATCATCTCATCACATTCTAGAATGTGCTCTCCAAGCCTTTCCGGGGATGGACAGCGTGTGGATACTGGGTGTCCGCCCACCACGTGATATAACAGCTGGTGGAGGGGTCAGCGCCAAGCAGACGGGGAGCAGGGAGAGGGCTGGCTGACAGGAGTCTGCCTCCTCTTGTCATTAGCCAGACGAATGACGGACACCCCCAAGAAGCTGCCTGATGAGTGGCTGATGGAGCCCTCTCTTAGGTCCCCCTGACAGCTATGTGGTGGCAGGCCCCTGGCCGAGGCCTCGCCTGCCAGCACGTGCTCTGCCTCTCGGGGACCTGTGACCAGTGAGAGCGGCCGTGGCTTGCTGTTCTCAAGACTGGCGTTCCAGCTGGCCCCGGGCCCCGGTGGGTCTGTCCTGCCAAAGGGCCGCCTGGCTCACCTGGGAGCCGCTGGGGCCGGAATTTCACCACAGCCTCGCCCGCAGCAAATGGGACAGCCTGGCCCTGCGGGTGCTTTGGGGGCAGGACCAGTTTCCGCCGGAATCTGCTCTGGCCTGAAAGCTGCATTAGGTACTTTGTCTGAGATGCGGGCACGCACAGGAGGGGCTCCTGTGAACAGCAGGCGCTTGGCTCCCCTCCTTGGCCTCCCGGGCCTCCCCCCCACCGGCCAGGGGCAGACTCGGTGACACTGTTAATGACGCCTGGCACTCAGGGACAGGAACCAGGTCAAAAGCTCCAGTCCTGTTCCCTAACAGAAATCGTATTCTGGAGGTGCTCACGGGGCCAGCCGGCCGGGGAAAGCTGCGAGGCTAAATGACTCAAGGGGGCTTATTTAACCCACTTAGCAGGAGCCTGGAGGCAGAGCGGGAGAGGGGCCTGGCCTTGACCATGGATCCGCGCCCACCCCGGGGGCTGGGGCTGGAGAAGGAGGGGACAGCCAGACTTTGCGGAAGAGTCCAGAACTGCTGAGTAGCTGCTCTGGAACCTGCTGAGCAGGCATCTGTGTGCAGCCTACTGGGCCTCTGCGCACAGCCATCCACAGCCGCAGCTCCTGTCAGCCGGCAATTCACCGGGAAGCGGTGCAGTGATCGGGAGTGGCTGTATCTGGAATCCATTAGTCACAGGGAGGATTCCCCTTTACGTGCTTGCTGGCCCACGTCCCTGCCCTGAATGCTGAGGGCTTTTTGCAGCTGGCACCATCGCAGGCAGCCGAGCTGGCTGCTTAGAGAAGACAAGCTGAGTGATTTGAAAAGGCCCTGAGTTGGGGGGCTGTGACCCTGAGCACAGAAAGCAGATTTAGTGGTGCAGCCCGGGCCCTCTGCTGCCAGGGAGCCTGCTTCAGGGGAGGGGGGAGCCTGCTGGGGGGGGGAGCCTGCTCCAGGGGGTGGGGGGAGCCTGCTGGGGGGGGGAGCCTGCTCCAGGGGGTGGGGGGAGCCTGCTGGGGGGGGCCTGCTCCAGGGGGAGGGGGGAGCCTGCTCCAGGGGAGGGAGCCTGCTGGGGGGGGAGGGGGGATCCTGCTCCAGGGGAGGGAGCCTGCTGGGGGGGGGGAGGGGGGAGGAACCTGCTCCAGGGGTAGGGGGGAGCCTGCTCCAGGGGAGGAGCCTGCTGGGGGGGGGGAGGAGCCTGCTCCAGGGGGAGAGGGGAGCCTGCTCCAGGGGAGGAGCCTGCTGGGGGAGGGAGGAGCCTGCTCTAGGGGAGGGAGGAGCCTGCTCCAGGGGAGGGGGAAGCCTGCTCCAGGGGGAGGGGGGAGCCTGCTCCAGGGAGGCAACTCCTCAGGCTTCCGAGCTAATGTGTGGAATTACCCTTCCCACCGGCCTGGGGGAGACGCCTCCAGTAGGAGCTGTTTAGGTTCTCCATCTTGGTCTTGGTCTACGGAACACCACATTTCATCCTCTCTCCTTCATTTACCCATTTAAAGCCTAAAGCCAGAGGCTGGGGTGGGGCGAGGGCAGTTGCTATGGAAACGCCTCCTGGACATGGACACACAGGCTGTGAGCAGATGGCGCTGCCTGAAAGAATTGATGGCCTTGCTCCGGAAGGTTTGCTCTGACCACGTGACCCACTCAGTGAGGACGGTGGCCACCTATGCTGTCCACACTCCAGCCGAAGGGGGTCCTGCTGCCTCGTCCCCTCCCGTCTGGACCACGTGGAGGGCAAGGTTTGCCAAGGAGGAGTCAAGAGAAAAACGAGGCACCTGCCCTTCAACAGCCGAAAGCCACACACACCGCGTCTGTTCATGGCCCACTGGCCCCAAACATATGGCTTCGACTTCTGCAGAGGAGTCTGGGGGCAGAGGAGGGGGCGGGTGCTGGCTGAGCACCAGCGGGAGGATGGAGGAGAGAAGGTCAGAACAGCTGGAAGTCCACCGTGGCGGGAGAGGAGGGTCCCGCCCGGAAGCCAGCTGGCAGCTCCCTTTAGATTTTCCCTGCGCACTCACTTCTGGGAACTGATGCTCAGGGGTGCAGCAGGCGAGGACTCAGGACAAATCGCGTTTCCTTCCGCATGAGCTCCAGCGGGTGATGGAGTGGCCTGCCGCCTCCCGCCGCGGTGTGCTGGTCGCAGGGCCGCAGGGCTCCTGCCACTGGCCTGGCCGCCTAATGCGCCATGAAGCACCTTGGAGAACAGGTCGCCCTGGGAAATAAACGGGCAAGTGGGCCCGGCGGCCTCTGGCTCGCTTCGGGGCACCCTGTTCCCCCTGAGGAGGACTGGGGGGCAGAACCAGCCCAGGGCCTCGCCCCCCGCCCCGTCAGTCCTGGGCATCTCATGTCTAGTTGGAGGCTGTGGAGGCGGTGATCTCATTACAGGGCCGAGGCTGTGTTACCCAGAGACAGTCAGCGCACATGAAATCCCACCTTCCTCAAGAAAGAAATTACATTTTTTTCTGATCTCGCAAAGAACGCCAGCGAGCCGAAACCGGTTTGGCTCAGTGGATAGAGCGTCGGCCTGCGGACTGAGGGGTGCCAGGTTCGATTCCGGTCAGGGGCATGTACCTGGGCTGTGGGCACATCCCCAGTGGGAGATGTGCAGGAGGCGGCTGATCGATGTTTCTCTCCCATCGATGTTTCTAACTCTCTATCTCTCTCCCTTCCTCTCTGTAAAAAATCAATAAAATATATTTAAAAAAAAAAAAAGAATGGCGCGGGGCGGGCTGGCGTGCGAGGAGGCTGTGTGGGCAGGTGCTGTCCTGGGCAGAGCGACGGCTCTGGGTGCGAGGCCCAGGCACGGCGTTCCTTGGTGAGACTTCTTGGCTAAAGCACACACGCACGTCCCGCAGGGCGAGGTGGGAGCCAGCGCACTGTGCTCTGTGAACACGTGAGCCCAGACTCAGGTGAGCAACAGCCCAGACCGTTCCGGAGCTGGTGGGCCCCGCGCGCCTGCGTGAAGGCGCTGGGTGTGCGTCCCCGGCCTTGTCACCTTCGCAGCAGTCCTCTATGTTCTTCTAGCATGTTTTGGCTTCTTTTATTATTTCCTTTTGATGTAAACCTTTTTCTTTTTAAGCATTCGCTTTGTGGTAAGGGTACGTTTGGGTTCCAGTTTACGTGTTCTACGGGGCCGTTCAGCTGTCGCAGTTCTACCTCCTCGCTCTGAGAAGCCCCACGATGCCGGCCCGGGGTCTCTGCTCCTGTCGCTCTCGTTTCACTCCATTGTCAGACAACACTCACCTGTCACCACTTAATACGCTTTTACTATCTGGCAGGACAGGTTCCTCAATACCACCCTTTTAAAGGATTTTTCTGGTTATTATAAGATAAATATCTTATCAAACATCTCATAATTCTTCCAGATAAACTTCATAATTAGTTTTTTTCAAGTTAAAATATATCCCACATTGGGATCATATTGAACTTAAAGACTAATTTAGGAAAATTATATCTTTATTATAATGAGTCTTCTTGCCCAATAAAAAAACATGTGAATTTCCATATATTGAAAAATTTGTAATGGTTTTCATTAGAAGCTTTTTTTTTTTTTTTTTTTTTTTTTTTTTTTTGCTTCATACATGTCTCGTTAAATTTATTTCTAAGGTGTTTTAGGGCTTGGGTTCTATTGCAAGTGAATTTCTAACTTCTTATAACTTTAGATGAGACTGTAAATTATATTGATTGTTCTCTATTATAACTGATTGCACTGCTGTGTTTTTATCATTTTAATACTTTTTCTATTATTTTGACTTTTTTCAGGAGTACAGCCTTATCTTCTATATACTATTGCTTTGCCCTTTCTCAGGATCGCCACTGCTTGTCCATTCCTGTCTCGCTGCTCTGTCCGGCACCTGCCAGGGCTCCCGTGGAATTCTCCTGGCATTCTACAAGTAATGATGATAGCATTTTTGGATTGAAATGCATGTTGTTAAAAATCTTTATAAGGAGGCACTCACCATTTCCATTTCAAGTATCAGAAGTGGATATTAAATTTTATGACACATATTTTATAAGAAGAAAGATTATATATTCCCTTTTTATTGTCCTGTTAATATAATAAAGGCATTTTTAAAGTTTCCCAAACTGAACAGTTCTTAGATTGAGAGATTCGGTCACTCACTATCAAGGCTTATTTGCTTCTATCTGCTGATGCTTTGAGCATTTTGCACACACCTTCTCCGGCTGCCTTTACTGTGGTATTCTGTCTCAGACCCTGGCATCCAGTTATGCCGGCCTCATGAATGCCGCCTAGGGACTCTGCCTTCCCGGAAGGGCTGGAATGGTTTAAGTGGTGCAGGCGTGCTCAGTTCCTCAAAGCTGCGAGGAAAGGCTCTGGCAGCAGCAATCCATACCCACTCCTGGGCGGTGAATTGTGTCAGCCATGTTGGAAAGTAATTTGTTAATATCTAGTTAAGTCGGAAACATTTATGCCCTGTAATCCCACGAGCCCACTCCCGTATCTGTCCCCGAGAGGAGCTCTCTTGTGCGCATAAGGAAGCGTGTTCCAGAATTTCCAACGCGGTTGCTGTTTTGGTTAACAAATTGGAAAGGACCTAAATGTTCTTAAGGAAGAGACTGGGTAAGGTAATTCGCACAGTAGACTAATTGTGGGACGTGAAGCGACTGAATCAGAGCTCCCTCTGCCGGCCTGGAAAATTCTCAAAACTAAATGTTGGGGAGAAGAAGAAGAAAATGAAGAAACAACACTTTGATACAATTTGTACAAAAATAACACAGGAAACAATGCTGTCTGTGACTTTTAGATGCACATGTATTATCCAAAATAGAAAAGGGAGGGAGGGATACTCACCCCTTGAAGAACCGATTTCCCCTGGGGAGGGGCGAGAAGCTAAGAGCTTCAGATGTCCTGGCAGCATTTATTCACCAAACCTAAGGGAGCCGTACATGGTTTTCATTAGAAACTAAGAGAAAGCGAGGTGTCTTTTGAGGCTGATGACGGGACGTGGGTATCGGTGACAGTGACCGCACTTCCTCCAAGGCTTTACTCACCACGCCCTTTGTCCCTTGTTGGTTTTCACCTGGCGTCTGGATGGAGGACAGCCTTCCACGGCGCCTGTGTGTCTCCTCATTTCTCCCGCTTACCCTCTTCTCAGACTTGGAGAGGAGGTGGACAGTGACGACGGCTGTTCTTTCTGTACTTGGAGTTGGACAACACAGTGCTCGGCACGCAGTAGGTGTTCAATAAATTCTAAATGGTATTTCAGCATCGGCACTTTGGCTCTGTACCCGTCCCCCCAAATTGTCTGCTCCACCTGCCTGGGTGGAAAGCCATCCCCTGGGTGCGCCCCTTGGACTGTGGCCATTTCCAGGCGTGGGTGGAAATGGCGCCTCTGAAGATGTGGGGTGTGCTCGCTGAGGCCTCTGTTCTAAGCCACGAAGGAGGTGGCGGCCTCCCTGCCACCCTCCGCTCCTCGCCTGCCGGCTCTGCAGCCCTGCCCAGTGCCCTCCTCCCTGTGCTCCTCACTCTTCCTGCAGGAGAGGACGGGACTTGGCGGGTGTGCCAGCCACAGGCGGCCTTGGGTGGCCACAGTCTATTTCTGACACGTTCCCGGGGCTGCTGCTGCTGCTCCCGCTGAAACGTTCCTCCTGCGCTGGGCTGCTCAACTCTCGGCTTCCGCCTCAGGCTCACTCCCCGCCCCCCCCCCTCCCCGCAGCCTCCTGGTGGCTCCCACCCAGGGCCTCAGCTCCTCTCCGCGACGCTTCCTGCTGGGCCGTCCCTCTCACTCGCACGGGAGTGTAGCCTCGCAGCCAAGGACAGGTCTTGTCTCGCTCCCGCATCCAGCACACGCCTCCCAGGATGCGCTCGCAGGGGTGTGTCCAGTGAATGAGCGAGTGAGGTTCACACACAGTCTCCAAAGCTTAGGCTTTCGTGGCGCCGGACTCGAGACTGCTGGGCCCACTGGTGGCCTTGGCAGCGTGGCCCTGGGCAAGCCTTACCCTCTCTGGGCCTCAGCCCCTCGTCCGCAAAGGGAATGGCAACACCACTTAGGTGGCCAGGTGAGCGGTGGCTAATTCCCGCAAGGCTGCAGATGGCCGCCTGAGTGCCGTCCTGCGGGAGCCAGGCTGTGGCTGGCCTTACCCCTCTGCGGGTGCAGGGCAGGGGTCGTGGCCACTGTGGGTGCAGAGCCAGGTGTCAGCAGCCACCTGAGAGCCCGGTGTGCTGACCTGCAGTTCGCTTCGAAAAACTCGGAGGACAGAGGCACTTCCATGACCAGAGGAATGAAAAGGCTCCTCAATGCGAAGGTAAGACACTCGGAGTTTAGCTGCCCCTCAGGCATGGCCTCGCCCTCACAGGAGCTCCCCCTCGCTGCCCGCTCCCTCCCAGGCCCCCACACAGAGCTGCTGGCAGCCAGGGGCTGGGGCTGGGAGCGAGGGATGGATTCACAGAACCTTCCATCGCTTCTGTTTTCCTCACTCAAATGCTTTTGCAACCTCTGTGCCTCCGGCCATGTTTCAAACCCGCATGGGCCCTGGTGACCGGGCTGCCACCAGGAAACATTTGTTTGAGGCCTGGAGGCGCCAGCCTTCCCTACTGCGCTGGAGCAAGGCCAGTGGGTGGTATGGGCTCGGCGCTGGAGGCTTGCTTTTGCCCGTGCCTGGGAGTGCTCCGTGCCTGCCTCGATCATACTCTCCCCTGTCCCACAGGGCTCACATCCATCCACTTCATTCCATTCCAGATGAATGGAGAGAGAGGGAGAGAGAGAGAGAGAGAGAGAGCGAGCACTGTCTCAGCCTGGGGGCTGGAAAGTCTCCGGTCCCAGCCCTGCTGCTGCCCCGTGGGATTCCGGGGCCCTGTGGTGGGAGCAGAAGGCCTGGCCACCTCCCTTCTCTGCTCACTGCTCTGTCCACTCACAGCTGGTGCCAAGTTCCAGCCACCGGCCCGTCACTGCAGGGAGCCCGGGAGAGGGTGGCTCCCAGGCCCAGGTCAGGATTCCTCAGCCCTAGTGACATTGGGGCTGGGTCGTTCTCTGCGGTGGGGCCACCCTGGGGATCGTGGGGTGTTTACGGGCAGCAGCCTGGCCTCTAGCCACCGGATGCCAGAAGCAACCCTCCCTAGTGACAACCCAAAATGCCCCCAGACTAACCATATGTCCCCCGGACGTCCAAACTGCCCCGGCTGAGACTGCAGATGAGAGCCAGGCCGTTCAGCCCACAGACGGAGATCGGAGAGGGCAGCCCAGGAGAGGCCTGAAGACCTGAGGCAAAGGAAGGGGCCTTTGGAAGGCCCTGCTGCTCCCCCCACAGATGCCCCTCGGCTGCTGGGGTCCGGCTGGTGGACAGCCCCCCGCACCCCCCCTCGGTCTCAGAGTCAGGTCTGAGCACCAGCCCTTTCTAAGCACAGTTTTCAGGGGCAGGAGGTCCTGACTGTGGGGACAGCTCACCTGTCATGTCCATCACTCTTTTGAGAGCCCCAAGGCCCTCAGCTCAGAGGTCAAAGGGCTCAGGGGTCAAAGGGCTCCCTTCGAAGCAGGTGCCGGACCTCGGCCAATGCTCCTCTCCTGTTGGCTGGCTGCTCCAGTGCTGCCGCATCCCTTAACTGGGTGAGTTTTAAAGGGACTCACGGAATGAGATCAAAGCACCGAGCGGGTTTAGGTTGCCATCTGCAGAAGGGGGCCTCGCTGCCCAGGTGATGGGCTTTTGATGAGGAAGCCATAATGCCCAGACCTTTTCCTAGAATTATCATGTACAGACCCATTTAACGAATCTCTTCCACCACGCCTTCAGGTTCCTGCCTGCATGTGTAGAATATCAGCGTCCGACTTAGAAAATCGAGAACAAGAAAGGCTGACCCTTATGATCCATGAAGATCTGGCCCAGACGGTCACCTGTAAATGCGGCCCCTCATCATGAGTTACACGCAGCTGTAACGGGCACCTTTGACTGTGCATGGCTCATCCTTTAAATATCTCCTCTGATGTGTTAAAATTAGGCTCTTCCTAAACCACAGAAAGAGAAAGGCACGTCCTCGTTAAGCAAATGTGGAGAGAAAGCCCGTTTGTCTGGCTCAGTGAAAAGTGGTCAAGGGTGGATGGCAGGTGACCTCTCAAGGCGGCGTCCAGACGTAAGATATCAGAATCCCCCCTTTTGATTGGGAGAAAAAAGACTTTCTTGACCCTTCGAGAGACTGTAGCACATGGCACATGGGAATTGGGCAGGTGGGAGGGGCTGTGGGGGAGGCGCAGGCGTGTGAACGGCTGCTGGGTCTAAGTTTTGAGCTGGGTGCCAGGAGCAGGAGGGGTTATTGCTCACAAGAAAATGCGATTTGCTTTCATGCCTCCCACCCAGGAGGGGATCATGGGTGCTGGCTTCCACTGATGGGCCCCCGTGTCCAAGAGGATTCTCGGCCCCTCACAAGCTCCCCCCCCTCATCTCCATCTCACAGCAGAGGGACCAGAAGCATGGGAGCCGCAGCTGCCCACGGTCCCTCAAGGTGCACGGGAAGGAGCACATGTCTGTCTGAGCCAAGGGCCAAGCTCATTAACCTGTACGGGTCCTGAGGTCCTGAGAGAAGCCATCTTTTGTGTTCCCCTGCCCTAATCAAATGCAAGTCTTCGAGAAACTAGAGAACACGTTTGAGGCGGTTAAAATAAATTAAAATGAAGTCCTTTGGGGATGCTCTTGGTCTGGAACTTCACCAGGTGGAGGCAGAGGTGCCCACAGCTCCTGCCCGCAGACACCGGTTCCACCCGACAGCCTGCCGTGGTGAGCTGTGACACAGAGGCAGCGGCAGCCGTGGCTCCAGAGCAGGTCTGGCCGGACGGGCAGACAGGGATGTGGGCCACTGTCCTCTGGGTGCCTGGGTGGAACCAGGCGCTGAGGGTTGCAAAGAGCACATGTGGAATGAAGGGCTGGTGACGAGGTAAGACTGATTGGGGCTGAGCCTTCTCAGATTCCCTCCTTGATGGGCCCATCACGCACTGAAGATGACTTCGTCCTCTGGCCCAAATTCTTCCCTCCCCGTGACTCAGCGAGGGGGTTGAGAAGTCAGGGTTCAGCGGCACTCGTGATTTTTAGTAGCCGCCCTCTTCCCAGCGGCCGAGGGTAGAAGCTGAGCGCCAGGGCTGCGGGCACCTGCATGGACTGTCAGGATAGGAGGGGGGCGGGGAAAGTCTCTCAGGCTCTTCGGGCTCAGCCACGAGGCCTGGGGAGCAGTCAGCTATTCTGCATGTGAGGGCAGACTGGGGTCCCTGGGCGCCGGTCGGGGACCCCTGACGTTTGCCCATCTCCGGAACCCGGTGCCGCTGTCGGGCTGGGACACAGCAGGTGCTGGCACCGTGGTGGCCACGCCCTGCTCACCCAGGTGCTGTGCTCCTTCCAGTTCCAAGCCTTCCGACCCAGCTGCATCCCCATTTCTCCCTCAGGGTTCCACATGGCCAGGATGGGACAGGGAATGTCCCCGCAGGGACCCTTCTTCTCAGGTGAGGCCAGTGCCCGGCACCACCCTCGCTCCGGCTCCCAAGCAGAGGGCACATGGCCTGTGGGTTAGATGCCCATTCACCTTTGAGGGGCTCGGCTTCACAGGAGACTCTAACTCGATAATGAAGAGCACTGGGCGAGCAGAGATGACCCGAGGAACCTTTCATCAGGACACACAACTCATGCATGTGCCTGGGTGCCGGGGGGTGGAGGGGCGGGGGGCCTGGGGAAGCAATATTGCGCTCTCACAAGGCCTCTAACCAAATAAAACAAGGAAGGCTGGCTGTGAGCCGTGAGATGGATCGCCGGGACCAGCTGTGAGGCTGGGCTGGCACTTCTGCTGCCCCGAGGCCACTTCTGCACCCGGTGTGCGGGGTGGGGCACGGCAGCCAGTGGGTGCTCATGTCTGCCGTCGGGCACTTTTGGGATGAGGTTGCCTCACTGCGGGCACAGGGGGCTCTCGGGACCTCCCTGGACAGTCTGTTCGGAGGGATGGCTCTCTGTTGGGGCACCGAGCTAAGAGCTCATAGCGATCGATGGTCTCGGGTAGCCCCCTGAGCAGCAGGAACCCCCCCCCCCCATAGGGCTCGGAGGCCGGGCTGTCTCCGGGCTTGCCCCGTACTGGGAGGTGACAGAGGGTGCTGGACCCTGGGCCTTCGGGCGCCAGGCCTGTGCTCTGGACTGTGGAGGACCCTCTCCCGGGGACTTTCATGGTGGCGACTCAGCCCTGTGCGCTGGCTGCTGGGATGAAGGGAGGCCGGGCACGGGCACAGCTGCAGGGAGCCCGCAGCTGGATGTGGCTGCTTTTCTGACGTGCGTGTGGGGTGAGCCAGAGCTCAGAGGAGGCAGGGGAGGCCGAGCCGCAGGGCCAGGCTCTCTCTGCTGCCTAGGAGGTGGGCACCATATGACCGGCTCAGTGAGGCCCAGGGTGTTGGGTCAGACTCTGAGGTGGGCGGGCGTCACCACGCTGGCAGCAGAGTGACGTTCATGGAGCACCATGCCCTTTCACCAGCGAGACAGATGACAAACTGAAACCTGTGCTGTCATTCTTCAATCATCTCCGCAATGAGGCAAGAGGGGGAGGCGCAGAACCTGGTGGGACAAGCCACAGGAGGGACGCCAAGGCCACCTGTGTCTTTGGGTGGAGTTCAGGCTGCTTGGCTCCCAAGTGGCACCTCAGGGTGTGTCCCCAGAGGTGGCTTTGGAGAGGAGCAGTGGACCTGCTCCGGGACCTTCCCAAGCCTCCGGTCTCTGTGTGACCAGGAGGCCATGCCCAGGCTTCCTGGCTCTAGGCTGGGCCCCAGTTTATTTTGGGGACCCACTCACCCACACCCCACTCTGTCAGGCTATCCACCTGCCCGCTTGCTCTTAGATCCACTTCCCTCCTGGCTCTCACCGGCATCACTAGGAGCTCCATTTCCCAGCCAAAGGCACCCGGGAATGGGGGGGGGGCACACCCTCTCCACTCGCCCTCTCAGCAGGCGGCCTCGGTGGGGGTCGGGGCAATGCCACCTCCTTAGTCCCAGGGCTTTTCCCCGGTGATGAAAGAGCAGTGGAGCTGGAGCATGAGGAGCGACTCAGAGAAACAGCGGAGGCCGCTGCCCCTCCACAGGGCCTGCCCTGAAGCCAGGTGCAAGGAAGACCCAGGCTGCTTTCCCGGAACTGACCCTGACCACCTACAGGCTGAGCCATGCCCCAGCCTGTCGGTCAAGAGCCCCCCTGTCGCAGCGACAATGGCTGGCCCAGGAAGGACACATGACTTCAGAAGCCGCTCAGAAGCAATGGGATCCAATTCTGTCTTTTGCTGAATCTCGGGGAGCTGCCTCTGTCCTCTCCTCGGTGTCCTGCCAGGGGCTGCCTCAAGCTGTGCCCCCTCTGCGTCACCTGAGCCAGCTGGTCCTGATGACAGGTCTCCTGGACTTCGTTGAATTCACACCAGGTTCTTCTCTTTCAAACTCAAGCCAGTCTAGGTTGGGTTTTGTCATTTGCAACAGAAAGAGTCTTAACAGATATGTCTCCCTTAACACAAATGGGGTCTCCTCTCCCATGCATTTGTTAGGGGGCCTTGAGCAAGCGGTGCCCTGGGCCTAGGCTCTGCAGGGTGGGTGGCTTTCTTTCCGACCCGCGCACCTGTGAGGGGGACTGTGGGGAAGGCTTCAGGCCTCACGGCTCTGCAGTCTACACCGCTCTTCTCATTGGCCTCAGCGAGACAGCTGCGGCCTGTCGCCTCTGGCTGTGCTCATCTTACAGTGAACTAGTTCACCAGGGCCGCCCGCTTTAGGGACAAGACACCTGGCTGCCTCTCACCAGCCTGGGACGCGAGGAAAGGGGAAGGTGCCAGAAAGGGCCACTGGAGTTCATGGTGCTGCACAAGCCTCCCATTTCCTGTGTTGAACACTTTATGTGCACTTTTTAAAGATCCTCACCTGAGGCTATGCTTTTATTGATTGTTGAGAGAGAGAGAGAGAGCGAGAGAGAGAGAGAGAGAGAGAGAGAGAGAGAGAAAGAGAGAAAGAGAGAAAGAGGAGAAAGAAACATTAATCAGTTGCCTTCCATATGCACTCTGACCAGGGATCAAACCTGCAACTTTTTGGTGTACCGGACATCACTCAACCAACTGAGCCACCTGGCCAGGGCATTTTATGTCCACTTTTTGTCGACTCCTCACAACATCTACCGAGCTGTGTGGGTACTTACCCTCGATTCACAGGTGAGAGTCTCGCCAGGTGAGTTCCTCGGAGCAGAGGGAAAGGTTGGGGCAGCCATGTGCAGACTGGAACCTGGGTTCTCACTCATTGCGCTATTCTCGGGTATTTTTGCTGATTTAAAAAAATTCTCCTCTGCTTCACGGTTGCAACATGAGATGTATCTGAGTCTGTAAGTATTGGCAATTCTGCTAACGTTTCCTGCATCTGACTCTTGGGTGTCAGTGCGGCCCCTCAGTCCCTGCCCCCACTCGTCCCTGCAGCTGCCCCTGCCTGGAGTCCCCCCATCCAGCGTGTATCCCCACCTGCGGTGAGCTTGCTCTGGGTGTGAGTTCCCTGGACAGCATCTGTGGAACCTGAGGGGCGGCCCGGAGTCCCGGCCGGCAGGAGTGGTGGAGAGGACACGGTCCCCTGCTGACAGGGGAGCAGGTGCAGGCTGATAACGAGCAGGAACTGGGCTCCTTATGCATCTTAAGAAGGGAATGAATGCAAGGTGACTCTCTTGCCCCTGCAGGCTCCGCCGGGAGGGACACAGCAGTTTTGAGCATAAGCTTTAGAGTCAGGGAGAGCCAACTCATCTCCTGGTTCCTGCCTTACCAACTGGGACTCACTAGACCTCAGCCGGATTCTCCCACTGCAAACAGGTCTCACGGGACCAACGGGCCATGAGCCTGTGGCCCTCAGCACAGAGCCCACGCCCCACAAATGTCCCTCAACGGCTTGTCATTGTGGCTGCAGCTGTTGTCACTGCAAGCTTGTTATTCTGCAAATGGTTTCTTTTCTCCCGGTCCTTTAGCTCAGGCCCTTCGGGCAGCCAGCTGCCCTTCACCAGGGCGTTCAAGGGTCCCGGGGCTGCAGGCAGCCTTCCTTCTCCTCGGTTCACTTTCAACTGCCTTTTAATGGGAGGGAGAGGGTGGAATTACAGCCTTCGGCAGCTGCTTGCTGGGAGGCCAGGGACAGCTCAGCCCTTTGCATCTTATGGTCTCAAGAGCAAAGGGACAGATTGCAAATCGGATCATTTATTGCTGGTGCTGGCTCAGCGAGAAATCCCCCAGGAGAGAGAGGCAGAGGCTCTGGCTGTGAGTGCAACACTTTGGTCCCAGGGCTCCGGGGGACCAGATTGGCCGTGCCAGTGGTATTAGCTTAGGAGAGAAACTAATGAGTGCCAGCAAGCTGCGAGTGTGAGTGTGTGTGTGTCTCTCTGTGCATATGTGTATGTGCATGCTTGCATGTTCATGTGTGCATGTATGCAGGCACCTACACTTGTACATGCATGCATGTGTGCCTGTGTGTACATGTATATATGTGTACATGCATGTGTGTATGTATTTATGTGTGTGTGTGCTGTTCCTATATATGTTTTGCTCATCAATCAACCTGAGATGCGGAGTGGGAGATGGAAAGGCTCTCTGACCAAGAATCTACAAAACTAAAACACCATGGGCTACATAAACAAAACGACTGCTTCCCGCCCTTCCTGTGACATCAGGGCTCTGCAAGCTTGCTTTTAGGGCAGTGGTTCTCAACCTTCTGGCCCTTTAAATACAGTTCCTCATGTTGTGACCCAACCATAAAATCATTTTCCTTGCTACTTCATAACTGTCATGTTGCTACTGCTATGAATCATAATGTAAATACCTGGTATGCAGGATGGTCTTAGGCGACCCCTGTGAAAGGGTCGTTCGACCGCCAAAGGGGTCGCGACCCACAGGTTGAGAACTGCTGTTTTAGGGGAAGGTGCTTAGGAGAAAGGGAGAGGCAAAGCCATTCCTTCCAAAACCCAGGGCTCCGATCAGGAAGCACTGGTTTTATGCCCTCAGGAAGGATCTGGGCCAGCATCAGGGATGGGTCTCTGAGCCTTCACAGACTGGCCTGTGGGTTCCTCAGTTTCCCCGTTCCCCAGCATGGGGCTTGGGCGGGGCACAGCGTGCCTGCATTTAGAATGTCTTTACTACATGCTTGGGTGAGTCATTGCTGAACAGGTGACATGCTCAGACTTCAGAAGATTGTCTGGGTTTCCTTACCCCGCCCAGTTGTTTTGTATATTGCTAGTGTCCTGGTGCATGAATTCGTGCACATTGAAAGGAAATTAATTAGAAAGTGGCTGGCGGGGTGGGACTGGGCCAGACAGGCCAGACACGCCCTGGAGCCAACCTCCTGCAGTCTCTCTCCAGCCGACCACACCTGGGGTGACACCATAGTTCGAAGGGTGTCTGCGGAGTGAGTGGGGTCCCTCTGGCAGGAGGGATCCCCTGGCCTGGCCTGCGGGGATCAGTCTGAAACCGGCTCTCAGACATTCCCCAAGGGGTCCCAGAGTGCAAGAGGGCGCTCTGCAAAGTTGCTGTTGTACAGGATGTGGAATGCACATGCAAGTGTGCAGTAAGCCAGATTCTGGGCCGACAGTGCCCCAGCAGCAACATAACCCACTGTTGAAGGTGGAATTGCTCTGCCCTGAGAAGAATCAGGCTCCTTCCTCTTTAGTTTTGGGGTGCGTCACCCGAGAATCGCCACAGTTAAGTCACTGCAGCTCAGCAGCTCCTGTTTGAGCGTCTGCCCCCTGGTGGTCAGTGTGTGTCATAGCTACCAGTTGGACAGACATTTAGCATATTAGCCTTTTATATGTATATAGATATATAAATGCACTGGACATCCATCAGAAGTTGTCATTGTTATTTCTCAACCTCAAACATTTTTTAAATTGAAGAGGAACCCTGGTAAGTATTGCTCAGTGGTTAGAATGTCACCCCATGCACTGAAGGGTTGTGGTTTCCATTCTCGGGCAAGGACACATAGCTGGGTTGCAGGTCCAATCCCCAGCCCCAGTTGGGCACATGCAGGAGGTAACCAATCAATGTGTCTCTCTCACATCAATGTTTTTTCACTCCCTTCCACCCTCTCTAAAAATCAATGGAAAAAGTATCTAGTGAAGACTAACCAAAAGACAAAAACAAAACAAAACAAAACTTAAGAGGAGAAGCATCATATATTACATTTACTTAGATAGTTACCACTCCTTAAAATTTAAATCTTTTAAAAATATATATTTTATTGATATTTTACAGAGAGGAAAGGAGAGGGACAGAGAGTTAGAAACATCAATGAGAGAGAAATTCTGATCAGCTGCCTCCTGCATACACCCCACTGGGGATGTGCCCACAACCAAGGTACATGCCCTTGACCGGAATTGAACCTGGGACCCCTCAGTCTGCAGGCCGATGCTCTATCCACTGAGGAAAACTGGTCAGGGCTAAAATTTAAATCTTTATTGTTGAAAGTATTACATATGTCCCCCTTTTCCACCATTGACCCCCTCTAGCCCATCTCCATGCGCCGATCCCCGCCTCAGGCTTTCCCTATCCTATTGTCTGTGTCCATGGGCCATGCATATTTTCCCACAAGGTCTTTGGTTGATCACCTCCCACTCACACACCCTCCCCCCCTTCCCTCTGAGATTCCGCACTCTGTTCCCTGCTTCCATGTCTCTGGATCCACTCCGTTCAACAGTTTATTTTGTTCATTAGATTCCACATATGAGTGAGATTATGTGATACTTGTCTTTCTCTGACTGACTTATATCTCCCAGCATAATACTCTCTAGGTCCCTCTGTGCTATCTCAAAGAGTAAGAGATCCTTCTCTTTGCTGCTGCATAGCATTCCATGGTGTAAATGTATCACAGCTTTCTTATCCACCCATCTACTGATGGGCACTTGGGTTGTTTCCAGATCTTAGCTATTGTAAATTGTGCTGCTATGAACATAGGGGTGCATACATACTTTCTGGATGGTGTTTCAGGTTTCCTAGCAGTGGGATCACTGGGTGAAATGGCAGTTCCATATTTAATTTTTTTAGGAAACTCCATACTGTTTTCCACAATTGTTGCACCAGTCTGCATTCTCACCAGCAGTGTACTAGGGTCCGCTTTTCTCCACATCCTCGCCAGCACTTGTCATTTTTTGATTTGTTGGTGGTAATCATCCTGACAGGTGTGAGGTGATAACTCATTGTCATTTTAATTTGCATCTCTCTGATGATCAGTGACTTTGAGCATTTTTTCATGTCTCTGGGCCATCGGTATGTCCACTTTGGAGAAGTGTCTATTTAGGTCCTTTGCCCATTTTTTAACTGGACTGTTTGTCTTCCTTCTGTTAAGTTGTATGAGTTCCTTATATATTTTGGATACTAACCCTTTATCAGATGTATGGTTGCAGTGGGCTCCCTTTTCGTTTAGTTGACAGTTTCATTTGCTGTGCAGAAGCTGTTTATTTTGATGTTGGCCCATTTGTTTATTTTCTCCCTAGTTTCCTTTGCCTTAGGAGATGTATCCGTAAACATGTTGCTATGAGAGATGTCTGAGATTTTGCTGCCTATGGTTTCTTCTAGGATTTTTATGGTTTCATGTCTTACATTTAAGTCTTTTATCCATTTGAGTTTATTCTTGTGTATGGTGTAATTTGGTGGTTTAGTTTCATTTTTTTGCATGTATCTGTCCAATTTTCCCAACACCACTTATTGAAGAGTTTTGACTCTATTGTATGCATTTGCCTTCTTTGTTACATATTAATTGTGCATAATGGGTTGGGTCAATTTCTGGGGTCTCTGTTCTGTTTCATTGATCTATATGCCTGCTCTTGTATTAGTAACAGGCTGTTTTGATTACAGTGGCTTTGTAGATAACTTGATATCTGGTGTTGTGATTCCTCCCACTTTGTTCCTCTTTTTCAAAATAGCTGTGGCTATTCATTCGGGGTCTTTTTTGGTCCCTTATAAATTTTTTGAGTATTTTTTCTAGATCTGTGAGATTTGTTGTTGGTATTTTAATAGCCACTGCATTGAATCTATAGATTGCTTTGGGTTGTATGGACACTTTAATTATTTAATTCTACCAATCCATGAAGTGGTATATTCTTCCACTTGTTTATATTGTCTTCTATCTCTTTTTTTTTTAATGTCCTGTAGTTTTTGGAGTGCAAGTCTTTTACCTCCTTAGTTAAGTTTATTCCTAAGTGTGTTAATTTTTTTGTTTCAATGGTAAATAGGATTGTTTGTTTAGTTTCTCTTTCTGTGAGTTCATTATCGGTGTATAAAAATGCTGTCAATTTCTGGCTGTTAATTTTGTATCCTGCTACATTGCCAAATTCATTTATGAAATCTAGTAGTTTTTTTTTGGTAGAGTCTTTAGGGGTTTCTATGTACAATATCATGTCATCTGAGAATACTGAGTGTTTTACTTCCTCCTTTCAAATTTGGATGCCTTTTATATTTTCTTATTGTCTGGTTGCTGTAGCTTAGATTTCCAGTGCTATGTTGAATAAGAGTGGTGAAAGCAGAAATCCCTGTCTTGTTCCTGTTCTTAGGGGAAATGGTTTTAGATTTTGCCCACTGAGTATGATGTTGGCTGTAGGTTTGTCATATATGGCCTTTATCATGTTGAGCTATGCTCCCTTTATTCCCACTTTGCTGAGAGTTTTTATCAAAAATTGGTGTTGAATTTTTCTGCGTCTATTGGTATGATCATGTGATTTTTGTCTCTCAATTTGTTTATGTGAGGTATTGGTTTGTGGATATTGTACCAGCCTTGCATCCCTGGAATAAATCTCACTTGGTCATGGTGTATGATAATTTTAATATATTGCTCAATGAATCCTACTTGCTAATATTTTGTTGAGGGTTTTAGCATCTATGCTTATCAGGGATATTGGCCTGTAATTCTCTTTCTTTGCGGTGTCTTTATCTGGTTTTGGAATCAGGATAATGCTGGCATCATACAAAGAGGATGGAAGTGTTCCTTCCTCTTGATTTTTTGGAATAGTTTGAGGAGAACAGATGTTAGTTCTTTGAATGTTTCTTAAAACTCCCCTGTGAAGCACTCTGGACTAGGCTTTTGTTTGCTTGGAGTTTTTTAATTGCTGCCTCAATTTCATCAGTTGTTACTGGTCTATTCAGGTTTTCTGATTCTTCTTGATTCGGTTTTGGGAGATTGTATTTTTCTAGGAATTTTCCATTTCATCCACATTGTCTAGCTTGTTGGCATACAGTTGTTCATAGTATTTTCTTACAATCCTTTGTATTTCTCTGGGGTCAGTTGTTACTTTACCACTTTTGTTTCTGATTTTATTTATTTGAGTGCTCTCTGTTTCTTGATGAGTCTGGCTAAAGATTCATCAATCTTATTTAACTTTTCAAGAACCAGCTCTTGGTTTCACAGATTTTTTGTATTGTTTTTATGTCATTTACTTCTGCTCTAATCTTTATTATTTCCTTCTTTCTACTTATTCAGGGTTTTTCTTATTGTTCTTTTGCTAATTATTTTAAGTTGTAGGGTTAAATAGTTTATTATTAATTTTTTGTTTGTTTGTTTGTTTTTTTTTTAGCTAGGCCTGTAGTGCTATGTACTTCCCTCTCAGAATTGCTTTTGCTGTGTCCCACAGATTTTGGGTTGTTGTGTGTTCATTTCCATTTGTTTCCAGGAAGTTTTTAATTTCTTTCTTGATCTCATTGGTAACCCATTCATTGTTTAATAACATGCTATTTAATTTCCATGTGTTTGAATGTTTTTGAGTGTTTCTATTGTAGTTGATTTCTAGTTTCATGCCATTGTAATCTGAGAAAATGCTTGATATGATTTCAGTCTTCTTGAACTTGTAGAGACTTGTTTTGTGTCCTAACATGTGGTCTATCTTTTAGAATGACCCATGGGCACTTGAGAAGAATGTATATTCTGCAGCTTTGGAATGAAATGTTCTATAGGTGTCAGTTAAATCCATCTGATCCAGTGTGTCTTTTAGAGACACTGTTTCTTTGTTAATTTTTGTCAGAAAGATCTATCCAATGATGTCAGTGGGGTGTTAAAATCCCCTACTGTGATGTATTGTTGTCTATTTCTCCCTTAAAGTTCTCTAGAAGTTTTAAAAATATATTTAGGTGCTCCTATATTGGGTGCATATATGTTTACCAGGGTTATACCTCTTGTTGGATTTATCTTTTTAATATTATGCAGTGACCTTTGTTGTCTTTTGTGATGGTCTTCATTTTGAAGTCTATTGTTTCAGATATGAGTGTCGCTATACCAGCTTTTTTTTTTTTCCATTTGCATGGAAATTTTTTTTCATCCCTTCACTCTCATCCTGTGTGAGTTTTTTTTTGTTCTGAAGTGGGCCTCTTGTAGACAGCATATATTTGGGTCATGTGTTGGTATCTATTGAGCTACCCTACACCTTTTGATTAGAGCATTTAATCCATTTACATTTAAGGTTATTGTTGATAGGTTTTTATTTATTGTCATTTAAATTTTTATGCCTATGTTTCTCTCTCTATATATATATTTCTTCTCATCACAGCAGTCTCTTTAGCATTTTTTGTAGTACTGGTTTGGTGGTGATAAACTACTTTAGTTTGTTTTTGTTTTGTTTTTTGTCTGGGAAGCTCTTTATTTCACCATCTATTTTGAATGATAGCCTTCCTGGATATAGTAATCTTGGTTTCAGATCCTTGCTTTTCATTACCTTGAATACTTCATGCCATTCCCCTCTGGCCTGTAGAGTTTCTGATGAAAAATCAGGTGTCAGCCTTATGGGAGCTCCTTTCCAGATAACAGTTTGCTTTTCTCTTGCTGCCTTTAAATTCTATCTTGGTCTTTAATTTTTGGCAATTTGTTTATGATATGTCTGAGTGTGGGCCTGTTTGGGTTCTTATGCTTGGGACTCTCTGTGCCTCCTGGAGTTGTGTGACTTTTTCCTTCACCAGGTTAGGGAAGTTTTCTGCCATTATTTCACCCTTGCTCACTTTTTTCACCTCTTGGTTCTCCTATGATGTGAATATTGTTATGTTTCATATTGTCCCTTGGTTCCCTTAAGCTGTCCTCCTGTTTTTCAATTGTTTTTCTTTTTGGTTCTATGATTGAGTGACTTTCTCTACCTTGTCTTTTTAAAAAAAATTTTAAATATATTTTATTGATTTTTGTACAGAGAGGAAGGGAGAGGAATAGAGAGGTAGAAACGATGAGAAAGAAACATCGATCAGCTGCCTCCTGCACACCCCCCACTGGGGATATGCCTGCAACCAAGGTGCATGCCCTTGACCAGAATCAAACCTGGGACCCTTCAGTCCGCAGGCCGACGCTCTATCCACTGAGCCAAACCGGTTAGGGTTACCTTGTCTTTGAACTCACTGATCTAATCCTCTGCTTCCCCTAGTCTACTGTATATGTCGTCCAATGTGTTCTTTATTATTGCTATGTCATTCTTTATTTCCAACTGTTCTTTTTTCATAGTTGCAATATCTTTTCTCATGCTGTTGATCATCTTGCCATGAATATTCTGAACTTTCTGAACTCTATATCTGATACATTTCTCATCTCCATTTCATTTAGCTACTCTTCTGGAGAATCTTCTTTTTATTTCATTTGGGGCTTTTTTTTCTCTCTCTCTCTCCATTTTGGCTTTATGTTTGGGTTTGTGTCTATGTATTAGGTAGATCTGCTATGACTCCCAATCTCTGGTGCAGAAAATCTCACATGCTGTTTGTGACTGGCCTGAGTACCCTGTTTGGAGCTATCAGCAATTCACTGCTTGTGGCTCCCTCTGCTGGGACTGGGTGGCTTTTGGGAAGGACCAAAATGTGCACCAAGGTCTGCTTTCCCTAGCCCCAGGTTCCCAAATTAGATCAAAGACTCAAAGCCTCCAGAGACCTGCCTCTGCCTGCAATCTGACTGTTATTCAGTCTTGATTAGCCTCAGGCTGTCAATAGGGTGTGGCCAGGGGTTTTCTAACAGTGTGGGGCAATTGCTTCTCCCTGCAGACTGATTGTTATTCTCAGTCTCTTAATGGGCTTTGGAAACTACACAGGGTGGGGAAGAGGTTTTACAATAGGGTGGGCAATTGCTTCCTCCCTTTCTTCTCCTCCTACCCCCCCCTTGTGCACATTAAAAGGGGATTAATTAGAGGAAATATTTTAATATTGCTATTTGCCTTTTCTCTATAATAGAAGTGTCAGAGATGAAAGAAAATTAGTAAAATGTATATGAAAACCTTCCTCCTGTCAGAGTCTGGGGCACACCATGGGACCCAGAGTCAAGTCCCCACCCACCCGTGTGCACCTTGAAATCACATGAGACCCAGACCCGGCCGGCCCCACCCCCATTGGGTGAGATCCAGACCCGGCTGGCCCCACCCCCGTCAAGCCCTGCCAGGAGGGGGGCGCAGCCTCAGGTCCCCCGGCTCAGTTCCGGGCAGGGGGTGTGGCCTCAGGTCCCCCGGCACACTCTCAGGTCCCCCGGCACACTCTCAGGTCCCCCAGCCTGGTGTCGGGGCAGGGGGTGTGGCCTCAGGTCCCCCCGCCTGGGGCAGGGAGCACGGCCTGAGGTCACCCATCAAGCCCCGCCATGTGGGTGGCACAGCCTCAGGTCCCTGCTGATCGCTTGTTACGGCTCATTACAGGAATCCTGCCTCTGCTGTGGGTGCAGCCATCTTGTGACAACATGCTGGAGTGAGGGTCAATTTGCATATCACCTCTTTATTATATAGAATACCTGTTAGAGTTGGGTTTTGTTCCGAGTGACTTGAGGAACTATAACACACCCCTGGAAAACTGAGCTCTGGTTGCTATCAGAGTGAAGTAGTAATGAGACAGGCACTTGGGATGGGGCCTGGGCTCACATGTCACCTTAGCCACACGGGCTCCACGCTTTCACAAGTTCTTCCCCGGGCTGATGGAGAGGGAAGCACAAGCATCCATGCTGAGCTCTCAGTAAAGGGCGGGCAAGGTCCTCAGTCAACATGCTGATGATAATGCTGGTGATGGACACCTACGGGAATTACAGCATGGTATTTATCACCGCCCATGACGAGTGCCTTGTGAAGTGTGAGTACGTGGCTGGGAGGGGTGCACTTGGACTGACAGCCTCCCCCAGCTCCGGGGTGAGCTTTTGCTGACCCCAAGGCTGTAGTGACTGTTCAAGGGTGGAAAGGTGCCCCTTGTGGGTCCTGGGAGTGACCTGGGACTATGGTATGCTATTGGAGAGACAGGAGTTGTGTCTCCCTCAAAATGGTGCACTGTGTCCACAGTGGGACCAGATCCTGCAGCCGCTCCTGTCCGTCTTGGAGGCCAGCCTGTGCACAGCACAGAGCATCACACAGCAGCCACGTGTCCTGGCCACGCCATGCTGGAGCCTCCCCCACACTGCCTGATATTTTAGCAGGTCAACTTCTGGAAAGAATTCATCCTTCAACTGTTTTTCTCACTCAAGTGTCCCCTTGCCTGACAGCCTTGCTGTACAGCATTTGTTTAATATTCCATTTGTAGGACATTCGCCTCCAGATTTACACTCACAGAGCTGCTTGTCAAGAGTAACTTCAGGGGAATCACAAAGGAAGCAGAGAGAGCCACTCATCAAATGTCCTGCGCTGTCCCTGCTGGAGAGCCACTCGGCACACGGCTCCCACAGGGCTCCCAGGCGGCTCTCCTCGGCTGCTCTGAGGGCTCTGAGCAAACACCACCAACATTATCTCTGGCTATAGGGGTTCCTGGCGCTCTGATCCCTTGCCACATCTGGGCTTCTGTGCATCTTCAGCCCCAGGACCTGTGGTCAGACGGGCTAAGGGGCAGCTGTCTGTGAAAAGCATATATTGTATCTGATTATATGGATTGTTAACTTCTGCTAAAAATAAATTATTTACATGTCACTACTCTGAAACACCACCATATGCCAGTGGTTGACACTGCTTGTGTTCACCTTGGAGAGGGCATGGGGGAGTGTGGACCGTGGCACACTTAATAGACTGCTGTGCATTTACCGTGCTGCTTGTTACCTGGCTCAAGAGCCGTGTCCGGCTGCTACAGCATTCATAAAAGGCCAGGTCAGAGCGCAATGCATGGAGGCGACTTGACCTCTGGGGAGAGGGGGAGGGAAAGGACCCAGCAGTTGCTGGCTGCTTGAGCATGCCCAGGTGCGGTGTGCAGGGTGAGCATTGGTGGCTCACAGGCGTGGCTTAGAATGACGTTGTCTCATAAGATGAGCAAGTTCAGCCTCACTGACCTGGAAACTTCACCGAAGAGGCCAGGTGCTGGATGGCTTCCACACCAGCACACCCAGTTCCCTCCTTCCTGACAGGGGACCAGGGTGGCAGCTGCCGAGGTGCCTGGGCCAACGAGCTGACAACAGCCATGTGGGCCTTATTTATCCTCAAGGTCCTGCCTAGTGAAGGAAAGTGGTACCAGATCCCATATGTCGGAGTGATTATTCTTCAAGTTTACAACTTAGTTCCTTCTAGCGTATGATTTGTTTATTTTGGCTAGAGAAGACCGTCTCCTGGCTTGAAATGGGTACATGGAAAACTCTGCCCCTCAGCCCTGCCTCCCCCCCCACACACACACATCTCATCACCCTCTTCCTTCTGTGCAGTTCACAGGAGTTGATGCAACATGACAGGCGGGAGCGCCCACTCTCCCTCACTAGTTTCCCCCACGAATGGCAGCGGCTTCGATCGTCTGCGCCCTTTCTGCAGGACAGGACACCTCAGTGATGGCCCTACCCGTGTATGCCTCGTCCTTTGTCCTGCTGCACAGCACACCGCTGTGTAAATGCCGTAGTTCATTCAGCCATCTCCAATGGTGGACAGTTAGGTTGCTTCCCGTCTTCTGCTGCCAGACTCCGAGCGATTGGGACTAACTCATCCGTACATTAACGTACCCACACACGAGCGTATCTGGGCATGGCACTCCCTACAAGGTGCAAGGGAACGTTAGCGTGTAATTTTGTTGGGCACTGCCAAATTGCCCTCCCAAAGGGGCTATAGCTTTTTTAAAAAATATTTTTAATTGGTTTTTAGAGTAACAGGAAGGGAGAGGGGGGAGATATATATATATGTATATATATATATATATATATATATATATATATATATATATATATATATATATATATAAATATTGATGTGCCCTGACTAGGAATCAAACCTGCAACCTTTCAGTGCACAGGACGATGCCCAACCAACTAAGCCACTCCCGCCAGGGCTAGCTTCTGTCCTTAAAACCGTTTCACTGATCACAGATTTAGTGACAAGAGATGAAGAGGGTGGCAATGCAGGTGCTGTGCCAGCTGAGATGCCAGTGCAGGACTGCTCTGGAATGGCCAACAGAATGATTGCTCAGCTGCGGCGACGGGGCGTGGGGGACTTCCAGTGCTGTGGCCTGCTCCTCGCTCCTCGCTCCTCTCAGTGGGGCCCTGACCTGGCGGGCGGGGTCCAGGTGCCCAAGCAGGGGGTCTCCTGTTTCCTGCCTCACTGTCGGAGGCTGGCCGGTCATTTTTCATGGATTCCAGAAGGTCCCTCACCATAAGCTCCTCCTCAGGCCAGTTTGAGGGGCTTCTCCTAAACCAGCGGTTCTCAACCTGTGGGTCACGACCCCTTTGGTCGAACGACCCTTTCACAGGGGTCGCCTAAGACCATCCTGCATATCAGATATTTACATTACGATTCATAACAGTAGCAACATTACAGTTATGAAGTAGCAACGAAAAATAATTTTATGGCTGGGTCACAACATGAGGAACTGTATTTAAAGGGCCAGAAGGTTGAGAACCACTGTGACCTAAATCAACTGCCTGGAGACACCCGGCACACCTGCCTAGGTGGGAGCCACGTGTCGAGGTGATGTTAGAAATTTTTGTTGCGTCCGTGTCTTTTCCGGTTGCATTTTAAAAGTTAAAACCGAAGTTTAGTTTTGTTCCCTCTTTGGAAAGAAGCCGGCTCCTCACGGGGAGTATTAAGAGTTCGGTCTTATAGTCAGAGGGGCGAAAAGGAATTGCTCATCCAAAACCACAAGACAGATTTATGTTGGGAAGAGTGAGACCTGGCGGGTGCTGGCAGAGCCTGCGGGAAGTGGAGACAGCGGCTCTCCCTGGACCAGGCCTGGAGGCCGACGCCCTGGCTCAAGGGAAGGGAAGGCCTTTGCTTTTAACAGAGGAGTCAGATGCCTTTGTCTTTGTTCTCCTTCTAATAAAGGAAGGATCTAGCTAGCTGACCAGGGATTAGCTAGGATTAAGGGCCGGTTTACTCTGCAATATTTCTACCTGCCTGTGTGCATAGACTGGGCTTAGCAAAGGTAAGTAATAAAGGGGCATTAGCATGTGGCTGGGCCGCGAGGGACGCCGGGCTGCTGCTGTGCCAGCCTGGGCCTCCCCTCCCCGCGCTGGAATTCTGCATGGTTTTGAACTTTAATTTTCGATTGCTCCAGACACACTGCAAATAGCCCTGACTTGGGGTAATTTCCTTAATGGCGAAGTTGATTAGGAATCCAGGTTCTACCTGATGAAGAGGCTTATTTCCCGCCGGCCGTACAGTGATGGCGGAGACACGTGAAGCCGCACAAAAGGCACAGAGCGGAGCCAGGACCAGGGCCGCGCCCGCCGTGGCGGCCGGGACCGCTTTCAGCTGCGTGGTTAAATTTAACTCAAAGGGCTGGGAGGACAATTTGATTAATTTTGTATCTCAGCGGAAATCGGAGCGCCTTAGAAGATCAAGGCTTCGGAATTCTCCTGGGAGAGACATGGCCGCGAGGCACAGAGAAAGCCGCCTCCCCCGTGTGGGAGGAAGGCATAACTGTGCCACTTCCTCCTCCTCCTTGAGGAAGTTTACAAACATTTGCAAGTTGTCAGAAATAATTAGTCTAAAATGGTTCCATGCGCTGGGGAGGGAAACGGCATGTGCCTTGTTGAGATCAAAGGGCTGCTCTTGCCTCTTGTGAATCCAGAAGAAATTCGTTTGAAAGTAACGCTCAGGAAGAAGGTGGGTTCTGTGGAGGTCGATGGCAGGGAGGGGCGGAGGGTGTAGACAGCAGGTCATCAGGGTTCTGTGGAGGTCGATGGCAGGGAGGGGCGGAGGGTGTAGACAGCAGGTCGCCAGAGAGGAGGCTGGAGGCTGAAGCCGCCTCCAGAGAAACCAGGATGGGGCTTGAAAGGCCAGGACCCCCTCGGGACCCACAGCCCCAGGGTCTGTGCCTGAGCTAGCCAGGGCCCTGTGCTACCCCTGGGTGCAGCTGGTCCCGTGAGCTTGACCGTGAAGGTGGGAGTGCGTGCCTGCACCTGAACTTCCACAGATACAGCGAGAGCGGGGCTGGCGCGTGACAGGCTGTGTTTCCGTCCCCGCGTTGCCATCTCACAGACGTAGACCCTGGACAGGCCTCGTCCCTTTGAGCCTCAGAGCCGTCCTCCCTCCCCCCGCCCGAGCGAAGGGAGGGCTGCAGTAGGGGACGGGCTTGGTGCCTAGCCCAGCATAAGCTCCGGGCCCTGGCGGCTCTGTCTGGCACTCCTTTCCTGAGGGCTCATCTGTGCCAGGCGCGGGGGCGGCCCGGGGGCTCACTCAGAGCTGGGAGGCTGGCTCCTCATATAGGGAGGTCAGAAAGGCCAGCTCACGGCACACCCACTGGACTGTCCGGTGTGAATGGTGCCCCCTAGAGGTGATCCACAGAGTGGCCTGAGAAACGACTTCAATGAGAGGGCTGGGAGAGGCCCATAGGAGAGGCCCTGGCTGCCTGGGGTGCATGGAGGCCGCAGGGGAGCCCTGCTTATAGCATCAGAAGCCAGAAGAGGGTGAGATGATGAAGACTTGATGGTCAAGAGGAAGCAGAAGATACAATGGAGCCAAACAACCAGAGTTCTCCCTCCAACACTTATCTGTTTTGGGCATTTATCTATCCTTTTTGGCAGCGGCTGTTTGTTGCTGTTTAACAGAGGGTTGATGTCTGAAGACCCAAACCCTTCTCCTCGGAGTCACTCTTCCCTCGTGCTTACCATCTCCCTCCCACACGCTCAGGGCTCTCAGCCCCTGTTCCCGAAGGAGCCACGTGGCCCCTCTGCAACACGTCTCTTTCCAGCCTCTCCCACCTGGGCCTGTCCTCTCGTCTCCTTGTGCCCGACACAGGGACAGCCGCCCAGCCCGAGCTATGGCCTGGCGGCCGCAGGGGCACAGGAATGAGAACCAAGCTCTTCCCCGTGCAGGTGGAGCAAGATCGGATCCTGGATGTCGTCTGGTCCCTCTGAGGATCCCGGAAAGCAGACACCGAAGCATCTGCTTGAATGTCCCACACACAGTCCTGGAACACCCCGTGCAATGTGCTAACAAACAAAGCCAAACAACTCCAAGCAACACAGGCCCATGCATTGGAGCAGGTGGAGCAAACCCTCCAGAACGCTCCACAGGGCACCGGTGACAAAAGCACGAACCAGTTCAATCCCGAGTCTTGTCAGAGAAGGCTCCGGGTTTGAAACTCCCTGCCTGTGCCTCCTGCTCTGAGATGGAGGTCCTGGGGGCATTCACTCTGAATGGAGATGATGTTACAAAGAAAAATGAAAGCAAAGGCGAGTGTGCCTTGCCAGGTCCGCCCATTGCCCTGGAGCAGGAGAGAGGCTACGTCCTGGGGGCCTGGGAATTCTCAGGGCGGGAGAGAGGCTACAGCCTGTGAATTCTGCCGCAGGAGAGAGGATTACAGCCTGGGGGCCCTGGGAATTCTCCAGGCAGCCTGATGGGCAGACGATAGCTCTTGAGTTGCTAGAGCAGCCACTCCTTGCTTGGAAGGAAGGCATTTCTATGGCTTTTAAGCATTTTAAAATTGATTAGGCTTACTTTCCAAGTGGGAGAAAGCTTGCCCTGACTGCTTGAAACCATTAATTTTCTTGGAGGAACCACGGCGTGAACCGCATAGGGGCACGTTACACCGTCTTCGTGCCTAATAATCAGTGTGAGTTCGTTCTCACCTAGTAACCCGTGTGGCTGCCGAGCCCACCGCTGGCGACCCACGCAGTGCGCCCGGAGCTACACGTGTGTGTGATGCGTGAGCGCAGGCGCCAGGGGCCCTGTGCCTTGCGGAAGCTCGGGTCCTGGACTGAGAGTCTCAGTATTTTTTAACAAGGCCCACTTTTCCTTCTGCACGGAGGTGGCAATCTGTGGCTGGCCCTGCATCCCACCTCCTGCCGCCCCTGGCTGGCGGGGTGCGTCTCTGGTCACGTATCTAATGTGGTGGAGGGTGCATGGGCCCTGAGGGCTTGTGCAGTCTTCCTGCGTCAAGGAATTGACCGCGTGTGAGTGGTGGGGCTTTACTCAGAATTGCGCCTGCTCCTGCCAGGCTCCCAGCCCGCCCAAACCAGCCCACTGCTAGGCCAGCCTGATTCTACCGCCTGACCCCAGGTGGGGGACAGCTTCGCCCTGCTCCCCCGGGAACTCCACTCTCCGCCTCCCTCACCTTTGCCCGAAGGCTTCTGGGGTGTCCCAGACCCACGCGACCTCTCTCCCACGTATGAGCACCTCTGAGCGCCGGGTCTCCTTGCAGGTGCAAATATGCCACAAGCCCCTGGCTTAGCTCAGCTCCTAGTGGTCTCGCACTTCCCTTAGGAGAAAGGACAAAAGACCCACAGGAGTGAGGTCCGCCCTGCTACGCTTCCTCTCCAGGCTCAGGCGACAAACTGGGCTCCCCAAGGTGCCTCCTGTCACTGCTCAGGGCCTTCCCACGGGCGAGTCCCTCTGCCAGGGGCTCACATGTTCTTGGTGACTCCTGTCCTGTCCTGGCTTCACCGGAAACTGCTTCCCCAGCGGCCTCCGTGGCCCCACAAGCCGCGCCAGCCGCACACGTGGCTCAGCGCTCAGCGCCTCTCCCGAGGCCCCCGCATTGGGCTCCAGGACCGACACCCTTCGCGTGGCTTCCTCCGTCTTTGGACCATAGCAGCTGCTCAGTAAGTACCTTCTCCTCCCCTGAGAAATGAGGGCTCGAGAGCTCCGTAAGTTAGGGTGTCTCCCTGCCTTATAACACTCCATCCAGTCCTCAGATTACAGGCACTTCAAACATGTTATGTGATGACGTAAAAATGGGCAGGAAAAGTGGTATCTCAACCCCGAGGGGATCCCAGAAGAGGAAATCAACCTCTCCCAGTCTTAGCAGCAGCAGCAGGTGAATCCATGGTACCGAATGGCCTCCGCATGCATCCTGGAACATTCTGGAAACAGTCCTCACCCGGTGGAGAACCTGCATGAAGAAGCTGCTGGTTAGGAGCAGCAGATGTGGGTCCTACAGTGTTTATTTAATGCCAGTGTCACAGAGATCCTAATGGCCAGATATCTCAAGACAAATGTGCACTTTGGAATGGAAAATGCCTCTCCCTTTTTTCTTCAGTGTGAAAGCAATATATTCTCATTAGATTTCCTCAGCATTTGCATTTTTGTGTGTCTGTAAAAGTCAAAGCCCCTACATTAAATCCTCCAGCAGCGTTTTCTCCTACAGATACATGCTAGCATCTCACTGTTAACTTATTTTACAAAGCTGAGAGCAAACTGAAACCTCCTTGTCCCTCTTGCTCTTCTTACTTAACAAATTGTGGCTACTTTTCTGGGAAACTGAACACCAACCTCGCTCTTTTTTGCTTTTCTCTGCTGTTCGAAACAGTGACATGGCCATTGCTTGCTTAGCCAGCCCTGTGTCGGTGGAGATTGGGTGCTCTCCATTTTTCACTGCTATGAACCATGCTGCAAAGACCATTAAAAATGTATCCATGTCCTTGCGTAATTGGGCGAGGCTTTCTGCAGGATGAATTCCTTCCTAGAAGTAGAATTCATGGGACAAATGGCACGAACGTTTTAAATATTAATTGGCATCGCCGAATTGTCACCCCGGGAAGGTTGTGAAAAATGTGTATTCTTAATGATCTGCGGGAACTTACAAGAGAGAGGGTGGAAGTGACAGGAAGCCCAACTCGGAATGGTTTACACGAAAGCGTGCTGTGGAGATCTGCTGCCGGTGCTTCTGTCAGAGCGGTGTCTCTACTCCAGGCTCAGCACTGCTGGGCGCTGCGTACTCGGCTCGTTGGCAGACGGGTTCTTCCCTCATGGTCACAGGGAGGCTGCCAGTGGCAGCTGGGCTACCTGCCCAAGTCCACATCGTGGGCGGAGAGCTTCCAGCACAAGCCCAGGTCCCTCCGACGGGTGCCCACTCTGATTTGTGTCACATGCTCACCCCTGAGCCAGTCAGCATGGCCAGGCCAAGGTGATCAGAGTTGGACTAGGGCAAGGACGGTCACATGTTGCAGTCTAGGCTGGAGGTGGGCTCTGCTCACACCTTGTGGAGGAGAATGGGAGTCAGGACTGGTTTCATGGGGTGCACCCCGGGCCTGCCCCCGCGCTCAGAAGAGCCCCACATTTCCATTTCACACTGGAGACCCATCAGTCATGTGGCCAGTCACAGATGAAAACTGGGCTGTTCCTGGAAAAAGGGGAATGGAGTCGAGTCGGCTAAACACACGCCTGCCCCGCAATGGCCTGCGAGAGCCGCTAGGACAGCCCGAGCTTCAGCGCTCTCCCTTGCTGGCTGCAGTCCTTCTGCCTGCGTGCAAGTTTTCCGATGCTGAGCGCGGCCTCCAGTCCTGCCGCCCACCTCTGAGCGCCGCTGTCTGCCCCCCTCGGGCTCTGGAAATCAGCCTGCACCTGGTCCAGGTCATGGACGCGGTGCTCTTCTTAAAGTACGTAGCCTCGTTGTGTTGGTATAAAAAAATCACTGAATGAAAAGGAAAAACCCCAGTTCACAAGAACAGGAAAGCTGAAAGGATGCGCCCCAGCTCCATCCGCTTCTTAGCAACCGCCAGTGAATGGGAAATCCTCAATCGGAAAATCCTAAGGCTTAGGGCGATGCTTTTTGAAGATTCTTATAAATTGATAACAGTGCGGTGTAGTGGATGACATAGTTTCTTAGTCTGCTTCCTTTCCACAAGGAACCCAATTATCCCGCCCAATTAAGGAGCAAGGTGGACACTTAAATGACAGCTACGTGTTTCTGATGCGCTGGCCTCCTCTGCACCCTCATAAATGGTCCCATCCATCCATTTCAGTGAAAATCATAATGGCCCCATCTTTCAGAAAAGTGATTAATATTTAATTTAGCTATCAATATGTGAATATATTCCCTTGTTAAAAAAAAAAAGAAACCATTTCAGATGAGGGTGAAGTCCTTTCTGATTAAATCTCCCCTCCCTCCTCCTTCACTTATTCCCCGTCCTGACCTTTCTCAGAGGTAGCCACTGTTATCACTTCGTTTGTCTTCTGGAATGTTCTATGCATTCACATATCTATCATCTATTTAGCATCTGTCTGTCTACCTACCTGTCTACATATAGATACCTATTTTTTGTTTTATTTTGACGTAAGAGGCATCACCGTGCATGTCTATTTTGACTTTGTTTAACTCTGCCTGGCTGGTGGGTTTCCACGGAACCGCACGCAGCTGCACCTCTTCCTCTCAGCTCAGGAGAGGGGGCTGTGGACACACCCCACGCTGCGCACGCCTCAGCCCTCTGACTGCAGGCGTGGCCATCCTCACAAGCTCACAGCAGGTGCCTTGCATGTGCCCTGAGGGCAGTGGGCTATCTAGCCTGGGTGCAAGAGTGTTAGGAGGCCGTGGGCTGTGGCAGTTTGGGGTCCCCATGAAGTGGACTCTGAGATGGCTGAGGTGGGCTGTTCTCAGGATCCACACATCTGGGGAAGTCGAGGCGGTGAGGTGGGGCTGAGGGGACCTTAGGCTGTGATGAAGCTGCCCTCAGGTTGGGGGTCACTTCAGAGTTGTTGGGAGCAGAGGCCTTCAGTCCATCACTGGTGTGGGCTTCCCGGGAGGGGCGTGGCCTTGCCGTCCTCAGCAGCAGACTCAGGGATGGGGAGGGCAGGGCGTGGTGGGCGGGGCGGGGCGGGGCCCTCAGCCCGGGCACTGGGGCAGCCTGAAGACCAGAGGTCCGGCCATCAGGACGGGGTGTGGCAGAGCCCAAGGCTCTCGGGGTCCTGACACATTTAAAGGTAGATTGCCTTGAAAGGGCATGGGCTTGCAGGGGGTGGAGTTGCAAGAGGATGGGTCACCCCATGTGGCGAGCCAGCACGGCCGTGGCATACTCAGCCCCAGGGCGCCTTATGTGCCAGACCAGCTCAGCCAGGTTCAGTGACCGTGAGAGGGGCGGTGAAGGATGGAGGAAAGACAGACAAGAGAATAAAAGCTGGGTCTGGGTGGGACACTGCTCCCGGATGGAGAGACAGAGCCACGGACGACCAGCCATGTCTTTATTTTATAGCCAGATTCCACGAGGCAGAGTAAGGGCGTGGTCAAGATGTTACAACATTCTCGTGGGTTTCGATCCTACTCAACTACATGCACCTGAACTCTATCGAGCCCACATCACTCAGGCACGTGGGGCCACGTGTTCGGACCATAGGTTCAAGCTTACACTATAGCTGTTGGCTATAATTGTGCTGGGAGGGCCCTGCCCTCCAAGCTGGGACTTGCACGTGGCAATGAGAGGACTGTACCCTCGCATTAGTCCAAGGCTTGAACCTGTCCAAACCCTGTAGCCGCTCTCCACAGCCCCAGACAAAGGCAACAGAACCACGCCTTCCCCCTTCAATGTCCATGGCTTTCAGGGCGATAGCGCACACTCTGCCCAGGGCCTGTCTCAGACTCGGTGAGGCGGTGCGTGGAAACTGTCACTCCTAACAGAACTCAAATAGATTGGGGTTTGATAACTTACTTTTACACTATAAATTTTATTCAACGTAAGTGGAAATCATTAGCTGAAACACTTAATTAAAACCATGGCCACATTAGATAAATGCTGAGGAGAGTGCTCTGAATTTATTGCCCAGTGATCTATAGACTTGCTCAGCGACACACTCCTGGAACCTCCGAATGAGGCTATGAAATGCTTCGTATGCACCAAATGGCCACATTTAGAGATGCTCTGACCCAAGTTACTTGCTAAGCCAACAAGCCTGTGGAGGGAAGCTGCTAACTTCACGGAGGACAGCCACGGGACAGAAGCCCACACCTGCCTGAAGACACTCTGTAGCAGCAGCAACTTACTGCCCCCGGAGGCTCGGAGGTGAAAAGTTTGCCACATCAGCCAACCAGGCTCGGACCTTCCTTCCCGCAGAAGCCAGCACGCCCCTCAGTCCCTCGCTGTGGTTTGTGTGGGGCCAGGCAGGAGCAGGAGGGTGGCCTGACGCACCTGCACTGGCGGTGGTGGGAGGCTGCAGGTGTGCACGCTGGAGGCGTGGCCCTGAAGGCACCCAGCCTCCCCGCTGCTCTTCCCCTGAGAGCAGCGGTTCTCAACCTTGGCTGCACATGAGAATCACCTGGGAATCTTTTTAAAATGCTGATTTCTGGGCCTCATCCTCTGGAAATTCTGTTTCTTTGTTATGGGGTGGGGCCACAACATTAGTAACAAAGAAACAGAATTTCCGGAGGATGAGGCCCAAAAATCAGGATTTTAAAAAGATTCCCAGGTGATTCTAATGTTCAGCCACGGTTGAGAACCACGGCCTTAGAGTCTTGTGAAATGGTCACTGCCTGCAGGTGGCTGCACCTCCTGTTTCTCATTCGTAAGATTGGAACCGTCAGACTTAAACATAAAGCAGCCAGTTATTTTGCCAGCAAAATGGGTTTATTCAGGAACTGCAGAGAACTGCAATTTGGGACAAACCAATCAATAAGTGATAAATTAATAATTAGGAAATTTGGCCTGTTCGGGTATATTGATGGGCATTTTGATATTCATAAAATTTCTTTCTTGCAGTTGTTACCAAGGCTGAATCCTTCTGAAGCCATATGGTGAACACACAAGATTCTTACCCAAACCACGAACTCTTCACAGTATTAAACATATTCCTCCCTTAAAAAGGGAGCCAGCTGTTCTGGCCAGGCAGCTCAGTTGTTTAGAGCGTTGTCCCCATACACTAGGGTTGTGGGTTCGATCCCTGGTCAGTGCACATACAAGAATCAACCAATGAATGTATGTATAAGTGGAACAACAAATCGATGTGTCTCTCTCTCAAAAATCAATAATAAATTTAAAGAAAAAAATTTTTTAAGGAGATTACCAACGTTTGCATACAAATGCTTTTTGTTGATCAGCTCAAAAACCAACCCATCTCCCAGCGAGCAGATTGTCATTCAGACCATCACTAATTTCCAGTGACATCTCCTGGGCCGTAACAGAGACTCAGAGCTCTTTATTCCAGAGGAAATGGTGTTGGAACACGGTTTGCATCGACCTCTTTCAAGCTCTGGTCCCTGTGTTGTTATTAAGTAATGACGCTGCTTCCTGCCAACACCATGCTTCCCTCCTGCGCTTTGCGCCAAGCTGTGGCTTGGAGTGGAAGACACGTCAGCCCCAGGCTCCAGGCCCGCCTGGTGCAGCGGCCGACCCAGGCCGCTCCCACGCAGTCTTACATCGCCTTGACGAGTACAGCAACTTACCTGCAATTAAGCTGAGATTGTCTCATAAAATCTGGTGACATTTGAGCTTACAGTTTATGTCCTAGTAAAAGGCTCCAAATGTTATTGCCGTAAGAATCCCTGTGACAACCCAATACAACCTGTATTTCAGGCTAGACAGCTGACTGTTTAGAAATGGTAGGACAGGGAAATGGAGGCACCAGGGGTCATGGCTGTTGAGGATTCCTGAGGGCTTCCTTTGCACAGTCAAGTTCCCCTTCTAGGACTCAAAAAGCTCAGCTCACCCTCTTCCCTCCCTCCGTCCCTTCCTCTGTCCCTTTCCTTTCCTCCCTCCCTCTCTGCTTCCCTCCCTCCTTCCCTGCCTCCCTCTTTCCTTCCTTCCTTCCCTCCCTCCCTCCCTCCCTCCCTCCCTCGACACATCTATTGGTTGCCGCCCGCCCCGCCCCCCCGAAATGGGATGGGGATTGAACCTGCAAACCAAGTATGCGCCCTTGACCTGGAATCAAACCCCACCCCACCACGACACTCTAACCACTAAGAAACACTGGCCAGGACTCCTTGACCTTTACTTATTAATGTGCAATCTATGCTCAGACCGGTTTTTCGTGCACAGGGCTGTGCTGCTAAGCCCAGGTGCTACATGGTGCAGGAGCACTCATTATGCAGAACTGAAACCTGGGGCTGCCCCTCCAGCAGCAGCTCCGCTTGCCCACCCGCCTCTGGCCTTGGCCATTCTCCTTCCAATCCCTGAATCTGACCGCTCCAGGTCCCTCATAGAAAAGGAATCTCGCAGCCTTTGCCCTCTGTGACTGGTTAATTTCACTGAAATAATGTCGTCCGGGCTCATGCCGTGGTCGCATGTGGCAGGGTTTCCTTTCAAAGGCTGCCGTGTCCCCTCAGGCGACACACCGGCAGCACTGGCTTCTCCAGGCGGCGCACGGACACGGGTTGTTTTCCCGTCTCTGCTGCGTGAACGTGGCCGCGATGAGCACGGGGCGCAGATGCCTCTTCATGTCCCGATTTCAGTTCTTGGGACAAATGCCCAGAGTGGAATTGGGGGTGGAAATGGTCACGATGCCTGTTGTCATGGGCTTTGAGTTTGGGCCACAGACATGGGCGTTGATGAAGTCTCAGAGTCTTGCCGGCGAGTGTTCCTGGTGCTGAGAACATTAGGCTCCGAACCCAGCTCCCGAAAGGTGGCCTTCACCGTAACCAAGTGGACAGCTAGCTCCGAGGTCCCTGAGGAGTGCCCCCCCGGGGACTTCTGCAATGTCTGTGGACATTATGGGCTCATGCCTTGCAGGGGAGGGGTGTGCTACAGGCAGGTAGGGCTGGGGGCCAGGGATGCTGCTGAGCACTCCTCATGCACAGGCCAGCCCCACCCCTGAGAGAGATCTGGTCCGAAGGTCTAAGTGAACCTACCTGCTCTACAAGCCTGACTTTCCAAGGTGGCTGCCGAGTGGCCTCGTGTTTTCTCCCTGAATCGTGGTTCTGCTCCGAAAGTGACGGGCCTGCTCTGATGAAAATGCAGGGGAGGTCAGGGCACCGCCAGCCCCGGAACCCCTGCTGGGGCGGGGACCAAGCAGGCAGCAGCCAGAGACAGCTCAGGCACCTGGCGTTTGTGGAGGCAGGAAGCAGGGGGCAGGGGGCAGGAGGCAGGAGGCAGGGGGCAGGAGGCAGGAGGCCGGGGGCAGGAGGTAGGGGGCAGGGGGCAGGGGGCAGGGGGCAGAGGGCAGGGGGCAGAGGGCAGAGGGCAGGGGGCAAGGGGCAGGGGGCAGGGGGCAGGCGGCAGGGGGCAGGAGGCAGGGGGCAGGGGGCAGTGGGCAGGAGGCAGGGAGCAGGGGGCAGAGGGCAGAGGGCAGGGGGCTGGGGGCAGAGGGCAGGAGGCAGGGGGCAGGAGGCAGGGGGCAGGGGGCAGGGGGCAGTGGGCAGGAGGCAGGGAGCAGGGGGCAGAGGGCAGTGGGCAGGAGGCAGGGGGCAGGCGGTAGAGGGCAGGGGGCAGGGGGCAGAGGACAGGAGGCAGGGGGCAGGAGGCACAAAGATGGAGTAAGCAGCCGCCTGAGTCTGGGGAAGCAGGAACAATCCCCAGATCCATGGAAGGAGGTGCAGCGTCGAAGCAGCGCCTTCATAGAATGCACCTCCCCTGAGAGAAACCCACAAAAGCAGTGCATTGGAGGCAGCCTCCCAGGGCGCCCAGGACGCGCGGCGCTCCGAGCGAGCTGTAGGCGCCCGCGGTGAAGTGTGCAGTATTCCATGTCTCTCAGGCCTTACGAGCTTACGGACTCCAGGAATGAAGCTCATGCATGGACCGCGCTGGGCTCGCATGTCCGCGCCATCCTGGTGTGGGGCTGGGCTGAGGGGGACCAAGGGGACCCTGTGCCCAGGCCGCTGTCCAGCCCTCCTCCCGCACGCAGGGTGCACCCACCTCCCTGCGGCTCTGTTCCAGACAGGGTTTACGACACACCAGAGAGCGCACATTTCCACGGAGTCTGCAGTGTCCTAAGCATGAAGAGCATGAACAGCTCTCAGTTAAGGAACATGGGTCAGATGGGGGCTGGGATGGAGCATCTGAGCTGACGGGATGTGGAGAGAGGCTCCGGGAGGCCTGCCGCAGCTCTGAGCTCCTCCGGACCCCCGTCAGAAACTTCCAGGTCAGAGACTGCGGTCCTGTTTGAATTGACGAAAAAGCCAAATTGCCTGGAGTGCCGGTTTCTGCAACTGTTTCCACTGGGCTTGGGAGGTGGGGGGCCGGAGGGGGGGGGGCAGGCTGTAGATCCCTTTGCAGGCTAGAGAGAGACCCACCCCTCCCTCCGCTCCTCTTCTATCTGGTAACTTGAGATGCCAAATAAGATTTTTGTGCAGAGGAAACCCCAAAGGACTATTATTAACTCAAAGGGGAGGAGCTGTTAATTAAAATATCGGCTTTAAACTATTTAAGAAGGAGTAATCAATTTGTTCACTCCTTAATGCTGGAGGCTTGGAATTCAGGAGTAAAAGGACCTTGTCGTCAAACAGGCCTCCGTGCCCTTTCCCCTATGACCTTACCCGTGACCTCGCCCGAGCCTCCTTTTCCTCATCTCCATTGGAAGAAGCAGCCGGAGTCGGAAGGGCACTCGGGACCAGGCAATCCCGCCCAGGGCTCCGGGCTGCGGAGAGAGGCCGGAGTGCGCAGCGTCAGCCTGCGGAGAAGCGGGTGCTGGCTGCGTGGAGGTCCTGGCTCCAGGCTGGGCCCTGGTGAGCTTTCTAGTCATCTTTGGCAGCAAGCGACAGAAACCTGCGGCATTTAAAGCAGCAAAGGAGTCTACCGGAGGCTGTTGGGAGGCCGGTTCACAGCATGGACGGAAAGCTCAGAACCAGGAGCCCCTGCAGCACAGAGCTCAGTTGAGAGCACTGCTGGGCATCAAGCAGGTGGGACCTGCTGTCTTCGGATTTCCCACCCACCCTGTTGGAGAAGCCAGCCTGCCCTCAAGGGAGCAGATCGCCTTCACGGAGATGCCCTGAGCCTGGGCACAGGCAGATCGCCTTCACGGAGATGCCCTGAGCCTGGGCACAGGGAGATCGCCTTCACGGAGATGCCCCGAGCCTGGGCACAGGCAGATCGCCTTCACGGAGATGCCCCGAGCCTGGGCACAGGCAGATCGCCTTCACGGAGATGCCCCGAGCCTGGGCACAGGGAGATCGCCTTCACGGAGATGCCCCGAGCCTGGGCACAGGCAGATCGCCTTCACGGAGATGCCCTGAGCCTGGGCACAGGGAGGGCCCCAGTAAATCCAGATGCCAGAGCCAAAATGCTCATGTCCCCTGCAGGCCTCAGTGACCTGGGATCCCAGCTCCCCCCGCCCCCCCCATACCCAGTGCAGCCCTCTGGTGGGACTGAAGCCGCCGTCCTCTGCCCCCCAATGAGAAGGGACTGTCAGTTCGGAGTCCGCTGCCCCCGAGTGTTTATGTGAAGTCGGGATTTTGCAGAAGCGCCCCTGCCACTGCAGATATTCCTCCTCCAGGCGGGCAGACAGGAGCAGGTGGCAGCTACTGTCGGGGGGTTTGGGAGTCTTTCCAGTGGTGCACTGCACACCTTGGCCTGAGATCTCAGTTTCCAAGTCAGCTAATCAGCCGCGTTCCCAGGAGCAACATGTGAACAGTGGCCTCCAGTGCCCTCCACGGCAGGCCGCCACGCGCGGTGTTTCCTCACGCAAACATGCCCGGCTCTCCCGTGCCCCCGGGCAACGACATCCTTATTCTGTGGGGAAAGTCTCAGGCTTGTTTCAAAAGTATCTTATTCGGTACAATGATATGAAGAAATCTATAGAAAGAGAATAACACAGGCATATTGATTGGCTAATTAAAAAAACAGGCTTGCAAAACTGAGAGACGCAAACACCTCTGAGCCTCCAGCTTATGAAATATGTATTCAGTGGCAAAGAAGACACTGAAGTCGGAAATGAACTTTGCAGAGTAATTGCTTTTGATGCCAGCAAAACGCATTCAAAGGCCTTTAGGTAAACATCACAGCTGAGAGGCGCGAGGTGGATTGTAAAGTGACATGCTGCTTTTAAGGGCAACAAGGGATGGATCAAAGCAAGCAACCTGTCCACGGGCCTGTCAAAAGGGTTCCTGTGTGGAATTTTCTAGGAGCTGCTGCTGAAGGGCAGACCAGACATGTGAAGAGGGGAAGAGGAGAAGTGATGGATGGCGACCCAGAAAAGCTACCGGCAAGAAGACCAGAGCGGAGCCTCCTCCTGCATAAAGAAACTCTAAACAATGTGCTTACATTTAAAAACAGAGCATGTGCCACTAATTTTGATAAAGATCTTAAAAATGACATTAAAATGGAGATAGGCTCAAACTAGGCATCTCCTGGGATAATGTCACTTGCTATGTTGCCTTTGTTTTCCGTTTTGTTCCAGCGCTCTCGCTCTCCTGCAAACAGCTAGCTGTGCCGTCAGCGCTCCCGGCAGGAAGAGGCCGTTCCAGGGAGGGGAGCATTTCTGGGTTTAAATGAGTCCTGGGGGAGGCTGCTGTGTGGGAAGCACGGGCCCCGCCCGGCACGGGGCCTGCCCGGGTGCTGCTGCCGGGCGGCTGCTGTGTCCCTTCATCTTCAGGCTTGCGCCCGTGTCAGAGCAGCAGGCCATTCCCGGCTTCAGGGTCCTTTCTAAAGTGCCCGGTGGAAAGTGATCTTGTTCTAGTTAACGTGTGACTCACACCTCATGAGGGGAAGCAGAATTTGCCACCCAAGAATCTGCCTTCTTGGGATACTGATGATTTTAAGCTGATTATTCTTAAACAAAAGATTCGGGAAGAAACCCTGGCCTTCCCTCCAGCTGCCCAAGAGCTTTGATGGGGGCCCGCCCAGGAAGGAGCTACTTCACGGGGAGCAGGAGTGACGGGCAGGGAGGGACCCAGCAAACCCGCTGCTCCAAGTTCCCTCTGAGTCCCACTGTGACATACGGCCCAGCAAACGTTCGTTTACAAACGGTTGCTTTTCTATCTTCATGTGAATTGCTTCCTGCCCTCTGAGGTCCCCAAAATACAAGCATCCCCCCCGACCTTAGCTCAGGACCAGGTACTAGTGTACCCTCAGCTGCCTGGTTTGTCCTCAGGGCCAAATTCTGACGGACCACTCCCCCCCCCACCCCGCCCCCGCCGTATGTGCATATGTCATACATTTGGTCATTGTCTCCTGTTAATCTGTCTCATGCAAATTTGATTATTAGTCTGACCAGAAGAATTTAGAAAGTTTGGAGGAAAGTTATTTTTTCTTCCCCACAACCAAAAGGCTCAGTTTTCCTGGGTCCGCACAGACCAGACCCACTTGGAGGTGATCTGGTGACTTCAGAAGAGGAAGAGCTTGTCCTGCAGCCACAGTCATCCAGGTGCAAGTGACACACCTTCAGCGTTTCATCCCCCCGGAAGCGTCAGTGTTAGGGCTGGGGGAAGCAGGCTCCCTGCTTTGAGAGCTGTCATGAGAAGAGAATATTTTATACATTCTCATAGAAAAAAAAAAAAAAGGAGAAAAACTTGAACCTGTCTCTTTATTTTCACAAAAATCCTGAAACAAATTCTTATAACCAACTGTCATTCTGAAATGCTCTTCCTGGATCCCTCCTGTTGAAATCATGGGAAACTCTGAAAAGAAACAAAAACCTCCCTTCCCATCCCTAGCCCACAAGAAGCAAAACTTCAACGTTTTTGAAAGGAAACCCTGGAGCTGGTCTGCCTTTCCCCGTTGGGCGCTGAGCGGTGGGGGAGGTGAGGGAAGGTGCAGAATATTAATAACGGTCAGCTCACTCCCAAGGAGGACGCCCCACTGCTCTCCGCCTTTGTAACTGGGAAATCGCTGTGGTTCTGAGGCGTGCTTTGCTGATCAGGGAAGCAAGCGGAGGTGTTATCTTTGGGGCACCCAATGGGGCTACCCTCACTGTCCAGAGATGGGCAGGGGGACCAGCTGGGAGCAGCACATGCTCCCCGGGGGGGAGTGACCAGGCCTTGTGACAGGTGTGAGCAGGGAGCACTCCCAGGAGCCTCTGGGGAGGGAGTGGGTCCATGGGATAGGATAGGCCGAGGGAGCCAGGCAAGTCCCCACAGGTGGCTCCAGCCAGACCCTCCAGGGGAGCCAGGGGGTTCTCAGACTGGAGCTCACATTGCCCACAGGGGTCAGTCATTGGCTGAGGCTGACCTGGTGGCCGTGATCCCTTGGGTGGGCACCTGTGCTCTCAGGAAGTGCAGGCAAGGCCTCGGGGAACCTCAGGCTGCCACAGGGACTAGAGGTTAGAGCAAAAGCACACCGAGCCCCGGGAGGGCCCAGGGGCCTTGTGACGAAGTGGGGAAGGATGGGACGGGCTGTGGGTGGAGCCCTGGGGGAGGGAGACCACCAAGGCGGAGCTGAGAGCCCAGCCCGTCCTTGGCCTTGACTACGGGAGTGTCCCCAGGCTTCACAAAGCACCACAAACCTCAGCTGTGATGACAGATAAGTACACGGCTGGTCGCACAGGCACGGGCCAGCCTTCCCCACCTCAAAGGCCAGGAGGGGCACAGTCCCGGAGGCTGATTTCCTGGCGGTTTGGATACTCTCGGGTTGGATACTCTCTGCATACGCCGCTCTGTATTGTTTGACTGGAAATCTCTCTCCGGGCAAAAGACACAAATAAAGCAGTCCATGGGTTTCCTGAGTCCCGGACCACCGCTGCAGCTGCACACTGATCGAGTGTCTTGAGATGAAAATCTGGCCACGATATTACATCTCAAAATACACCTCCTGTCCCACGAGGTGGTCCACGCGCCTCCTGTCCCACGAGGTGGTCCACGCGCCTCCTGTCACCACGAGGTGGTCCAGGCGCCTCCTGTCACCATGAGGTGGTCCACGCGCCTCCTGTCACCATGAGGTGGTCCACGCGCCTCCTGTCACCATGAGGTGGTCCACATGCCTCCTGTCGCACTAGGTGGTCCATGCACCTGAAAAGGGCCACCCAGGTGCAGCCAACATGCTGCAACAGCCGCCAGTCCACAGCCAGGGCACTGGCTGGAGTGATGGCCCTGTGCCTGGTCACTCGGGATGAGATCAGGACTGGGCACTGCACACTGGAGCCACAGGTGGGTGGTCTCCAGGAGCTCACATGTCTCAGAAGCCACAGCGTGGTGGCTCCTAAGAGAGCTCTGCCCTGCGGGCCCCTGCCTCTCACAGGCACTGAGGGCCCCGCGGGGCCTGAGGGCTGAGACCAGTGGCAGAGGCACTAAGGCCAGTCAGGAAACCTGCCGGTTGGCTGACTGAAAAGGCACTTGCCCTGAATCCCAGCCTCCTGCCTTTCCACTGAGCCCCATGTTCTCACAGGCATTTTGTCTGAGTTTGGCTACAACTGTCTCCTCCCTGAGATTAAAGCGACTCACTGGCTCACCTCGCTGCTTTGTATGCTGCAGAGCCCGGGTTGTTTGTTTGACTCCCTTCCCGCTTCCACCAGGAAGACAGGCAGGGCCCTTCCTCCCAGAAGATGTGGCAGTTTTGCTAAGTGACAGTGAGAAGTAATTAGCACTCGAGTCCCCCTGCCTGCAACATGTCTACAGCCGTTCCCGCTTTCCCTGTCAGACACCTCCTCCTGAGCGCATGGATAATTCATGGTTCCTCCTCCTGCTGGCAGTGAGGCTGCTCGGCTGCTGCTGGAGACAGGGCTGGGTGACGGGGGAGGCGGGCTTCCTGGAGATGGAGCTGGGTGACAGGGGAGGCGGGCTTCCGGCTGGAGATGGAGCTGGGTGATGGGGGGGGGGCTTCCTGCTGGAGATGGAGCTGGGTGATGGGGGGGCTTCCTGCTGGAGATGGAGCTGGGTGACGGGGGGGGGGGGGGCGCTTCCTGCTGGAAGAGGGTTTTCACATGTGTGGCCCATTGGCAGACGGCTCACTCCAACTGGCTCCTAGGAACACAAGAGATACCCACCAACCCGCCAAAAATGGAGCCCTGAGGATGCCTAAATTGGTTTTGGGGTCCCCCTTCCCCTTAAATGCTCTGCTTATGGCTGTTGAATTCATTCACTTGCCCACTGAGTCTTTATGGAGCCTCACTGTGTGAATGAGCCGGGCTTCTGTCCCTGGTCGCCAAGCACAAACAGATTGCCGGTGGCTTCCTGTGCTCCTCAGGTGTAGGGAGGGGCCGGGAGGGAGATTCCAGGAGACGCAGCTCCAGCTCACCTGGGGTGATGCCCTTCCTACCTGCACCTGCTATTCGTGATGGAGCCATTCCCAGCCTCAGGGACTGTCTAACATATACAGGTCATATGCTTATCATGCTAGGGTCTCACAGAGAAGTGGCCAGGGCCTGGGTGTATATGCATGTGTGTGTGAATGTGTGTGATTATGTGCATGAGTGTTTGTGTACATGAGTGTATGTATGTGATGTTTGCAGGAGCTGTGTGTGAATGTATGCCTGCACAAATGCGCATGATTGTACATGTATGTTCACCTCTGTGTGCGTGATCAAGGGCGCATGTGGGTGATCCTATGTCTCAGTATGTGTTCATACAAATGTCTGAACATATGTGTGAACATCTGTGTGTAAGTGCATGCATGTATGTTCATACTCGTGAACATGAGTGTGTGCATGTGTTATGACGTGTATGTACACATGAGTGTGAATGCATACCTATGCATACATGAATGCATGTGCAAATGTGCCTAGTGTGTGCATGTTGTATTTCATAGAGTGCTGAAAATGTCCTTTCTGCTCACCACCATGTCCGCACCCAAATCTTATGGAATTATGAACCCCATATGCTCCTGGAATAACTCCTCACACATCTCTCACCTCACCTACCTCCAGCCCTCCTAAGGGTGTGGGGCCTTGGAGACTTGCCTAGTGCTGTGCCTGCTCTGGGCACTGCCTCCCCGTCGCTGGCAGCCTTGGTGTCCCTGACTGCCCTCCTCTCTCCAGCCACAGTGATGCTAAGGCCGGGGAGGGGCCATTTCTTCCCTCCTCCTCCGCTCGGCTGCTGCTTCCAGCCACGGCCAGACCCTCTGTCTTTCCTTTCCTTTCCTTTCTTTCCTTTCCTTTCCTTTCTTTCCTTTCTTTCCTTTCCTTTCCTTTCCTTTCCTTTCCTTTCCTTTCCTTTCCTTTCCTTCCTTTCCTTTCCTTTTCCTTTCCTTTCCTTTCCTTTCCTTTCCTTTCCTTTCCTTTCCTTTCCTTTCCTTTCCCTTTCCTTTCCTTTCTTTCCTTTCCTTTCCTTTCCTTTCTTTCTTTCCTTCCTTTCCTTTCCTTTTCCTTTCCTTTCCTTTCCTTTCCTTTCCTTTCCTTTCCTTTCCTTTCCTTTCCTTTCCTTTCCTTTCCTTTCCTTTCCTTTCCTTTCCTTTCCTTTCCTTTCCTTTCCTTTCCTTTCCTTTCCTTTCCTTTCCTTTCCTTTCCTTTCCTTTCCTTCCTTCCTTTCCTTTCCTTTCCTTTCCTTTCCTTTCCTTTCCTTTCCTTTCCTTTCCTTTCCTTTCCTTTCCTTTCCTTTCCTTTCCTTTCCTTTCCTTTCCTTTCCTTTCCTTTCCTTTCCTTTCCTTTCCTTTCTTTCCTTTCCTCCCTCCCCCTCCCCTCCCCTCCCCTCCCCTCCCCTCCCCTCCCCTCCCTCCCCTCCCCTCCCCTCCCCTCTCCCTCCCCTCCCCTCCCCTTCCCTTCCCTTCCCTTCCTTCCCTTCCCTTCCCTTCCCTTCCCTTCCCTTCCCTTCCCTTCTCTTCTCTTCTCTCTTCTCTTCTCTTCTCTTCTCTTCTCTTCTCTTCTCTTCTCTTCTCTTCTCTTCTCTTCTCTTGTCTTCTCTTTTCTTTTCTTTTTAAAATTCCGAATGCACTTATCTGGCTCTTAAGGAAAGTATAATGTACATACAGAACAAGAAATCATGAAGACAGCCTGGCAGGTTCCACAAAGTGAACATACCCGTCATATGTAGGTCAGGAGCTAGACATTGCTATCCCCTGGTGCCACCTGCCGGCCACTGGACGCTCCTCCCCAGAGATAACTGCCATCCAACACTGAAGGCCTGGATTAGCTCTGCCTGCTTTTAACTTTATATAAAGGAGCCATACAGCAATGCCTGCTGCTGTGTGTGCCTTCTGTCACACATTTTGTTTGCGGTCATCCTGTGGCTCAATAGCCTGTCCTTCCTTTTCATTGCTGTATAGTATTCTACTATATGCACATACCAAATAGATTTATTACTTTTATTATGGATGGGCATTTGGATTTTTCCGGATTTGGACTATTTTTAATACTTCTATGTGATTATTCTTATGAATTCATTTTGGTGAATGCACATAGGCGTTTATGTGGGTTTATACCAGTGGTCAGCAAACTGTGGCTTGCGAGCCACATGTGGCTCTTTGGCCCCTTGAGTGTGGCCACGAAGTTTCAATCGCACTGTACATGTGTGCCCACATGTGGTATTTTATGGAAGAGCCACACTCAAGGGGCCGCAGTTTGCCGACCACTGGTTTATACCCAAGAGTGAAATTCTGGGCTCCCTCATATTCCTTGCTGGGACTCCAGCAGCGGCCTGGGACTGGTGCGCCTTGATCTCTCCCAACCTGCACTCCCCATGCACATCTGCAGGGAGCCCAGCTCAACTCGACTCAGCACCTCTCAAAGTTTCCACGGACTGTACCACATTATTCGCCTTCTAGGATATTCTTTATGTAGTTGTCTGCAACGAATGGCCACACAGTCTTCCAAGCCACCTACTCACTAGCCACAGAATCATGACAAATAGTTGGTTATTACAACCTTAAATTTCCACGTGGTTTGTGGCATTGCAAGAGGCCAGCTGGCAGACCCCACAGCCTCGCCTTCACATTCCTGCTCCAGCCACTGACAGCTCCTCCCACCCTTGTGTCTGCCTTCCAAGTCTTGCCCTACGCCGGTCTCCATGCCAGGACTCGCCTGTCCCTGTGCCTTCCTCCTGCTGTCATCTCTTCCAACCACATCACCTCTTCCCCCTTGGGATACTCAGTGTTGTCCTTGCTTCTCGTGGGCCACTGCTGTCCCCTGCCTCGTGACCCAGTGGTTGAGGGCTTATGTTGTCCCTACAGCGTGTCCCTAGCATAGGGCCAGCATCATATTCACGTCTCCATGCTTCTAGCAATAAGGGTGCTTCAGACTGAGGCCACGGGGGTAACCGACACCAGATGAACCCAGGTGGTCAGCTCCATGGCCATGGCTTTCTGTGAGGGCGTCCCGACAGGGACGGAGGAGACATGACATACCTGCTGAGTGTCGATGGACCTGGGTCACTGGGTCCCTCACGGTTAACAAGCTGCCCTTTCCAGGCATCTCTGGCAGGAAGGGATTTAATCCAACAAGGAGAACAAGAGCAGAAACCTAAGGGTTTCCCAGTAAAAACTGCCTGGCATGGAACACACAGAGCACTGCTTCCTGGTCCCATGGGGTGGAGTGCCAGGCCCGGGCTGCACGTCTCGCCTGCTCCAGCTCAGCTCACCATGACGAAGCCCAGTTTCAGAGCGGTGATGCTGTCCCAGGTCCCACAGTGAGCACGGCCGCTGGGCTGTTAATTTATGTGATAAATCTATGAGCCAGCTCAGGACAGAAGCCTCACCCTCTCTGGGACAAGGCTCTCCATGCCTCACGTGCTGACGCCTCAGCTCGGCCAGGCCTGGCGTCGCCAGGAGGCCGGCTTCCTGCGCAGGTCCTCACTGTGATGTGCGGACCAGGTGGCGGCTGCAGGTCAGAGGACTCACTTCTCAGACGCGGAGGTGGCTGGTACAGACTTGCTGGTCAGTTTCTCGTTCAGGTTTACCCAGCTACACGCTGACTTGTTGCCACACATTTCCAGCACTTTCCTCCGGTCTCGCCACCGGTGATAAATCCCGACTTCTCGGACCTCGGGCAGCTGGCCCTCACTTCTCAGTGTTATCTAACCACGAAGCAGAGAAGGGAAACGTGGCTGCAGTAACTCTCCCAGCACGGCTGCTCCCTGGTTGGGAGGGCTTCATCTTCTTGGTCTTTCTTAGACAAGCGTCACTAAGGACAGACGGGCGGGAAAGGCCTCCCCTGGAATTCGTCTGGCTGTGTGCATTGGGGTCGTTCTCCATGAGCCGAATCCAACGCCCCCAGTGACGCTCGGCTCCTTGGCCGCAATCTGGAAGGACAATGGGGGCTCTGGAGCCCCTCGGGTGGAACTGAAGAGCTCACACTGAACATTTGTGGTGCAGAAAGGCCTGAGCTGTAATCTCCCGAGGCAGAGGGGGGATGGAGGGAGCGGTTCTGGGCGTTGCTCAACCTGATATAAATGGAATTGGATGCTTTCCTTTAATTGCACATTTCATTAGGATGCTGGCTACGCCTGGAATAACATGACGCTTTTCCCTGCTTGCAGACTTGAATAATGCATTTCATTTATTTTAAATATTCTACAATGCAGGGCATGGAATTGGTGCTTCTGTTATCCATAATACCATTCATGGTGCGTTGCCTAGCCCCGTGTGAGAAGGCTGAGTTCTGCAGTCGTGGGTTCACATTCTGTTTTTTTTCTATATAATCCATCTGCTCTGCTGACCTGGAGGTGCCTCAGTTTCCTCCTCGAGTGGGCATGATTCGTGTGAGGCCTGGGGAGATAACTTATGAGACATGCCCGTGCCGCGCACACTCTGAGTGGCGCTGTTATTATTACTGCCGCGGCCATGACTGGGAGCGGGGGCGCTACACAGTCCAGGGCGAAGGAGAAGTGGCCCACAAACACTGGTGCGAGGGGACCAGTCAGTGGGGATGGGCAGGGATATCTGGACAATTATTTCTTAGAGAAGTTGCTTTTGGCAGAAGAATTCCTGGAGGAATGAGGGGCATTCCATAGGCAAGCATCGGGGGTGGGGTGAAAGTGGCGAGGGTGGCCGACAAAGCCGGGCAGGAGTCAGGTTTGTGCGCCCGCGTCTGTGTGTCCCGTTGTGCAGGCGGCTGCTTTGTCCATACGTGTGCTGGTCTTGTGTCTTGAGTCCCGAGGTCTGTGCTGGCATCTGTCCACTCCTTTGTGTCCCAGATGCAGGATCCAGTTCCAGGACAAAGCGCTGTATGCTGGTTGCTGGTTGGGGACATACGCAGTGTGAGTGGGTCAACCGGAGGTGCCGGGCATGTGAGCAGACGGAGCAGGGCACGGGCAGGGCTGCCACGCGGGGAGGGGCCTGCTGCAGGGCCGGTGGTGCTGCCTGAAGAGCCTGCTTGTTATTCACAGAGGAGAGCAACATTTTGCAGAAAAAGATAAATGTTCCGTGCAATTGCACCAGTTTTCTTGTCAAATTAAAAATATGAATGGTGTAGCAGCAGCTTAACTATTTCCTGCATTTTGTGCCACCTCCAGGAAAAAGGAGAAGGGAAAAGGTGAGGAGGAGATGAAAGGGGATGAAAGTCCGGGCCCAGGTGAGGCGAGGCTCACTGGCTTCGCGAGTGAAAAGACTGCGGTCCGCAGGGGCAAGGCTGCCAGGGGCCCCGGCACAGCCGCTGTGAGCTCACTCTCCCACTCACATAAGCGCCCCTGTCTGTGTGCCTTTGTTGTGTGGTTCGAGGGGAGAGATGAGAAAGGGCCAGATGCAGGATCTAGTTCCACGGGGCCTGTGTCCCCCGCCCGGCCGGGCCCTCTTCGGGCAGGCCCCACCCCCTCCCCGCCTCACCCTGAAGCAGAGGCGAGACCCACTCAAACAAACCCAGCTGGTTTCTGCTAAAGGTGAGAAAGCAACTCAAGGCAGGAAGGACAGACTCTCAACAAATGCTGGAGGAACTGGACCCATAGAGAACAAAACCCCCAAAACCTCACACCTATTCAAGGATGAACTCAAAATAGATGATGGCCCTAATGTGAACCTGCAGCCATAAGCTTCCAGGGCAAAAACACAACACAGAATAAAATCTCGCATCACGGACAAGGCGAATGGTTCTCGGACTCGACACCAAGAGGGTGACCTACTTAAGATGGGGTGCACTCAGCTCCCCAGAATGGGAACCTGCCCCACGCAAGCCCAGGGAAGAAGATGGGAGGAAAGATTCACAAACTGCACATCTGGTAAAGGGCTAGTCCTTAGAATACATGGAGAATTCTCAAAACGCAACAGTGAGAAACCTTAAACAATTCAGCTAGAAAATAGGCAAAGAACCATAAAGAAATTTTTCACAGAAAGGGCACACAGAAGGCCGAGACGTAAGAAAAGATGCTCAGTGTCACTAACCATCAGAGAGATGCAAATTAAACCACAATGAGGTATCACCTCCCACCTGTCAGAATAGCTGCCATTAACAAATCAACAAACAACAAGTGCTGGTGAGGATGCGGAGGAAAGGGAGCCCCCATGCCCTGCTGGAGGGAATGCAGACGGTGCAGCCACTGTGGAGAACAGTGTGGGGGTCCTCAAACAATTAAAAATGGAATTGTCTTATGACCCAGCAATTCCACTTCTGGAAATAGGTCTTACTTGGACATTTTTTAAGTGGAAAAAACAAACTTGTTTGACAATCATAGTGTGGCTAGTGTGAATATAAGGTTACCTCCTTTTCTTGGGAGGTAACATGACAACATACATTTTTAAAAAGACCTAAAAACAATAAGGGGGAAAACCCTTAGCCCAGCATCCAACCTCCATGAATTTACCCGAAGGAAACACCTGCACAAGCGTGTGAAGATATATGTGCCCGGTTATTAACTAAAGTATCTTATATAATAAAAGGCTAATATGCAAATAGACCAAATGGCAGAACAACCGAACAACTGATCGCTATGACATGTGCTGGCCACCAGGGGATACACATGGAACATGGTGGGTGTTGGCAGCAGGTGGCAGAGCATGGAACATGGCGGGCATCGGCCGCAGCGGGATGGTGGAGCAGGTGAGCAGGGGCGCCAGACCAAGGCGGGTGCTGGTTGCTGTCATCAGGGCGAGGCTCTGGTGGCTACTGAAAATTCTCTGCTCCTGCGCACCGTGGTCCCGCCTGGCGCTCACACCTGCTGCCAATGCTGACCCAATCGCCCCACAGAGTAGGAGGGAGTGGTGGCAGTGGGAGCGGCCTGTCGGCAGGTGGGACCGGGGGCCGTGGCTGGAGGAGCCAGGCAGGGGCACAGAGGATGGGCTGAGACCTGCCCTGGTGTCCACTGCAGCCTCACAGCCCACAGTTCCTTTCAAGGTGCACGGATTCATGCACTGGGCCCTAGTTATTTATAAAAGTGAACAAACAGAAACAAGCAAAATGTCCAAAATATACAAAATAAGATTGGCTGAACCGATGGTGCACACTGAGACAATGGACAGGGGACCTCTTCCAGGTAAATCAGGTTGGCATCCCTGGGTGTCACACGGGTGCTGTGCAAAGCCACGCTACCTGTACTAAAGTTCCATGAGCCCCTTTAGCAGAACCCCGTCCAGCACATGGAGTGGAGTTTGTGTCTAAAAGTGGCAGAGAGGGCTGGTTCTCAGAAAAGCAACGGGCCATGCAGCGACGGCACTGCCCTGAGGAGGTGTGCCTGGGCCAGGTCCTGCACCGGGCACTGCACAGGTCTGATTTTCAGTTGCTTCGCAGCCCAGCAGAGCAGCTGCCGACCCACTGTACAGGCAAGGAGCGAGACTCAGCCATCAGTCACAGGCGCACCCTGGGAACCGCTGGCGGCGTGGCCGGAGCTCTGAATATTTATGAGGAGGGTTAACAGCGTGGCGTGGTGTTCGCCTGGAGAGAGATCTGGGCGGGAGACAGTCACGGCTCACAGCGGGGCGGCAGCTTCTCTTCTGAGCACAAGGTTGGCAGGTGGCCGTGGCACAGTGGCTCCACTTGCTCCCTGTTGGATGCCACGGGATTAAGCAGCTGTGACCACAGTGCACGTTACCCACACCCTGGACCTTTCCAGGCCTGTGACCTTTCTTTGTCCTTGATCCCCTTCAAATCAAGTCAACCCGCACTTGGTGAGCACCACCAAGGAGCCATATCTATGAAGGTGATGTGCCCGCGTCCTTCAGGAGCTCGAGTCCAGCAACTGTCACTTTAAGGGACGTTGCTGGGACAGTCATATGTACATGCCAGACACTGGCTTTGCTCTCATTACAGTAATTCCCCTCCACTGTACTAGCAATTAAGGCCCCTGTGTGTGCTCCAATTAGTTATGTCCTCTACCTACTACAACGTTAATATTTGATAGCAGTCCTAAAAAATTAAACTTAAATAATTATATCAACGGAATTAATATTAATTAGCACAACGTGACAGTCAGAGGGGTGCGGCTTCGTAACCCAGTGGTTTGTCATATGAATCTGCCAGTTAGGCGGCGCGCCAGAGGGGGGCCCACATTCTTTACTGCTTCACCTTAAATAATTTAAATTCCTCCTGTCCATGAGCAGCAGCTCCTCCAGCCCCGAGTTAGCTAACTGAATGGCGCTGCCCGTCAGCGAGGCGTGGACAGTTGTGGGCACAGCCTTTCAAGTGCCCCGGGGACCACAAGACGAGGGCCCTGCCCTGCCTGTGAAGCTCTATGACAACGGGAAAGGACTGTCCTCCAGAGGGGCGACCCAGTCACCACACAGCAGCAGCTGCTGTATGCCGCGAGGACAGATGTGAGCAGATGTGGGGCCGGGGAGCTCCCATGGCTCCAATCTGCGCTGAGGAGGAAACAAGCTAAAAGAAGGAAATGAGATGACTGTCACCGAGATTCATGCCTCGAGTTTTCTGATTCCATTTCCCATGAATTTTATTAAGGGATCAAGGGCTAAGCATAAAAATTGGGTATGCTACCACCAGGTGGCAGCATCCACTCTTTTAAAAATAGACTTTGTCCAACACCTACTGTGCTGGGTATTCACATAGCAGGAACCAGGGCAGAGAGAGCTCTGGCATCATGGAGCCTAGAGGCTAAGAGGGTGGCAAAGGCTAAGAGCTTATAATCTGTTGTGAGAAATAGCTGGCTTTAAAGGACATATAGTTAACAAAGAACAACTGTTTTATCTAACTCAAAGCCATACTTTTTATTAAAATATAAAAAATTAATGGAAAGTAAATATTAAAATAGTTATTAAGAAAATGAGAAATAATATTCTGTTTAGTTATAAAATTAAGTGGAGGTTTTCAAATATGTTAAAGCTTTGTGCAACCGAAATTACGTGAGGAAGCAAAAGCCGCGATACAGAAAAGAAAAAGAGCTTTTTGCTTTGAAATGGGAAGGGGATATTGGGAAGCCCTCCCACAGGCCAGACCCCCGGGCTCCGCAGAGCAGGGCTGGGGCAGCAGGCACCAAGAGGCTCCCGCCACAAACCCACGCCTGCCCTTGTGTTATCCTTCGGCCTCCAGCTCAAACTCCTGCTCAGCTTTGGCGCTGCTCCCTCCTCCCTCCTTCACCATCACTGTGGATGCCTTTCTTGTGCTCAGACCCGCCCAAGGCCACCCCAGTGCGAGGACTTCAGCGGCTGCTGCTGCCGCCGCTGGCCAGCTCAGCTCTGAAAGAAGTTGCAGCGCCAGCTGCAGATATCTCTCCTGTTACTTTGTTGCTTTACAGCTTTCTGGTCAAACAGCCCCGCCCAACACGTCAGTTCCCTGGGAGACCCCTTTTCAGCAAAAGAAAAGGGAGAAGGAAAAGGAAGTCCCATAATGGCTGCTGAGGAGAAACCCTCTGACTATTTTTATCCCCTTCAAACAGAAGGAGGCGACCTTCCATTCATTCTCTCTTTCTTGCTCTAATATTTTTCACTCTGTGTTTTATCTATAATAAAATATTAGGTCATTTGGAAAGTAGAGAAATAAAGAATTAAAAAGATCCGATCGTCATCTTAATGACAGCACTATTATTTTGCTCTAATTTCTTCCACTATTTCCCCCAATATTTATGATTTATTTGATAATTGCCATCACACTCAGTAAGATTTTGAGTCGTGATTTTAAGATGTGTATTTGAGTGGTCAGTACCCATTCACATAGCCATTCTCTGACATCTATGTTGCTTCCATTTGTCTAAAAACATGCAGTGTTTGAGAAAGACTGTAGTCCTCCATCTACTTACCATCCATCAGGGCAGATTTATACATATCTGATCGCTGGGCCCAATGCTACCGACATTGGTAAGAGCTCTTCATATGTGTTGACTGGTACTTTCCAAAAGCTTATTATTCCAATTTGCTGTTTTGCCAGATGCTTCCAGAAATATATGAAAATGCCAATTTCATGACACTGCTGCCAGCACGAGGTATTTCCACTAAAGCCACTTTAATGCTAGATCAATAGGTGAAAGGGACCTGCTGCCAGGGTAACTGCCATCTCTTTGGCATAGGTGGGGCCAAGCACTCCCCAGAGAGTGGAGGCATCGCGTCTTCACGAGACTCTGCCTGGAGCAGCTGCTCTTTCCAGCTCCCACAGGAGCCACCCTGGCCTCCCCTTCATGGGTCAGATTTCCTGAGTGTTACATGGCCCCAGCATCCTGCCTGTGCCTTCGTCACGACACGTTTGCTCCACACTCTGCTGTCTTCCCTTTCTCTGTTGTTGCCAGTACTGGGCCTGAGCAGGGGGATGGAGGAGATGCCTCTTCGTGCCCCCCCAACCCCCGATCCAGCACAGAGGCCCAACTGAACTTGGTGACATGACTAAAGATGACTCAACTGAAAGGATGAACTGAGAAATGGTTCCATCATAAGGCCTCAACACCTGTGAGCTCCTGAGTGGAGCCTGGAACTCAAGAAGTGGGTCTTGGTTCCGTTTTCTTCTGCCCCTGAATCATGTCTGAAGGCCCATGTGGTCTTCTAGTCGCAGCTGATTTGAAAGAGGCCATGGGGCCAGATCCCCTCAGCGCTGTGCTGGGGAGTCAGCACCAGGCTCACAGGGAGGAGACAGCACTCCGTGGAGGTGGACACAGGTGCCTCTGGATCCCCCACTTTCCTTGTGAGGTCAGCAAAGCACAGGGAGAGAGCTGTCATCCTTGGGGTACCTGTGCAGCATTCCTGCATTTACTGCCTCACTGATTTGAAAGATATTTTTAGGACTCTTCCATATGCCAAGTGTTGAGCTGCATCTGAGAATGAAGATCAAGGGTGATCAGAATGACCAGAATACGGATGTTTAAAATATTGTCTCAGCTTCTTGGTGATGAGCTTGATGGGAAGGAAGTTGGCTGATCAAGGTGTCGGGCTAGGAAGCCCTCATTGGTACTGGGCATCACTAGGATTTCTCAGTCGTATAAAGAGCCCCTGCAGGCTCTTTGTGATGGCTCCTGGTTATCACACAGGATTATTCTCCCCAGGAGGGCATCTCTCTAGGGGTTTCCCATGAGAACCTGAAAGGTGGGTGCATTCCTGAAGATAGTCAGAAGTGTGGGGGTACCTAAGACTGAAGCCCTGGGAATTTCCCACTTTTGAGCTAGTACATTCAGTCATAGCATTTTGTCAAATTACTCTCCAAGCCCTCCTCCCAGTTTATGACTCCTGATGGGCAGAGCTCAGCTGCTCTCCGGATTCATGGGCCTCGCCAGACTTCTGGCTGGTGGTGTGTGGGAGGAAATAGTTTTCTTCAACCCCCTTAGGGTCCCTGAGTGGGTGTGAAAATTAATCTGACAGAGACCAATTAACAGGAGGGAAGAATACATATTTCACATTGCATGGAGCCTTCATGAGGACATGAAGGCCAGTTAGATCTGAAAGCTTCTGTGCCAGGTTTGACAAGGAGTGGACAGTGATCATGGTGAAGATGACAGGCCAGGAGTATGAGGTAAGTGTGGTGAACTGGGAAACAGCAAGGACTTTTCATTGGGAATCTTCTGGGTCCCTTGCCTTGGGAGACAGGATGATCTTCCCTTAGAAGTAGGGAGGGCATCACTCACGTGAGGGCTTTCCAGGGGTGGAAGAGAAAGGAGGAGGTCAGCGTGACCTCCCGCATATTCAGGTTTCTCAAACTTATTCAGCTTAAAATATTCACTATGCCTCATGAACAGATTGGGGCAGTATGTCCTAAACTCATTAGTGGTTTGCCATGGGAACTAGGCACCTGGTGTCCCCCTGGAGTCTCCTTCATTTCAGCGCCTGTGTCTTCCCACTGTCTTCATCACAGCGCCTGTGTCGTCCCTCTGTCTTTATCACAGCACCTGTGTCTTCCCTCTGTCTTCATCATAGTGCCTGTGTCTTCCCACTGTCTCCATCACAGCGCCTGGGTCTTACCACTGTCTCCAAAACAGCGCCTGTGTCTTCCCACTGTCTCCATAATAGCGCCTGTGTATTCCTGCTGTCTTCATCATAGTGCCTGTGTCTTCGCACTGTCTTCATCATAGCACCTGTGTCTTCCCACTGTCTACATCACAGTGCCTGTGTCTTCCCAAAGTCTTCATCATAGTGCCTGTGTCTTCTTGCTGTCTTCATCACAACACCTCTGTTTTCCCACTGTCTCCTTCATCACAGCGCCCGTGTCTTCCCACTGTCTCCATCACAGCGCCTGTGTCTTATGTCTGTCACCTTCATAACAGCGCCTGTGTCTTCCCGCTGTCTTCATCATAGAGCCTGTGTCTTCCCACTGTCTTCATCACAGTGCCTGTGTCTTCCCACTGTTTTCATCATAGTGCCTGTGTCTTCCCACTGTCTTCATCACAGTGCCTGTGTCTTCCCATCGTCTTCATCACAGTGCCTGTGTCTTCCCCCTGTCTTCAGCACAGTGCCTGTGTCTTCCCACTGTCTTCATCACAGCGCCTGTGTCTTCCGACTGTCTCCATCACAGCGCCTGTATCTTCCCCCTGTCTTCATCATAGTGCCTGTGTCTTCCCACTGTCTTCATCATAGTGCCTGTGTCTTCCCCTGTCTAAATCATAGTGCCTGTGTCTTCCCACCGTCTTAATCACAGTGCCTGTGTCTTCCCACCGTCTTCATCACAGTGCCTGTGTCTTCCCACCGTCATCTTCACAGTGCCTGCGTCTTCCCACCGACTTCATCATAGTGCCTGTGTCTTCCCACTGTCTCCATCACAGCACCTATGTCTTAACTCTGTCTTCTTCATAGTGCCTGTGTCTTCCCTTTGTCTTCATCACAGAGCCTGTGTCTTCCCACCGTCTTCATCACAGTGCCTATGTCTTCCCACTGTCTTCATCACAGCACCTGTGTCCTCCCACTGTCTTCATCACAGTGCCTGTGTCTTCCCACTGTCTCCATAACAGCGAATGTGTCTTCCTGCTGTCTTCATCATAGTGCTGTGTCTTCCCTCTGTCTTCATCACAGCACCTGTGTCTTCCCTCTGTCTTCATCACAGCGCCTGTGTCTTCCCACTGTCTCCATCACAGCGCCTGTGTCTTCCCACTGTCTCCATCACAGCGCATGTGTCTTCCCGCTGTCTTCATCACAGCGCCTGTGTCTTCCCTCTGTCATCATCATAGCGCCTGTGCCTTCCCATCGTCTTCATCATAGCGCCTGTGTCTTCCCACCGTCTTCATCACAGCGCCTGTGTCTTCCCACTGTCTCGATCACAGCGCCTGTGTCTTCCCACTGTCTCCATCACAGCGCCTGTGTCTTCCTGCTGTCTTCAGCATAGTGCCTGTGTTTTCCCACCATCTTCATCACAGTGCCTGTGTCTTCCCGCTGTCTTCATCACAGCGCCTGTGTCTTCCCTCTGTCTTCATCACAGCGTCTGTGTCTTCCTGCTGTCTTCATAATAGTGCCTGTGTCTTCCCACTGTCTCCATCACAGCGCCTGGGTCTTACCACTGTCTCCAAAACAGCACCTGTGTTTTCCCACTGTCTCCTTCATCACAGCACCTTTGTCTTCCCACTGTCTCCATCATAGCGCCTGTGCCTTCCTGCTGTCTTCATCATAGTGCCTGTGTCTTCGCACTGTCTTCATCATGGCGCCTGTGTCTTCCCACTGTTACATCACAGTGCCGGTGTCTTCCCAAAGTCTTCATCATAGTGCCTGTGTCTTCCTGCTGTCTTCATCACAACACCTCTGTTTTCCCACTGTCTCCTTCAACACAGCGCCTGTGTCTTCCCACTGTCTCCATCACAGCGCCTGTGTCTTATGTCTGTCACCTTCATCACAGCGCCTGTGTCTTCCGGCTGTCTTCATCATAGCGCCTGTGTCTTCCCACCGTCTTCATCACAGTGCCTGTGTCTTCCCACCATCTTCATCACAGTGCCTGTGTCTTCCCACTGTCTTCATCACAGCGCCTGTGTCTTCCCTCTGTCTTCATCACAGCGCCTGTGTCTTCCCACTGTCTTCATCATAGTGCCTGTGTCTTCCCACTGTCTTCATCACAGCGCCTGTGTCTTCCCATGACCTTCATTACAGTGCCTGTGTCTTCCCACTGTCTTCAGCACAGTGCCTGTGTCTTCCCACTGTCTTCATCACAGCGCCTGTGTCTTCCCACTGTCTCCATCACAGCGCCTGTGTCTTCCCGCTGTCTTCATCATAGTGCCTGTGTCTTCCAACTGTCTTCATCATAGTGCCTGTGTCTTCCCCCTGTCTTCATCATAGTGCCTGTGTCTTTCCACCGTCTTCATCACAGTGCCTGTGTCTTCCCACCGTCTTCATCAGAGGGCCTGTGTCTTCCCACCGTCTTCTTCACAGTGCCTGCGTCTTCTCACCGTGTTCATCATAGTGCCTGTGTCCTCCCACTGTCTCCATCACAACACCTGTGTCTAAACTCTGTCTTCTTCATAGTGCCTGTGTCTTCCCTCTGTCTTCATCACAGTGCCTGTGTCTTCCCACTGTCTTCATCATAGTGCCTGTGTCTTCCCACTGTCTCCATCACAGCGCCTGTGTCCTCCCACTGTCTTCATCACAGCGCCTGTGTCTTCCCACTGTCTCCATAACAGCGAATCTGTCTTCCCGCTGTCTTCATCACAGCGCCTGTGTCTTCCCTCTGTCTTCATCATAGTGCTGTGTCTTCCCTCTGTCTTCATCACAGCGCCTGTGTCTTCCCTCTGTCTTCATCACAGCGCCTGTGTCTTTCCACTGTCTCCATCACATCGCCTGTGTCTTCCCACTGTCTCCATCACAGCGCCTGTGTCTTCCCGCTGTCTTCAACACAGCGCCTGTGTCTTCCCTCTGTCATCATCATAGCGCCTGTGTCTTCCCATTGTCTTCATCATAGCGCCTGTGTCTTCCCACCGTCTTCATCGCAGTGCCTGTGTCTTGCCACTATGTCGATCACAGCGCCTGTGTCTTCCCACTGTCTCCATCACAGCGCCTGTGTCTTCCCGCTGTCTTCAGCATAGTGCCTGTGTCTTCCCGCCGCCTTCATCACAGTGCCTGTGTCTTCCCACTGTCTTCATCATAGTGCCTGTGTCTTCCCACTATCTTCATAACAGTGACTGTGTCTTCCCACTTTCTCCATCACAGCACCTATTTCTTCCCTCTGTCTTCTTCATAGTGCCTGTGTCTTCCCTCTGTCTTCATCATAGTGCCTGTGTCTTCCCACTGTCTTCATCATAGTGCCTGTGTCTTCCCACCGTCTTCATCACAGTGCCTGTGTCTTCCCACCATCTTCAACACAGTGCCTGTGTCTTCCCACCGTCTTCATCACAGTGCCTGTGTCTTCCCACTGTCTTCATCACAGCGCCTGTGTCTTCCCTCTGTCTTCATCATAGTGCTGTGTCTTCCTTCTGTCTTCATCATCATGCCTGTGTCTTCCCACTGTCTTCATCACAGTGCCTGTGTCTTCCCACTGTCTTCATCACCGCGCCTGTGTCTTCCCTCTGTCTTCATCACAGCGCCTGTGTCTTCCCACTGTCTCCATCACAGCGCCTGTGTCTTCCCACTGTCTCCATCACAGCGCCTCTGTCTTCCCGCTGTCTTCAGCATAGTGCCTGTGTCTTCCCACTGTCTTCACATAGTGCCTGTGTTTTCCCACCGCCTTCATCACAGTGCCTGTGTCTTCCCACTGTCTCCATCACAGCGCCTGTGTCTTCCCACTGTCTCCATCACAGCGCCTGTGTCTTCCCGCTGTCTTCATCACAGCGCCTGTGTCTTCCCACTGTCTTCATCACAGCGCCTGTGACTTCCCTCTGTCTTCATCATAGTGCTGTGTCTTCCTTCTGTCTTCATCATCATGCCTGTGTCTTCCCACTGTCTTCATCACAGTGCCTGTGTCTTCCCACTGTCTTCATCACTGCGCCTGTGTCTTCCCGCTGTCTTCATCACAGCGCCTGTGTCTTCTTACTGTCTCCATCACAGCGCCTGTGTCTTCTTACTGTCTCCATCACAGCGCCTGTGTCTTCCCACTGTCTCCATCACAGCGCCTCTGTCTTCCCGTTGTCTTCAGCATAGTGCCTGTGTCTTCCCGCCGCCTTCATTACAGTGCCTGTGTCTTCCCAATGTCTTCACATAATGTCTGTGTCTTCCCACCGTCTTCATCACAGTGCCTGTGTCTTCCCACTGTCTCCATCACAGTGCCTGTGTCTTCCCACTGTCTCCATCACAGCGCCTGTGTCTTCCCGCTGTCTTCAACACAGCGCCTGTGTCTTCCCACTGTCTTCATCATAGTGCCTGTGTCTTCCCCTGTCTAAATCATAGTGCCTGTGTCTTCCCACCGTCTTAATCACAGTGCCCGTGTCTTCCCACCGTCTTCATCAGAGTGCCTGTGTCTTCCCACCGTCATCTTCACAGTGCCTGCGTCTTCCCACCGTCTTCATCATAGTGCCTGTGTCTTCCCACTGTCTCCATCACAGCACCTGTGTCTTAACTCTGTCTTCTTCATAGTGCCTGTGTCTTCCCTTTGTCTTCATCACAGAGCCTGTGTCTTCCCACCGTCTTCATCACAGTGCCTATGTCTTCCCACTGTCTTCATCACAGCGCCTGTGTCCTCCCACTGTCTTCATCACCGCGCCTGTGTCTTCCCTCTGTCTTCATCACAGCGCCTGTGTCTTCCCACTGTCTCCATCACAGCGCCTGTGTCTTCCCACTGTCTCCATCACAGCGCCTCTGTCTTCCCGCTGTCTTCAGCATAGTGCCTGTGTCTTCCCACTGTCTTCACATAGTGCCTGTGTTTTCCCACCGCCTTCATCACAGTGCCTGTGTCTTCCCACTGTCTCCATCACAGCGCCTGTGTCATCCCACTGTCTCCATCACAGCGCCTGTGTCTTCCCGCTGTCTTCATCACAGCGCCTGTGTCTTCCCTCTGTCTTCATCACAGCGCCTGTGACTTCCCTCTGTCTTCATCATAGTGCTGTGTCTTCCTTCTGTCTTCATCATCATGCCTGTGTCTTCCCACTGTCTTCATCACAGTGCCTGTGTCTTCCCACTGTCTCCATCACAGCGCCTGTGTCTTCCCACTGTCTCCATCACAGCGCCTCTGTCTTCCCGCTGTCTTCAGCATAGTGCCTGTGTCTTCCCACTGTCTTCACATAGTGCCTGTGTTTTCCCACCGCCTTCATCACAGTGCCTGTGTCTTCCCACTGTCTCCATCACAGCGCCTGTGTCTTCCCACTGTCTCCATCACAGCGCCTGTGTCTTCCCGCTGTCTTCATCACAGCGCCTGTGTCTTCCCTCTGTCTTCATCACAGCGCCTGTGACTTCCCTCTGTCTTCATCATAGTGCTGTGTCTTCCTTCTGTCTTCATCATCATGCCTGTGTCTTCCCACTGTCTTCATCACAGTGCCTGTGTCTTCCCACTGTCTTCATCACTGCGCCTGTGTCTTCCCGCTGTCTTCATCACAGCGCCTGTGTCTTCTTACTGTCTCCATCACAGCGCCTGTGTCTTCTTACTGTCTCCATCACAGCGCCTGTGTCTTCCCACTGTCTCCATCACAGCGCCTCTGTCTTCCCGTTGTCTTCAGCATAGTGCCTGTGTCTTCCCGCCGCCTTCATTACAGTGCCTGTGTCTTCCCAATGTCTTCACATAATGTCTGTGTCTTCCCACCGTCTTCATCACAGTGCCTGTGTCTTCCCACTGTCTCCATCACAGCGCCTGTGTCTTCCCACTGTCTCCATCACAGCGCCTGTGTCTTCCCGCTGTCTTCAACACAGCGCCTGTGTCTTCCCACTGTCTTCATCATAGTGCCTGTGTCTTCCCCTGTCTAAATCATAGTGCCTGTGTCTTCCCACCGTCTTAATCACAGTGCCTGTGTCTTCCCACCATCTTCATCAGAGTGCCTGTGTCTTCCCACCGTCATCTTCACAGTGCCTGCGTCTTCCCACCGTCTTCATCATAGTGCCTGTGTCTTCCCACTGTCTCCATCACAGCACCTGTGTCTTAACTCTGTCTTCTTCATAGTGCCTGTGTCTTCCCTTTGTCTTCATCACAGAGCCTGTGTCTTCCCACCGTCTTCATCACAGTGCCTATGTCTTCCCACTGTCTTCATCACAGCGCCTGGGTCCTCCCACTGTCTTCATCACAGTGCCTGTGTCTTCCCACTGTCTCCATAACAGCGAATGTGTCTTCCTGCTGTCTTCATCATAGTGCTGTGTCTTCCCTCTGTCTTCATCACAGCACCTGTGTCTTCCCTCTGTCTTCATCACAGCGCCTGTGTCTTCCCACTGTCTCCATCACAGCGCCTGTGTCTTCCCACTGTCTCCATCACAGCGCATGTGTCTTCCCGCTGTCTTCATCACAGCGCCTGTGTCTTCCCTCTGTCATCATCATAGCGCCTGTGCCTTCCCATCGTCTTCATCATAGCGCCGGTGTCTTCCCACCGTCTTCATCACAGCGCCTGTGTCTTCCCACTGTCTCGATCACAGCGCCTGTGTCTTCCCACTGTCTCCATCACAGCGCATGTGTCTTCCCGCTGTCTTCATCACAGCGCCTGTGTCTTCCCTCTGTCATCATCATAGCGCCTGTGCCTTCCCATCGTCTTCATCATAGCGCCTGTGTCTTCCCTCTGTCTTCATCACAGCGCCTGTGTCTTCCCACTGTCTCCATCACAGCGCCTGTGTCTTCCCACTGTCTCCATCACAGCGCATGTGTCTTCCCGCTGTCTTCATCACAGCGCCTGTGTCTTCCCTCTGTCATCATCATAGCGCCTGTGCCTTCCCATCGTCTTCATCATAGCGCCTGTGTCTTCCCACCGTCTTCATCACAGTGCCTATGTCTTCCCACTGTCTTCATCACAGCGCCTGTGTCCTCCCACTGTCTTCATCACAGTGCCTGTGTCTTCCCACTGTCTCCATAACAGCGAATGTGTCTTCCTGCTGTCTTCATCATAGTGCTGTGTCTTCCCTCTGTCTTCATCACAGCACCTGTGTCTTCCCTCTGTCTTCATCACAGCGCCTGTGTCTTCCCACTGTCTCCATCACAGCGCCTGTGTCTTCCCACTGTCTCCATCACAGCGCATGTGTCTTCCCGCTGTCTTCATCACAGCGCCTGTGTCTTCCCTCTGTCATCATCATAGCGCCTGTGGCTTCCCATCGTCTTCATCACAGCGCCTGTGTCCTCCCACTGTCTTCAGCACAGTGCCTGTGTCTTCCCACTGTCTTCATCACAGCGCCTGTGTCTTCCCACTGTCTCCATCACAGCGCCTGTGTCTTCCCGCTGTCTTCATCATAGTGCCTGTGTCTTCCAACTGTCTTCATCATAGTGCCTGTGTCTTCCCCCTGTCTTCATCATAGTGCCTGTGTCTTTCCACCGTCTTCATCACAGTGCCTGTGTCTTCCCACCGTCTTCATCAGAGGGCCTGTGTCTTCCCACCGTCTTCTTCACAGTGCCTGCATCTTCTCACCGTGTTCATCATAGTGCCTGTGTCCTCCCACTGTCTCCATCACAACACCTGTGTCTAAACTCTGTCTTCTTCATAGTGCCTGTGTCTTCCCTCTGTCTTCATCACAGTGCCTGTGTCTTCCCACTGTCTTCATCATAGTGCCTGTGTCTTCCCACTGTCTCCATCACAGCGCCTGTGTCCTCCCACTGTCTTCATCACAGCGCCTGTGTCTTCCCACTGTCTCCATAACAGCGAATGTGTCTTCCCGCTGTCTTCATCACAGCGCCTGTGTCTTCCCTCTGTCTTCATCATAGTGCTGTGTCTTCCCTCTGTCTTCATCACAGCGCCTGTGTCTTCCCTCTGTCTTCATCACAGCGCCTGTGTCTTCCCACTGTCTCCATCACATCGCCTGTGTCTTCCCACTGTCTCCATCACAGCGCCTGTGTCTTCCCGCTGTCTTCAACACAGCGCCTGTGTCTTCCCTCTGTCATCATCATAGCGCCTGTGTCTTCCCATTGTCTTCATCATAGCGCCTGTGTCTTCCCACCGTCTTCATCGCAGTGCCTGTGTCTTGCCACTATGTCGATCACAGCGCCTGTGTCTTCCCACTGTCTCCATCACAGCGCCTGTGTCTTCCCGCTGTCTTCAGCATAGTGCCTGTGTCTTCCCACTATCTTCATAACAGTGCCTGTGTCTTCCCACTTTCTCCATCACAGCACCTGTTTCTTCCCTCTGTCTTCTTCATAGTGCCTGTGTCTTCCCTCTGTCTTCATCATAGTGCCTGTGTCTTCCCACTGTCTTCATCATAGTGCCTGTGTCTTCCCACCGTCTTCATCACAGTGCCTGTGTCTTCCCACCATCTTCAACACAGTGCCTGTGTCTTCCCACCGTCTTCATCACAGTGCCTGTGTCTTCCCACTGTCTTCATCACAGCGCCTGTGTCTTCCCTCTGTCTTCATCATTGTGCTGTGTCTTCCTTCTGTCTTCATCATCATGCCTGTGTCTTCCCACTGTCTTCATCACAGTGCCTGGTCTTCCCACTGTCTTCATCACCGCGCCTGTGTCTTCCCTCTGTCTTCATCACAGCGCCTGTGTCTTCCCACTGTCTCCATCACAGCGCCTGTGTCTTCCCACTGTCTCCATCACAGCGCCTCTGTCTTCCCGCTGTCTTCAGCATAGTGCCTGTGTCTTCCCACTGTCGTCACATAGTGCCTGTGTCTTCCCACCGCCTTCATCACAGTGCCTGTGTCTTCCCACTGTCTCCATCACAGCGCCTGTGTCTTCCCACTGTCTCCATCACAGCGCCTGTGTCTTCCCGCTGTCTTCATCACAGCGCCTGTGTCTTCCCACTGTCTTCATCACAGCGCCTGTGACTTCCCTCTGTCTTCATCATAGTGCTGTGTCTTCCTTCTGTCTTCATCATCATGCCTGTGTCTTCCCACTGTCTTCATCACAGTGCCTGTGTCTTCCCACTGTCTTCATCACTGCGCCTGTGTCTTCCCGCTGTCTTCATCACAGCGCCTGTGTCTTCCCTCTGTCTTCATCATAGCGCCTGTGTCTTCCCACCGTCTTCATCATAGCGCCTGTGTCTTCCCACTGTCTTCATCACAGTGCCTGTGTCTTCTTACTGTCTCCGTCACAGCGCCTGTGTCTTCCCACTGTCTCCATCACAGCGCCTCTGTCTTCCCGTTGTCTTCAGCATAGTGCCTGTGTCTTCCCGCCGCCTTCATCACAGTGCCTGTGTCTTCCCAATGTCTTCACATAATGTCTGTGTCTTCCCACCGTCTTCATCACAGTGCCTGTGTCTTCCCACTGTCTCCATCACAGCGCCTGTGTCTTCCCACTGTCTCCATCACAGCGCCTGTGTCTTCCCGCTGTCTTCATCACAGCGCCTGTGTCTTCCCTCTGTCTTCATCATAGCGCCTGTGTCTTCCCACCGTCTTCATCATAGCGCCTGTGTCTTCCCACCGTCTTCATCACAGTGCCTGTGTCTTCTCACCGTCTCCATCCCAGTGCCTATGTGTTCCTACTATCTTCATAACAGTGCCTGTGTCTTCCCACTGTCTTAATTATAGTGCCTGTGTCTTCCCACCATCTTCATCACAGTGCCTGTGTCTTCCCACTGTCTTCATTATAGTGCCTGTGTCTTCCCACCATCTTCATCACAGTGCCTGTGTCTTCCCACCATCTTCATCACAGTGCCTGTGTCTTCCCACCGTCTTCATCACAGTGCCTGTGTCTTCTCACCATCTTCATCACAGTGCCTGTGTCTTCCCACCGTCTCCATCACAGTGCCTATGTCTTCCCACTGTCTTCATCACAGTGTCTGTGTCTTCCCACTGTCTTCATCACAGTGCCTGTGTCTTCCCACCGTCTCCATCACAGTGCCTATGTCTTCCCACTGTCTTCATCACAGTGTCTGTGTCTTCCCACTGTCTTCATCATAGTGTCTCTGTCTGTTCACCATCTTCATCACAGTGCCTGTGTCTTCCGACTGTCTTCATCATAGTGCCTGTTTCTGCCCACTGTCTTCATCATAGTGCCTGTGTCTTCCCACCGTCTTCATCACAGTGTCTTTGTCTTCCCACTGTCTTCATCACAGTGCCTGTGTCTTTCCACTGTCTCCATCACAGCGCCTGTGTCTTCCCTCTGTCTTCATCATAGTCCCTGTGTTTTCCCACCGTCTTCATCATAGTGCCTGTGTCTTCCCACTATCTCCAACACAGCACCTGTGTCTTCCCTCTGTCTTCTTCATAGTGCCTGTGTCTTCCCTCTGTCTTCATCATAGTCCCTGAGTCTTCCCACCGTCTTCATCATAGTGCCTGTGTCTTCCCACCGTCTTCATCATAGTGCCTGTGTCTTCCCACCATCTTCATCACAGCGCCTGTGTCTTCCCACTGTCTCCATCACAGCGCTTGTGTCTTCCCACTGTCTCCATCACAGCGCCTGTGTCTTCCCGCTGTCTTCAGCATAGTGCCTGTGTCTTCCGCCTGTCTTCAGCACAGTGCCTGTGTCTTCCCACTGTCTTCATCATAGTGCCTGTGTCTTCCCACTATCTTCATAACAGTGCCTGCGTCTTCCCACTGTCTTAATTATAGTGCCTGTGTCTTCCCACCATCTTCATCACAGTGCCTGTGTCTTCCCACCATCTTCATCACAGTGCCTGTGTCTTCCCACCGTCTTCATCACAGTGCCTGTGTCTTCTCACCATCTTCATCACAGTGCCTGTGTCTTCCCACCGTCTCCATCACAGTGCCTATGTCTTCCCACTGTCTTCATCACAGTGTCTGTGTCTTCCCACTGTCTTCATCATAGTGTCTCTGTCTGTTCACCATCTTCATCACAGTGCCTGTGTCTTCCGACTGTCTTCATCATAGTGCCTGTGTCTGCCCACTGTCTTCATCATAGTGCCTGTGTCTTCCCACCGTCTTCATCACAGTGTCTTTGTCTTCCCACTGTCTTCATCACAGTGCCTGTGTCTTTCCACTGTCTCCATCACAGCGCCTGTGTCTTCCCTCTGTCTTCATCATAGCGCCTGTGTCTTCCCACAGTCTTCATCACAGCGCCTGTGTCTTCCCACTGTCTCCATCACAGCGCCTGTGTCTTCCCACTGTCTCCATCACAGCGCCTGTGTCTTCCCACCGTCTTCATCACAGTGCCTGTGTCTTTCCACTGTCTCCATCACAGTGCCTGTGTCTTCCCACTGTCTTCATCATAGTGCCTCTGTCTTCCCACTGTCTTCATAATAGTGCCTGTGTCTTCCCCCTCCCTGTCTTCATCATAGTGCCTGTGTCTTCCCACCGTCTTCATCACAGCGCCTGTGTCTTCCCCCTGTCTTCAGCACAGTGCCTGTGTCTTCCCACTGTCTTCTTCATAGTGCCTGTGTCTTCCCACCGTCTTCATCATAGTGCCTGTGTCTTTCCACTGTCTTCATCACAGCTTTTGGGTCTTCCCTCTGTCTTCTTCATCGTAGTGTCTGTGTCTTCGCACTGTCTTCTTCATCATAGTGCCTGTATTCCACCTGTCTTCATCACAGTACCTGTGTCCTCCCACTGTCTTCATCACAGCGCCCTTGTCTTCCTGCTGTCTCCTTCATCACAGCGCATGGTGTCATCCTGCTTTCTCCTTCATCACAGTACCTGTTGTCATCCTGTTTTCTCCTTCATCACAGCACCTTTTTCTTCTGTCTGTCACTTGCATCACAGTGCCTGGTGTCTTTCCCTTGTGACATCCATTCCAGTCTACATATGCTCTGCTTATAGGTTCTCATTGTCAGTCTTGGGATGTCAGGGATAGTGGCCCCTTCATGTGTCAGTCATCTCCATGCCCCCTCCTCTGCCCTGGATAGGGAGACCAACAGACATTGGCAAGCAATAGAGAGATGATTGGAGGGCTTTACCAATAGAGACATGATTGGAGGGCTTCACTCCAGTTTAGGTGATTTTTATATTAATCCTTCTTACATTCGCACAAGGCCGGACAATGTTGCAAGCTCCCTTATGACCTCAGTGGACCTTTTCAGAAACCTTGTGAAATGTTGGGCAGAGCACCGTGGCATCGGGGAGATGTGCCCCATTTTGGGAACAGAATGTTCAAAGCAATTCAAACTCTCAGTTTTCTGTGTGAAGCAGAAACTTTGAGGATTGCTTCATAAATAGTAGACCAAGGATGAGAAACAAACAAGTGGTGAGAGAGAAACCAGGAAAGGTACAGAGAATAGGAGAAAGGGGGAGGTCAGCTTTTGGGGGATTCTGTGCTTTCAGGGATCAACACCATGGTGATCCGTCTGATTAATGAGTGGCATTTGGATTTCTAAAGCAGAACATACACTTCTCATGAGATCACCTGCATGTGTGTCCAATCCTTTCTGCTTTAAAAATGAAGAGAATTTGGTTTCTCTTTCTTCTGGCATATTTGCAAGTTATCCGAAACCAGACCATCTTTGATAACTCTCTGTGCTGCCTGCTCTCTGTAGGTCATGGTTTGCTCAGGAAATGCCCATGCTGACGGGCTGTCTCTTGGTTACAGGGAGGAGACCAGCATCCACACACCCTGTTCTCTGGCAGGGACCAGATGATGCTGCCACTCAGTGACACCTGGCCATTTAAACTTCTGGATTTTTTAACTAGACCCTGGATTAAAAAGTGAGGTGAATGGAGCAATATATTAGGCCAGATTCGTATTGAGCTACAGTTAGGACCATCCCCTGAGGCCATCATATCTGCTGTAGGTGGAGAGACAATACAGTGAAGTCTGGGTACTGTTCTCAGGTCGGCATCCATCTACATTACTGTGAAGATTGGGAACAGTCTTTTAGGTGGAGGGAGACAGTGAGTTGACATGGGAGATATAGGCAGGAACGAACCACAATGATGTCCTGACAAGATGGAGCCAAGGACTCCATAGGTCTTTGTTCTGAGGACTGAAATGGACTTTCAACTGAACTGAACTATCTTTAGAAACCCACACTGGAGCCCTGGCCAGTGTGCTAAGTGGTCAGAGCGCTGGCCCGAGCATTGAAGGGTAGCAGATTTGATTCCCAGTCAAGGTCACATATCTGCGTTGCAGGCTTGATACTCTGCCCTGGTTGGGGCATGTGCGGGAGGTAACCAATCAATGTCTCTCTCTCTCTCCCCCTCACACCCTCCCTTCTACTCTCTCTAAAAAAAAAAAAAAAATCAATGAAAAAATATCCTCCTCTGGAGGAGGATTAACAGCTACAACAACAAAAAACACACAAAAGAAGCCAGCACTAGAGGTGACCTGGCTCCTCCCAGAGGACCCCTGGAGAGGCCACTGGCCACAGGACAGGGCCACTGGCAAGACTGCTGGTCTGACTGATAACGGCAACTATGGGAGGTCATGTGTGCAGAATTAAAGAAACGAGGGCACTGATATTTAAATACTCCACAGAATATGATGCTTAATTCAGAGAGCAAAGTCCAAGTCTGTAGGCTGCAGGGTTCACAGGAAATGGCCTGGAGTTGGGAGAGGACTCAGTGGGAATCCCTGGCGCCTTGGTTTAGGATAAGCAATTGGAACGAGCATCAAGTCCTGCCTGGAACCCAGGGCCGCTGAGCTGCGCTAACTGTTACAGCAGCAAATTAGCAGATGATCAAAGGAAATTTTAGAATTTCTTATGCAGAATGAATACACTCGAAATTCTATCCTCTGTTCCAACAAAATGCACACAGGGTCAAATTAAATTTAGCTAATTAGACTAGGATTGCATTAACCCACGCTGTTCATGTGCTAGGCTGTACTATCATTCATGGAAGATGTCACAAAGTCATGGGCTGTATGCGTTGCAAGGACCCTGTGCTGCTCTCATGCCCCCATTAATGCTGCACTTGCCCTGGTTTTAATTCCCTACGTACCTCACTGTCCAGTCTGCTTCAAATTCCGAGACAGGGACCTCGCCACTCCTCCCGCCCTCTCCGAAATGGAAGTAGGAGTATATCATGTTAAATGCACAGAAAGAGGGTGATTAGTTGTCAACTTCAAGGAAGACATTGGAAGGAGAAACTGATGATGGGGTTCGGGGTGGCAGGCTAGGTACCTTCTGGTGATCACAGTGAGAAGAGCCAACAAGCAGCTATAATACAGCCAAACGCAGAACCGGCAGTGGCCTCACTTACAGCGTCACTGCGCAGGGAGGAGCTGGAGAAGGGGGGCCCCATTTCCGGAAGGGTGGCTTTTGCAGCAAGAACTGACTTCCTTTCATTCGCTTCCACCCAGGGCCTGAGCTCATCCCAGCGGGTCAGCAGGAGGAGGATCGGGAGCCCGGGCTTGTTGGCCACTGCGGTCATCTCCGACCTCATCTTCTCCCACCAATGCTGCCTCCTCCGTCTGAAATTTTACCCACTCAGCATCTAAGGACAGACATTTAAAAGAAGAGTTTTATAATCAAAGATTACTTTATGAACAATAATATGCACAAGGCTTAAACATTTAGTTCAAAGAGTTTTGTCAATTGTATACACTCGTGATTACACAAAAGAAGACTTGGGACACTTCTGTTATGCCGCCCCCTCCCCCCCAAAAAAAGGTTCCTAGTCCTCTTGCCAATTGATATCCTTAAAGGGCAAGCACTTTCTGGTTCTGGTCACTACAGAATAGTTTTGTTATTTGTAGTTTATTCTTATATCTCATAGAAATGCAATCATACAGAGCCTATATAATGCTAAATCTGACTTTTCTTGGTGATCCATCCAAATAGGTCATTCCTTTTATTGACAAGCAGCATTGTACTTTATGAATATACCTCAATTTCCTCACCATTCACCTGCTGATGGACACTTACACTGTTTCCAGGTATGAGCGGATACCTGAGGCTGTGATGGACATTCTTGTGCAAGCCTTTTGTGCACACACATTTTCATTTTTGGGGGGAAGCACCTCGGGGTGGAACTACTGAGTTAGAGAGGAGTTGTATATTTAAGTATATACACAACTGCCAAAACCGTTCTCCCAAGTGCTGTCCACATGCCCACCAGGACTGCCCGAGAGTCTTGGTCAGCCTGTGTCCTTGTCAAACTGAGTGTTGTGATCCGACTTCAGACACACTGGAGGATGCTTTAGTCTGAGCTTCCCTAAGTACTAATGATGTCAAGCACCTTTTCGTGTGCTCCTATTAGCATTGATTTGCCCGCTTTTGCGAAGTGTCTGTTCAAGCCTTTCCCCCAGGATTTTAATTACAGTGTTTGTCTTTTTATTATTGATTTGTTGGAATTATTTAAACATTCTGAACATAAGTCCTTTGTTAGATAAATGTCTGAATATTTCCTCCTTTTCCGTGGTTTCGTATTCATGTCCCTAATGGTGTCCTTTAAAGAGCACATTTAAATTTTTGTGTGAGTTCCATTTAATCTTTGTTTTTCTTGTTGTTTTTTTAGATATTTTGTTTTGTCTGAAAAAAATCTTAGCCTACATCGAGGTTGTGAAAATATTCTGTTTTCTCCCAGAAGCTGTGTGGGTCCAGCTTTTACATTTAGGTCTATAATCTCAACATTATTTATTAAAAATGCTTTCCTTTCCCCCTTTGAATGGACGTGGTGCCTTTCTCAAGCAAGGCACTTTCTATTTCTGGCACGTGTGTTTTGTTCCACTGATGTTCTATTCACATAATGACGTTCTATTCACATAACTTTGATATTTGTTGTCCTTATTATTCAGTTGGTCTACCATTTGGTTTTCCCCTGCAATTTATTCTGTGACTCATGTGTTATTTGGAGGTACAGAATTTTGCTTAATATCCAACCATTCTGAGGTTTTCTAGATGTTATTGTTTTATGAGTTCACACTATTTTGGGGAGAGGACATATTCTGAATGGTTCAGACCTGAGAATGTTCCACATGTACTTGAATGTCAGGTTGGTTGTTGGTGCAGAGCCATGTGCTATGGCCTTAGAGCGGCTCTTCAGTTGTTCTCATAATTACTGTGGGAGAAATGTTAAAATCTCAAACTCAGACTGGAGACTAATCTATTTCTCTTATCTCTGCCGATTTTTACTTACATTTTCCCATTCTCTTATTTGCATAACATTTAGGATTTCTATGTCATCACTTGACATTTGAATAACTATAAAATAGCCCTCACTGTCTATGATACTACTTGTCTTAAGGTATTTTTTCTGATATTAATGTAATTTTCTTAAGCTTATTTTTTGCCTGATATATCTTTTTTGACTCAGACTTTCAACCTATATATCTACAATAGAATGTTTCTAGTAAACAGCATACTGCTGGGTCTGGATTTTTTCCCTTGAAATTTGACAATCTTTTACATGGAGTGTTCAGCCTTTTAACTTTAAATGTAGATGTCAATATAGTTGGATTTAAGCCCATCATTTTGTCAATTTTTCCTACTTGTTCCATTGTTCTTTGTTGTTCTCTGCCTCCTTCCCTATCTTCAGTTGGGTTAACTGAATATTTTTGTAGTATTCCTTTCAACAACCCCTCTTTTTTTGTTGTAGCTATATTTTCTGTACTTATTTTAGTGGTTGTCCTAGATATTACAATATTCATTTTCAAAGATCACCGACAGCTTCAAATAATGCTACCAGTTCACAAACCATGTAAATAACTTATAACCATGTAACCCCACCCATTCCCCATAACACTCTGTGCTCTTATTGTCATATATTTTACTTCTGGGTATGTTGTCAACCTTTCAATTCTTTATCATTTTTGCTCTGAACAGTCAAGTCTAGTATCATCCCCACTACCCTGAACAACGTAGTTCAGCAATTTTTTGGTAGAGCTTATCTGCTGGATATAAATTCTCTCCGCCTTTGGCTGTCTAAAAGTGTCTTGAATTTCTCACTTCTGAAGTATGAGCTTCATAGTTTCTGTTGAAATGCCAGATTGCATGCTTTTCCACTCTACCTTTGACTTCAGCAGTTTGATGATGATATTCCTAGTTGTGGTTCCATTGTATCTATCTTGCTTGGAATGTGCTGAGATTCTTGGGTCTGTAGGTTGATGCCCTATATCACTTTTATTAAACTCAAATCAGGATTTCAAATTCTGTTTAGTCACCATTCTGTATCTCCTTTTTCAAACTCAAATTACACTTATATTAGACTATGGTTTTGATTCTTAGTTCTCAGACCTTCTCTTCTGTTTTTAAAAATTGCTTTCCTTTCGTTTTGAGTTTCAGTTTGAACAGTTTATAATGCCATCTTTTTAAGTTCATTGACCATTTCTTCTGCTGTGAAAGGCCTTCTATGAAAGCCTGATGATGAAATAGTAACATCTCATATTGTGTTATTCAGTTACTGCATTTCTAATTGTTACTGAAAGTTTTCACTTTTTTTTTTCTTCAAAAATATCCTATCTGTTCATACATGTTGATTGTTTTATGGTAGCCCTTTTAACACATTTTTATAGCGATAGTGAAGTCCTTGTCTGCTAATTCGGCCATTAGGTTCTCTATGAATTTGACTATTTTTTCTTTTCAAAATAGGTCAAGTTTTCCTTCTTCTATGTCTCACAATTTTTAATTCCAGATCTGGTATGTGAGAAATAGTTGGCAGCAAATAAACAAGCTTTATCCCTGAAATGGTGGCATAGGCTCTCTGTGTAAGGAGGCTAGTGTTAGGGTCGAGTAAGTCTAGTCTGTGATTGAAACAGGTCTGGGCTTTGAAGAATTCATACCATTGGGAGCCTCAGTTCGCTTAGTTTTCATTTGCTCTCACCTCTGTGATGGGTCTTTAAAAACCTGATATTGTGGCATATCTGTCTTGTTCTCACTGCTCATATGGTATCAACAGTCTCTCCTGCCTTCCTACATACTTAGGCTAGAGATTTCTATTATCTTTGATGTTATGATTACAGTGATGTTTTTATTAACCGCAACAATGGTTTTCATCAATAGTGAGTAATTAAGCTATAACGCAAATCCTTAGATAGGCTGTGTTGCTTCAGGAAAACTGTTGGCTATGGAACCCTTGGGCTTTGAGGAGTTCTGTGCTGGTTGCTGTTATTGAACAATACAACAATTTATGGCAGGGGCTGGTGGATACCAGGTGGTTCCCATCTCTACTTAGAAATCTGCACTCAACACGAGGGAGCGTATCTATCAGCTGCTCTCAACTGCATCTTCTGAGGCCAGTTGTGAGTCTGCACAGTAAGATCTGACCTGCAGTCCAGTGGAACTGCAGTCAGCTGAGGCTCTGGGGTAAGAACCTGGGGCCCGAGTGGGGCACAGAGAAGGGCTGAGGGAATAGGAAGCTCCTTGCATGTGGGAAAGGAAGCTGGAAACCATATGTAAGTCTTATGCGTTTCTGAGGCATGGGACAAGAGATTGGAGGTAACAGAGGTGGCTACAAGAATTAGACTTTTTCTAAGAGAATTCAAGGGGTAAATTAAATCCAATCAAAAGGCCTTTATTGAGTATATACTTCATTTCAGGCTCTGGGTTAGAACAGCATAATATTAATGTTAATGAACACCAGTGGTTTCCTCAGGCCCCCGCTGAGCATTTTAAATGCATTATCTGAATATATCTTCACCACTTCCCCGTGAGACAGGGACTGCCCTCATGCCTGCTTTAAAGGCTTAGACTCACAGAAGGTAAGTGATTTCTGAAGTTTACAAAGCAAGTAACATGAAGTGGAGCTAAGGCTTGACGTTGGCGAGATGAGTTCAGAGTAATTCTCATTTCCAGGTGAAGAAACGGAGGCACTGAGGCAGGGCTATCCTTTTGAACATGGGCTTCATGTGAGCAAGGGCGACGTTTCTCTGCCTCACTGTCTCCTGCACCTTGTATGGTGCCTAGCACCCTGTCAATACATTGATTTACCAGTGAACGCTATGCAGCAGGAAGACTGGAGGAGTCAGTCATGCTGTTCACCTCCTCCAATCATAAAGGAGATGGCCAAGGAAATGAGAAGATTGCAAGGCTCTTACAGGATGCGGGAGAAAGCGTCCTGTTTACTTGGCTGCCTCCCCCACGGGACTCTGAAGCTCCGGATGGCGGGTTAGCATCGTTCATCTCTTCACTCTTATCTGTTCACCAGGATGCTCAGTGGATGGCTGGTGGGTCAGTGTCAAGTGGAGGAAGCAGAGATCAACTTCTCTAACCAGGGCAGAGAGTTTCACAGGGTGATGTCCAGCAGAGCTTACTCAGGGTAAATCGGACGGGACATTGCCTGCCTGTCAGGAGAAAGGCTTGTCTAGACTGAGCAATCGGACGATGCTGAGATCACAGGGGAGGGGAAGGGGGAAAGGAGAAGGAGGAAGGAGAAATGGAGGGAGGGAGAGAGAGAAACTTGACATTATCCAGACCCCCTAAGCCAGCCATGTCTGAATGCCAACCCCTTGGACTTCTTAGTTCCGGGTTCATGAATTCCCTATTTTTATTTCTCTAGTTTGAGTCTGGTTCCCATTTTGCAACTGAAAGGATTTTGACTTTAAATTGATAAGTTTTTGTTCAGTGACTGTGTCTTAAACTATTTTTTTGTATCTGTTTAAAGCACAAGTTGGCAAACTGAAACCAATGGGCCAAATCTATCCCACTGTTTTTGTACAGCCGATGAGCTAAGCATAAGAATGCTTATTGCCTGTTTAAATGGCTGAAAACTAAAGAGTATTTCATGATGTGAAAATTCTATGAAATTCAGACTCCAATGCTCCAAATACTGCTGGGCACAGCAGTGCTCAGCCGTGTGCGTGTGGTCTGTGGCTACGTCCTGCTCCCACGAGGCAGAGTGGAGAAGTCTGAGATGTAATGTCTGGCCCTTTATAGACAGTGTTTGCCAACCCTGCTGTAAGGCCTGGAGCGCAGAAAGCGCTCATGTTCATGGTCACTGAGGGTGTGACCTGCACTGAGTGATGAGGGAGGAGGCCATGTTTGTTCCAGGATTGCACCCCTCACCCCAGAGGTTACTCAGCTCCCGCCCTTCATCTCCTTTCTCCTCTCTTCATTTTTTTAAAAAATATATTTTATTGATTTTTACAGAGAGGAAGGGATAGAGAGTTAGAAACATCGATGAGAGAGAAACATTGATCAGCTGCCTCCTGCACATTCCCTACTGGGTATGTGCCCTCAACCAAGGTACATGCCCTTGACCGGAATCAAAACTGGGACCCTTGAGTCCGCAGGCCGACGCTCTATTCACTGAGCCAAACCGGTTAGGGCTCCTCTCTTCATTTTGTTGCCCGTGTCTGCTAGGCTCTCTTGGGCATTCATGGACACAAAGAGAACTTGTGACCACAGGTACCCCAGCCAGCCTCTCTGACCTCAAGTTTCCTCATTAGTGAAGTGGGGTGATCAATGAAGCTCATTTCCTAGGCTGGTTATGAGGATTCAATCATGGTACATGTGCGGTCAGGAGACATCAACGAACGTTTTCTCTGAGCCTTTTACTGTGAGAAGCAAATGAATAGGCTTTGGTAACACTGGGACCCACCGCTGAAGGAAAGGAAATTTAATGTAACAGTGACCACTGTCCAGATCAAACTCTGGATTCATTATATTTCCCCTTCGATGAACTAATGTTATATTGTAAACATAACCCATACTCCTTGAAAAAATTTAGAATAGTACAAAAATGTCAGTAGTGAGGTATCAGGAACGCTCTCCTTGCTCCTTAGACATTCTTCCCAAAGGCAAGCACGGTTGCCATTTTGAACACTTCAGAGGGGGCTCTGCACACGCCCCTAGCTGACAGATGGCTCGTGTGCACGGTGTGTGGGCTCCACCCCTCCTTGGCCTCCATCCCCACGCCGGTGGGAATTTCCCCGAGGCCTGTACAGGACACTAAGAGCAGCACTGTTCATAAGAGTTCAAAGCCTGAAAGAGCCCAGGTATCCCTCCACGGCAGAGTAACTGCACTGTAGTGTGCTTTTCCCAACAGGACACCAGCCACTAATGAGCATCCCCAACTACACTAGAACAGAACGGTGGAGCAATGGCTCCGATTTTATAAAATATGTTTTTATTGATTTCAGAGAGGAATGAAGAGGGAGAGAGAGAGAAATGATGAGAGAGAATCATTGATTGGCTGCCTCCTGCACACCCCCCTATTGGGGATCATTCCCGCAACCTGGGCATGTGCCCTTGACTGGAATTGAACTCGGGATCCTTCAGTCTGCAGGCCAACACTCCATTAAGCCAAACCAGCTAGGAAAATGGCTCTGGTTCTAATCGCTGATGTCAGAGTGCGAACGGGGGACCCCTGGGTGGGAGCGATGGAGCGTAAAGGGCTCTGGCACTGGCTGTTCTGACAAGCGAGGTGGGTGTTGACTACCCGTGTGTGTGCACTTAGGGTTTTGCACACATTTCTGTGAGTAGGATTTTTCTTAATAAAATTCAGACCAGAAACTTAAAAAACACATACCTTGGAAATGGATTTCAGAGCAGATGTGTTTAGCTCTTCTTCCATTGCCTCAGAGGCTGCCTTTAGGTGGTCGGCATTTTCCTTCTGCCGTTGACCCTTGGATGCACAATTATGCTGTTCCAGCTGCTATTTTCCAAGATGTGTCCTAACCACCCTTCCACACGGAAGCAGGTTGTTATGGGCACAGACAAATGATACCTGGTTGAACAGCATCAATTGTGCCTCACCGCTGCCGAGAGGCAGGCCAGCCTGTGCCAGACCACCATGCAGGCGCGGGGCCCTGCCTGCCCTGGACCTGCACAGGCGCCTGTGGGCGGACTCACCCACTCACCGCAGGGCCCAGGGGCGGCGGGTGGCACCCCAACTGCTGGCACGGTTATTTGCATTTTCTCATTGTCAGGAATGCCCAAGTGTTCTGAATATTAATGAAACCAGTCACAGCCTTCTTTGCAGGCTTGAAATATTCAGCATCAGACATGCTGTTCTCTCCCATTTCAGCCAAGCTTAATTTCTCTTAACCAGCTTTATTTTTGTGAAGTAACATTAATGTATAATTTCAGTGTTTAAATCTCAATTCTCAGCAATTCACGACAGATTGCAAGTGAATATGATTTGTTCGTTAACACCTAATGGGCTGAAATAATTTACGGCACAAACATTTCCAGAAAAACGACGCCACTTGAGGAAAAGCAAATCAGGAAACGTTGCTTGTTTATCTAATAAACTACCCCGGGGTGAGCGTGTGCATTAGCATTGCACAAACTTTGTGACTTATTTATCATCACTATTTATTATTAAAACTTTATCTGTTTCAACTTAGCGAATGAGCGCCTTGGGATACACTGCTTGCAGCAGCAACAACAAAATAAAGTTTATGCGATTTGCATAATACTGCTCAAAGAATATTAGCTTAGAACAATATGAATCCCTGGATCATTTGCACAGCCTTTTGGTGTTTAATGCTGGTAAATATTTAACTAACAGCCAGCTCGTGTAATTATAGAGATTTTTCTTTCTAATCTGCCTGGGATGAGCGGCTGCTGTAAATCACCTCGGCCGCGTGGCCTGGCTGGAGGATGTGAGGGGGCGACGAAGGGGCACTGGTTGCTCATAATGGCCAGGAGGATGGAGGCCTAGAAGCACCTGCTCAGGAAAGGAGTCGCAGACAAGGTGCTGAAGTCTTGCTTTCTCCTTTTTAACCTTGATAACAGCATCAGTGTCTCCCACCAACTGGTCCTGCTGATCACAGTCACACAGATGATGGGTTGTGGACGCTCAGATCCTCTCTCATGAAGGGGGTGGTTGCATGTTAAGATGAGTCAGACTCCAGGGCCTTTGCACATGCTGCTTTTTCTCTTTGCATTGTTCTGCCTGTTATCCACATTGTAAGCATGCTTGTTCAAATGTCTTTCCTCCCCTATGGACTCTGAGCCCCTTGTGTGGGCTGGGGGGAGGGGGCGGCGCGGATATGTCTGTTAGATGGTGCTGTGTCCAGGGTGTGACAAAGTTACATTTTGGTTAAATGGAAGAGTAAATAACTGAATATAGGTAGTCACCCACTTAGAGAAATGAATACACATTCAACTATCACATGCTATATTATCTTTCAAATTTAACAAATCAAAAATTGAATTAGAATGCCTAGTGCTGGTGAGAGTTTAGGGATGTCAGAACTCTCAAATACATCAGGAGAACGATTTAGCTGCATGAAGCAAAAGTCTTAAAGCGATCCTTCTATTTTTATGGCTTGGAAAATACATTTGTGGGGGTTGGCGCTAAAGCAGTAATGCGGGAATGTATGGACAGATTTGGTCCCAAGGATATTCTTCAGTGTTACTTAAAATTGTGAAAAATTGATAACAGCTTAACTGGTCAACAATAGAGAATTGTAATCCATCTCAACAACAGAGTCCTGGGAAGGTGCTAGAACAGCGATTTAGAAATATTTCAATGGCGTGGGAAGAGGTTTGTGATATATCCTGGAGTGAATAAAGCAAATAAAAAACCAATGTAACTGATTCCATTTCTGTAATGATGTTATATATACAAATAAGAAGCATATTTTTCATTTTTTTAAAATTTATTAGAGAGAGAGAGAGAGAGAGAGAGAGAGAGAGCGAGAGAGAGACATGGATTTGTTGTTCCACTTATTCATGCATTCATTGGTTGATTCTTGTATGTGCCCTGACTGGGGATCGAACCCACAACCGTGATGTGTCGGGATGATGCTCCAACCAACTGATCTACCCGGCCAGGGCCAAGAAGCATATGAACATACACGCTACAAATAGAAGAGGTTACTGCTTGTGCTTTGGAGATTTTGCTTATAATATGACCTTTCCTCAAAAGCAGAATGAAACAAATAAAGCTATGGTTTCAGTTTCTGGCTGAGCCTACAGAGCAATTATTTTAACTGACTATAAAGCTGTCCATCTTAGTGAGGTATATGTTAAGGACAAAAAGACATCAAAGGAATTTTCCCCCCAGTAATTATACTGTTAATTATTACAACAGTATTTCTATTTGGAAGAGTCAGAGAAACAAATAAAAGTCCTATATAATAAAAGCCTAATATGACAATTGTTTGACCGGGAGTTCAACCAGGGGTTTGACTGCTCGCTGTGATGTTTGATGACCACCAGGGGGCGGCGCAGGACATGACAGGCATCAGCAATGTGACGCTGGCAGTGGGTGGCACTAGAGGCCCGGCCGGCCGACCCCGATGGGCCCCGATGACAGCAGGACCGTGGCGGGATGGTGGAGCAGGTGAGGGGGCGGCACCAGGCCAAGGCGGGTGTGAGCAGGGGCCGGATTGCCCCGACCATACATCCCGACCAATCAAGTGGCAGACAGTGACCTGCAGTGGTGGGGGGGGGGGGGGGTGCGGGGCTGCCGCCCAGCTCCCAGGCGCTGAGGGAGCTGGGCAGGGGGCCAGGCCTTGATCCATTGCCCTGTAGGTGGGATGGTGGAGCAGGTGAGGGGGCGGCACCAGGCTACAGCGGGGTGCCAGGGGGGACTGCGGGGCTGCGAGGCTGGGGACATGAGCTGGGGCCCGATCCTAGGCCACCCTGAGGGACCCTACCTATGCATGAATTCGTGCACCAGGCCTCTAGTCTTACTAATAAAAGCCTAGGTGGTCCTCACACCGTCATGCCATGATGCCCTCACGCTGTCACAAGATGGCCGCGCACAGCCAGAGCGTGCAGGTGGGCGGGGCTGGGCTCGAGCGGTGTGCGCAAGGGCGCAGGAGGGAAGTTGACCAGAAGGTACATCAGGGGAGTCTCGTGGGGCGCCAGCCGTGGGGTGGGACTCGGGGGAGTCCTGCAGCCCCACACTAAACATCAGGGCAAAGGGCACCACCCCCACTCCACCTCCACCTGGGGGAAATGAGATTCAGCTCCAGTGTCGGGATAAACCTGGGATAGCGGGAACTGCCCACACTCTATGTCCACCCCCCAGCCTTGACCTGGGGTATGAGCGTCACAGAAAACCTCCCTGGTCACTGCCTGGTCCCCTACCCTGAGCTTCTCCCCACACAAGAGCAGTGATTTCATTTCCCTTCCTGACAATGGAGCCCAACAGAACGTGGAACCCTGGTAGCCAGGCAGCCACGTTCTAAAACAGCCCCTACCTGGCTCATCTGATAGAGACATTCCCACCAAGGCATGTTCTGCTGCTTGCCGCAGTCCCGCCGCCCTGATAGGCAAAGAGCCAGCCATGACCGCTTCTTCCACTGCTGCCGCCGCTGGCTCTGCACTCAGCCCCGACGCCTCTGGTCCTTTCCACGGGGGAACCCAGAGGTAAGCCAGGGAGGCCCAGGGCGGTTTTCTTAGGGCCAGGCCACCACTCATCCCCCTCAGCAGCCCCGTGTCCCCTGGGGCGCCGGCTTTGACGCTGTGTCCCCACTGGCACCATCACAGACTCTGACAGGAGGGAGGAGGGAGCTGGATGCCCACACCCAGGACTTGGCAAATCGTGATATTAAAATATTTTTTCTAATTAATTCCCTTTCAATGTGCATGAATTCATGCACTGGGCCACTAGTATTTAAATAAAAACCCTGAAGACCTCAATTTGAAATAGAAATATCAGTCCAGAGTCCTGATGTGCTTTCTCTTAAAACGCACATCCATACCTCTGTCCATGGAGCAAGACCAGAAACCAGGAGCGACCAGCAGCAGTGAGTGCTCCTCACATCCACACTGTGATCGCTACCCATTTCCCACCGAACCTACCAGAGCTCCTGGGAGAAACGGCTGACTCCAGTTCAGGGGCAGGGGATGCGGAGAAGAGCCTGGCTCATTGCATCTTACCACGGGAAACAGGAAGAAAGACTCTGGGTTAGATCGGGACTCAGCCACTGGCCTGGCCAGGCTCCCTGGCAGAGATGGCTCACTGGGCGCATCGATAAGCATAATGGCAGCAGCGGATTAAGCCCCTTCTGCCGTGTGAAAACCCACGCGTGAAAATCCATGTGTGAAAATCCACGCGTGAAACATGAACGACAACAACAATTCAGTTTCTTCTGAGGCACAGAGGTAACCAGCTCACTTTCTGAAAACTAGCAAATGGCCAGAAAGAAGCAAGCATTTTCCTGCCTTTATTTACACTGAAACCTCAGGAACCCAATGGTTTACTTGAGATGGTTTTTCTTCATATTGGAGAGCCCAGCTCAGTCCGAGGACGGAATGATAGAATTAGAATGTCCCATTTTTATTTTATTTATTTATTTTTTTTTAACTCAAATGCAATCACCACACCGTGCAGCCACCCAGTGACTGCCGGCCAGAAACAACCAACCAGACACATACGCCTCCTGATGGAAACATATGACACTGTTCATGGGATTTTCTTGCCAAAATATTGAACTGGAAGACAGGGGATAGAGAAACACATAAAATAGCCTCTCAGGGATGCAAGCAGCAAAATTTTAAATGTAAGGAACTGAATGACATCTCAGAAAACTGCAAAGGAATTAAAAAGAGAGGAGCGAGAACCTACAGAGAGATAGATGCAAGGTGTGACCTTGTGTGGATCCTAACTTGAATAAACTAATTGTTAAAAAAAGAAAAAATAAGGAAGTTTTTAATACTCACTGGTTACTGGGTGATATTAACAAATCATTGTGTATTTTGTTGTTGTTGTTGTTGTTAATCCTCACCCAAGGATATCTTCTCCATTGACTTTTATTTTTCTGGAGTGGAAGGGTGGGGGTAGGGAGAGAGAGAGAGAGAGGGAGAAACATCGATGTGAGAGAGACACATTGGTTGGTTGCCTCCCCCCACACATACCACACACCCTGACCAGGGCCAGGGAACAAACCCACAACCTTGACTGGGACTGACACTCTACCACTGAGCTACACGGGCCAGCACTATTGTGCTTATTTTAAAAACAACTTTTACCTTTCAAAGATATAGGTTAAATTATTTCCAGAAAAACCTGCCAGAACATGTAACACATTCATGCCTCTTCTGCACTGTCACTGAGTTTTTCTGGCTCCTGAGACCCTTTCCTTTTGAAGACTCAAAATGAGACCTTTGTCTTTTCAATGCTTAAAATTTTTCTATTACTTTATTGATCCCCTCCACAACCGCATTTATTCTGTTTTCTTGTTTTGTAATCCCCTTGGGTATATAATGTAACCTAGACTGGCTCTCTGTTTTGCTTTTCTATTCCAAATTCATCATTTGAGTATAATTGAATTACTCTGAATTAACTGAAGTTGATCCACAGCAACTTATGTCCAACACAGGATATGCCAGCAACTAGATATTACATCAACTGGATATTACTACAAGGGGGAGGCCTTTTTCAAAGAGGAAAAATAATACAGCTTTGGTCTTTTATGCTACAGAGAAGCAGTGTGAGCAAAGAGCCTCCCAGCTACACTAGGAACAGTAGTAGGTATTTGGGTCAGTTATACAAGGCAGCCATAAATAATTCCATTTTCTTGGGCCAACCACCAATCTATATCTATCTATACTAATAAAAGGGTAATATGCTAATTAGACTGGGAGACCTTCCGGATGTCCTTCTGGATAAAGCCATGGTGATGGGGATGAGGCAGAGGTGGTTAAGGGTGATCAGGCCGGTAGGGGAGAGCAGTTGGGGACAATCAGGCCAGTGGGGGGGGGAGTTGGGGCCAAGCAGGTTGGGAGGGGGGGCAGTTGGGGGCAAGCAGGCCAGTGGGGAGGCAGTTAGGGGCAAGCAGGCCAGCGGGGGAGGGGCAATTGGGGGCGATCAGGCTGGCAGGGGGCAGTTAGGGGCAATCAGGCCAGTGGGGGGGCAGTTAGGGGTGATCAGGCCAGCAGGCAGAGTGGTTTGGGGCAATCAGGCAGGCAGGCAGGTGAGCGGTTAGAAGCAAGCAGTCCCAGATTGTGAGAGGGATGTCCGGCAGTCGGACATCCCCCGAGGAGTCCCAGATTGGAGAGGGTGCAGGCTGGGCTGAGGGGAACCCCCCCCATGCACAAGTTTTGTGCACTGGGCCACTAGTATCTACACTAATAAAAGGAAACATGCAAATTGACTGTCCCTCCGTGATGCCCACCAGCCAAATCAGGGCAAGTATGCAAAATAACCCAACAAAGATGGAGGTGGCCACAGAGATGGAGAGAGCAGGAGGCTTGGGTTATCCCCAGTGACAGAGGAAGCCAAGCTTCCCTCCTTCCCTGGCCGCTGCTGAAGGAGTGGCTGGGGGCTGGGGTCGCCGGGGGGTGTGGCCAGCCTGAAAATGGTCCTCAGCCCCTCATCCAGGCTGGACAGGAACCCCAGTGGGGACCCCCACCCTGAAGGGGCTGTGGCCAGCCTGAAAATGGCCATCAGTCCCTTACCCAGGCTGGCCACACCCCCATGGAGTAAGAGTCCCCACTGGAGGGTATGGCCAGCCTGCAAACAGCCATCATCCCCTCACCCAGGCTGGTCAGGAACCCCAGTGGGGACCCCCACCCTGAAGGGGGTATGGCCAGCCTGAAAACAGTCCTCAGGAGAAACCAAGATGGTGGCATAGGTAAATACCTGAAATTGCTGCCTCGCACAACAACTTCAAAACTACAACTAAAAGACAAAACGGACATCATCCAGAACCACAGGAAGGCTGGCTGAGTGGAAATTCTACAACTAGAAAGAAAGAGAAAAACACACTGAGACTCAGAGGAGGTGTGGAAGTAAACTACAGAGGTACAGAGGCGCGCACAGAAAGGTCTGGCAACTGAGGACGTGGTTGTCTCTTTTTTAAAAAATATATTTTATTGATTTTTTACAGAGAGGAAGGGAGAGGGATAGAGAGCCAGAAACATCGATGAGGGAGAAACATCGACCAGCCAACCCCAGCACACTCCTCACTGGGGATGTGCACGAAACCAAGGTACATGCCCCTGACCAGAATCGAACCCGGGATCCTTGAGTCCGCAGGCTGACACTCCATCCACTGAGCCAAACCAGTTAGGGCATGGTTGTCTTTTTCAATCGGGAGGGAGTCACAAGCTCCTGACTGAACTGAACTCCAGTTCCGGGCGAGTCTCGGGACCGAGACTCATACTGGGAGAAACTGGACTGTCTGGCATCGGGCAGAACTTGAGGGCGGCCTTCTCTCAGAGGTGCTTGCAGTGATTACCGCAGGACACTGAGACCCGGGCCCCTTAGGGCAGGACTGAGGATCAGCCATAGCTGTTTTCTCTGCCCTGTTGATTCCCTGAGACCCTGCTCCACCCAAGCTGTGCACAGAGACTTTTGCATATGAATGTCCTGGTCCTTTGCAATCTGAAAATTACCTAACAAACTGCAGCTGGGCCAGAGAGACCCAGAACATCTGAAAGAAGGCCCAAGGCCCTACAGCAGCTTGCATTGCTTCACAGCTGGGCCTCATCTGGGCACCTCCAAATCCCAAACAAAGAAGAGGAATCCTCAGATCTCTCTGTAGTTCCTGCTGGGTAGCCTCAGGAAGAAGCTAAATTAGCACCTCCTTAGAGATCCAAGAGCCAGTGTACCTAGTGGTCCGAGTGGGTCCATCCAGATTACAATTCCTCAGATCCATAAGGACACACTCAGGGGGCAGACTCTGTGAGCACCAAAGCCCCACTGAAGCAAGTCTTGCTCCATAAGGGTGTCTCCAGCACAGAAGTTCTCCAACCATAGGCACAGCTGATTCTCACAGCCAACTAAAGGTCAATTCCTCCCAGTGATACCTAAACAATCAATCCTTAACTACAACCAGACTGTGCACATAGTCCACAAAGGGGTGCACCAAGAGTGTCCACCTCAGGTAATTGGGGAGGCTGAGCCACTGGGTCCTATGGGACACCTAGCACATAAAACCACTCTATCAACACAGGGAAGCAGCCAAAATGTGGAGACAAAGGAACAGGTCACAAATGACAGAAATGGAGGAAAACAAACTACTGGATATAGAGTCCAAAACCACAATTATAAGGTTTTTCAAGAATTTTCTAGAAAACGCCGATAAATTTAGTGAGACTCTCGAGGATATGAAAAAGGACCAACTAGAAATTAAGCATACACTGACTGAAATAAAGAATAATATACAGAGATCCAACAGCAGACTAGAGGATCCCAAGAATCAAGTCAAATATTTGAAATACGAAGAAGCAAAAAACACCCAACCAGAAAAGCAAAAAGAAAAAGAATCCAAAAATATGAAGATAGTGTAAAGATCCTCTGGGACAAGTTCAAGCATACTAACATCTGAATTATGGGGGTGCCAATAGAAGAGAGAGAGAGCAAGATATTGAAAACTTATTTGAAGAAATAATGACAGGAAACTTCCCCTACCTGGTGAAAGAAATAGACTTACAAGTCCAGGAAGCACAGAGAACCCCAAACAAAAGGAATCCAAAGAGGACCGCACCAAGACACATCATAATTAAAATGCCAAGAGCAAAGGACAAAGAGAGAATCTTAAAAGCTATAAGAGAAAAACAGTTAGTTACCTACCAGGGAATACACATAGGATTGTCACCTGATTTCTCAACAGAAACTATGCAGGCCAGAGGGGAGTGGCAAGAAATATTCAAAGTGATGACTAGCAAGAATCTACAACCAAGATTACTTTACCCAGCAAAGCTATCATTCAGAATTGAAGGTCAGATAAAGAGCTTCACAGTTAAGTAAAAGCTAAAGGAGTTCATCACCACCAAACCAGTATTATATGAAATGCTGAAAGGTATTCTTTAAGAAGAGGAAGAAGAAGAAAAAGTTAAAGATAAAAATTATGAACAACAAATACACATCTATCAACAAGTGAATCTAAAAATCAAGTGAATAAAAAATCTGATGAACAGAATAAACTGGTGAATATAATAGAATCAGGGCCATAGAAAGGGAGTGGACTGACAATTCTCGGGGGAAAGGGGTGTGGGGGGTTCGGAAAGAGACTGGACAAAAATCTTACACCTATGGATGAGGAAAGTGGGGGTGGGGGTAAGGGCAGAGGGTGGAGTGGGAACCAGGTGGAGGGGAGCTATGGGGGGAAAAAAGAGGAACAACTGTAATAATCTGAACAATAAAGATTTATTTTAGAAAAACACAGTCCTCAGCCCCTCACCCAGGCTGGCCACGCCCCCCCCAGCAGGGACCCTCACCCCATGAGGGTGTGGCTGGCCTGCAAACCACCACAGGTCCCTCTCCCAGGCTGCCCCATGTCCCAAGGGAACCCCCCACCCTGATCTGGGACACCCTTCAGGGAAAACCAGCCAGCCCCCACCCGTGCACCAAGCCTCTATACTAATAAAAAGATAATATGCTAATTAGACTGGGAGACCTTCCAGGAGACCTTCCAGACATTCTTCTGGACAAACCCATGGTGGCAGGGCTGAGGTAGAGGTGATTAGAGGCCAAGAGGGAGGGCAGTTGTGGGTGATCAGGCTGGTGGAGGGACAGTTGGGGGTGAGCAGACCAGCAGGGGGACCAGTTGGGGGCGAGCAGGCCATCAGTGGGGATCAGTTGGGGGTGATCAGGCTGTGGGGTGGGGGGCAGTTTGGAGTGAGCAGGCCAGTGGGGAGGGAAGATGGGAGCAAGCAGGCCAGCAGGGGGGCAGTTGGGGGTGAGCACACTGGCACGGAGGGCAGTTAGGGGTGATCATTCTGGCAGGGGAACATTTGGGGGTGAGCAGGCCAGCAGCAGGGGGCAGTTGGGGGCAAGCAGGCCACTAGGCAGAGTGGTTAGGGGAAATCAGGCAGGCAGGCAGGTGAGCAGTTAGGAGCCAGCAGTCCAGATTTCGAGAGGGATGTCCAATTGCCAGTTTAGGCCTGATCCCTGTAAACCAGCAGTAGGGCATCCTTTGAGGGGTCCCAGATTGGAGAGGGTGCAGGCCGGGCTGAGGGACCCCCCCTCCATGCACGAATTTCGTGCACCAGGCCACTAGTGTATATATCTACACTAATAAAAGAGAAACATGGTAATTGGCATACAACCGCTACCCTTTTCATTGGCTAATCAGCGAGATATGCAAATTAACTGTCAGCCAAGATGGCGGCCGGCAGCCAGGCAGCTTGAAACTAACGAGGCTTGCTTGCCTCAGTGACAGAGGAAACCAACGTTCCCCGCCTGCGCTGCAGGCCTCTGAGCCTGCAGTTTAAGAAACTCTGTAACAAATACCGCCAGACTTCAGCCAGCAGGATTGCAACATTGTAAGCAAAGGCCAGAAACCTACTTTCAGCCGCGGAGGCTTAAGAGCTGGAGCCAAGCCTCAAAGCTAAAGCTGGCCCAGAATAAAAAAAAGGAAAAGAAAAAAAAGCGGTTGGGAGCTTCAGTCACCCCCAGCCTGAAAACAGCCCTCAGCCCCTCACCCAGGCTGACCAGGCACCCCAGTGGGGACCCCCACCCTGAAGGGTGTGTGACCACCTGCAAACAGCCATCATCCCCTCACCCAGACTGGCCAGGCACCCCAGTGGGGACCCCCACCGTGATCCAGGACACCCTTTGGACAAACCAGTCAGCCCCACCCATGCACCAGGCCTCTACCCTATATAGTAAAAGGGTAATATGCCTCCCAGCACCGGGATCAGCGTGACAGGGGGCAGCGCCCAAACCCCCTGATCGCCCTGAGGCTGTGTGTGACAGTGGGCGGGGCCACAACCTCCCTATCCTCCCTGCTCTGTTCGTGACAGGGGAAGGCGCCCCAACCCCCTGATCAGCCTTGCTCTGTGCCTGATAGGGGGGAGCTCCCCAACCCCCCCCCCCCACTGGCCCTGCTCTGTGTGTGACAGGGTAGAGCCATAACCTCCCCATCGGCCCTGCCCTGAGTGTGAGAGTGGTGGCGCCCCAACCCCCTGATCGGCCCTGCTCTGTGGGTGACAGGGGGCAGTGCCCCAACCCCCTGATTGGCCCTGCTCAGTGCATGACGGCGGGTGGCGCCGCAACCTCCCCATCGACCCTGCCTTGAGTGTGACAGGGGATGGTGCCCCAACCCCCCAGTCAGCCCTACCCTGATCATGACCGAGGGTGGCATCACAACCTCCCAATCTCCCTGCTCTGTGCATGACAGGGGGCGGCGCCCCAACTCCCTAATCGGCCATGCTCTGAGCCCGACCAGGGGCTGCACCTAGGGATTGGGCCTGCCCTCTGCCACCCTGGAGCAGGCCTAAGCCAGCAGGTTGTTATCTCCTGAGGGGTACCAGACTGCAAGAGGGCACAGGCCAGGCTGAAGGACCCCCCTTCCCCCTTGAGTGCACAAATTTTTGTGCACCGGGCCTCTAGTATATATATATAAAGGCTAATATGCAAAGTGTCCCCTTGGGAGTTCTACTGGGAGCTGGGGAGTTTGATCACTTGCTATGATGTGCAGTGACTACTAGGGGGCAGTGCGAAACGAAGGCAGGCACTGGCCGGCAGCCTGAAGGCCCTGATGGGCCCTGATCGCCGGTCAGGTCTATGGACCGTACCCATGTACGAATTTTATGCACCAGGCCTCCAGTTGTACTATAATGTTCTCAACACTTTCATCTGTCCTTGCTGGGAAATAGTAATGGAATGCTCAAGACCAGGAATTTGGGAACGCTACTGCTTAATGAAGATACAAGTCCCTATGTGTACCTAAAAGTACGACAGAACCAGGCTGATTCTCAAAAGAGGATGGTGGTTTTGGGATAATAAATAAGTACGTCCACAGTATCTACAACTGCAAGACATCAGATTAAGCTGAGTTGGTTGAAAAGGGTTTCATGGAAACAGCTCAAACTGTAACCCTGATCTAATTAGCTTGTTTACAAAATTTAATTGATTTATTTCCCTAAAAGACCTTTTTCTGGAGTTCTCTGCAGATAGTGTTTTTCTTAAAAGCCTTCTGGTTACCTGTTATGAAAACTCAGCTCAAAAAATGGGTTCATTTTCCTTTTCAAAGGGAAGACATTGCCTCAGTGAATAGAGAAGCTGGAGGCAGCATCCCAGTTGCATAGCCGGGCCCTCAGGAATGCCTCTCTGCTCCCACTGCTCTGCTGTTCCCTGCATCAGCTTCAGTCTCTCCTACCTGCTGATGAGCATGGTCACCAGTGGCTTCCGCTGCATCTTGCTGGGTTAGCAACCCCACTGGAAGGAGCACTAACCCACTCATTGGCCTTGCTACCATCACGTCTGCATTCCTAAACACGTCAGTGGCTGGGCCATGCTGTCTGTGGACCAAGGTGGGGTCTCACGTTCACCTCTGGGGCCACTGTAAAGGCAGAGGGTGGGGCTTTGATGGAAACTCAGACCCTGCTCCTTGAAAGGGATACAGATGCCTGGCAGGCACACACTGCATTGGATGCCCATGCAGAGTCTCAAACAACTTTAGAGATAAAATCTCCCCTTGCGTGGACTGGCCTGGTATTTCCAGGTTAAAGGAATGGGAGTGGCAGCTTGGGAAGCTGAAGGAAGCTTTGCTGCTCTGCATCTAGGGGTGGGGGAGGAGGATTTGGAGACAATGCCTAGTCCTGCTCTGTCCCTTCCCCTGAGGATGCAACGGCAATGATCGTCAGTGGTACGTTTATCAGCAGATCATTATTTTTTAAGTCTTAAGAACAGGAAATCTTCTGTTCTTTGGGATTTTAGGAATGGAGTAAATCCCCTGCTTTATCATTGTCAAAGGTTGTACAACGATACTACTTCATCAGAGAACATGAAAAATGCTGGCCTGGAACTTTCTGCTCAGACAATGGGTGTGACACAGCCACAAACAGTGGCCAGCACCTGGGAAAGGTGGCATCTAAGTGGCTTTGGAGGTGGGACGTTCAAACAGGCAAGCCTGTAACAGGGGGGTGGGTACTTTTGAGTCTGGTAAGACCTGGTCCTCGTGTACTGAATATTGACTAAGCCACATGATTTGCTCTGCATCAGCGGTACAAATAAAAATATATGAACGTGCACTGGTGTGATACTGTGATCTATAATATGAAATATACTAGGGGCCCAGTGCACGAAATTCGTGCACTGGGTGTGTGTGGGGGAGTGTCCCTCAGCCCAGCCTGCCCCCTCTCACATACTGGGAGCCCTCAGGCATTGACCCCCATCACCCTCCAATCGCAGGATCGGCCCCTTGCCCAGGCCTGATGCCTCTGCCAGAGGCGTCAGGCCTGGGCAGGGGACCCTCATTTCCCCCATCACTGGTTCTGCCCCCAGCCCAGGCCTGATGCCTCTGGCCCAGGCGTCAGGCCTGGGCAGGGGACCCCCAGACCCCTCTGATTGCTGGCTCTGCCCCTTGCCCAGGCCTGACGCCTCCACCAGAGGTGTCAGGCTTGGACAGGGGACCCCCATCTCCCCCCGATCACTGGCTCTGGCCCCCGCCCAGGTCTGATGCCTGGGCCAGAGGAGTTGACCCTCATCACCCTCTGATCACCAATCACTGGATCGGTCCCTTGACCAGGCCTGAGGCCTCCGGCAGAGGTGTCAGGCCTGGGCAGGGGACCCCCAGCTTCCCGCGGTTGCAGGCTCTTCCCCTGCCCAGGCCTAATGCCTCTGGCCTAGGCGTCCGGCCTGGGGAGCGGGGACCCGCAGCTGCAGCGGCCCCGTGATCGTGGGCTTCGCTTTAGGCCCAGGCAAGGGACCCCTAGCTCCTGGGACTGCCAGCTTCGACCGTGCCCAGCTCCCATCGCTGGCTCCACCCCTACTTCCTGCTATCACTGGCCAGGGCGGAAAAGGCACCTGATTCTCCAATCATGGCTGGGGGGCAGGGCAAAGGCGGCCCCAGGGCCACCTTTGCCCTGCCCCCCAGCTCTTAGCTCCCCCCTGGGTTTCCGATCACTGTCAGTGGCAGGGGGCTTCTTCCTGCTTTCCCTTTCGCCTCCCTGCATTGTGCCTACATATGCAAATTAACCGCCATCTTGTTGGCAGTTAACTGCCAATCTTAGTTGGCAGTTAATTTGCATATAGCCCTGATTAGCCAATGAAAAGGGTATCGCCGTACGCCAATTACCATTTTTCTCTTTTATTAGTGTAGATATTTGGCCTTTGCCCCCTTTTCTGCCACAGAGCTCCTAAAACCCTTGGAATTTCCTAAGCATTGAGAGCCATACAGGTGTCTTTGATGTTAATGAGGTGACTTCTGGAACCATCTAAGAATGAGCTCTTCTTGTCAGGAGAGCCAAACATGTGATTAGAAGGCTCTAGCCAACAACTCCCAGAGGGGAAAGGGGCATGGAAGTTGAATCAACCACCAAATCACCGATGGCCAATGAGCTAATCGATCATGTCTACATAAAGAAATCTCCATAAAGTCCCCAAAGGACAGGGTTTCTGAGTTTCCTGGCTGGTGAGCATGTGGAGGTGGGGTGTGTGTGGCTCTAGGAGAAGGCATGGAGGCATCAAGCCCCTTCCGCACACCTTGCCCTGCGTACCTGTCCCACCTGTTCCTGAGTTTTATCCTTTTACAGTAAACTGGCACTCCAGTGAGCAACACATTTCTCTGCATTCTGGGAGCTCCTCTGGCCAATTAATGGAATCGGAGGAGGGGCTGTGGGAACCTCTGATAAGCCCATCAACCTGGGCTCACAGCAGGTATCTGAAGTGGGGGAGGAGGAAGCAGCCTACAGGACTGAGCACTTAACTTGTGGGATCCGAGGCTCTCAGGGCAGACAGACAGTGCCCGCACGGAGTTGAACTGCAGGACACCTGGTGTCCTGGGGGATTGCTTGGTGGGGTGGGGGAACACACACTGGAGACTGGTCTCAGAACACCAAAATAATTGGGGACACAAAGACACATATGTGGCTCCCTGTGTCAAATACACTGTGTCCTACTTGTAACAGCTGGCTCAGAATAATTCAAACAAAACAAAGGAGAGGGTTGAAGAAGTGAAATGTCAGGAACTTTATGTTTCAATAAAGCGTTTTATTCCTGAATCCTCTGACAGACGGATAGAATAAAAATAATCTTGGACTTCAAGGTTTTTGTGCCAAATCTTCTTTGACCTAAGGAGTCCAGGTGCAGACCTCTGAGGTGGGTGAGTTTATTCTCTGTGAAGCAATGTGCCAGCAGACCATCTTTAATGACTGCTTCTTTCTGCTTGATGGAGACTCGAGGTTGCTGAGGTTTCCGCATGTCTGATATGATTTCCACATGGAATCTGGCAGGCTTACGTACACGAATACATATTTATCAGGGTTGAGAAAGACCAGGCCAGGGTTGTTCAAAACCCTGGGGATATGGCTTGTGCTTGTTAGCACTTAGTGGTCTCTGGTTCCGACACACCACACTCACTGCCAACCTTCAACAGAGAAAGCAGCATGAACATATTTACATGGGTCTAATGACATTCCCTTGCGATGCAGGGCTAGTGCAGGGAAATCACTCATCCACGGCCCAGGAAACCTGGACCAATCTGACATTCCTTACAAATGCCTGGCTCTAATGAGCTCCTCACCACTGTGGGGGTCGGGCAGCAAGCTCCTGTAGACAAGGCTTCCCGGCTTATTCCCCTTCATCTCAGTGGGAGATGTTTAGAACTGGTCCCTGCGGCTGTCGGCTCCGGTACACATTTTTCTCTGTGTCTGGGGAGGTGGGCCTTTCAGTCCAGCCCTCAGCGAGTGTGAATTTCCAGATCCGTGTCTGCAATACGGAGACGTGCTGCAGTGCAGGAAGACGCTTTCCGGGCTGTGGTCTCAGCGTAAACATACCTCTCCATGATCAAGGAAGTCTGGGGCTCCTCCAGGTCTTGAGGCTCCCAATATATTCAAAATGAAGGAAACGTGAATCGAGGTTTTAAGAATTAGTATAGATTTTAAATATTTGCATCAAATGAATTCCTGCTTTTTCCACAGCAAAGTGCAATGACTGTTGGGTATTGCACTTATCTCATCTAGCAATGGCTGGTTGAGTATCTGTGACTGTGGGGCTGGTCCCATGAGAGGTCGAGGGCACAGGGAGGGCAGCTGGGCTCTTGACTACAGAACTGAGCCTCTGAATCACATCACCTGAAGTCTTCAGGTACAGGCCCTCCGCCGGACCCTTCATAGCTGAGCCAATAGATTCTTTATTTTAATCCCCACCTGAGAATATGTTTTTATTGATTTTTTTTTTAGAGAGAAGAAGGGAGAGACAGACAGACAGACAGACAGAAATCCATCAGTTCCCTCCAGTATGTGCCATGACCAGGGATCGAACATGCAACCTTCTCATGTATGGGATGACGCTTCCACATGCCCAGGGGTCCAATAGATTCTTATGTTTTTGTTAATCTTCACCCGAGGATATTTTTCCATTGGTTTTCAGAGAGAGTGGAAGGGAGGGGGAAAGTCAGAGAGAGAGAAACATTGATGTGAAAGATACACATTGACTGGTTGCCCCTTCATATGCTCCAACCAGCCCAGGGATCGAGCCTGCAACCTAGGTACGTGCTCTTGACCGGAATCGAACCCATGATCCTTCAGTCCACAGGCCAACACTCTATCCACTGAGTCAAACTGGCTAGGGCAGATTCTTTACTTTCTGAGCCAGTTCAGTGCTGTCTCCTTGAAGTTGAAATGATCAGAAGTGATACAGACCTCATTCCGCCCACTGCCCACCCTCTAACCTCTCTCAGCTCACACCCAATACAAAGACTATCTTTATTTAATCAAAAAGTTAATTACAGGCAGAGGTCTGTCGTACAGTATGTGGTTATTCTGGTGTCTAGCAGTAAACACGTCTGACAACTCCTCTTACTGATTTGACTATATGGATGGATTGTTGACGTGACATAATTCTAGCTATTAGCTGTCAATCCTTTCACACTTAAAGACACTGTTTTCTCTTTTCTTTACATCGGCTTGACAATTTATACAATTTGAAATGTTTTCCCAGGCATTATCGCATCTGATCATAAATTCATGTTTGGGGCTCACAGAACAGACATTTCCTACCTTTTCAGAGGAGGAAGCTGAGATGGGAGCCTGGGCGAGAATGGGTGCCTGACTCCCCAGGAAGTCTGTTCTCACAGCTCCTCATGGGCTGACCAATGCAGTCAGTTTCCGAGCCGGTTGTCACGCGTTACACTGTAAGTGACAGAACACGGACTCAGACTGATCCAACAGTACGGACATTTAGGACGCTGCCCAACACAATCCAGAGGCAGAGTGGCGTCGGGCGTGGATGTCAGGCTCTGAGCCTTCATCTGCATTTCTCCGGGCTCCCTCCCTCCGAGTGTCAGCTTCATCCTCCCGTGCACAGGAAGGCTGCCTGCTCAAGAGTCACACCCAGACACAGCACTATCTTGTCCTTTGGCTGGAAACCTGTCTCATAAGCACCCCAGCACACACTTCCATTTCCCCAGCCCAGCACTGGGCCCATGCCCACCCCCCAACCAGCTAGTGGAGAGGGAAGGGGTGTCCAAGATGGGCTCAGAATGACCAGCAGACCAGAAGAGGACGAGGGTGAGTGAGGCACAGCGGCTGCCCCTGCATTCATGTAAAGCACATCAGGTTAAAGTATACAGCAGCTTGAAAGAACTGGTCTGGGGTCGGGTGGGTTGTTGCCATCACCATCCCATGTTTGTTCTGCCTCCCTGTATCCACGCACCTGTGTAGTCCCCACCCTCACTGGTTCAGAGCTTGGCCACGGGGGCCAATGAGGAAATAGGAAATGTTACACAAGGAGCTCGCCTCTGGGACCTGTTATGGACTGAACTGTGGTCTCCCGCAATTCATAGGCTGAAGTCCTAACCCCCACTGTGACTGTAGTTAATGATGGGGACTGTAAGCAGGTAATTATGGTTAAATGAGGAGCTAGGAGTGGGCCCATGATCCAATAAGACTGGTGTCCACCGGAGAAGCATCTGAGGACACAGCAGGCAGGCAGTTGTCTGCAAGCCAGGAAGGAGGTCTCACCAAAACCGAACTTGTCACCACCTGGGTCTTCGTCTTTGCCTTCAGAACCTCAAGAAAATAAATTTCTGTTTTTTAATATGTTTTCATAATTATTATGTTTTTTAGAGAGAGAGAGAGATAGAAACATCAATCAGCTGCCTCCTGCTTGTCCCCTACTAGGGGTGGAGCCCGCAATCCGGGCATGTGTCTGGACTGGGAATCAAACTGGTGACCTCTTGGTGCATGGACCATGACCAAACCAACTGAGCCACACCAGCTTGCAAATTTCTGTTTTTTAAGCCACTCAGTTTGTGGTGTCCTGTTATGAACAGACTAACACAGGAACCCTACAACTGCCACACACGAACGACCCTGCTGGAGGGTGAAAGACACGAGCCAACTACCTTCCAAAACTTAAATTATTGCTGCCAACCTGCAGGCATGTGAGTCAGGGCCTGACCACCAGCTGACCACAGCATGAGCCTGGGCGAGACCAGCACAAAAACAACTGGGCTGAGGCCAACCCAGATTGTTGACCCACACATAAAGAGCCAATATATGGCTGTTTTAAATCACAAAGTGTGGTGTGAGGGAGGTTTGTTACACAGAAATGGGTAACTGATGTGTGTGGGATCCCTGGGGCTATCAGTCACCTGCTCTGATGTGAGTGGACTTGAGTTGCATCTGTTCCTTTTGGTCTGCCTTGGAATGCAATTTGTCTTTCCCCTGGGTCAGAGCTGTGTTTATAGAGATCAGGCAAAGTTAATGAGCAAGGCAGACTAGATATAAAGATAATCACCAAACTTGAATTCTATCTTCTGTCTGTTATTAAATACACAAGTACAGAAATATTCTCATATCATAAGAAAACAACAGTGAGGTGAGACGCTTGGTGACAACTGACACACACAGTCTCTGGGATGGGCCCACTGTAGGGAGTGGTGGGGCCTTTGGAGAACTGGATGTGCCCTAAGGAGGAAGGCCTCTATTTAGCTCTGGCCCTTGTGGCTATGCGGAAGAGAAACCAGAAACCTGGATTTTTATATAAAATCTCCTAATTGGAAAGCATTGATTCCACTTAAAATAAAACACTGTATTCTACAGTCTAAATAAAACTGACATTAGCCTGAACTGCTTCTTTAGAATGTCTGTTCTACACACACTTTCTCACCTCTATACTAATAAAAGGGTAATATGCTAATTAGACTGGACATCCTCCAGACATTCTTCTGGACGTCCTTCTGGACAAAGCCACAGTGGTGGGGGCTGAGGCAGAGGCAGTTAGGGGTGATCAGGTTGGCAGGGGAGAACAGTTAGGGCAGTGGTCATCAAACTCATTAGTCAACAGAACCAAATATCAACAGTACAACGATTGAAATTTCTTTTGAGAGCCAAATTTTTTAAACTTAAACTATATAGGTAGGTACATTGTTATTAACTTCATTAGGGTACTCCTAAGCTGGCCTTTGCTAAAAATGTCCTCAATCTGATTGAGGTACGTTCGCTGAGGTCAACCCCTTCCAACTCTCCCATCCACACTCATCTTGTATACTTGTTTCAGAAAGACGAGTGTGGATGGGAGACTTGGAAGGGGTCGACCTCAGCAAACGTACCTCAAAACAATGTACCTCCCTCATGCTGCGTATCCTGTGGGCCGCCTGCGCAGCGTCTCCTGTCGCCTGACCGACCTACACCCCCACTTCTTCTAACGCCACTTCTTCAAAATAGACTCGCCCAGGCCGGAAACTGACTTCTACACATGGGCCACAAAATTTCAATTGCCCGCACGTGGTATTTTGTGGAAGAGCCACACTCAAGGGGCCAAAGAGCTGCATGTGGCTTTCGAGCTGCGGTTTGCCGACCACTGGGTTAGGGCGATCAGGCTGGTAGGGGAGAGCAGTTAGGAGGATCAGGCTGGCAGCGGCGGTTAGGGGCGATCAGGCAGGCAGGGGTCCCGGACTGCAGAGGGTGCAGACTGGGCTGAGGGACCCCCCCCCCCCACCATGCACGAACTTCATGCACTGGGACTCTAATCTATATATATATAAAAGCCCAACAACAAGAAAAGCAGAACAACCAGAACAACCAGTGGCTATGACATGCACTGCAACAGCCAACCAGCCTCATCCAGGCTCCAATCGGCCCCCAACACTCTGGACGTGGTTGGGGCCAGGGCCTGCCACCAATTGCCCATGGCCCCACCTCCCGCAGGCCCAGCCCGATGGGCCCCCATTTGGGCAGACCGGCCAGACCCCACCCGTGCACAAATTTGTGCAATGAGCCTCTAGTAAAGTTATAAATCAGTAAAACACGCTGATGCCAAATAACGGTTCCCACATTCCTGTTGGTTTGGGATTGGCATATTTGCAGTGACAGCTGCAAATGGAAGACTTTTCAAAATGTGGGTTCCAAATCCAAAATGTAACAGAGAGAAAATGAAACCATGAAAAATACAGTCTGTGATTGCAGATTTCTCTGCCTCCAAGCTCAGAGAAAACAAATAAATAAAACACACAAAAAAACTAATATGGGTAGACTCAGTACAAAAAGTTTTTCACATTCAGATAAACAAATAAATGAAGGTTTGATCCTTTGCAAGTCAAAACAATTCCCAGCCTGATGGTAAATTCCTTGAAATAAGTGGGCTGATTTTATTTACATTTGCGTCACCAGAAGCTGGAAGCACCTAGTCAATGTGAAGTCAATGAAGGAACAAATGACTATTGCAAATGGATTTATAGGTGACTAACGTAAGGGACTTGCGTTGGGGAGTGGCCTAGTATGGGTTATGAGTGGGCGTGAGGAGCCAGGAGACCTGGGTTTTTTCCTACCCGCTCTTCCATTTTGCAAAGGTAGTTACCTAACTTCTCTGTGCCTCCATTCCTCATGTGTAAAATGAAGATAATAAAAAATACCTGCCTGACAGCATTATTATGAAGATAAAATGAAAACCTGCGTGTAGACTGCACAGCACCTCCTGAAATGAAACATGGGCCCCGGATGTTGTTACTGAGGTTGATGGCTAGTTAACATTAAACAGTGGATGGCTAGGTGCATCGAGAGGAGGGGAGATGGCATATTTTAGTCCTTGGGGGCAGAGCTTTTGAGCAAAGCAGTATGAATTTGGAGGAGATTAAGTAAAAGCGTTCTTTCTATGGATCTGTGAGAATCAGCTCAGGTCACATTGTGGACAGAGGCCTGAGGAATCCAGAAGTAAACACAATGCTGTTTCTAAAGCATTTTCTGCAGCTATGAGGCCCAGATGCTTCCCCGGGGAAGGATTCTTGGCTATAGAATCGGCCATTTTCAGCAGCACACACTGATGCTGTAATGAGGGGGATAAAACACGTCGGTCCACAGCGGCTGTTTATGGAGTGCTCAGTATAGCCTAATTGTTCTCCAACCAGCAGAGAGAGATCGCATTCTCTATGCTGGAGGAAGCTCTCGGCTTTTCATTTTCTGCACCCTTTGGGGTATTATTGTTTTCCTTTTCCCTTTGCCCTAATATGGAGTGTGCTCTCCAGAGCAAAATAGACGCTGATCTTCAGCATTTCTGAAGGAAGAGCTACTGCAGTTGGAAATTACCAAATAAGTCTCAGGGTATTATTTAGCAATTATTACTGCACATTTGCTATTATATTCCTGAGTCTGCCTGGGACCTGCTAGTCTGCTGAAATGTAGGTAAGGTCAGGGCCAGTTCCCATCACACACTCTGAGAAAGAAACATATCCCCTGTGCTCCAGCGTGTGGAGAGCGGCCAGCAGGTGGGTCAGCAGGGGGGTTCCTCCTGTGCCTTCGCATCCTGCTGGGGGCTTTCTTGAGTGGGGGCTGCTCAGCTCCATGTTGAGCCAGATGGAAATAATTAACTTCTTTACCGGTTCTATAAATTGATCCTATTCACGCATAATGTGAATATAGCAACCTTTAAAAAAACAAACCAACCTAGAGTTGAGAGTGGTGAGAATGGTGAAAATTTTTTTGCATTGGAATAAGATTAAACATTAAACAACAACTTCTAACGGAATAGCAGATAACACTGCCCTTGAAATGCCTTTTGATGACCCCCTAGCCTTCATCAGGGATTCCTCTGATCTGCTCCGTATTTCCTGCCCCGTCCTCAGGTTGTCTTGGGACTCCAAATGCTGGGAGCATCTGCATTCTCTGCAAAGTCTCCTGAGATCACACACCTAATTCATCCAGATCTAGTCGGCAGAAAGGCACTCCCTCCCCCCACCCCCGCACCCCTTAAAAAAGCAGCTGAAAGTTACCAAAGTGATCTTTCTGTTACAGTTCCAATCATCAAATTGATTGATTGATTATCAAGGTAAGCATATGTCCTGCTTACACCTCTTTTTTCAGTTTAATTATTCAGAGTGCCAAGATTGCCCCATTGGCCCTAGCTGGTTTGGCTCAGTGGATAGAGCGTAGGCCTGTGGACCAAAGGGTCCTGGGTTCGATTCCCATCAGGGGAACGTACCATGATTGCAGGCTCCTCCCCGGCCCAGGCCCTGGTCAGGGCTTGTGCAGGAGGCAACCGATCCGGTGTGTTTCTCTCACATCGATGTTTCTCTCTGACTTTCCCTCTCTCTTCCACTCTCTCTAAAAGTCAATGGAAAAATATCCTCGGGTGAGGATTAACAAAAAAAAAAAAAAAAAAAAAAAAAAGGAGAGAGAGATGTCCCTGTTGGATGAAAAATTCATGCAGTCACATAGTTCCATTGCTCATTGTTTATTTAGAGTGGTGCTTTACAACAAACATATACGGAGCCATATGTGTAATTTAAATTTTTCTAGATGCCCCACACAAACAGGTGAAATTAATGTTAATAATGTATTTTATTAACCTAATATGTCCAAAATATTATCACTTCAAATGTAATCAATGTAAAAACAAATGAGATATTTTACCCTTTTAAAAAAAAAGCCAAAATCCAGAAGGGCAGGCATTTCCCTGCAGCACCACTTGGTTTGGACAAGGAGGCTGCAGATGAGGCTCAGGTGAGCGGCTGGCGGGCGGGCAAGTCGGCCTCGGCTCCACAACAGCCCGGGGAGTCCCCAGTGCCCTGCTCCCCTGGCTGCGTCCTGACCCGCTCTAGGTCCTGGCGGCAACAGGGCTAGAGGCCCACACACCCTCATGGCTGCAGGCGAGGCCAGCCCAAGGTATCCCTGAGGGCTGCTGGACCACGTGTCCAGGAATGGGCTGAGCTGATTGGCTACCACAGCGCTCGTCAGGTGCTGGGGGTGGAGCTTCTTGGTTCCGCTGCCCCAGAGTTCCTGGGGGAAGCGGGGAGGCCGCTGCAGACTGACGAGGTTCAGGTCTCACCAGGGTGGGACTTCCGCCGCTTGTCTTGGCGGCTACCCCGAGGAGTAGTTTTATCATCAACTCTGCAGAGAGGCCTGGCCGGGTTCAGCCCGGCACCCATCTGGTCTCCACAGCACCTGCTCTCCCTCCGGGCCTGGGACCGCTCCACGGTGGGGGCAGCGGGTGGAACCTGCGTTCCAGGGGAGCCAGGGCTGCGGGCCGCTCCACCAGGACGCACAGCCCAGCATGGGGGGAAGGGGGAGAGCGGTGCACCAGGCAGCCCAAGGCCCGGAAGTTGCGGAGGGCACGTGTGCACGTCCCCTCAGTGCCACGTTAGCGTCAGGCGCCGGACCAGGGAGACTTCTGATTCGCGCAGGTATGAGGTGTGAATCATGAACGCGTTCCAGCCTCGCCTGGCTGTGTCCCCAGTTAAACTAACCAATGAGATTGACATGCAGCCTCAGAACCGGTTTCAAAGGCGAATCACCAACCATTAGTGGCACTTAGTGCAAAGTCAGAAGTGTTAGGATGACAGCAGAGCAGGAAGCCAGGTGGGGGGCTGTGCAGCCGGGAAGGTTCTCCCTGTGGTTCAACCTCCTCATGACGCCTCACAGAGGGCAGAGTGCGTGTTTAGACCAGACTCGGCGCCTGTTTCCCGTTTCCTTCTCCCGCCCACTAGCTGTGTGTTCCGTCTCTGTAAAATGGGTGATAAACTCCATCTCCCTTGTGAGGTGGTGTTTTTTAAAACATGTATCGTTACTGATTTCAGGGAGGAAGGCAGAGGGAGAGAGAGAAACATCAATGGTGAGAGAGTCCCTGATCTGCTTTCTGCCGCCCCTACTGGAGAGTGAGCCTGAAACCGAGCCCGTGCCCTGATGGGGAATCCAACCGTGACCGCCTGGTTCATCGGTCCACACTCATCCACTGAGCCACGCAGCCGCAGGAGATGGTTTGAGGATTTAACTGTGAGATGGAAACAATGAGCTGGGAATCGGGGCTGGTGCTGATTGCCACTCCCCGGACTCTTGTAGTATTGAGGTTCTGAGCCCCATTGCTGCAGATATACGGGTACCTCCCTGCACAGGGCTGCCCAGTCTTGCCCACGGTGTGTGCGTGAGCTGTCCAGCATGCTCGCTTGCGTGATTTCATGTAGATAGAAGTTGACATCATTGACTTTTTAAAAGCTGTGATGCTGAACTACAACCATCTTAACCAGTGAAACATGTTCAAGAAGATTACATGTTCCGAGGTCTGCACAGGCCGTCTCCTGGGCCATCGTTAGGTGTTTATCACAGGCATGCATGTTGCTATTTGTTACACAGGATTGGGGCGGGAGGGGCGGGTAGTTAAAATGCATCTTAAGAAAAAAGAATTTGAACTAAACCCTGGCAGAACCCTCAAACTCTGGTGGCCCTCGTCCCTGTAGACTGTGATCTGGGATACTTAGCTCCTGGTGAAAGTCCTCATAAGTGACGTCATTTACAATAGGTGCAGGGCTTTTGTTAGTAAGTGATTAAAAAGAAAAAACCACGATTTTAACTTTGTCTTTAATGAAATGAAAATGAGACAATTTTACCTTATATTTATTATTTAGATAATAATCACAACTATGAGCTAGTTTTCAAATAGAGAAAAACTGTCTTGATTTTTTCCAATTTTTTATTGTGGTAAAATATACATAACATAAGATTTACCACTCTGACCATTTTCAGTGGCATTAGGTGCATTCACACTGCTGTGCAGCCATCACCACCATCATCTCCGGGACTTTTCACCTTCCTGAACTGAAACTGTCCCCATTAGACACTAACTCCCCATTCCCTCCCTCCAGCCCCTGACACGCTCCATTCTCCTTCCTGTCTCTAGGGATCTGTCTAATATAGTTCCTCCTGTAAGTGAATCATGTAGTATTTGTGTCCTTTTGTGACTGGCAAGCACTGCTTTTTGTCTAACTTTCCTAACAAGTTGGGATTACAGCACAGCAGTCTGCCTCACTGTAGTGCTTTCATAGAACCATCAGCGAGAGGAGCTTCTTGGAGAGTTACTCAAGGGCTTCATTGCTTGTGCACGAATACTCTTTAAGTTTTTTATTGAAGGGTCACTTACAGTAAAGTGCATTTGCCTTAACATTCAGCTCCGTGAACTTGTACATCTGGATATAACCATGTTGGCACCACCCAGACTTAGACGTAGAACATTTCCACCGTCCCGGCACCTTCCTTTTGCTCCTCAGTCACTCCCTCCTCCCACCAGGAGGACGTCCCTTACCCAGAGCAGTGTGCCCTGCCCCTGCCCCTCATGTGAGTGGAACCACCAGAATGGGCTCCTTTGTGTCTGGCTTTTCACTCAGCATAACGTCTGCACTGTGCATACAGGCTGCTGTTCTTGGCAGTTCACTCTTAGTTACACTGTGTACTATTTTATGCTATGAATGTACCACAATTTGTTTACCCATTCTACCTTTGACAGACATTTGGGTTGTTTTAATTGCCTGTTATAAATAAAGTTGCTATAGCCACTCTGCCAAGAACATTTTTTAATTCAAACAATTTTTCTTTTAAAACGTCTGTGTTGTCATCATTCTTGTAAATTTTCTCTTTAGTTCTTGGCTCTGGCATATCTTCATACTTAAATGCTTCCACATGAGATTGTGCTTTCCAAAAATCATGGTTTTCTACTTCATAAAATCCTGCATCATTTGCAAGATTTTCACATTTCCTTTGAAACCAATTTGTCTTGTCCTTTTAGAGGCTACCTGCAGATGGAAGGAGCTGGCTGATCAAGACAAGGGCAAGAGCTGTAGGTGAGTGGGCGCTGAGGTTTGAAAGGTGCTAATGTGCTGACAGTCCCTTAGAGGCGAATATTTTTATGTTATGATGCCCCTCTCTTCTCTGTGCAGCCTGAGACTGGGGATTGGGTTCATGTGGGCTCGGATAACAAGATCCTCTGTATTCGATCTGAAGTCGCTGCTTCCTAAATGCCACCTTGGAGGTTCATCTTCCTGTCCTTAGCCCGTGCTGCAGCCTTTGATTAGTGGTGCAATATGGGCGAAGGGTTCAGTTGTCACTGAAATTACAGACCACAGACCGTGGGTGGCGGTTTGAATTGCATGAGCAGTAAGGCCTTCCGCGTGAGAGATGTGCGAAGCCCATGGTTTTATTCAGCCATCAGGAAGTGTAGATAAAGCCCCCTGACAACATCACAGCGGGGGACACTCTAAGAGCCTAATTTTAATGAATATGCATTTTGACTTTTCAACTAAAAGGGAAGTAGGGCAGAGATTTATGTAGATCTTCCTGATTAATAGTCCAGTGTACTAGGCTGGACCATTCCAGGGCTATTCTGTTACCCCAGAGAAAACGAAACCAGAGGAGATACATGTATAGGTATATAGTTACATGTATAACTGTGTGTAGACGTTCTAGTATGAGATTTATTATGGGAATTGGCTCCTGCGATTATGAAGGCGAAATGTCCCACCATCTGCCATCTGGGAGCCGGGGAACCAGGAAGGCCTTGGTGTGGTTCAGCCATAGTCCGAGGGTCCGAGAACCAGGAGCGCCAGTGTCCACGGCCACGGCCAGGGGACGACGGACAGCCCAGCTGGGGCAGACAGGGTACTCTCCTGTCTTTTGCCTTTTCATTCTATTAGGGCTCTGGGTGGGTGGGGGATGCCCACCTGCCGGGAGCCGGTCCATCCTTGCTGTTTCAAGGGACCTGGCATATATAGCATATGGTTCTTAATATGTTTGCTCCCCTTGGCGCTGTGTTTTAACCAAGGTCACCTCTCCGAGAAAGGTTGAATCCCCAGGTAGGGATTTTCCCCTGAAGTTAGGGAGGGAATAAAACCCCTCAACTAAGTGCCAGGCGGGTAATTAATCCCTTTAACTACAAACAATCATGCTTAAACTACATAATCTTTTCTCCCTGGAATGGAGATAAGAAACGCCCTAACCTTTGTAATAGAGATTGATAGGATTGAATCAACTGGTATAAATACAGTTGTAACAAGACAGAAGAACTCAGAACTTAGAACAGAATCAAGAAGACAGAACTCAGAACACAGAGCTTAGAACACAGAATTCAGAAGACAGATCCTAGACAGAACTTAGAAGAGAGCCAAGAAGACAGAACCTACACAGAACGTTCTCTAGAGACAGAAGAACTTCGCTGGAGAGAGCATGGAAAGGGATCCTGGACTGAACCTGACTGCAGAGGTTGGCAAGAGAGCCTGACTAGAACCTGGCTACAGAACCTCGCTGGAGATCCGAAGCAGAACCTCTCTGGAGATCCAGACCAGAACTTGGCTGGAGACCCTGACAAGAGAACCCGGCTATGATGATCAACTGAACACTGCCTCCGTGCCCTTCCTTCTTCGCCGACTCCGTCCACACCTTTGGGAACCCCTGGACCCGCTGGGGTTGGACCCCGGCACCCACCTGCGTTGGTGAGGGTCATGCTCTTTACTCAGTCTACCAATTCACATGCTAATCTCTCACACACACTTTTATATTCATTAAGGAGGAGGGGGACAAGGATATCTTCTGGTTATCAGCCTGGCATAAAAACTCATCCTGGCACCATGGCACGGGCCCTGGGACGGCCACTGTTCTGGGTGGAGCTGCCCTCAGAGGTCCCTCAGATGCGATCAGAGCCATGTCTGAAACAAAATGGGCCGCTTCTCTGCGCTTAGTGCATGACCTCCAGGCTGTGTTTCAGCGTTTGGAGGGGTCGCTCTGCCAACGGTTTGGCAGGTGTTTGTAGGGAATGCAGGAAGCGGTTGGAAGAGACTTTGTTCAGGTAGCTGAGGTGCTTCAATAGGAACAGAGCCCTTGGGAGTGCTCAGCGATGGTTGGCTGAGCTCTGCTGAGCTCTTTGCTGACCGACAGGAGAGGGTGTTTTGTGCTCAGTGAATGATAGGTAGAGCTGCTGGGGTCCAACCCCAGAGGGTCCAAGGGTCCCCAAAGGTGTGGATGGAGTCGGCAAAGAGGGAAAGACTCGGGGGCAGCGTTCAGTTGATCAGCCTGGTTGGGTTCTCTTGCCTGGTTCTATTGCCAGGTTCTGTAGGTTCTCCAGCCAGGTTTGGTCACCAGGTTCTGTCCAGGTTCTCCTGCCATGTTCTGTCTAGATTCTCCAGCCAATTTCTGTAGCCAGGTTCTGTCCAGGATCTTTTTCCATGTTCTCTCGCTAGGTTCTGTCTCTAGGTGTAGGTTCTGTGTCTAGGTTCTGTGTCCTGTTGTCTTGTTACATCTGTATTTATACCAGTTGATTCCAATCCTATCAATCGTATTCCAAAGGTTAGGGCATTTCTTATCTCCATTCCAGGGAGTAAAGATTATGTAGCTTAAGCATGATTGTTCATAGTTAAAGTGATTAATTACCCGCCTGGCACTTAGTTAAGGGGTTTCATTCCCTCCCTAACTTCAGGGGAAAATCCCTACCTGGGGAAACAACCTTTCTCAGAGAGGTGACCTTGGTTAAAACACATAGTGCCAAGAAGGTGAGCAAACATATTAAGAACAGTATGCCATATATACCAGGTCCCTTGAAACAGCAAGGATGGACCGGCTCCCGGCATAGAGCCTTGGTCAGCACTTTCGTGAGTCAGCTAATCCTTCGTGAAACATACGCCGTGCCCACGTGTATTCCCAGTGACCCTCCTGCTGGGTATCCTGTGTCAGCTAAAGGCTGGCAGCGCCCCTCTCTGCGTGTCTTACTCTCTTACGGGTGCCGTTGCACTGGGGTGTAGAGAAGATTTCTGTACATGAGTGCAGGGCTACGAGAAATGCCGTATTTCTTTATTTTCTCTAAACGGAATGAAATAGGACTCAGGCAATATCCTGGCAGGCTGGCGGGAAACTCAGTCAGTGCTGACTCTCTGTTGGGACACAAAACTTGTGCAGGTTTAGGTGAAATGGGGAGGCGCCCACCTGCTCCTCAGTCTGTGCAGCTCACTGCCGGCATCCTTCCGCATGGACTGCGTGGCATCTTTAAAAACAAACCAGAGGCCCAGTCCTCCCGCAGCTCCTGTTCCAGTTCTCTCACAAGGTTTATCTCGATGGATTATCCTTGCACAGGCATTTTTGAATCAACATTTCATACTGTGCTCCACAGGCCTTCCAGGTGAAGGGATGAACGGTAGTTTCAGGTACATTCTTGCTAGGTTGTCAGCTCCCTGAGAGCGAGGGCCCGGCCCGCCTTAGTCACCACTCCATCCCAGAGCCCAGGACAGTGCCTGGTGCGTGGCAGGTGTGCCATCAATATCCGCTGGATGGATAATGGAGATGTGATAAGCTTCAGGGCTGATCACTGAGGAAGTTGGCTTCTTGGGAACGGCCCTTACACAGTGCCTGTGGACTGGTAGCCACCTTGGAGAAAACACTCCTGAGACCCACTTACCCTTTTCAGTGGAAAGTAACCTCCGGGAAGCCCTGGTTTGGCTCAGTGGGTAGAGTGTTGGCCTGCAGACTAAGGGGTCCCGTCTGATTTGGGACAAGGGCACATGAGGGGTTGCGAGTTCGATCCCCAGTAGGGGGCATGCAGGAAGCAGCCAATCAATGATTCTCTCTCATCATTGATGTTTCTATTTCTCTCTCCCCTCTCCCTTCCTCTCTGAAATCAATAAAAATATTTTTTTTAAAAAAGAAAGAAAGTAACCTCCAGCATCACAAAACAACAGAAAGTCCAGTGTCACGTTTCCCCTCATGGTTCGTGTTGTTATGTGTCCTGTGTAAGGAATCTCTGTTGGCCCAAGACATGAAGATATTCTTTTATATTGTCATCTAGAAACTTTGTTTTAATTGTCACCTTTCACAATTAGGTCTGTAGGTAATTGGAAACTGAGTTTTGTCTGTGTCATGAACCAAATAACCAGATATGTAGTGTCTGTTTTCTTATCTCCATATAGTTTTATGGGCTCTCTTTTTTTTAGCCCAGTAGTTCTCAGCTGGGGGACATTATTGTTGCCGTGTGTGTGTGTGTGTGTGTGTGTGTGTGTGTGTGTGTACTACTGGTATCTCATGCTGCAGAACATCCTACCACACACAGGCCAACCCCAGAATAAAGAGTCATCCATCCCAGTGTCAGCAGCGCCGAGCCGGGGAGCCCAGGCTAGGCCCACACCAGGGCCGTGCCGTCTTATCTACTTGGTTTGGGAGATGTGACCCTCCAGTTTCCAGCATCGTTCTAACCCTGCCTTGGCTCTTCTCTTGCTTGTTTTTCCTCATACACTTTTTTTTAACCACTTTGTCAGCTTCAGAAAAGATATCTGTTGGGATTTTGATGCTATTAGATAGAATCTTTACATCCATTTGGGAAAATTAACATATTTCCAATAACAAGTTATTTGTATATGAACATGGTACATCCTTTCATTTATCAAGCTCTTAGAGAGTTTCTATAATTTTTTTGTAATTTCCCCTCTAGATGTTTGTCATGTTTTTGGTTAGATTTATTCCCTAGATATTTGATATTTCTACTGACATTGTAAATATGACCAATTCATTCCATTTCAACTTTCAGTTACTCATCACTGGTGTATAAATTACACTTGCTTTCGTATATTGACATGAAGGTAGCAGTGATCCTGAATTCTCTGAATAATTATATGAGTTGGTGTATTCTTTTTTTATTTAAATATATTTTATTGATTTTTTACAGAGAGGAAGGGAGAGAGATAGAGAGCTAGAAACATCAATGAGACAGAAACATCGATCAGCTGCCTCCTGCACATCTCCTACTGGGGATGTGCCCGCACCGCAACCCAGGTACATGCCCTTGACCGGAATCGAACCTGGGACCTTTCAGTCCACAGGCTGACGCTCTATCCACTGAGCCAAACCGGTTTCGGCAGGTGTATTCTTTTGAATTTTCTATGCATCAGTATTAAATATGAGAGCTTCGCCTTTTCCTTTCCAGACATTATTGTATCTATCTATTTACTTATTTACTGTTTATAGCCTTGGTTAGGATGTCCAGTACAATTTTAAATAATGACTATCATGTCTTATTTCCAATCTTGGCGGAGGGTGTCCAGTATTTCACCACCAAATTGTCCCTGATAACTTTCCTCCTTTGAAGTCTGCTGTGTCTGAGATGAATACAGCTACTCTTGCTTTTTTTTTTTTTTATTAGTATTAACATGGCATATTTTCTCCACTCATTCACTTTTAATTTTAATCTCTCAGTGTCTTCATATCTAATGTGGGTTTCTTGCAAATAACGTAATGGTGAGTCTTGTTTTCTGATCCACTCTGACAACCTCTGTGTTTATATTGGTGTAGTTAGACCTAACCTTGGTGTTTAAATTGATTATTGGTATAGTTGGATTAGTATCTATCATATTTGTTACTGTTTTCTATTTATTACCCTTGTTCTTTGTTTCTTCTTTTGTCCCCCACTATTTTTCTGCCTTTTGTGGTTTTAACTGAGCATTTTGTATGACTCCATTTTTTCTTTTTTCTTACACCATTAGTTATACTTCTTTTTATCTATTGTTAATCATTTCCCTAGAGTTTGCAACATACATTCCAAGTCCACTTTCATATAACACTATATTGCTACAGGTATAGTACAAGTGTCCTATAATTAAAAAATAATCCTAATTCTCTTTCCCTTTCCTTATATCACTGCCATCATTTATTTCACTTAGATATAAGCATATATAAGCATATAACACAGTAGAGGCCCAGTGCACAGATTTGTGCACTGGTGGGGTCCCTCAGCCTGGCTGGAAACTCTCGGGGGATGTAGTAGTGTGTGAAGCAGCAGGTGGCCTGGGAGGAGCCCAAGCCCAGGCTGGGTGCCGCTCCCACTCATGCTGGCCGCCCCCCTCCCCCCGTTCAGTAGTGCTGCTGCAGCCATGCTTACCAGCTGTGAGCCTGGTGTCTGGCACCCATTGCTCAGCTGAGCGGCGCCTCTGTTGTGGGAGTACGCTGACCACCCGGGGCAGCTCTGCGTTGAGTGTCTGCCCCCTGGTGGTCAGTGTGCATCATAGCGACTGGTCAAAAAGGTGACAGGTTGAGTGGTCACTTAGGGTTTTATATATATACTAGAAGCCCCGTGCACAAAAATTTGTGCACTGGTGGGGGGGTGGGGGGGGCTCAGCCCAATCTGTGCCCTCTCACAGTCTGGGACCCCTCGGGAGATAACCACCTGCTGGCTTAGGCCTGCTCCCCTGGTGGCAGATGGCACGCCCAATCCCGCAGTGTCTGCCCCGCCTCCCTGGTCACAGATGGCAGGCCCAGATCCCGCGCTGGGGCGGGCGGCGGCTTGGGATCGCGCCGAGGTCCCTGTGGATGTTCAGGCTCCGAAAGCGTAGGTTTTCTTTCTTGGTTTTGTTTTTACTTCTTGAAATTGAAATGTGTTAAAAAAATTTTTTTTTTCTGCACCTTTTCGGGTCCCAGGGACCCTGCCACACACCCGATGTCCTTTCCCAGCTCGGTGCTCCTCCGAGCTTTTCACGGATGGGCAACCTTTTAGGTTGTGGGGTGCGTTGAGTGAAGCCTTACTTTCTGAAAGTGAGTGTTTGATTTGGGGATTTGTGGTCTGGCTGAGGAGCCCCCAGGGCCCACTCAGAACAGTGGGGGCAGCCACAGTGAGTGACCAAAGAAACCAGAGAAAAGCTAGGAGACAATAAACGGTTCGATTTCTAATTCCGACCGTTGCAGGAGCCGAGGTGCGCCCTCGATTTTCCAGGGAGAGAGCGAGCGAGTGAGTGTCCACTGCCCCTCACACAGCCGGCCACTTGGAGTATGACTTTCACCAGCAAGGGTGTGGACGCAGCCGCCTGGGCCTTGTTCCCGCCTTTGCAGATGCATGTGTGTATGTGTGGAGTGGGGAGAAGTAATTAGGACCAGGAGGTGGGTGCGTGCTCTGGGGGTCAGGAGGTCAGCGAGGCCTAGGTGCACCGGACACCCAGGGGCCGCCGCCCAGCTGTTGGGGCCAGCAGGGAGCCGCGGTGGCCACCTGTCCCCGGGGTAGCTGGGAGTCGGCGCTGCTCCGCAGCACTCTGCTCTCCCCACCCCAGGAGGCGCTGTTTGTCAAACTTGGCCACCGGAGAATTGTTCCCTTTGCAGTCTTTGGATCTGGGCTCAGGAACCTTAGCCTCACAGAATGGTGGGAGGGGGCGGGGTGGTTGGTGTGTGTGTGCAAAGAAAAGGGGTCTGGGACCCAACAGTGTCTGCGTTTTACCTGTGAATCCCGCCAGGCCTCCCACCTTCCAGGGCAGGAGAGACGAGGCCGCTGGTGCTCCCCATTCATTTGGGGCACGGTGCCCAGTTACTTGCCTCTCAGTGCGAGCAGGACTCCGGCCTGGCTTGGGTTCAGTCACCACATGTCTCTGGAGGGCCCCTTGGCCACCATCTTGGCGCAGAGAGCGAAGGCGCCTTCCCTGGGCCTGACAAACCCACCCGAACGTGGCCTCCCCACCTTTGTGTGAAACTTCACAGGTTGGGGTGGCCCTTGCTTGCCTGGCCCACAGGCAACATAACCCCCGCAATGCAAGGCAAAGCCCAGGAGCACTTGGGGCCCGTGTCACTGACCCGGGCAGGCAGGGTTTGCCAGTGTGTGGCTGTTCCACCCCCTCCTGCAATTCACTGCACTTTCCACGTGCCTCCTCCTGGGATTTCCCTCTTCTCAGGCTCTCCTGGCTCCTATGGCCTCCTTCCCTCCAGGGCCCGAAGTCCATCTGGCTAAGGGTTTGGGGTTCTTCCTCTGGCCTCCCCTGTGCTTGGTGCCGACCCCGACCTCAGGCGGGAGCCAGGCTGGAGGCTGGTAGCCAGGTGGTATGAGCGTGACCCCCCCCCCCACCCGCAAGGAGGATGTGGGGGCGGGCCGTGCCTGCAGCTCCGCACTGGCCTGGAGAGCACGAACCTCCAGCCTTAGGTGCATTGGCTCGCACTGGTTCCGAGCACTCCAAATGTCCTGGCCACGCAGCCTGGGCCTGAAACCACCAGCCCTTGGAGGGCCCTGCGCCTGTCCGCACCCGCGCACCCCCGGCCAGGGCTTCTCCTCACCGGAAATGCACTTTATTACACTTTGGAAGGCTGGTAGGATGCTCGCAGACTCCTCGGGCTCTGCTGCGAGCAGGAAGGGGAACCCAGGAGTGGGCCCCCTGGCTCCAGTGGGCAGGCGAGGGCTCGGGCGAGGGGTTAGACACCACTTGCCTTCACCCCAGCCCCTGCTCACCCCCAGATCACACACGGGAGTGGGCCCTGTGTCTCCGGTGGGCAGCGAGGGCTCAGGCGAGGTGATCAGTACCGCTTGCCTTCACCCCAGCCCCCACCTGCCCCTGGGTTGCACACGGGAGTGGGCCCTGTGTCTATGGTGGGTGGCGAGGGCTCGGATGAGGTGATCAGCAGCGCTTGCTTTCACCCCAGCCCTCGCCCACCCCGAGATCGCACACGGGAGTGGGCCCTGTGTCTCCGGTGTGCGGTGGAGGGCTCCGGGAGGCGATCAGCGATTGCTTTGCCTGAGTCCCGCCCCCCAGGTCGCACATGGGGGCCTGGATGGCAGCTTGCGCTGTCCTAACCTGCCTGCAGTATGCAAATTAGCCGCCATCTTTGTTGGCAGTTAATTTGCATATCTCGCTGATTAGCCAATGGGAAGGCTACTGAAGTTACGGTTAATTACCATGTTTGTCTATTATTAGATAGGATATAGATCAGCTGTGGGCAAACTAGTCAGTGCCCCTGACTAAATATCAGGTATTCCATGTTTTAAAAATTCTTGTGGCCACCAGTGTGCTGTGACATTACAGTAGAAAATCACTGCTCTAAAGACACCATATCCTTGCGTTATTGCTATTGGCCATTTGTTTCTTCATTTTTTTCTAGATCCATCTTGGTAGGAATTTACCAATTTTATTAGCCTTCTCAAGAAGGTCACCTTGGCTTGGTTGATTTCCTTGTCTTGTATACGTGTTTTCTATTTGATCACGTGCTGCTTTTTCCTCATCTTCCTCTCCTACTTGGAATGTTCTGGTTTTTCAGTAACAATTTCTTGAGATTGATGATTAGACAATTGACGTTTTAGCCTTGTCTTTCTCACATGGACATTTAAGACCATGAATTTCTGGCTGGCCTGTGTGGCTCAGTGGTTGAGCATCAACCTATGAACCAGGAGGTCATGGTTCAATTCTAGGTCAGGGCACATGCCCAGGCTGAGGGCTCGATTCCCAGGAGGGGGCATGCATCAATGATTCTCTCTCAACATTGATGTTTCTATCTTTCTCTCCCTCTCCCTTCCTCCTTGAAATCAATAAAAGAAATTATTTTTAAGTTAAAAAAAAAGAGTGAATTTTTTCTCAGCACAACTTAGCTGCATGCCACACACTTTCATTTTGGCACATATGTGTAAAATGTTTTATGTAAATTTGAAGAGTGTGCAAATTCTGCAGTTGGGTGCAGCTGGCATGTGGATTAGGTGAAGTCTGTTAACCACAGTGCAGAGGCTTTTGGATCCTTCTGGCATTTTGTCTGCTTATTGCATTGTTCCCTGAGAGAGCTGTGCTAAAACCTAGCAACGTAATTGGAGGTTTTCTGTTTCTCCTTTTATTTCTATCAATTTCTGCTGTATATATAAGTCAACCTCTGAGAGATAGAAAAGCACCAAATTCTCTGGAAGAGGGAGGCAGAGCCGGCTGAGATGGCAGATAGGAGACCCGCTCGCTGGGGCCTGATGGGACCTTTAACGTGTCTAAGGTGACCTTGAGCCTCTCAGAGGATGCTCTGTCAGGGAAGCATGGGAATCCCACTGGCCAACACTGGACGTTTCATTCAAAGCCTCTCAGGGGTAGAGAGAGCTTACCCTGGAGCCACTTCTGCCCTGAGTGCAAAGCTTGTCTCCTGAGGCTGACATGCCTTCTTAGCCTGCGGACAGGAACGCTCCGTACCCCCTCTCCCTGTTTCTGGCCGGCCCCAGCCTGGGTGCTGATGATTTCTGATGCCCCTGGTGGTCTGTCTGCAGGAGGCAGAGCCGGTGGCCTGGGCACCGTGAGTCTTCTCTTCTCAGGCGTTACTCCTCAGTGAAAATCAAACGGGTGGCATTCTGCATTTGACTCCTTACGTCTGTGGGTGGTGCAGAGACACATTTTCCAATCGCCATTGTAATTGCAGGGCGTTTCGTTGCCGTTTATTGAACACTGCCTAGGGGCCGGGCTCCCTGTGCAACCGTATGGGTTCCCTTGTGCTGATCCGCACTGCAAGCCGGGGCTGGTCTGGGCACCCTGCGAGGCAGGCACCAGCAGCCTCTCACAGCAGAGGACGGTGCGGTGCCCTGAGGTGCACCAGGGACTCCCAGCTGCCTCTCCCCAGGCAGGAAGGGACCGGTCGACCTGGCAGCATGGTGTGAAGTCACTCAGGGTTGGCCAGGGCACAGACTCTGGTTGGGAAGAAGAAGGTCTAGTGGGGGTGCATTTCATGGGCTTAAATACTCAGTGGGGGCCTGGAGAGCCAGTCTGGGGGGAGGGCAGAGCGAGGGTCTGTCTGGCCCCTGAGCTTAGCACTCCTGGCGTGAATCAGGCTAGCTCTTTTTCATCTTGTGTCTTTCTGATTAATAGTCAAAATATGGTGTGTGTGTTGGGAGGGAGTGGGGGTGCTGAGAGAAAGATAGAGATAGGCAGAGAGAGACAGATACAGAGAGAGAACTCACTGAGATTGTCCCAGTCTGGATGCTAGTCCCCCAACCTGCACCCCACTGAGCAGTGTTAGGGCACCTTGCGTATAGCCAACCTGAGGCTGCACAAAGTGGGAGAGAGGGAACCCCCCATTCTTCGAAGTGAAGGGGAGTGGAGGGTAGGGTTGTGCAGGGCCCATAGGCACCACGCTGTGTAAAACGGAGGAGAGGCTTTTGCTTTGGATGGTGGCTGTGGGAGGCTAGAAACCATTCACGATGTTGCCACCAACATATCTGTTATGCAGAGAGCCGCGGTCCGAGCAGGCTCACTGTATTGTTTGCCATTTCCAAAGGAATAACCTGGAGGTTCGTTCAGACTGATGTGCACACTGGGGGGCCTGCCAGTGAAGTCTCCGCCAGGCTTTCTCAGTCCAGGGCTATATACAGCACAGAAAGCAAGGCAAACGGTAACACCTCCTTCATACCGGTGGGTGCCCTTGCGCCAAAGCTGTGTGACATCACAACGCCAGCTTTTTACAATCCGGGCTCACATCCGAGAACAGTTTCTTTCTGGTTGATCCTGGATCGAGGAGCTGGCCAGGCTCCCCAGGTCCCACAGTCCACTTACAGATGCCTTCACCACGCTCCCACACGGTGCGGGAGGGAGTTGGAGCTTGGGGAGGGGCCCATGTTCTCACGGAACGCACAGTATCTGGTAAAAGATCTCTGCCTAGAAAAACTCAATTTTCCATAAATCATGTTGAAATAATAATAGCATTTTACCAAACTTTGGGCATATGAAATTTGTCTGTCTTTAAAGTGAAAATAAACCTAGAATCATCTATTTCCCCTCCATTACTTTTAATTTCTTTGCCGTCATTTGTTTTCAAACCAAGTAAAATCCATAAGAAATTTGGTAGAAATGAATGGGTTCTTATTGGATGTGTTCTACAGATCAAAGTCCCTTCACACAGAAATTGCCTTAAAAATTGCCTGAGAGTGTGCCCTAAAAATTGGAATGTCTCTGAAAGTTTAAGAAGGTGCAGGTTTCTAAAACGGAGATGAAGCAGTCAGAGATATTTCAAAAGGAATGGGCTTCAGATGAGAAGATGCCAGGTGACTCCTTTGAGCCCTAAGAGGAGGCTCCTTCTCACCTCGGAGCAGCTGCTGGGGACGCGTGTCCACGGACTCCGCTGTGTGGAGGTGAAATGTGGGGCCTGAGGAGAGACAGGTCACCATGCATTTATAGCCACCAAAGACCAGCTGCTTTATTGGGAACAGCTGCTTTTAATTTTTACACAGCCTTTGAAATCAGCAAAAATTGGATGCGTTTGATCACCGTGAAATGCCCAAATTTTGCAGGGAAGGTGTTCTCAAAGTCAGGTTCCCCATAAAGTATGGGGGCGGGGGCAGGGGCAGCCTGTCTGCCACACTCCCCTCCCCACCGGGAATTCCAGCTGGTCTTGGGGGATGGGTGGGTGCCGAGTTGCAAAAAATAAGACATACTATAGAACAGTGATGGCGAACCTTTTGAGCTCGGTGTGTCAGCATTTTGAAAAACCCTAACTTAATTCTGGTGCCGTGTCACATATAGAATTTTTTGATATTTGCAACCATAGTAAAACAAAGACTTATGTTTTTGATATTTATTTTATATATTTAAATGCCATTTAAAAAAGAAAAATCAACCAAAAAAATGAGTTCACGTGTCACCTCTGACACGTGTGTCATAGGTTCGCCATCACTGCTATAGAAAAAGCTTGTAAGGTGTTGTTCCTTAGAATAAACAGTCCTACATAACATTGTTTTAAGTGAAATTTCTATGGTCAGATAAGAGAACCCATTTCACCCCTGTATAGAGATGGATATCCTATATAATAAAGAGCTGATTTGCTAATTAGACTGAACAGCCAAACAACCTTCCAGGCATCCTTCCAGAGGACCTTCCAGATGAAGCCAGGGCTGTGAGGGCCAAGCCCCTTGCACAAATTTCATGCATTGGGCCTCTAGTAGTGATGGGGAAAATGAGACATTGGGGGGGGGGGCGCTAGCAATCTGAATCTATGCAGTGACCTAATGCACACTCCTGATAGCCTATAATTAAGTCACTGCCCCCTCTTAATTATCTGGTCCAATTTTTAGGGCACACTCTCAGGCAAGCCACTCTGCTGACGTAAGGGTCTGGCCCGGCCTTGGTTCCTCCCATGCCAGGTGTCTCCTGGTTATCTGAGCTGTGCTGTGCTCAAGGCTGCAAGCTTTCAACCGGATATCTGCTAAGCACAAGTCTTTCTCTGTCCCGTTTTGTTCTCTTTAACCCCTTCGATATATGGAGAGAAAATCTCATTGTCCAGGCTGTTCAGGATCTGGATCTTAGAGGCCCCTGAACCAGCAGCGCTGCTTTAATTAAAGGCTCTTCCCCGAACCTCACAGTGTCTGACTGTCACTTCCGCGCCAATTTCATAAATTCCATATTCCATAACAGTATGAGTATATTGAGGTCTCTTAGAAAGCCTACACAGAAGAAACTGAACTTTGCAAATCCCAGTGTTTTTCAAACTTATTGGGCCACATACCTTTGTTCTAAGGAATATGTTTTTGGAGATGTTCTCTTCCTAGATGGTGAGTCCCCAGGTGGGTCCCGCCGGAGGGAAACTGGGTGCCGGTGCCTCTGGCAGAAGACATTCTGAGACAGATTTTCCTTCTTCAAGTTGCCGTTCTCTTAAGACCAGGGAAGCTGAGACCGCAGCACTTTGTGCAAAGGAAACCTTTCACCAACACATCACGTTTACTTGAAAGACTGAGGGGTTAATGAGTCTGTTTGGTTTCAAACAGGACCGCTGCTGTGGTGTAGCACTGGTCGTTGACCTGCCTTGGTTCAACTTTGACAATTACATCAAAGTGAGCACAGACGGCAGGACTTTTTAGGCAAAACACACAAACAAAATGCAGCTCATACAGGATTGGGCAGAGAGAGGGGAATTAATTGGCAATAGGCTCAGCAGACCCAGAGCTCACCTTGCTTTTGTGTCTCTCATGCATAATAACGGTTTCATCTCTAAGATGCCTCTTGCTCAGGGCTCTCTCCAAATATTTGCCAAGATGGCCACCCGTCCACATCCGACCAGCTCAGCCCCTCACCAGAAACAGAGCACAAGCCTAGACAACCCTCTAGGATGACACTCTTTAGATGGGCTGGCTGTGCCCATCTCTGAACTAATTGCCATGGGACCTTCCTGGGACTGGGGTGTGGGTCAGCTCCATCCAAACAACTTGCTCTGAGAGTGGGGAAGAGGCGGGACCCGAAAACAAAACGAGGGCCCCAGCAAGAGGAAGAGAGTGCTTGCTCGTCCGTGAACAGAGGCGTCTGTCCATTGGTTGGAGTGAGGACGGAAGATGAGCGGGGGCCAGGTAGTAGAGAAGCGTGCTGGAGACCACATCCTGCTGCTGCCGGGCCAGTTGGAATGTCCCTGAGGTTGGTGCTTTCTCAGTCTTTGTTACATCCATTCAAGGACAGAATGATTCCAGAAAACAGCAGAGGGCCAGCTGCGGTCTATATGGCAGGTGGCAAACTGCTGGAAACAGGCACAGAGCTGACCACCTTCACCTCACTGGTGTGAGAATCAGATGCTTTGACGCTTGTGCCCCAGAGACTGGACGGAATTAGGTCAAGTTCCTCCAAGATCTGCCGTAGTCCAATACTGAAACTTCAGACTAATCCAACCTTGGCCTCCCAGGTGCCCACAGCACTGCTGGGCAGTGTGGCTGTCCCTGTGCAGACTGGCCCCCTGAGGGCCGTGACAGAGGAGGGTGGGCATCATTGGCCAGAGCCTCCCACCAAGGCTCACCGATGTTCTGGGCAGGTCACTGCCACTCTGACAGGCCTGCCTTGCCCAGGAGCCTCGCAGAGCCTGGATCTTGGCTGATGCAGGGGCCTACCGGGCTCTGGACATGCTCAGGGCTTTTCTGAAGTCGTCTGTAGACACGCAGGCTCTGGCCTTCAGACTCTGTTCTTCCCTGTGGGGTGCTGCTTCCTTGGGTCTCCTCTCCGTCACTGTGCTTCCACTTAATGACTTTGCAGACCTGTAACCCCAGCGCGAAGAGCGCATTTTGCAGCCGTCCCTCCTCTAGGCCTGTAAGTGTCTGAAATAATAACACTGGGTGTGGCCCGTGCAGTGGCGCCCAGCTCTCTGACGAGTGGGTCTGGCCGTGGCTGTTTTATGTCAGATGCATGCCTTTGGGAAGAGAGATGTAATTTTTTAAAATTTCTTTTGTTGATAAAGTTTTTATTTTAGAATAGTTTTGATTTATGAAAAACTGCTAAGCTACTACATAGGGCTCTCATATGCCCCAAACCCAGTTTCCCGAGTTCATAACCTCCTGCATCAGCGTGATGCATCTCTTACAATTGACGAACCAGGATTGATACCATGCGTGGTTATTGACTCAATTCCACACTTCACTGGGACCCCACTGGTTTCCGACCCTGCGCAGCATTGCCGCCTTGTGCCTCCCAAGGCTGTGGCTGGGACCGTTTCTCACACTTCCCTTGGCTTTGATGACCTTGGCCGTTTGAGACTGTCCTTTGGGATTTGTTGGATGTCTTTCCCGTCACTGTACTGGGGTTCTGGGGAGACTCACGCGTGACCCCTGATTCTTTTCTAATGGCTAACATTTGCTGAGCATTTGCCAGGAGCCAGCACAGGGCCACGCCTTTCACCCTGACACCAGGTGGACATCATTGTTAAACCCACGTTACGGATGAGAAAAGGGAAGCAGAGTGAGGACGGTAACAGCCTGCAGAGGATCCCATACCGGCTGGGCAGTGCCCCTTCTCCATCCCCCGAGCATCTGGCCTCTGATGGAAAAGGCACCATTGCTAGATTAGCCATTTGTGGATCACCTGTGGGTTTTTGCAGATCCTAAACCACAGGTCAGTGATTACTCATATCCTTAAATGTAGCCATTTTAACTTAAATATTTATTTTACAGTTACATTTTGTGTCATGACCATCAGTGGAAAATCTAACCGTAATTATTTTTTTCAGATGTGTGACAATAAGTCAGGTGATTGTTCTTGCACCTACAGCCCCTCTTCTGCCTTCAGTGGGGGACCCTGGGTATTCAGTCCAGTAGTGTTGATTGTGTGCCTACCGAGGAAATGCTTTTGTAATTGCTCTGAGGTTTATAGAGGCGACCTGCACCCAGAGCAGCGCTGAGCCGGGCTTTCACATCCCTTTCCTTCCCCTTTCCACCCACGGTGACCACTCCCCTCACAGGTCGGCCTCCTCGGAAACAGCGCCGGTGGAGCTGGCTTCTGTCCTAACGAGCTCACTGGCTCGGAGCGGGACCCAGTGAGAAAAAGAGCTGAGCTCCACTTACCACATTAGCTGAACCCCGAGAAGTTTAAAAGGACATTATTTATTGTAATTTATGGAAATTTATTAGAGAACGTCCTGATGAAGGCTGAAAAGGCCTAAATTATATTCAGAGGAGAATATTTGACGACACGTTAGAAGGCCTATATCTGAAAGCTATTTGTTAAAGTGCTCCCAATTTTGACAAACATTTGTAGAAGTGATTTTTTTTAATCTTGAGGGAGCAGAAGTAATGTATGGGTAAAAACTTTGAGTAATACTCACAAATGACATTAGGAAAAATAATAGTTCAGCATCTGATGTATATTCTCTCTCTTGCATAATGAGCCAGACATTGCTGGCTTATGTACATAATTATCAGGACTCATTTTTCTAAAACCAATAAAGAATGTTAAATCAGAAATTTTGTTAAGATTTTTGATTTAATGGATGGTATGAGACTCTTATTACTGCTAATTCATGGAATAAGAATTGCAGGATAAGTTCATCTAATTTCATAAAATCAAGGTAAATAGAGTAACTGCTGTCTATCTATTTTCATAGTGGGGTGCAGTCATAACCAGTGTTCATTTCAAGAAATGTTTGTCATCCCAAACAGAAGTTCTGTTCTTATTAAACACTAATTCCCCATCCCCTTCCCCCAGCCCCAGCAACACCATTCTATTTCTGTCTCTGTGGATTTGACTGCTCAAGACACCTTATATGAGTGGAATCATATAATATTTGTCATTTTGTGTCTCTCTTATTCCACTTAGCACAGTGTCGTCAAGGCTTGTCCATGTTGTGGCACACATCAGAATTTCAGCTTTTTTAGGGCTTAATAATATTCTAGGGTATGTGTAGCCCAGGTCTTGTTTATTCATCTATTGATGGCCATTTGGTTTGTTTCCACCAAGCTTGACTTTTCGATGAATGCTTTTGCATATTTTTGTGCCTCATGGATCACAGGGAACTGAATGTCCCCGTTGGGTATGAAGGAGACTCCCTTCTCTCTGACTTCACTGAACAGCTGGCTGTGTGCTGTGTTCCTTCACTCACTGGTACTCAGGGGACCCTCCGAATCGCCAGCAGGCTCTAGCGAGATGCAGTCCCGTCCTCACGGAGCTTACATCCGCCCTCAGACAGAAAGCCAGCAAGCGAGTAGGTGATGTCCGAGTGAGAAGGTTCTGTGGGGAGAGCAGCACAGGAAAGGAGATGGAGAGGCCCTGGGAGTTCCCACTTGCACTGCGCGTCGGTGGGGAGGGCCCCTTAGGGGGGGCGACATGGGCAGAAGCCTGTGGGGTGCTGCGTAAAGCTGGGGGAGCTTCCTGCACGCTGAAGGAGCAGCAGGTGGAACCGGGCAGGGCAGCATCCCCTATGAGGGCAAGACCCGGGGGGTCAGGGGGAGTAGGGCCTGGTAACAGATGGCCTGTCAGCCCGGGAGAACTTGGGTTTCGTCTTAAGAATGACAGGAAGCATCACTGGATTTGGGGCGGGGAGTGACAGGATCTGGCCCATATTTTGGGAGGGTCTCTGCTGGTCGGCTGAGCGGAGGCCTGGAGAGGCCCAAGGGAGGAAACGGGAGCCCTCTGTGCCCTCTGTGTCCACGTCCCTGTGAGCAGGCCCTCCTTCGGGGCCCAGACAGTGCCTGCACGTGGAGCCAGCCTGTGGTTGACATCCAGGTTACTTTCACAGGAATCATATGCTTTCAGCATCTCTAGCAGGGCTGTGTGGGCCTCATCTGGCCTTTTCAATTGCTTGTCAAGACGGTGCCCAGTCTACTCCCAGGATGACCCACGGTGGCCGGGTAAAGACGCTGCCCTCTGCTTCGCCACCTCAGCAGCTGGGTCCGCCCCGTCGGAACAGGGCTCGGCATGTTCCTTCCGAAGCTGCACGCAGGGAACCAGCCTGTGGAGGGCCTGGGTCCTGCCGCGCGCTTGTCGGCCGAGGACACCGACTGTGAGTGACTGCCGTGCAGAGCCTGCCGGCTGGACACCAGGCCCACGTCTAGGCTGAGCATGAAGAGTGCTGGGGTTGTAATGAAAGAGAAGCTGTAGGCTCTGCATCCTTGTTTACTCAGCAGGTTTTACAAACATTGGCTTCAGCTGTTCTTCACTACGTTCACCGCTGAAGGAGGGAAAGAGTAAAAAGGAGGGAGAAGATTAATTGGTTCACTCAAGTATGTGTTTCTTTTGACAAGTGAAGAATGATTGCCAAATTTGATATAAAATAAGGTGTTGTGACCTGACATTTATCACTCATGTTTATTGACAGTAATTTACTTCCTGAAATTCGTTAATGCAAAGAAGCAGAACGAAGCTAAGTCCATGGGATGGCCACACCTGCCCTTGACCCCCATTTGGGGGGTGCTGAGCATGGACCGCACACTGTGAAGTCAATGATAATGACTTTGTACGTTTCCTCTCCTTCATGTTGAGAAAGCTGTATGCCCACAGGGACAGCATTTATGGAAAGCCCCAAAAGATAATTTTAAAAAATCTAAACAAGACTAAGCAACAGAAAAGTACCCAACAGTCTTGGCAGAGAGAAAGCAAATAACATGAGCTTCTCAGGGAAACACAGCCAGAGCTAGCACAGGGTGAGGGCGCTGAGAAGGCAGAAGGGACAGAGGGTCCCGGAGATCCACTTGCAGATTAGCGGGGTTAACGGGGTCTCCCCTGATGAATGCAGTGAGCGGGCTCTTCCCCTTCTTCCCGTTGTGGTAAGTAGGAACAGCATTCCCTGAGGCCAGAGTAGCTGGTGAGGCCTGCAGGGTCACAAAACCAGGGAGGTAGTGGCCTTGGGAGAGACAGGAGCCTCACACTCAGGAAGCAAGGCCCTACCCCAGCACACACCTCGGGATCAGTCCGTGGGACAGGCAGGAGAGAAGCAGGTATTCACCCACCAGTGATCACTTGCAGCAGCAGCACCAGGGCTGCAAGTGGGAGAACCAGAGTCCCCCACAACGAAGTGCAGAAGCACAGACACCAGGGACACTGGAGGTTCATGGTGACTCAACACCACAGCCAGCTCCCACGAGTTAAAGGGGCATCTCAAACTACAAAGGGCAGAAGAGACATGGGGGTTTGAGGGATTCTTCTAGAAGGCAGCAAAGGTGTGTAAGTCAGGAGAGAGGAAGGTAAGAGCCTGGAGGATGAGCCCACATGTTTGACATCTCCCTAAAGAATTCTGATTTTGGAAGGAAAGAAAGGAGGGACTGTAGAGAAGGACATGAAAACAGTGAAATCAGTGGACATTTTCCAGAACAGGAGTGGTCATTGTGAAAGGACCCACTGCAGGAGCAGGGGAAATAAAGGCTCAAGCCTGCACGGGAGTGGAGATTTCGGATCACCTAGGATGGGCAGAGCACCCAAGCTCCCACAAAGAAAGATGATGTTTCTTGTTCAGGAGCAAACTTTAGGCCAGCATTCCACTTATCGTTGCCAGTGCCAGGTTGGAGGAGACAGTGGAGGAACCAGCACGTTCCCAGGGAAGCTGGTTTGCTCATAGAATCTTATGTTCTTACTCGAGGCCCGGTGCATGAATTCGTGCACAGGTGCATCTGGCCAGCCTGCCGTGATGGGGACCCATTGGGCCGGGCTGGCAGGGGGTGGGGAGGAGCAGGCGGTTGGCCTGATCAGGGTGTTGGGTGCTGATTGGGGGCTGGTCCGGCTGGGGGGCGGGGCCATTGGGGCCCGGATCAGTCTGGTTGGCTGCAGCAGTGCAGGTCATAGCCACCGGTCGTTCTGGTGATTCTGGTCCTTCTGCCCTTCCGGTTGTCGGGTATATATATATATATATATATATATATATATATATAGATGTTCAGCCAAAATAACATTCCAGGGTGAGGCCGAATGAACACATTCCCACCTATGCAAAAAGTCAGAAGTTTTGTCTTCCACGGTACTCGGAGGATTACCTGAGTATGTCCTCAAGCCGCATGTATACTAAATCCAAAATTAGTGCAGTGTGGTCCACAGAACACAGGAATGTGCAGAGTGGAAAGCACAATTTTCTCACTGTCCCTTCCTCCCAAGATAGTCACTGTTAGGAATATGTTTTTCCAAATACTTCATATATGTGTATTAACAGCTCAGTTTTACATGTTATACTTTATACCAACATATGTCTTTACCGAAAGACCATATGCTACATACTGTTGGCAGAATTGCTTCTGTAACTTGACATTTTGCTTCTAGTGGGTAGCTGCCTTGTCTCTGTAGAGTCTGCGTAGGCTTCTGTGCCACTGAGGTCCTAATTTATTTAACTGGCCCCAATTACTAGGTGTTTAGACTTTTATATTTCGCTACAGAAGGAACACCCAGTGAATATCCCCTGGACTTTTATCCCCACACACAAGCTGATGTTGATGCAGTGTAAACCCCGAGAATTGGAGTAATGGCTAGATCAAAGGGAATGGGCAATTAAAAACCCAGTAGCACCGTGGTCACCATTTCCCCTTACTCCTGCCTTGGCTCTTCCAAGGAGGTGGGAGGGGTGTTGGCCCAGGAGCCTCTGGACCCTGCTGAGCCGGCTGCGGAGGCCCTCCTACAGGTGGCGCTGTTGCCTTGCTCTCTGGTCACTCCCACCCCAGGAAGCGTAATTATTAAACAAAAAGAAATTAAGCCGAGCACACAAGCAGAGGGCAGCGTCTTTAATGTCTGTGCTCAGCTGGCCCAGAGCTGCATTCCTTACCTTCCTGGCTGTAAAGCTCAGATAACTTTGTGATGCACTGTTCCTCAGAAGGAAAAGAGAAAAGATTATATCTGACCATCTATTTTGAAATCTTTAGGATTTCATCCTTTGAAAATAAGTCTTTGAGAATTCCCCAAAATGTGCATCCAGTTGGTGTGTTCTGGAAGAGATGAAGTAATTATGGTTTCAGCTTACATTTTTTTTCTGTATCCTCCTCCTCATTCAAAAACAAAATCAAACAAACAGAGAGACCCTCTTGATCCAAAGGACCAAATGGAGGACCTACGATCATTTTGCAGAACCCAGTGGTCCAGATGGCAAGTTGCCTCCCTGTCCTGTGCCCCTGGGCCGTACTGTCTGGGAGCACAACCAGCGATGTGGGAGTCTGGGAACCCGGTCCATGGGAAAGGAATGGGGTGTCCTGTGAGGAGAGAGCCTGTCCCTTAAGAACACACTGCAGGGCTTCTGGATGTGTCTCTGGGTGCGCTCGGTGACAGAAGTCAGGGAGCAGAGCAGGGGTGCCGGGGACTGTCAGGCTGCTGGACTGGGGCCAGCTCAGATCGTGCCTGGTGTTGGGGCGGAGATGTGCGCCCTAGATGCTAGATGCCCAGCAGAGCCAGCCAGCACACGCACGGCCATGGGCCTGGTGCCGTGGTCCCCACTTCTGCTCAAACAGCACCAGGCCATGCAGCGGGTTTGGGATTCAGAGCTCTGATGAGCCTGCATACTCTGCCAGGGTGAGAGAGGGGAGAGCAGGAGGGTCAGCAGAGGGTGCTTGCGGTTGGATTGCTATTTCCTGCATCCCTTCAGAATTGAAATGCAGCCTCAAGGTCCTCTCAGCACAGAATCATCAGGGCTGGGGTGACCTTGAAGAATTCCAGTCAGGATTCTCAATAATTTAGGAACTAATAAACCCAGCCAGGGAGCACACTCCCAGACAGTAACACCCCTCAGGGAGCACACTCCCAGACAGTAACACCCCTCAGGGAGCACACTCCCAGACAGTAACACCCGCCAGGGAGCACACTCCCAGACAGTAACACCCCCCAGGGAGCACACTCCCAGACAGTAACACCCGGCCAGGGAGCACACTCCCAGACAGTAACACCCCTCAGGGAGCACACTCCCAGACAGTAACACCCCTCAGGGAGCACACTCACAGACAGTAACACCCCTCAGGGAGCACACACCCAGACAGTAACACCTGCCAGGGAGCACACTCCCAGACAGTAACATTCCTCAGGGAACACACTCCCAGACAGTAACACCCGGCCAGGGAGCACACTCCCAGACAGTAACACCCGCCAGGGAGCACACTCCCAGACAGTAACACCCGACCAGGGAGCACACTCACAGACAGTAACACCCGGCCAGGGAGCACACTCCCAGACAGTAACACCCGACCAGGGAGCACACTCCCAGACAGTAACACCCGGCCAGGGAGCACACTCCCAGACAGTAACACCCCTCAGGGAGCACACTCCCAGACAGTAACACCCCTCAGGGAGCACACTCCCAGACAGTAACACCCGCCAGGGAGCACACTCCCAGACAGTAACACCCCCCAGGGAGCACACTCCCAGACAGTAACACCCGGCCAGGGAGCACACTCCCAGACAGTAACACCCCTCAGGGAGCACACTCCCAGACAGTAACACCCCTCAGGGAGCACACTCCCAGGCAGTAACACCCCTCAGGGAGCACACACCCAGACAGTAACACCCGCCAGGGAGCACACTCCCAGACAGTAACATTCCTCAGGGAACACACTCCCAGACAGTAACACCCGGCCAGGGAGCACACTCCCAGACAGTAACACCCCTCAGGGAGCACACTCCCAGACAGTAACACCCGCCAGGGAGCACACTCACAGACAGTAACACCCGGCCAGGGAGCACACTCCCAGACAGTAACACCCCTCAGGGAGCACACTAACAGACAGTAACACCCGGCCAGGGAGCACACTCCCAGACAGTAACACCCCTCAGGGAGCACACTCCCAGACAGTAACACCCTCAGGGAGCACACTCCCAGGCAGTAACACCCACCAGGGAGCACACTCCCAGACAGTAACACCCCTCAGGGAGCACACTCCCAGACAGTAACACCCGGCCAGGGAGCACACTCCCAGACAGTAACACCCCTCAGGGAGCACACTCCCAGACAGTAACACCCGCCAGGGAGCACACTCCCAGACAGTAACACCCGCCAGTGAGCACACTCCCAGACAGTAATACCCGGCCAGGGAGCACACTCCCAGACAGTAACACCCGCCAGGGAGCACACTCCCAGACATAACACCCCTCAGGGAGCACACTCCCAGACAGTAACACCCGGCCAGGGAGCACACTCCCAGACAGTAACATTCCTCAGGGAACACACTCCCAGACAGTAACACCCCTCAGGGAGCACACTCCCAGACAGTAATACCCCTCAGGGAGCACACTCACAGACAGTAACACCCGGCCAGGGAGCACACTCCCAGCCAGTAACACCTGCCAGGGAGCACAGGATTTTGTTTGATTTTGTTTTCAGGATTGATGGTGGCCAAGAGGTGCTGAGTTGGCCCCTGCACGTGTGTCTGAGCTGGGACTATATCCCTGACCTGGTTTCAGTTTAAGGGAATGGATGGCAAAGGTAGAAACCTGAAAACTTGATCCTGGGTATTATGCTAGGCCCCAGCTGGGCAGAAGGGCTGGCCCCTCAGAGCCCCCTGGGCTGGTGTCGGCGTCAAGGGCTGGAGGCTGTGTGCCAGCATGGCGGATGTCCAAGCAAAGGGGCATTTTGGGGGCCAAGGGTTCAAGGCAAAGGACCTCCTGTCAGTGTTGAATTTCAGCCAGAAGTAAACTGAAGGTTGGGGAGGCAGGAGGTCAGCAAAGCAGGAAGGAATGAGGAGGGGCACCCAGGTAGCAAGAGGTTGGAGGCAGCTGGGCACAAAGCCAGCTGAGTGGAAGGGTGGAGATGATGTCCTCAGGCCCTGTGACAGAGCCACACCCTCGGTGCTTCACGCAGGTTCTCATTGACCCCTCGTGGCCATGGCTCAGCACTCAAGGCTCTGACCAGCCCACAGCCAGGCCAGGGCTGGAGCCCAGGCACCCCAACTCCGGAGCCTGTGCTCTCGCACCACTGAGTCTGCCCAGGGTCACTGCTGGGAGTGGGTGGTCTGGATGCTCCAGGCCTGCCAGACCCCGAGCCACGCTTCAGCCTTGGCCACACTGCTCCCCTCTCAGGCTGGGGTGGAGCCAGGGACACAGGGCTAACCCGCTTCCAGTCACTGGCCCAGTCAAGGGCTTCCTCCTCTGAGCCTCCGCCTTCAGTCAGGGGAACCTTTGCTTCCTATTGTGGAGTGCCTCCTGGGCTCAGCCTCCGTCCTGGTCCTGTCCCTGGAGGGCCCCTTCCCTGATGGCTCTCAGCCGGAAGTCCCAGCTCCTGGGAGCTGCTCTCCGCCTCTGCCCTCCTCCCACTCCCCCTGCTCTAGTCCTTTCTCTCCACGGACACCAGAGCTTCCCCACAAGGGTGGGAGCTACATACTCCTCCACTGACAATGAACAGGCACTTCCCTGCCCTCCCCTCAGCCTGACCTGTGCCAGGGCGGGTGGTGGCTATGGAGTCCAGGGCCGGGAGCTCCAGGCCTCGGCCAGGCTGATGAGGAATGTCTGCCAGGGTGTGGGCGTGGTGAGTGGGCAAGGCGGCCACCTCTCTGGCTCTTAGAATCCCTTTAACATGCTTTGTGTCTTTGCAAGCCTGAGTTTTGAAAATGTTTCTTTCGTTTCATGGGATAGTTTCTCCCTTTCAGACCATCTTGCAAACTCTTAACTGCCCTCAGGACTCTGCTCTGCAAAGTCACTGCCTTGAAGCTTAACTGACCCACCGAGCACGTCATCCCCAGCAGCTGCCATACCCCTGGCAGCTCTCTCGGCCCTCCCTTCACTATATTATAACTGTGGACGAAGGGGCCACATGCTGACCTGACCAGCTCAGGGGAGGCTTGCATGGCTGTCTTGCAAACTCAGGGACCGAAAGTCACCACAAGGATGGTCTGAAATTAAAAATTTTAAAAGCACTTAAGGTGGGTAGTCACGTCCTAGACTGCTATCCTCACTGACAAGGTCAATCTTTACCTTAACGGAGTCTATTATCTTTTTACATCTATGATAACATATCCTTGAAATGTCAAGCTAACTTGTAACTTCCCTTTTTCCCCGGACCCCTTGGAGCACAACCTAATGTGCTGGACACCAGGACAGATACCACCAATTCCATCATTGTTATTGTTATCATGTTCATTGTTGACTGTTAACTATCTTGTACCCACCTAAGTAAAGAAGCATGTGTCTATCATTTTACTTTTTATTCAATCCCAGAGGCTTCCCCACTTTGCCTTCTCCCGCCTCCCTAATCTACCCACCTACGTCTCCCTTTGATTGTAATGTATAAAACAGGGTGAAAAACTGCCATTCTCGGGAGCATTATCTCAATTGTTTGAGATTCTGCTTCCCAGCAATTATGGACAGTTTGGCTCAAATAAACTCACAAAAGTTCTTTACAGGTTTAAATGTTTTTACATGAACATAACCACTGGTATATACCATCCACCCTTCCCCAGCTTACTATGAGTCCCTGAGAGCAGAGAAGGTGTTAGAAATGGATTCTTCTCAGTACCTGGCACATAACCAATATTCAAAAGTGAGTGTTGAGTGTGGAAATCTACATCCTTTCTATCAGCCTTTAAAACCAGCAAAGGATAGTACAATTAAATGGAGTTTTTATTTAACTATATAAATAGAACCTTTCACCTGGCTCAGCTTTTCATGAAAGAGTAGGGGGGAGCCATAACCTTCCTGGAACCACCACCCTGCCCTGGCAGTGAGTTGGGCAGTATTTCCTGCCGGGCTCGCAGATGTCTGCAGGACGTGTGCGTCGCCAGAGTGAGCTCCCACACCAGACCTCCTCACCAGCCCACTGGGACCCAGTGTCCTAGGATCCAGCTCCAAGACCCCGCAGTGAGTGCACGTCAGGGGGAACTCTGTTCCCCACCCTGCCCCAGACCCCAGAACCGTGTTGCTAGCCAACCAGGAGCCACCCGGAGCCTGCTCCACCCTGAGCCCTGGGACCAGTTGCCGGGGCGACCCAAGAAACCCAGAGCATGCCCGACACCAGGAGAGCAAGGACTGTGTGACCCAGAGCAACCAGTGCCCGCTCCACTCCAGCCCCCTGGACATCCCTGCTGGGGTGACCCAGAGCAACCGACACCTGCTTTAGCCCAGCCTGGGAGGGGGGACCTATAGCAACCCAGCACACGCTTCACTCAGGGCCACAGGGGAGCTCTGACTGTGAAACCCAGAGCAACCCAAGCCCACTCCACCCCAGCTCCTGGGACAGTCCTGCCGGGGCCATCTGGAGCAACCCAACACACACAGCACTCCAGGTGACAGGAGAACTCAGACTGAACAACCCAGGGCAACCCATCCCCACTCCACACTGAGGAGGGTTGAACTGGAGCAACCCAGCACACATCTCACTCTGAGCTACAAGAAAGTGAGGACTGTGTCACCCAGAGCAACCCATGCCCACTCTACCCTGAGCCCAGGGTCTTGCAGCATGTGCCCCACTCAGGCCAAGGGGAGCTCTGACTGTGATACCCGGAGCAACCTGTATCCGCTTTTCCCTGGCCCTGGAACAGTCCTGCAAGGGCAACCTGGAGCAAGCCAGTGTGCCCAGCCAGAGGCCACAGGACCACGCTGCCATAGGGAACTCAGGTCACCCTGCCAAGGGTGTCAGGGCCGCACAGTGAATTGCATGCCAGAGAACTCTGGGTCCTCACAGGGAGTCGCACACCAGAGGAACTGTGCACACGTTCCCACCATCCCAAGCATTTGAAGCAGACAACTGAGGGACCAGATCCATGGGAGAAGGGATACAACTCAGAGCAGAGATAATAAAGGCATGAGACTCAAGGCAGACCCAGCCACTGGGCTAACAATTTCTGGACTGTTGCCCTGATAGGGTCTTTGACATCTGAAGCCCCAAGCAGGCTGCCCAGGGCCAGAAAGAGACAGAAAAAAATGGAGTGACAAAGAAATAATCCCCCAAGGAAAGAAAAGGAGAATTCGCCAGAAAAGGAACTAAGTGAATTGGAGGTATGCAATGTCAGAAAAAGAATTCAGAGTAAGGGTCATACAGTTCATAAACTGGATGGATGAGAAAATCAGCAACTTATGTAAGAATCAAGAGGAAATAATAGATGATATAACTACAATAAAAAACACAATGGAAGGTTTCAACGTAGACTAGAAGAAGCAGAGGACCGAATTAGTGAGAAGATAAGGCAGAAAAACACACCCAATCTTAACAGCAATTGGAGAAAAAAATTAGAAAGCAGGAGGCGAGCTTAAGGGAGCATTGGGACAAGGTGAAACGAAGTAACATACGTATAATAGGGGTGCTAGAAGAAGAGGGGCAAGGATTAGAAAACCTATTCGAAGAAATAATAATAGAAAACTTCCCTGATTTGGGGAAGAAAAAAGTCACACAAGCACAGAGCATCCCAAATAAGACAAACCCAAAAAGACCCACATCAAGACACATTGTAATTACAATGGCAAATGTTAACAACAAAGAGCAAATCTTAAGGCTGCAAGAGACAGAAAGTTATCTACAAAGGATCTACCACTAGATTAGCAAATGATTTCTCAACAGAAACACATCAGGCCAGAAGGGAATGGAATGAAGTATACAAAGCGATGCAAAGCAAGGGACTGAATCCAAGAATACTCTATCCAGTAAGGCTATCATTCAGAATTGAAGGTGAAATCAGGAGCTTCTCAGACAAAAAACAAACAAACAAACAAAAAAACAACAACTAAGGGAGTTTATTACTACCAAGCCAGCAATGCAAGAAATGCTAAAGGGACTGTTGTAAAAAGAAGAACCAAAAAGGGAAGAAGGAACACAGGCATAAAGGATAAAAATGGCTACAAACAAGTACCTATTAATAATAACCTAAACGTAAATGGACTAAATGCTCCAATCAAAAGACATAGAGTGCCTGAATGGATAAGAATACATGACCCATATACTAGTATATGCTATCTACAAGAGTACCACCTCAGAATAAGGGACTCATACAGACTGAAAATGAAGGGATAGAAAAATATTTTTTCAGGCAAATAGAAATGGGGAAAAAAGCTGGGGTAATAATACTTACATCTGACAAAAAAGACCTTAACATGAAGGCCATAAGAAGATATAAGGAAGGCCATATCTGACAAAATAGACCTTAACATGAAGGCCATAAGAAGATATAAGGAAGGCCACTTCATAATACTAAAGGGATTGATACAATAAGAGGATATAACTCTGGTCAACATATATGCACCCAATGCCGGAGCACCCAAATACTTAAAAAAAACTTCTGGAAGATATCAAGGAAGAGATAGGCAGCAATTCAATCATAGTAGGGGATTTTTATACCCTATTGACATCATTGGTTAAATCCTCCATACAAAAAATCAGCAAAGAAACAGCAATCCTAAATGACTCACTAGATCAGATGGACTTAATCGACATCTTCAAAACATTTCACCCCAAAGCTACAGAATATACATTCTTCTCAAGTGCATATGGGAAATTTTCAAAGATAGACCACGTATTGGGACACAGCCAAAGTCTCTTCAAATTCAAGAAGATTGAAATCATATCAAGATCACAATGGCATAATATTAGAAATAAACTACAATAAAAACAATAAAAAAATTCAAACTCTTGGAGGCTAAATAGCATGTTATTAAACAATGATTGGGTTGCCAAAGAGATCAAAGGAGAAATAAAAACTATCCTGGAAACAAAAGATAATGAAAACACAACAATCCAAAATCTAGGGGACAAGTTCATAGCATTACAGACCTACCTCAAAAAACAAGACAGACTGGTGATAAATTACCTATCTAATTCTTTAGAAGATATAAGGAAGGCCAATTCATAATACTAAAGGGATCGATACAATAAGAGGATATAACTCTGGTCAACATATATGCACCCAATGCAGGAGCACCCAAATACATAAAACACACACACACACACACACACACACACACACACACACAAAACAAACTTTAACTAAAGAATTAGAAAGAGAGCAAAAATAAAAGCCCAGAGTGAGCAGAAAGAAGGAAATAATAAAGATCAGAGTGGAAATAAATGACATAGAGACCAAAAACAAAAGATCAATAAAACCAAGAGCTGGTTCTTTACAAGGATAAACACGATGGATGAACCTGTAGCCAGACTCACCAAGAAGCAAAGAGAGAGGACCCAAATAAACAAAATAAAAAAAGAAAGAGGTGAAATAACAATAGAAATACAAAGGATTATAAAAAAAAAATACTATGAACAACTCTATTCCAACAAACTAACTCTGTCCCAAAACACCGGTCAACCTAGAAGAAATGGACATATTCCTAGAAAAATATAAGCTTCCAATACTCAATCAGGAAGAATTAAAAAATCTGAATAGGCTGATAACTTTGGAGGAAATTGAAGCAATAATCAAAAAACTTCCAGCAAACAAAAGCCCTGGGCCAGATGGCTTTCCAGGGAAGTTTTACCAAACATTCAAAGAAGAACTAAAACCTATTCTCCTCAGCCTATTCCAAAAAAATTCAAGAGAAAGGAACACTTTGAATCTCTTTCTATGAAGCCAGCATCACCCTAATCCCCAAACCAGGGAAAGACGCTGCAAAGAAAGAGAATTGCAGGCCAACATCTTTGACGAACATAGATGCTAAAATTGCCAACAAAATTCTAGTAAATTGAATCCAGCATTACATTAGAAAGATCATATACCATGACTAATTGGGATTTATTCCAGGGATGCAAGGATGGTACAATATCTGCAAGTCAATAAATGTGATACATCACATAAAGAAATTGAGAGATAAAAATCACATAATCATATCAATTGATATAGAAAAAGTATTTGACAAAATCCAACACCTTTTGTTGATAAAAACTTTCAAAGAGTGGGAATAGAAGGATCATATCTCAACACGATAAAAGCCTTCTATGACAAACCTACAACCAACATCATACTCAATGGGAAAAAACTAAAACCATTTCCCATAAGAACAGGAACAAGACAGGGATGCCTACTCTCATCACTCCTGTTTGACATAGTACTGGAAGTGCTAGCCATAGCAATAAGAACAAGAAGAACAAATAAAAGGCATCTAAATTGGAAAAGAAGAAGTAAAACCGTCATTATTTGTAGATGACATGATATTATACATAGAAAACCCTAAAGCAGTGATGGCGAACCTTTTGAGCTCGGTGTGTCAGCATTTTGAAAAACCCTTACTTAACTCTGGTGCCGTGTCACATATAGAAATTTTTTGATATTTGCAACCATAGTAAAACAAAGACTTATATTTTTGATATTTATTTTATATATTTAAATGTCATTTAACAAAAAAAATCAACCAAAAAGATGAGTTCGCGTGTCACCTCTGACACGTGTGTCATAGGTTCGCCATCACTGCCCTAAAGACTACATCAAAAAATTACTAGGTTTAATAAATGAATTCAGCAATATAGCAGGATACAAAATTAGCACCCAGAAATATATGGCTTTTTCATACACCAATAATGAACTCACAGAAAGAGAAAAAACAATCTCATTTACCATTACACCAAAAAAAATTAAGATACCTAGGAATAAATTAAAGTAAGGAGGTAAAAGACTTCTACTTGGAAAACCTCAGGACGGTGAAAAAAGAGATAGAGGAAGACAAACAAATGGAAGAATATACCGTGTTCATGGATTGGAAGAATTAACATACTTAAAATGTCCATACTATCCAAAGCAATCTATAGATTTAATGACATCACCATTAAAATAACAACAGCATATTTTACAAACCTAGAACAAATTCTCCAAAAATTCATATGGAATTAAAAAATGACTCTGAATAGCTGTAGCAATCCGGAGAAAGAAGAACAAAGTTGGAGGGATCAGAATACCAGATATCAAGCTATATTACAAAGCCACTGTTCTCAAAACTGCCTAATACTGGCACAAGAATAGACATACAGACCGGTGGAACTGAAAGAGAACCCAGAAATCGACCCAAGACATTATGCTCAATTAATATTTGACAAAGGCAAGAGCATACAATGGAGTCAATACAGTCTCTTCAATAAATGGTGTTTGGGAAATTGGGCAGATACATGGAAAAAAATGAAACTAGTCCACCAACTTACACCATACACAGAAATAAACTCAAAATGGATAAAGGACTTAATTGTAAGAAGGGAAAACATAAAAATCTTAAAAGAATCCACAGGCAGCAAAATATCAGACATATGTCATAGCAGTATCTTTACTGATACAGCTCCTAGGGCAATGGAAACTAAGGAGAAAATAAACAAATGGGACTACATCAAAATAAAAAGCTTCTGCACAGCAAAAGAAACCACCAACAAAACAACAAGAAAGCCACTGCATCAGAGAACATATTTGCCAATGTTATCACCAACTAGTAGCCTGGTACATGAAATTCATGCACATTAAAAGGGAATTAATTGCCCTACCCGGTTTGGCTCAGTGGATAGAGCATCGGCCTGCTGACTCAAGGGTCCCAGGTTCGATTCTGATCAAGGGCATGTGCCTTGGTTGCGGGCACATCCCCAGTGGGGAGTGTGCAGGAGGCAGCTGATTGATGTTTCTCTCTCATCGATGTTTCTAACTCTCTATCCCTCTCCCTTCCTCTCTGTAAAAACTCAATAAAATATATTTTTTTAAAAGGGGAATTAATTAGCAGAGATATTTTAATATTACTATTTGCCCTTTCTCTATAATAGAAGTGTGAGAGATGAAAAGAAATTAGTAATATGAAAATCATATATAAATTTATTAATAAATAAACAACAAGAAAATGATATAACAACAACAGAGGCATGATATAAAAACGACAAAAACATGCTATGAAAACAACAAAAACATGATATGAAAACAGCAGTGATGCAAACAATGACTGATAAAGTGATTAAACTTATTGTAATATCTCCCTGTACACCACATTAAGAGTGAAAACACTTTCAGAGTGCTTGACTAATTTCCCTTGTGATGAAGTACTTAGAAGTTTAACTGTAACATCACATGCTCTTCAAACTCGAGAGAAAGCAACATATAACTGACCATGTGCAAAAACGGGTTCAGGTAGGAACATGCCTACTTTGTCTAGAGTTTGTCCTTGTGATTTATTAATAGTCACGGGAAACCATCATTGAATCAATTTAAATGGGAGGCCAGTGTCAGATGGGGACAGATTAATTCTTGGATTCAGAACAGCCTCTCCCTCTGCAGATCCTGTTAGTACTTCAGCTTCAATAATGTTAGGTCGTAATCTTTTGATAATAAATCTGGTACCATTACAAAGACCCCATTTACTATTGAGATTTCTCAATAGCATGATGATTGCACCCACTTTCAATTTTAATTTATGACACGGCATTCCCGAAGGAGTAATACTGTTCAGAAATTCGATGGGGAAATTTTCCTTTGTTTCTTTGTTATGGGGTAGGGCCACAACATTAGTAACAAAGAAACAGAATTAAAACTTTATTGTGGGGAGCCGCTACAGTGTTTTGGACAGGTTCAACCCTTGGACTGATGAGAGGGCACAGTCCTCTCATTGCCACGTGCAAGTCCCAGCTTGGAGGGCAGGGCCCTCCCAGCACAAGTATAGCCAACAGCTGTAGTTGTAAGCTTGAACTTATGGTCCGAACACGAGGCCCCATGTGCCTGAGTGATGTGGGCTTGATAGAGTTCAGGTGCATGTAGTTGAGTAGGATTGAAACCCAGGAGAATGTTTGTAAACATCTTGGTCACGCCCTTACTTTGCCTCATAGCATCTGCTATAAAATAAAGGCATGGCTGTGGGTGTGGTCGCTGTCTCTCAGAGAAGCAGCGTCCCACCGAGACCCAGCTTTCATTCTCTTGTCTGTCTTTTCTAAATCTTTCAGCCGCCCCACTCAGGTTTACCTGGTGCTGGCGCAGCACACTTTAGAAAGATCTGCCTCCATGCTCCCAGGGTGGGTTCCTGCCTCAAACTCCGCCCTTAAGGAAACAGCTCCAGAAAACAGCTTGGGGGAGGGTGCAGCCATTGCCAAGACAACCCCTGTAGGACTAACTTCCTTCCACTCAGTCATGGCTGTTCATCTGTATGTGACGAACACCACCCATGGTTTTTATATAAGTAGATAAGGGCCCAATTTGCAAAATTTATAGTGAATTCATACATCTTAACAAAAGGAATATAAAAAATCCAATAAAAAATGGGCAGAGGACTTAAATAGACACTTTTCAAAAGTGGACAAAAAGAAGGCCAAGAGACATATGAAAACATGCTCAAAGTCACTAATCATCCTGGAGATGCAAATCAAAACAACAGTGAGGCACCATCTCACACCTGTCAGAATGGCTATCATCAACAAATCAACAAACGACAAGTGCTGGAGAGGATGTGGAGAAAAAGGAACCCTCATGCACTGCTGGTGGGAATGCAGACTGGTATTACCACTGTGGAGAGCAGTATGGACTTTCCTCAAAAAATTAAAAATGGAATTCCCATTTGATCCAGTGATCCCACTTCTAGGAATATATATCTCAAGAAATCAGAAACACCAATCAGAAAGGAAATATGCACCCCTATGTTCATAGCAGTACAATTTACAATAGCTAAGATTTGCAAACAGCCTAAGTGCCCATCAGCAGATGAGTGGATTAAAAACCTGTGGTACATCTACACAATGGAATACTCTGCTGCTGTAAAAAAGAAAGAACTCTTGCCATTCACAACAGCATGGATAGACATGGAGAGCATTATGCTAAGCGAAATAAGCCAGTTGGATAAAGATAAATACCATATCATCTTACTCATTTGTGGAATATAATGAACAACATAAACTGATGAACAAAAATAGATCCAGAGACAGAATCATTGAACAGACCATCAAACTTCAGAGGGAAGGGGACTAAGGTATTAACCAAAGGACTTGTATGCATATATAGGAAGCATAACCAATGGGCACAGACACTAGGGGGGTGAGGGCATGTGCTGGGGGGTGGAGGTGGCTGGGAGGGGTCAATGGGGGGGAAAAGGAGACATATGTAATACTATATGTAATACTTAATAAAGAATTTTTAAAGAAGAGTAGGGGGAAGAAATTGAAATGAAAAAATAGCACGGATTCAGTCAAGGAAAGGAAATGAACTTTCCGGTGGACTGTGCAATGGCTCAGCTTCGGTTCACACATGGTCACCAGCACCTGCTATGCGCTGACTCCGTGAGCAGTTCCTGTGGACTTCTGCCAGACTCGGCGCTCAGTGCTGGGCGCTGGGCTCACCGTGTCCTGGTCTCAGTTCCCTGTGTGCCCTGTGCGTCCTCCGCACCTAGAATAGGTCTGACACAGGGAACGCTTGCTGAAGGATATATTCCCGCTGTTCTTTGGATACACTGCACACATTTCCAACAAACATCCAAGAAAGAGTCTGTCTGGTCTCACTTGGGTCACGTGTCTCCCTGTCACCTGAGGACCACGGGTTTTGGTTTACAGAGATGAGCGCATCGTGCCCAGAGGACATCAAGGTGCAGCTACTAGGAGACAGTGGTGTGTGATGGATGCCCAGTGTCAGAACAACAAGGGTCCTCTGGAGACACGAGGTCTTTAGGAGTTGCTCACGCATGACTGTCCTGGGCGTGTTTCTTACTGCGTGCTCACGGAACCTTCTAGTAGGAGAGGCTTGCTTCTCCTCCTATGTCTGTCTTTGTCTCTCCCTATCCTCTGTGCAGCCCCCAGCACCCAGCACACTGCTGGGCAGGGATGAGGGACTGAGCCAGGAGTTTGGGTTGGGTGCCTTTTCAGAGTGGCGGGATTCTGCACACACTTTCTGCCAACGTTGCAACCTGAGATGGTAGAGGTCTGGGGAAAACAACAGGTGGGAACTGCATTACAACCCAAAACATGGCTGGCTGGGCGTGGCTCCATTTGCATGGCTGCTTGCATCCAGGCTCTGTTCTATTTGAATGTTCCAATTAATCAATACCGTGACTGCTGTTTCCAGAGAGCTTCTCGCTGAATTCTGAAATCATCTGCTTCAGGTTCACAGCTGCACACATGCTCTTCTGGGTGAGAGAAGATGAATAGCTCAGAGAAAAGTGATTCCCCTTCCTGCCCCGGAAACATGACCAGATGATGAAGAAAAATGGCTCAGGACCTGCCTGCATCTCCTGAGAACCTTCCACCTCCTGAGCATTGCATGTAACAGCATCAGCTGGCGCCGTGTATCAACACTGCGAGCTTCCTGTGCTGTTTCCCGGCCGCCAGTATTTTCCTCTCAAGGTCTCTGTGAAACTAAAGCAACAACCATGAAAACAGGGCATTTCTTTGTTCCTGAAAATGGTTACATGGTTCGATTTCTTGAACTGGGTGGGATTTTCTCAGTTCACATGGTCTCCCAGGGGAGGCAGTAGGATGTGGCATTTTAAAGCTCAACATCTGGACATCTTGAGTCTGAAAATTGGGAACAAGCTACTGGGCCAGTGACAAGCCAGGGCGGCAGGATCGGGGGCCAGAAGTCAGGAACCCTGGCTCCCTCGTGGTCCTCCCTTCTCATCAGACCTGGGACTTGGGCATCAGTCTCCTGTCAGGTTCCTGGCCGTGGAAGGAGGGTGGGATGGTTCTGTGCTCCGTGTGTAGGAGCACTCTGTGTGACACCCCAACTGTCTTCAGAAGCCACCAGGTGGCCCTGGAGGAGACGGCAGGATGGCCCCTGGTCAGTGGCCTCGCGATGGTTGAGACGCTTTGGTGGCAAGTGCAGAGGAGATAGCTCACACAACGGCATACCCTCGCCTTCCACTGCTCAGGGCTCCTCGCTCTCCACCTCCTACGCTCACATGTCCATTCTTGCGGAAAGAGGACACGGGCAGCCCAGAAGGGAAATGTCTTCATTCAGCTTTGCGATTTTAAAGTTTTCATTGAAGTAAAACTCACTTTCAGGAGACGACACCGTCTGTTCACAGATCAGTACATTTTCATAAAGTGAACAGCCCATGAGAACGTCCCCAGCACCCAGATCCGGCAGCAGGTGCCAGGGGAGTAGGCAGTCCCCGGGCCCCTAATTGACCAGTTGGCACTTCAGACAGTGAGATTGGTGTCAGAAGTTCCAGCATCTTTCATTTTTCCATTTTTCAGCCTCAAACATGGAGGAGGACAGGAGCTAGAGGAAGGAGAAATGCGCTCAGTCCTCCTCTGTCCTCCTGAGCTGCTGATGCGAGCAGGTGGGAGGGGCCCCTCGATGACCTGGTCTGACCCACCCCCACCTGCAGGGAATGCTACTGCGTTCGGGTGGGCTGCGTTCGGTCCTGCGTGTGGGAAAGGACTGGGACAAGTTTGTAAAGGCGAGATTGCATGGGCCTGTTGTCGGTGAGTACCTGCGAGATAAGGAGCGTGACGAGCCCAGGCAGCAGGCCTGGCGCCTTTGTCTGGACTCAGTGAGGTTTGCAGGAGTGGCCCCGAAGCCCCCTCTCACGGTCACAGCTCAACTAATGCCCGTCCCAGCAGTTACCACCATGGAGCGGCCTCTTCCGCTCCTTGTCAGTGGAGGGCGATTCCGCCTTGAGATGCTGTGTCTGGCGAAGCAGGAGGAGCTGGGAGCTCTCCCACACTCGGCTCACCCTTGGGGCACACATTGTGCAGGGGCAGCCAGGAGGCCGGTTCTGGCCCTGCATCACTGGGAGGCTTCACTTTGGGGACTCAGGTAAGTATGCGCTCAAGCAGGGTGAGTGGAGGGCAGGGGCGTCAGCAACGCCAGACCAGCTCCTAATCCTGGCCCGTTATCCACCACTGTCAGCCTCAGTCTACCACCGAGGAAGTGGGCCTACAGGTCAGGCAGGTACTTAGCACAGACCCTGCATAGGGAAATTATACACATTTAATATAATCTATATTTGTGTATAAATACTTAATGCTATAAATACATGTTATCATAGTACATATATGTAACAGTAGCATTTTTTTTGGAAACATGGGTTTCAAAACCATTTCTAATTATGAAAGCACACTGTTCATCATGAAGATTAAAACTTTGAAATGACATGGAACTAGGAAGAGAAAGGAGTGAATGTAGACCAAGTAGTAGAAAACAGTGAATATTTAGTGTATTGCTTGTGCGTGTTTTCTCCTCGCCTTTATATTTCTTTACTTAAAGTTTGGATCTTGCCATACGTAATGTTTGGAATGCCTCTTCCTTTAACAACATACTGTGAATGCTTCCCCTGTGGTTAAACACTCTTCTTCACAACTGTGTTTAATGGCTCATATTATTCTGCGTGCCAGCTCCGGGGGGCTTTGATGGACGAGCGATGGCTGTAGACGCAGGGAAAGAAGGCTTTTTGATGGCCAAGTGTGCAGGAGTTGTCTATGGGGAGAGGGCAACAGGAAGCAGGCTGTGGCCCCCTGGGGCTCCCTGGAGATGCCAGCTGCTGGGCCCTCGCCCTCGGGAGGGGCTGGTCTGCTGCACACCCGGCAGGCACGGGGCTGCCTTCGCTCACAGCTCTCCCCCCAGGGGCTGTGCGGGCGGCGTTGGCCCATCTGAAGGTGTGCAGATTGCATCTTGTCCTATTCATTTGTGTTTCTGCGTTAGGAAGGTTTTTCTGTTATGTTGTTACCATTGTTGCTTTTAATTTTTCCAATATTATTCTGTATTCATTTCAGGTGTACAGCCTGGTGGTTTAGCAGCCATGTTCTGTACAAGGTGATCCCCCTGATCTTTGCAGCACCCACCTGGCACCTTCATGGTGAACTATATGGTCGCCTATATTCTCTGTGCTGTGCTTTAAACATGCTTTCCATCTGCTTCTCCCATTTCCCTCTGTGATGCCAATTTTCCCATGGGCTTGAGTGCATTTTCTTTTCTTTTTTAAATTTATCTTTTATTGTTGACAGTATTACAGATGTTCCGCTATTTTCTCCCTTTCGCCCCCCTCCACCCAGCCTCCGCCTCCCCCAGGCCTTCTCCACACCGTTGTCAGTGTCCATGTTGAGTACATTTTTCTTATTAATTTTAGGAGTTTTTTATATAGTCTAGATACTATTTCTTTGTCAGTTATATGCACTGCAAGGGCATTTTTAGATTGGAACTTGTCTTTATTGTGGCTTATGTTGTCTTCTGTCAACGAGAGATTTTAAAGTGAGATGGTCATAGTCATCAGTCTTTTCTCTCATGGATTGTGCTAAATGGCCAAGTGCATAAAGCGTGGAGTTTTCAAGAAGTCAAGCAGGGAGGATGTTCACGTGGGTGACTCTCGTGTCTGCATATTGGGGCGAGATGCCATGTGCATCGTGGGCAGGTGCCCAGAGGCTCTGTGGCTCTTCCTTACAAACCTGCCTCCGGACACCATTGGCTTCTCTAGTATGAAACTGGAGGCAAGAGCAGGCAGCCTGTTCCTTGCCCCGGGGTGACTGACTGGGAGGACTTCAGCCCCGTAGACTCCGCAGAGGGACAGAGGGCCCGCATTAGGGAGCATGCTCAGCACCGGGGCCACATCACCGCTCTGAAGATCCATCGCTGTGTCCCTGAGCTGCGGGGGGAACTGGCAGTGGCGTAGGTTGTCTGGTGTGAGTTTCTGTTGCAGATTAATCTGAGGAACCGGCAGCCCCTCTGAGACAGATCGCCTCGGATGGGATGCGCACTGTCGGCTTCTGGGCTGGCCTCCATCCACACACGGAGGAAGCACACAGCTGCTCTAAGAAAAAGCCTCCTTCCCTGGAGGTTTCAGCCCAAACACGAAGACTCACAGGTTCTACTCTGACTTACCACTCTGGGAACCCTGGCGAGGTCCAGCCAGTGCCCAGCTGGACCCGTGCCCTGGGCGGGGCATGCTCCTACTGCCCTCCCTCCACCTCCCCACCCTCCTCACATCCTGCTGCCTGTGTGCTCAGGGGAGTGGGAGGAGGGCAAGCATTTATTTCCTCCTCTGTCTGTTCACACAACTCACCTGGAGTGTGCAACAGGAAGTCGGGGGAGGGAGGGTGGGACTTTCTCATTCTTAACTTCTCTGTCTTCATCTGAGGTTATTTCTTAGGATATTTTCCTACCAGTTAGATGGCCTCACACACCCCCATGGCCGGACTGTTCCTTTCCCATCTCCCCTTTACCTGATCACTAGTAAGCATCACCGTTTCTGTTGTAGTCCCCAAGCTGCCAAGTGAGGAATTGCATGTTGTCACTGAATTCATTTTGTTTCTGGTGAGTTTGAACACTGGCGTTTCTTTTGTGACGCACCTGCTCATCTCTCTTAACCATCTTTTTATCGTGGTGCTTTTTGTTTTCTTATTGAGGAGGTCTCTTTCTGTGTTAGAAACATTACACATGTAATGCAAATATTCCTGCAATCATACTTCCCATTGGACTCTGTGGAATTTGCTTTGATGTAAGCTATGGAGTAGGAATCCAACTTTGTTTCATCCTAAATGATTAACTGGTTGTCCCATCTATTGAGTTACCCACTTTTATGCTATTGATTTTAAATGTCACTCTTATCACACACTATGCTTGGGTTTGTCTCTGAATTTTGATCCTGGTGATCTTTATTATTGTTCTTGGGTGGTAACAGCCTATTCTATGCTTTGTTGAGACAAGCCACTCCCATGCCATCACCCTCATCTCTCTCCACTCTCTCCACTCCCTCCTTTTCCCTCCTTCTCTCTCTCCCTCAAACTTTTACTGATAGGTGGATCTTATACATTTATTCTTCTTGATAAACTTCAGAAACCTGTTGTCAAGCTTCAGAAAAGCTCATGTTAGGATTTCAGTTGGAATTTCATTAAATTTATAGTTTAATTTAAAAAGCTTTGCTGTTCTCACCACATCATATCTTCTTGTTCAAGGATATGATCTGCATCTTTTCATTTCGTCATCGTCTTTCATATCCACATAAAGTGTCACACTATTTTCCATGAAGTCCTGAACATTTCTTGTTGAGATTACCCTGAGGTATGTTATATTTTTGTGGCTATTACACAAGAAATTCTTACTATATTTTTCTATCTGGTTATTGCATGGATTTAGGGAATTCTCTCGAGTACCTCAAAGCCTTTTAGATGATCCTCTGTTTCCTGGTAGGCTTTGTTGTGTTTTGGGGAGGAGGCTATGAAAATAATAACCTTTGTCTCTATCTTTCCAACAGCTCGTTTTGGAGTGTTTCATTACTTTTGATAGAACAATGATCATTACAAAGTGGTGGAGATTCTTACCTTTTAATGGACACTATAATTCTGTAAGTATTTCACTGTTCTGTGTGGCATTGCATGAAGAAGGTTATTCTTTACAATGACAGCACATTTCCTTCTGATTTGATTTTATTAAGAAGTTTTATGAACAAAAAACATGCATCTATCAACAAGTGGATCTAAGAATCAAGTGAATAAATAATCTGGTGACCATAAAAAAAAAAAGAAGTTTTAAAAAGAGTTTTGTCAGAAATGAATGTTGAATTTCATCAGCTGCCTTCCCATGCCTGCCTGTGTGTAGGACAGTGATGGCAAACCTATGACACACGTGTCAGAGGTAACACGCAAACTCATTTTTTTGGTTGATTTTTCTTTGTTAAATGGCATTTAAATATATAAAATAAATATCAAAAACTTAAGTCTTTGTTTTACTATGGTTTTAAAGATCAAAAAAATTCCTATATGTGACACGCACCAGAGTTAAGTTAGGGTTTTTCAAAATGCTGACACCCCGAGCTCAGAAGGTTCACCATCACTGGTGTTGGAAGTAATGATAAGATTGTCTTATTTAACCTCATAGTATATATTATTCTAATTATATCTGTTTTGCAACTACTTCTTCTGCCTTTAACTTTTCTTCGTCACTTTGTTGGTGTCTTTTGTAGACACACTGGGTATGTATATGAGAATCTTATCATTTACTAGAAAGTTGAGCCCAGTTGCTCTGTAGTTGTAATGGGTATGATGTGCTCGCCTTCATTTTGTCGTTCCATTTCCTGTACGTATGCTTCCTGGTAGTTTTTTTTGCTGTAAGATTGTATTGCTTTTGATCATTTTCCTCGTAATCTTAAAGATATGTCCTGCTTTTTATTGCCATTAATAGTTACTTTTAATTATTAAACACCTACATTTCTATTTTTGTTATTATCACTATCAAGAAGAGTATGTACCCATTGTATTCCCTTCTCATAATACAAGGAATACACCAGTTAAGAACATTTTGGCTAAAAGAAACAAGCTGTGCTCACTATATTTTGAATAACTAAGGGTTTGTTTTCTTTCTTTTAAATATATATTTTATTTATTTCATAGAAGGGAGGAGAGAGAGAAACATCAATGATGAGAGAGAATCATCGATGGCACGCCCCCTACTGGGGATCGAACCTGCAACCCAGGCATGTGCCCTGACCCAGAATCGAACCATGACCTCCTGGTTCATGAGTCAGTGCTCAACCACTGAGCTGCACTGGTCGGGCAAGGGTTTGTTTTCTTAAATGACAAGCAGTCAGGAGACAGCTCTCAGCGCTGGTTGTGTAGCTCAGCAGCCTCAAAACCAACGCCTCTGCCCTTGTCTTCCTCATGGTGACAAAGTGGCTGCCACCACTTCTGTCATCAGACTCTGTCAGAGGCAGGAAGAACAAGTGAAGTCTGTGCTGCTGTTTTGTGTCAGGAGTCCAGACCCCTAGAAGGCTCTGAGTGGCATCTCACTGGCCAGCACTCCTGCGGGTCCCTCCCCGCAGACACAGAGAATGTGCAGGAGGGAGCACCTCTCCTGCCTGAGTAGAAAGGTGGCGAGGAGGCGGGGCTTCAGCTTGAGAGGCAGGAACTCACTGTTTCCTCCCATCACACTGCCCTGTGTGGGGGCTCCCTCACAATGAACATAATTTTTACAAATTATGACACAGCATTTAGGTCATCAGCTACAACAGAGGGGGTTTCCCAGTTTTCCAGCACACAGTAGGTGGTAAAAAACATCAGCTGAGCCACTTGTTCAGCCTACATACGAATCACCTACTTTTGAGGGACTCAGCTTAAATTGCCAAATTTCATATATTTTATTCTGTGATCTCATTTTTTATCTTCATTTTATTCCAACATTATTGCCTTTTTTATTCCAAGTAATAACAAAATACATTTTCTTTCAAACAGTTTGTACTGAGTTATCTGTGAAAACAAGTTCCTTCAATAAGCTGCACACACAAGGAACACTGCCCCGCATCAGGGACCCGCAGACCCTGTGTGCAGGCCTGAGCTGGGGGAGCCTCTGTGCTGAGGCTGCTGTGGGGGTGGCTGGGGAACCGCTGGCTGAGGGTGAGGCTGCTGTGGGGGTGGCTGGTGCATGGCGCTGGGACACCGCTGGCTGAGGGTGAGGCAGAGGTGTGTAGCTCAGGGCCTCACTGGGCTCGTCTGTTTCAGGTCACTGCATTCGACCACTTGCACAGTGAAACAGACTCGTTTAAAGACAGGCGTTTCTCTGCAGTTTGGCCTGTTATAGTCACTTATGTTGCAGAATGTAAACCGTGTGGACATAGCCTTTACTTAGACAGGAACCAACTGAAAGTTAGTTCTAGAAACCCCTGGGTTTTCGGAAGAACTCCGAAGTCGGAGCCTGGCTCTTCCCACAAGCTGCGCACATTGGGCTGCTTGCATGCCCTCTGAGCCTCCGTTCATAAGGTTTTATACATGTTATAAGTTCAATTATAACATCTGGTTGGTACATGATAGGATTCATGTGAGGACTGGGGGTTGTATGCAAGGTCTCAGCATACTAGACACAGTCATTCTAACCTGGTAGGTCTCACCTTTCTTGGTAAACCTTCCACTTGATGTTGGTGACTGACCAAGTGGAAACGTGACTCAGGAACTCCGTCGGGTCAGCTCTGCTCGCTCAGCTCGTGCAGGGTCTGCATTTCTGTCCCACCCTGTCCAGGTGCCATGGCACCATCATACCCACTGGCTTCCAGTGGAGGAGCCACACCCACCACCCCAGCTGGGAGCAGCCCGGCTTCTCCTGTGCCAAGATGGGGTCACCTGTGAGCTAGGTGTGCGAACATGGTTAAGGGCAGTGTCACCTGGGAGGTGGAAACCTAAATGTCAGATGTGGTCACCCTGCCTCTTTAGTGTTTGATAAACTCTCTGAAGAAGAGACAAGTAATGTAATGCCCTCCCCAATATTTTTGCCAGTTCCCAGGGGAGCTGCCAGTTCCTGAGGTCCCTTTGACCCCAGCCTACAGCATCAAGTCGCTTTTTGAGCCACTGCAGCACCCCTGCACATGTGGCCATGCTGGCACCCCTTTGCCCAGTGTGGACCAGCCTCTGTCCTCCATCAGCAGGACACAGCTCCCTCTGAGCCGGCGAGTGCAAGTGAAGCATCCGGTTATCTATTGCTGAGCACAGGCCACCCAAACCTCGTGGTTTAACTATCAATGTCCTGTCTGTTGCCTATGAAGATGCCAGGAAGGCTCACTCACCTGCTAGGAAATGGGTGTGACCACTGTTGGGTGAGGGAGGACTGTGAGGCCTTCATTCCTATCTGGGCAGGCCTCCCGGGGGGGCACTCGGGATCCTAAGAACAAGGTTCCCAGTCATGGAAAGTAGGGTCTGGACCAGACCCGGGCAGAGCATCACTTGGTCTCCCTTCTGTTTGTCACATCACCACGGAGTGCATCCCTCAAGGAGTCACTGGGATGGAAGCCATCGGCAGTCACCACACTCGGGCATCAGGAAGAGTTTTCAGCTCATCACCACCAACAGCGGCCAACCGGATGTCAGGTCCCTGCAAGTCCCAGCGGGGTGGGCTGGCTCTATCATTTCACCCTCACCTCTTCCCTGTCTCTCACCTCCACACCCCTGCGCCTCTCCAACGCACAGCAACCTGCCCACCTCTTCACTCCCTGATTCCTGTTCTCATTTCAGGACCTCTGTTACCCTGTGGCCTCTTAAGGTATATTTCCAAACAAAGACACCTCTCCTAAGAGACGGCCATTACCAGCTATCAGAACAACATGCTTCACTGCCCTGCTATCAAGAAAATGTAATTAAGTGAAACACGGACTCATGACCTGCCCCTTGGCCCTTCTGCCTCTGCTGCTTCTCGACTTCTCTCCTTCCCGCCTTCCCCACCTTTCTCCCCTCACCCTCCTCTTCCCCATCCTCCTCCTCCTTCTCCTCTTCTTTTCACCAGTCCTCTTACCCCACCCTCCTCCCTCACCCTCCTCTGCTCCTTCACCCTCCTCCCTCACCCTCCTCCTCCCTCACTCTCCTCCCTTCACCAGTCCTCCTCCCCCACTCTCTTCCCCTGTCCCCCCTGCCCACACTCACTCTGCTGCAGGCCCAGCTATCTCCTTGCAGTGCCTCCAAGACTGCACACACCCTGCATGTCAGGGCCTCCTGCAGGATCTGGGCGTGGCCTGTTCTGTTCCAGGCTGAGTTTTCAGCACCTAGGACAGTTCCTGGCACACTGTGGTGCAGATTATGAAAGACATGAATACAAATATGGTAGGAATTGGCCAGTTAAGATTGGGAAGACAGCTAAGGTGACCACCCCTACCTACTACCCCAGTTTACCCAGGACTGAGGGCTTTTCCCAGATATGGGGCTTTCAGAGCTAAATCTGAGAAAGTCCCAGGGATGAGTTGGTCAACCCTAATGACAAACCGCCAACTGTCCTCAGATTTTAAAGCTGCCCTGGGAGTGAGACCACAGGGGCTTTGCAGAGATGGCATTGGGAGTGGTTGTCCCCAGTCCTGCATCCTTGGTT